>NC_133238.1:7855125-9064625 GCF_040436345.1 Pagrus major
GGTAGGCCAGCTGTGAGATACGCCCGATTGAGCTCTGTTCAAACATTAGAAGTCAACAGCGTTATAAAAACACTACCTACCGAGTGCACAGAATATATAAACAGCAGCTTCAATTAATGATATGACAGCGTGTGTCGGTAAGTGTTCTCAAGCAGGGCAGTATTGAGATCCAACAATGCAATTCTTTCAACACTTTTATACGAAATATGACAGAACGTGATAGAAATATTATAGGAAAGCTCTGATGCAGGCTAAATGTCCTTAATATGCAGGTGCACCCCGTCTTTGAATGCTTGTAAATTGGATTATCAAACTGAGGCTGCTTTAAATTCCTTTCTCCACCCACCTGCAGGCATTTGATGCGGTGGGCAAGCGCCGTGGTGTTGGTGCAGCCCTTGCTGCGTGTGGCGTTGATGTAGCACTTGATGGCGTCGTGCGGCTGGTTGCACGACTCATACAGTGTGCCCAGATCCATCCAGGCGGCGGCGTGGCTGTGGTCCAGCTGCACGGCGCAGATGTAGGCCTGCAGAGCGTCCATGGGCTGGTTCTGCTGCTGGTACAACACCCTGGGGAGGGGGAGGGAGGAAGGGGGCAGAGACAAAGGTAAGGGGAGAGAGGGAAGGATGCAGAGGGGTCAGGGGGGAAAATAAGGAGAAAGTGATGATGAGGATAGAGAGGAGAAATAAAGTTTTTTTAGTTTAGTAACATAAGGGAAAATTAGGTGATTAAATCAACAGTTAAAGTGGGAAGTTGAAGGTAGTATGGATGGCAAATAGAAAGAAAAAAGGATATAGTTCCCTCCAAAAAGTCCATTCAGTGGCATTCGTGCATCAGCCTCCACTGAACAAGTGGACCCTTACCCTATAGAGCACCAGGTATCCGCACTGGCCTCTGATTTGTCTATGGATTGCCGATAAGAGATGAATGCGTCCTGGACCTTCCCAATACTAGAGTAGCACCTGCAGAAGACACAGAAAGTCAGGGTTGTGCTACAGACATAAAAAAACATTTAAACAAACAAAATGTGCTAAGTAACTAATACATAAAGCTTCTTTCTACACATTGTATTCATACTTCTTCAGACTGCATGCAACGTAAATATTTGGGATGTACAACCCCACTTCCAAAAAGCTATGACACTGTGGTTCTCACTTTATTGTGTTTTGTAAATATGCCTCCAACACTCAAAGCACTGAAGCAGTGAATGAGCACTGAATATCTTTGTACTGTATTCAACTACATATAAGATTGAAAAGGATCTATATTCTACCTCGTCATATTAAAATGATTAAAACTAAAATTAGGGTTAGAAAGATGTGATAACAACAACAATAAACGGATGTTTTGCATTCATTAAAGCCACACCAAAGTATTGCGTTTTAAGAAACAGAGCCAGTGTTTGATAGAGAACAATGCTAGACAGCAGGCATACTCAGAGGAATAAGAATCAATCAAGGGTTATAAAGCTTCTCCTGATCAATTAAAATAGGCCTTGATTAATCCTGATAACAGCAGGTTGTCTCAGGACGTCAGTATTTATTGTTAAATTTTAATGCCTACTAAAGCTTTATTACGCCATGATCTGATGTTGTGTTTGTGTGTGGAACGTACCTGCCAAGGAAGTACCAGGACTGTCCAGAGTTTGGGTCGGCCTCCAGAGATTTCTGCAGACACTGGATGGCATAGCTGTCCCTGCTGGCTCTGTCCCCGAGCTGTTCCACTGTGTGATGCATCCAGCCTGGAAAACGTCAAATCAATCGATCACTGTTTTCTACTGAGCTGATCTCTCGAAGGCAGTTAACAGCCGTGGAACTACATGACATGTAACCAATGATGTTTTTGCTGAACCAAAAACATCAAAAACTACTGGTAAAATAAAACAACTTTTTTTTCCCATTCAATAAGCTACATACAACTACACTCTTGTAGTATTCTGATTAACTTTATATCTGAAATGTTTTAGATCCAATTCCTTCGATTAAGTATTTATGCTTTCTCTACCCAAATTCTGCAATATTAAACTTGAGGTGTGCATTCTCTTACCTAGCTGCTGCAGGGTAGTGGCCTTCACCTGTGCAGGAAGATCATCCGTCTGCAGGAGGCTCTCGTAGGCCTCCTTGGCAGCGCGGTATCTCTTCTGGATATGAGGAGCAGAAGGGGCAGTGAGGGACAAAAGAGGGTCAAAGAAAACAGTGGGAAAGGATAATGGGGGGGTAGTGAGAGGAGAGAACACGACACAAATTAGAACAGGGGGATCTCTTTACAGCATCTTTTTTACAGGATTCGGTTTGAACCCCAAACTTTTGCCAGGTCATCCATTTTGTTTCTCTTTCCATCTCTCCAATGTGCAGAATAACAAAACAGGAACAGAAAAGCAATAATCTTGGGGGCCTCCCTTCTCAGTTTTAATCACACTTTTGCATCCAAAGATGTGCTGCTCAATGGCAGCACACAACCTAAGCCTGAGACTTCCACTGCAGCGTTGTGTTCTGACACAGCACAAAAAAAAGAACGCATTAGTCGCGAAGCGCCGCTGCTCCCAGAGCTGGCGAGAGCTACTGTACTTCTCTACTGAATCCGACATAAAGAGAGAGAGAGAGACCACCAGCATACAAAAGAGGGGGAGACAGACTTCTTGTTTCCGTGGCAACCCCGTCGATCGGCTGAGAGTAATCTCCTATCCCCTCCCGCATGCCACCCACTCGCGCACCCTGCTCCCTCCTCAAATTTGTCAGCACCTGGTTCAAAATAGACAAAAATAGGGCTATCCCCGGCATTCTGATGATCTCACAGTGGAAGCTGGGCTATGAGCTATCGCATTACCTTGGACGTTAAATGAACCTGCAGCACTTTTGTTCACAGTTACAAATGACAGAAGCCAAACAACTGTCTCGTGTCCTTGGGCGCTAATTGAAGCACAGGCTTAACAAAAGAGCAAGCACTTACCTGAATCTCATATAAATGAGCAATGTGGAACTGAACTGTAAAAAGGAGAGAAAAGGAAACATGTTAAGTAAAGGTAATTTAGCATTTAAGAAAGGTTTTCCCACCCCCTCTGAGAGTTAGTCCTCCTTATAGTCTTTTCAAGTCTGTGAAAAGTACTGCTGCATTGCCAATAAATAGGTGTCAGAAGTCCATGGTTGCCTGTCTCCATTGAGTGTAACAGACCAGATAGGTAGCTGTGCTCCTGGCGGCACCTTCCTTTGTCTGGAGCGCTGCAGTGTCTGATCTAAGCTGCCTGAGTGACTCTCAGCAGATGGAGGGAGAGAGAGAGGAGGGAGAGAGAGAGAAAGAGAGAGAGAGAGAGAGAGGGGAAGAAAGACGGGGGCTGCCCTTGCTGTGTGTGTGTGTGTGCGCGCGAGTGAGAACAGGAATGAGGGGGACACAATGAGGCAAAGGCAAACAGCGAGGCGGTTGGGCAAAAAATGGATATTGCTGTCGCCAAGGTAACAGGTACCGGGGCGGGAGAGATGAGATGGCAGCGGCATATCAAATAATGCCAGAGCTCTACCCAGACTGAACCCCGGCAGCTGAACATAATCCAACACTCTGTACCGCGGACGGCGAACACAATAAGATGCTCGAGTTCTCCTGCTGCTATTTTTAAGATGCAGGGGACTTTTTCCATTCCAGGATCAATTGTTGTGAGTGGTGCAGTCTAAGAATAGCTCGTTTGGATATTTGTACCATCAAAATCAATGCAACCCAATGTGTAATGCACATAAAAAGGGAAAACAAATACACAGACTAAAGCAAATCTATGAGATCATAAAAAAAATATTCACTGCATGCCCAACAATGTTACAATGCATATTTTTAATACAATTTGTAAAGGATGATTCCAAATCTATCTATTTAAAAAAATGTAAGCAGCAGCATACAATCCAGAAAGCTTGTATTTGATATATTAATTTAAGACAAGTCTTTTATTAAGGAGTGAATAACTAATTTAACGTGTGAAATAAATGAAAGGTGCTTACTTTCAGCTTTGGACAAAGTGCAGGGGTTGGAGTCAATCAAAGCCAGCTGAAAATGCTGCGAGAGAGTATAGGTAGAGGTCAGTAAAAGCACGCACAGAATAATCAGCAAATCTCCATACAGAATACAGTTGAGTTATCCCTAGTTTCCAGGAGCCATACAGTCGCTCTATGGTATCATCACAGTAGGGGCCCGATCCTTTTCTGTTCTGTTATTAAGATCATCTTGATGCATAAAGCTGCTGTTAAAAATAACTCAACGCTTCCTGCAGGCACTTCATAATAAATGCATTATAAAGTAAAGGTAGTTATATGCCTTATTGTGAATCCACGTTGATCAATAGCAATCCTACCTAATTTAAATTATTTTCTATTTGTACAATAAGCAGGACTCGAGGCTAATGGTGACCTGTCGGGGATGATAGAAAATGTGTTTGGGACAAACAGACATCCCCGAACGCCTCTGAGGAGAAAAAGGGATTTTGTATGTACGTATTATTATCACTCCGCAAATGACAAACTGAAGCAAGTGATAACTACAATGGAGTGCGTCTTCCCATGCGGTTAGTAAAGATACTGTCACTGGCTGATTGACTGTCCTACGAAAAATATGCCGCTTTAAATTCTGAAATTATGCAGTAAACTCACTATCCACCAGAGACGCGCCTTATTTTTTCCCTGATGATGCTACATTCTGTCTGTGTGGAAATCAGGAGGACAAGCTACTTAGCTGCTAGCAGCTGATAGGCAGCAGAGTTCTCTAGTGTGGTTAGCTAACGGATCGAACAGCTACGGAGCGGATAACTTGCGGCTAACGGAGCTAATAGAGAAATCAGACAAAACAGCTAACGTAGCTAAACGCAGTTTCTATTCAGAGCAACATGAAGGGTTAAACGGTGACCTCAGTTTAATGTGATAACAGAACAAGTACACGAGCTGTGTACAGTGTGGAGGTAAAAGTACTTGCAATACTAATATTTTAAACTAACGACTACATATATGATAAGAGAGCAAGGATCAACATTTTGATTTTTGTGCAGTTCACATTCGGGACGGTTGAAATTTGCTTTTTTGGGATAGTTCTGGGAAGACTGTGAAAAACGTTAGTCTAAAGCCCTGACAATAGCTGCTATTGGGTCAAGTGTTATTATTTTTGCTGGTCAGAGAAAATTAAATCAAACATCACAATTTCACAAATGTGGTATAAAGCAAAGTTTAATCCATGACTATGAAACTGGACTGTGTATTAAAGCTTGGGGAGGGTGTACCTTTAAGCTTGACTCAAAGTCTGTGTTGACCTTGAACATGAGACCCAGGCGGAGGTGGATCTCCTTGGCCCGGGAGAACCCTGGGTCGATGTACAGCACCTCCTGGAATGCTTTGATCGCCCTGTGAGGGATAAATGGAGAGTATGGTGAGTAGAAGGAGGGAGGGCGGTATCAAAAATAGAACGAGGGAATATAAAAACATAAAAAAGACATATGATAAGACTGAATTGTTGGACCAGGCCGTTTGTAATAAATCTGTCTGATCCCCAATTAGACTAAAACTTAAAATGAAACATTTTTTTATTTGCTCTGCACCAAAGGAACCAAACAACAGATGTAAACACCATCTCAGATGCAGCACATTCTGTTTATTGCTCATTCAAGTCACGCTGGGTGCTATATTGAACAGAATACTAAAGACGTTCCTTGCACAGTACCTGAGGAGGTACCCCATTTGTTTTTAATTTGTTTTGCTTCACAATCAATGGAAGCAGAAAACCGGCAAACACAAGCTTTATTTGCTTATACTTTTGTGGTGGCTTAATGTCGAGGTGCAGCACTTGCTATAAGAAACGTAGCAGGCACGTGGGATGTCCTCAGCCCCTTCAAAATATCGCATTAGCCTCTTGAAAACAATTTGACTGTAATTTGGCTGCAGCCATCGAGAACAATAGCTGCGTTTGCTGATGCTTGCGTCTTGGTGCTTTTCATCTATCCAGAGGTTTCAGCTGGCTGATTCATTTTGGTAATTCAAACAGAACTGAGTCCTCTCTGGTTGTGGCGTTACCATGGAAACAACATAGGACACAGCTTCCCTCGCAAGCATTTTTTTTTCAGTTGGTTACAACAAACAGATAAACATACACAGACAAACTGAGCTGCGTAATCCTGGTCTCGCATTCACAGGAGCGATCTCTCTTAAATGAGCTTTTTCTCCATGTCCATTCAACAGTGCATTGTTCGCCTTGGTTAAAGTGTGTTCAGCTGCATTACAAACAGGATTGCTTCACCCTGAGCAATAAAACGCAGAACGAGTTCATTAAAAAAAGTATAAAAATTACATGTTATGGTTGTACAAGGAGGTTTTTTGGAAGGTTTTACTGTATGCCGGACTATTTCTTGGCAGGCAACCATCGGTGGCTCCAGGAAGTCACTGCTCCCGGCCAAGAAATTGTTAAGCACATAACCCTGTAGCCCCCGAGATAACAGCAAATTGTTGAGTTTTAACTTTTGGTTATGCACAGATTAAACGAAGATACTGCATAACGTATTAATCAGTGAGCTTTAGAGGCACCAGTGGGTATTTTGTTACCTTTGGACAGAGCCAGGCTAGCTGTTTTCAATATTTATGCTAAGCTAAGCAGCAACTGGCTCCAGCTACATAATTACGGTGCAGACTAGAGAGTAGGGGTGTGCAATATGATCAAAATCTCATATCCAGATAAAGTTAATTCCATATCAGGATGATGACGTGTTATTGCAGACCTTTGGAAATTAATCTAACTCGGCAAGAAAAATAAGAAAAGTCAAACTGTTTCTTTAACAGCATTTTAAAAAACTAAAGATTGCAGATTTCAGTGCAATAACGTGAAACTGAGTCACAATGCTTCTAAGAAGAGAAGACTTCCCCACCCTTAATTACACCTGACTCAATAGTTTGTACTGCAAATTTAATAAAAGAAGATTAGTACTCACCACTGAAAGGCATTATAGTGGAAGTAGACCATTCCCAGGCCATACAGAAAGGCAGCATTCTGGGTGGGATGGAGAGAGGTGCAAGGTCATTAGGACACAAAATAAAAATAAAAATACTTGTCTTCCTTTACAAGTGCACTAAAATGATGCAGACAGCTGTTAAAACACAACAGAATAGACATGGACAAAAAAACTAACCCAGTTAACAAAATACACTGTATGTGTCCTTATAAACAAAATCCCATTCATATTTACATAACCTTGAGACTTTTGGGCACAGCTCAGTAATCAGAAAAAACCACTAACTAGTTATCAGTCTCACCGCAAAGTATCAAATTCCCAGGAGAGAAGTTCAAAATTACGCTGACACGAAACCTGAAACCGCATCTCACACCACCATCTAACCCAACCGAGGCCGTACACACTTCCTGTGCATTGGCGAGTGAATGTGTGGGAAAGAAAGCAAGAGTGTGTAGCCACGTGTGTGTGTGTTTGTGTGTCTCACCTTCCAGTAGTCTGACTGTAAACTGTAGTACCTCTGGTATGCCGATAATGCTGTAATTAAAAGGGAGAGGGAAGTGGAGAGTTAATCTGTGTCAACACAACACCGCTGAAGAGAACGTGAGCAGTCAGCATTTATGTCGGGCTGGAGTGGAGCCAAGTGCACGGCTGCACATACTCATACTGTGTATCCATTGAAAACTAGCTACACTGGATCAAGGGTTAATCTTAGGGTGAGGATAATTATTTTATCAAGAGTTGCATGCTCAGAAGTAAAGCTTAAGTCATTTGACAAAACCCAACAAAAACCAAAACTGGGACGACTGTGCAAACCACTCGAGTGCAGCTTATGAGGAAAGGTTACTCACCTTTCGGGTAATCCTCCAAAAGGAGGTTGAAGTGGCCGAGCTGACAGAACAACTCTGGCTCCACTTTGCCCTCGGCCTTAAGGATGAGCGAATCGTAGCAGCGAACAGCCTGGGGAGAAGACAAAAACAAATTGGTGTAATGCAAAGGAAGAAAACACAGGGATAGGGGGACAAGAGAAAGAAAATCATTGAGTGTAATGTCACACAGAACTTTTCAAAGTCACAGCACGGCTGACGTCAGCTCCCTAACTCTGGCCAAGTCGACTTGCATTCTTTTCAGTAGATAAATATCAGCCCCAGACTAACTCAACGGAATGAAGGTTGCTGTAGATAAGGACTTGTGCTTAAGGCTTCTTTTGGGGGACTTCCATTACAAATCTTCCTGCGCTGATAAAAAGAGATATAAAAGTAGCTGCTGCCTGTGAGCTGGATCCACACTGAAACATCTATGGAGTTAAAAGGGCCATACCACTGGTTTTTTTAACGTGTTGCCAGTGTATGGCACATAATGATTTTTTTCCCCCCAACACAAACCTATTTAACCATGTTTTCTGATCCTCCTGGTGCATTCAGCGAGCCTCGTATAAGGTATGCAACAGCATTTATCACTACTGCCACAGTGAAAGTGCTAAGTTATAGCAACGTCACTATTCCTTGTGGGGGAAATTTTTCCTGTGCATTTAGCTAATTCAATCTATTTAAAAGCAATTGGAAGCTACTGTGCATAAAGTGAGGGAGACTTATACAAAGATAAAAAATACGTACAAGTCACAATGGTTGAATTTAATGTAGGGATGTCCAAGTCAGGTTTTTTGGCCAGATCCCGACGATATCTGTCAATACCGAGCCCAATCCAATACAAATGCTTCTTTAACCACACAAATCCACCAAAGTCACGTTTAAATTTGGCATGCCATCAAGTTACTCACCTAACTTAACATTAATTAGCATCAGCGGATGTGACCCACCTGCAGGGTCATATTTAACTAGTGGCAATTAGACCCAGCTACAAATGAGAAGCTGCTAGCTGAATGTTTTGTAAACTGCTGTTTGCTAAGAAGAGGAGAGAAAGCAGAATCATCACCATAGGAGCTCAGCATATACAAATAATTTGCCGACCCTGGTGACAGCACACTCTAATTTCACTGCAGCCAAATACCTGCATCGTAGAGCTCCAGTTGTCATTAAGGAAAGCAGCAACACTAGCGACCTGAGGAGGATACACACTGTAGAGTACAATAAAGAAAGACCAGATTTTGATGGGCTTTGTTTCAGCTGCCGACAATCTGATCAAATCTGCCCAAATACAGATCCGTTTTTTGTTTTTTCTGGTGATGAATGTTTTTTCACTAGTCCAAGTTGCAAAAAGAAATACATAATGCCCATGTCACTGTACACACCCAGACAAACAAACCCTAGAATGACCTACTCTGGCACTTATGTTTCTCTGGTGCCACACTGAGATCCCATCAAAGACAGCCCAGCTGGTCCTCAGTGCTGAGAGCTGTTCTGCCATTCAAAGCCAAGGAGAGGCAGCTGCATGGGTGAGTGAAACCGAGAGATGACTTCCAAGTTCATACGGATCACATTTCATCTCTCATCTCTCAGTTTTTATTGAGATCATTTTTATTTTATTTGAAATATAAGCCCATTAATCACCTTTAACCTCCAAAACACAGAGGACCAGCTATTTGCTCTTGGTGGGTAGCGCTACCACTGCCAAAAAACTCTTACATAATCAAATCCATTTATTTTGTTATCAGGAGACCGAGGAGTAAAACTTTTGCCAAGACAACGCACAGAAGAAACACACCGAACGACAGACATCGCAGATGTGCTGCAATGCTGCTGAAGCATGATCACACTGTCTCGAGGATCTCATGTAAAAATGTGTTCTTTACGTCGTCTATGCTCTTCCTGTTTAGATGGGAAGATTAATAAACTCTACTCAGAAGCCAGAGCAGTTTTAAGACCACAAGTGTTCACTCTGCAATGCAAACATAACTGAGGTCATCTTCATTATCATAGAGGATTTATTTAAGGTCATCACTTCGACACGTTTACTACAGCGACTTTGACTTATTAAAGAATGATGGGGAAGTGCACATCTCATTACATACTACTGTGCCTGAGCAGCGACTGTGGTTAGCACTTCAGATTGGTTTTGCCATGTGTGATAATAAAAAGCAGCAGATTACTGAGCAGTTCTTCACCTTCCTTTATGTTTTCTTTATTATCAACCATCTCCAGCAGCATTGGAAACTTAGAGAAAACACAAGCAGCCCAAGTTCATAATCAATCAATCAACCAACCAATAACCAATCATAATTCTTTCAGTCCCCACATGTCATTACTGTAAGCACCACAGCCTTGACATGTAGTTACAGCTTTAAAGAGGCACACAACAGCTACAGCATGGGTAGAGGGGATAACAGTGTACAGGTCAAGATGTAACTGACATATCACGGCATCAATGAAAGACTCAATTGTTTATGTGCATTTGAATCAGATCCTACAGCACTGTAACATTTCATCAACTGGTCATGTGAAACTTTTCTTGATGTGCAAAATACACAGCTCAATGAAGACAGAGGTCATTGGCTGGTACAGATGTACTGGGGGAAGGCCAGGGCCGATGACTGACAGGACAGCTTACGAGAGTAATGGTGAGAGCCTGGCTGAAGCAGGTTTCTCAGTAGTTTTCAACCACAGCTTAATTGCTTCGTGACAACAATGTAATACTCAGTCAATGACTATGAGTATGTTACTGCACGTAGACACAAATGCATGTGGAAACAGTTCACCATTGAGACTTTCTGCTAAATTACAAACTATTTCCTTTGGTTTTGTCTAACTGATCGTGCCTAATTGATAACCCAAGATATGATCCAATGACGGTATTTATGAAGAAAAGCCCAATCTGACAAAGATATTAAATATATTCAAAAATACCACACATATTGCACGGTAATCAAAAGAATTGGTTAGTTCTGTCTGACAACTGAAGGGTAGAAGAGGGGTGTGCTGACACAGCACTTCAGTCGGGACTGATTGTGCCAGTTTCTCTCAGTTACAGTTAACTAAAGTGGTCATTTTGTGCGCCTCTTCCCAGAAATGAAAGTTTGATTTGCCAAGATTGTCAACAGGGGATCTTAAACATCTCTGAGGAGCGTTCAGAAATTAATTCTAATATCAATATGTAATCAGCTTTTTTGAAACTAAAAGCAATATCATATTAAATCTGTGGAAAACCATCTCAGTGTACTTTACAGAGATGGGACTGATCCAAACCAATATCGGTATCAGGTTCCGATCCTGGCGCAATGGATTCATTGGATATCAAGATTATGTCACCCCCATGTACAAATCCAGATTCCAGTTTTTTATGAGCTGCACTGTGGGTCTGTCTCATCGCCGAGCGTTGAACAGGACTGATGAGAAGAATCTGAAATCCTTGACACTATTGAAGTAAACTCTGGGAATGATGGCGTCCAATACAATATAACGTTACTAACGCTAAATATCTTCATGCGAGAGTTACGCGTTTGTCCAAAAGCTAACCGTTAACTATTGTGATGTTCCATGATGTGCCATCATATCCCTTGTGAGACGCTTTGTAATCTAGCCTTGAACAGCAGTGTCTTTTTGGAGTCTTTATAAAATGAATCCATAAGGATAAATGCCAAGAGTCCAATGCTAATCCAACCCCTCAAAGTATTTTGTGATTGCTTATTATGTGACTTAACCATTTCCCACTGTTTTGACCCTGGATCACACCTCAAATAAAACAGAGCCAGAGAGAGAAGCATAAAGCTTTCAGACTGTAGTGACCTAAACGAAGTACGTCACTAAACTGAAGTTTAGTTTCAGCCTCATGTAGGCCTTACCCCACACATAATACCAACAAAAGCAACAACAATATCAATAATAATGATCGAGAAAAGAAGAGCTCTGGTGTAGCTTCAAGTCGACAGATATCCAAATTCAGGTATTGGAATCAGATCGGAACTGAGAAAAAGTGGATCGTGCATCTCAAATAACTTTGCATTATATTACCAACGATTGTGGGAAAAAACTCCGACTACATCTGTATGCAGTTTTCCTCTTACCCAACAGAATGAACTACACTGGCTTGAAAGAAGTGCGTGGTCATAGTTCTTCTAGTTAAATTGAGAAATATGCATATCCATTTGGACACAGACAAATGACACTTATCAACAATTACACTTCATGATTGTAGTTAAGAACATAAGCAAACACTAAGAAATGGGCTAGAGAGGTAACATTACATAAGAATCTGAAATGGCGGTCAGTCGAGATTATATTAGCATCTCGATTGTGAGAAATTTTGCCACACTGTTTATACCACAATATATAAAAAATATTGTATTGTCTTATCTTTACGTGGCCTTTGAACAATTGTTAACCAAAACAACATGGCATGACCTGATATTGAGATTTATGTAAAGTGTGCCACTTTGTATACTCATTGTCTCTCAATTTAGAAAAAAACAAATCACCATCAGAGGCAAATGATGGGGACTAAAACCCCATGCACACGACAGCAAGCAGCTGTTTTCCAAAACATTGCCTGTCACTAACATTAGGCCACTATCAATGGTTGAAGATGATGGCTTCTGAGCAATGATCAACACCTTCCCAGTTACACTCTTCCATCAAGGACCCATTTTATCAAGCCAATGGAAAGAAGGCCACTGATGTATGGATGATTGTAGCCATTGAAGCCTATATCTTGGCATTTCATCAAAGATGATATGGGACATAGTGGAGGTAGCAGCCAGGTTTGAAGTTTCTCCAAATTACTGCCATTGTGCATGAGAAGTGTCCCAATTGAATGACTGCAACAAACATACTGGGGGGAAAGCATGGGTGGTCCTCTGTATGCTGCACTGGCCATACCTTGCAACTCAATTCTGCATTGGAGCACCCAAGTATTGAAACAGCCAACAAATCATCAGCAACATCTCAGCACAGGCTTGCTCTGGGCATAAGCACAAGGCTGAACAGCACATTCTATATGTCGATGATGAGCTGTCTGCTTTAGCAAAGGTGTCCAGAAGCAATGCTGTCTGACTACTCTGTTGTTACACAGTGGAGTTACTGAAGTCCATCCAAATTTCAGCCTTCGGGTCAGCCCCAGTGCAGGCTCTCCAACTCACTGCTATGGAACAGCTGCAACAGTGATGGAAGATGGAGACGTCTTTCTCAGACACAGAACCAAACACAGTGCTCCTCTCCACTGCCCTGGACCCAAGGTTCAAAAGACTCACGTCACTTAACACCTGCCCAATCCTGACAGTGCAAACACTGGCACTTGGAGTCAAAAACAAGATGGATGAACAGCAGCAAGGCCAGTGAGCATACTAGTGCCAACTCCACCATTACTACAGCTGCAGAACCTACAACTCCTGTCTCTTCACTCCACTCTGGAACCAGCAGTGAAGGAGAGAATAGAGAGCGGGCAGCTGAAGATCTCAACAGCCCTGGATGAATGAAGTCCTTGCATACTTTGGAGAGAAGCCGCTTGCAAAAGAACAAAGTCCATTACACTGGTGGATGGCTACCAAGGATAGCTATCATCACAACTTTGGCCTGGCTAGCTTAGTCCTACGTTTTGCATCCCTGGCACCTTAACACCTTCTGAACAGCTGCTCTCAGCAGCTGGCAGCATAGCTTCCGAGCAGATAGCTAGCGTTAGCCAGGAGCTTGTGGACATGCTCACATTACTGCATTGCAATGCAAAGTTCCTGTTGTAAGAGAAAGGGTGTGTGTGTGTGTGTGTATGTGTGAGAGAGATGGTGAGTGTGTGACAAAGTGTTACTGCAGAGACAATCTGCTGCCATAGTCCATGGCCTGTTGTTGAAGCTATTTGATGTAACAAAGCCTGTTAACACTTAGTGTATGATTTACATTTTCATTTTTTATATTTGGAATTTATTTAGGGCTGTGCCAAATACAATTGTTTGGGTCTATGCCGTTTTTATTAATTCTTTTGCCTCTTTTTCGGTGCAGCCGACACAACGTCTCGTTCCTTTGAAAACTGATTTGGGTGTCTGTTATCATGAAACGGTAGAAGCTTCAAAGCATTTGGGTCAGCTCAGTTAAACAGCCCTTATCCATTCAAGCAACGAAAAAATGCCTGTTTTATTGTGCTCTTTTATGACAGCATATATCTTTCTCGCATGTTGTATAACCTACATTTAGGTCTGTTACTTGGGTTTACTTATTCACTTTGGGATTAAAAAAAATTCAAAACTGTTTTTATCCTGTTCATCGATTCCTGTTCGTTCGTTGCAGCCCTGTGGAATACACTGATTGTTTCAGACCTGGCTCTGCTGTTTAACATACAAATGTAGCCACAAAGTCATATTGTGTTTATATTAGATATCCTTCAATGCTGTGTGCATGCTTGTGAGTGAAACTGCATGTTAAATGGCTGTATATAACTGGTATTATTTCAATTATTCTTTATTAATCCCTGTGGGGAAAACCGTTCTCTGCAGATGAGGTATTTTAACTATTTAGGAGTTGAGATCAACCACAGCTCGGCCAGTGCCTTAGTCAAGGGCAATACAAGAGTGGTCCTAATACCTAACAAGTCTGTCTTTCGCTTGGCCCCCCCTGACCTTGAGGAAACCCATACAAAACACAGGGAAAACATGCACATGGCACCACTCGGCCCATCATGATGACTACACCAAAAATTCCTTCAGTGTAATGCAGAAAAAACTAGAATGGCACTCAGTAGAGTGCATATCTCCACCTAGGCCCAACAGCACCCTAAATACGGCTGTTTTTTCTCATCAAGATCTATGCAATATTCCCTGAGAAATTAATGAAAATGTTTAAAAATGCCCAGTCTCCCAAAATTTCCTGGATCCATCCCTTTAACCTGATTCAAACCAAAAGTCTACGGGGCCTATTCTGGGCTGAGACCCATCCTCCATCCAAGTTTCATGGAAATCTGTTCAGTAGTTTTTGTATAATCCTGCTGACAAACCAAACAACCACCAAACAAATGGGCATGGGTGAAAATAGAACCTCCTTGATGGAGGTAAAAAAGTTCAAGGCTTAACTTCCATCTAGTCATTCTATGTTTACGTCATTGCCACTTAGTTACTGGTGGTGATACAGTGACCTAGTTCTGTCACAAATGTTGAACCCACAGTTATCTGCATGTAGACAGAGCAACAGTGCAGCGGGGCGGCCATTGCAAAGTGCCAGACAGGGGAGTCACTCAAACTGATAAGCTATGAGCAGAAATTGAGTCATAAAACACATCAAATCTTTCTTCTTCTTTTTAAAAAAAAATTAAGAATACAACAAGATGATACACTTCATGCAACACCAGTGTTTTTCAGTATTCTCAGCAGGCTCAAATACAAACACTGGAGTCAGACGTAGTTGAGGTCAATTGTTTCTGAGGGCACATGGTTCATTTGCCATTTTGTTTTTGTAAGCCATTTTCAGGTGACAGCCCAAGAAAACGATTAACATTCAATGTGTCCAATGCAAGTAGGGAATCTTTCAGCAGATAGCCTTTATTGTAGCGTAGTAAAGTCCATAGTTTGCTTTCTGTTTCTCAAGACACTGACAACTAATGGTTTTTTTGCCTTGGGAGGAAAAATAGAAAGCAAAAATTACATGCCAATATAGTTTACCTAAGCTATAGACCTAGCAATGAGCAATTTGCATAATGTCTCATACTGTGCATTATAACTATGCCATTTTCAAGGACAGAGATGTGGCGTTCTCTTTCTGCAAACCGTGGTACGCAAAAGCATTATAGGATGATTTTCTCTTGGGTAGGAGATGCCCAATCCAGTATATCACATCTATGTATCACTATTTTACTCACTAGAGGTGTAGCCTTGGTATGATGTAATAATGACAGATAGAGACAGACACGTTTTGCCTATTCACTTGACATGATATCAGCCATGTTAGCTACCTGACGTATCTGACTTGTGTCGCCATCAGATTGCAATACCTTTATGTAAGTTACATGGACACGGCAAGTGGTCATGTAAGAGTCCAACTGCAACAAGAAAGTCAAGCAACAGAAGCTGACTATGGCACAAGACAAGTCAAATGTTACCGCTACCATAACCTCCATTGTCATCTGCAACAAATCCATTGCACATAAGGCACAACACAACCTGTGTCTACACTAGAGTGACATGCAAATGCTTTTATGAAAAGCCCATTATATGCACCACAGAGACCAAACCGATTTCACAGGGTACGTGACACGACAGACCTCCTTTTTTATACGACAGTTGGACTGTTTCAACAGGCCAGGTGGGCATTTCTTAAGGTAGTGGTACCAAACAAAGCTTATAAAACACTTCGAAACTTCAATAAATCAACAAATTGTGTTAATCTTTTGCATTAGAAAAAGCAGTGAGTTGATGGACATGCTCTACTTTGAACATAGGAACTGTACAGTTTGATTCAAGCCTAAAGCATTGACTGCATTGCACATTGCCTGTATTCCCTAACAAGTACAGTACCCAGGTGCTTTCAGCTGCCTCTGTGCAGCTAATGCTAGATGGGTAGTTACACTTCCTAGGTATCCCACACCACCTAGCGAGCAGATTCGTGGATGGCCCTTCGAACACGAGCTGTCAACAGCACCATCTTCCCCACACCATCCACGGTTCAAGATAGTTCCACAATAGAGGGGCTTTGCTCTTCTGCAAGCCCTGCAGTGTTCGGTACAGGTAGACTGGGCCTATTTAACACGTAGCTATCCAGTACGAGAGCACATGCAGAGGCAAACAAGGTGCCTGAAAACTGTAAACAAAGGACTCAGACACCACTTAGGTCTGCAAGAGGAACACATCTGTGCAGAGAGCAAAGGCTAGAGAGAGAACTCAACATATACCTGAGCAACACACAAACGATTCGGAGCACTTTATTCATATCAAATTGGTTATATATATAGCGATCAGTGTCACTCCGCCATGTCCCGCCATCTTGGACAGGCAGCCAGCCATTAACGTTACTTGTAACGTTTGTCAACTCGTTCACACCGAGTCCACGCGAACAAAACGGCCAGAACACGTCTTTAAATGCGTTTCGTGGAGCAATGCAATGGCACCAGAACAACCTAACAGAGTGTGGTCAAGGCAGCACACCAATGCAAATGCTACGGGCACTAGCTAAGCTTACCAGATAACGTAAACGGGCAAGCTGTATTTGGTGCACCCTGAAGGCTACAGCGTTAACGTTACTTCCAACAACGTAATAACACTTGTGGTCAGATGAGGCTACTCGTGTGTTTCGTGTTAGATGTGGCAGTCTTAAGCTCGCAATAAAACAATCGCACAACTTCCCTCATTAAAGTGCAATGTTTCCAGCAATAAATGTGCTACAGAAAACCGTGACGACGTTGTGTTGTTGGTGGTGGTACAATTGCAAGTACACAGGGGTATGGTGTTTGGAATAACGTTAGCTTTCCAGCCAACACAGAAGGGCGTTTGCCTAACAAATATTAACATTGTGCTAACCTTAACAAGCTAGTTAAGAGAGCCATGGCTAGTTTGCTAACAGTTATCGTGGCTAGCGACACCGCGTAGCCGCAGGTGCAGGGTCGCTGTTCATCGGATGAGAGTAGCTAACTAGCAAGCTAGCTGACTGGCTAATAGAGGGGCTGCGGCTAGCTGGCCTTGGTCTCTTTAGCGACTGGGCCACTTGCATTCTGGCTGACTTGCTACTTTGAGAGCAAATTCACTGCCATGCATGGTTGTTAAGCGGTTGGAGAAAGTCCAGTGGATCAGGGTGCTGCTTGGTTGTGAAATACATCCAATTAGATTTGCTACCTTCATCAACAGGGCCTTCGTTCTGGCGCCATCTTCATGAAGCTTCTGAAATCCAAACAGTGAGCTGCAAGCAAGAAGACAACATAGGCGGCTCAGAATCACTTGCAGAGCGGCTCGGAAACATTTTCGACATGCAAGGAGAGAAAACAATTAAATTTCGAAGTGTGCGTTTGTGTGAGTGCATGGGGCTACTATTCCGACCTGTCGATCCCGACCAAACTGTCCCTCTCCTGGGCTGTCAGTGTCGGAAAGTCCTCCTCTGTTTCACTCGCTTTTCCCGCCGCCATTTTCTTTCCCTCATCACCACCAGAAGAAGCCGAGCCGAGACTCCGAGCAGCAGCGCAGGCAGCAACGGCGACCGACACACCGCACGATTGCATGGAAAATCGCGACACGGGGACAAACGGTTTGCTCCGCCGAATCAAAAAAGAAAAACTGAAGAAAACAAAATGATCAAAAACTTTTTTTCCAGGATGAAAAGATGCGATTCGATATAGTAAATCCTTTCGGGGGGACAGAAGCGCTCTCCGGGTAGCTCCTCAAACGTCACATTTTTCATCACAAAGTGATATTGTGCCGCTATTTGAATGCGAATAACTGAATACAATATCCAAGATGTGAGTATTTGACAATAAAATGCGTTTCGGCCGCGAAGATAAAGTTGTTATAATTGTGTCACCCAAGCGAACCCACGCGCCGCTCTAGCCACGCCCTCTCCCCCATCTTCCGCCAATGGGAGCGCCCGCATCCCACCATATGACTTCCCTGCTCTATCATTCTTTTATCTCAAATTTTCATATTCCCCCTGCAAAACACTCACATTTTATATCACGATTATTCTGGAAGCACGTCCTGAAACATTTATTCTCTGAACGTGTCTGACGCCCATGTACATTAAAAGTGAAAGAGCTTCGTTTCCCTTGCAATAACCTCCACATGGTAAAAGATAATCCCGTATTCAGTAATATGTATTGACACTTGGGTGTCAGTTGTTCCCCTTTACAGACTGGTTAAACCATGACTGCAATGCATCATTCGTCCCGAGCCTTTCCCAGCACGCAACCCCTGTTTGCACTTTTCAAAGTCCAATCCCAGATCTATGATATCTTCCTTCATACGAAGAAAAAGTTGCAGCATTTTAGTAATAACGCTGCTGTGTTTCTGAGCCTAATCAAGCGAGATCAGGGCATTTTAACTGACGTGGCAGAGCATCATCATGTGGGCGTGGCTTAGCATTGTCAACATCCTGGTGACATAACCAGTTTCTCCAAAATGGCGACGGTGGACCATAGAGAAGGTTAGTGATTTTGTTTGTTAGAAAACGGCGCTATTACCTTCATTATTATATTTTTTTTAATATTTCCCTCCAACGATAAAGCCATTAGGGTGCGGCCTTGAACCCGGGGCTCATAAGAGTCGGAAAAGGAAGCCTACAGTGTGCGCTGTATTGAATTGGTAGCCATTTGACGCTAGCCTGCTAATATTAGCTTCCCAAGGCATTTGCATACAAATAAACAAGCAGCACTGAGAGCCCTTTGTTAGCTGAACTGCCCTCACAGTTAATGTATTTGAAGGGTCACTTTCACGTTTTGGGTTTTAACAGCCAAATATGACCAGCTGAGTAGCTTGATCTATGATATAGGTGCATGAACGTGCTCATTACTGGTTGGGATGGACAGGAGAGGTGCAGTAAGGTGGGATTTACTGTCATGTATGCGCACACACCCTTTATTCTCCCTTATTTTGAAGGGCTGGTGGTTTTATATTTAAAATATTTTAATTTTTAACTTATTTTGTCCTTGTCTCACAGCAGATCAGGACGACCCTGAGAGTGAAGATGAGGTGTACGAGGTCGTGGACCTGACAGAATATGCCCGGAGGCACCAGTGGTGGAGCAGGGTGTTCGGGAGCAACTCTGGCCCGATTGCTGAGAAGTATTCCGTGGCCACCCAGCTCATGATGGGAGGAGTGTCTGGATGGTAAGGCATGAGGATCTATCTGCTCATGGGTCACATCTGTAACCACAGAGGCTGAAATACTGTCCCAACATTGTCTTTGCCCTTTTGAAATAAGAACATCACCCCTACACGAGTGACTTGCGTGAATAATGTTGTTTGAAAAGCAGAAACATGACTGAGTGCACATGTGTAATATAACAGTCTCTCAACACATACAGGTGTGCCGGTTACCTCTTCCAAAGAGTCGGGAAGATAGCTGCTACTGCTGTTGGAGGAGGGTTCCTTCTTTTACAGGCAAGACCACCATAACACTGTTTATATACCTTCATTACCTAGATATGTATCATATTTACATTGTCTGTAAATGATTTGAAATGCATGCAGTGAAGTGAAGACGCAAGCTGCACAACATGACGCTCAGCTGGTCTCCTCTCCACAGCAGAAAGGTTAGCATTGTGCGTAGATGGATGCAGGCCATCTGGAGGCGTATCGGGTGTTGCGATGCTATCAGTGTATTCATTTCTCTTCTTGTAACAATTAGATCACACCAGAGACTTGACTTGATTCAAAGGCTGAACACATAAAATAGCTGCTCAGATGTGACTAATGACTGGTTCATGGTTAAGCTAAAAATGCGTCTTGAACCGATCGATGTTCTTTTATGTAGCCTTACATCTCTGCATTTCACATGTCGAACGAAGACAGATTTCTGCTCCCAGAGAGAAGCTATTGCCCTTTTTATTCACTCAGGGACCCAGAGTTTACATAGTCGGCCTGAGATGAGATTTTATGTTGCTTCATTCCCCAATTAGGTTGTTTTCATCAAGGCCAGAAATAAATCTTCCCATACCAAATGTTCCCTGAATACTTATTTATATATTTTGAAATAAGCAGGTGCATCTAAACCTTGAAATTTTAGGTCTCAAAAAGTCATTAGTCACCAGTAATTACTCAAAGAACCCTATTTTTTAGTTTTTAAGTTGGTATTAAGGGAGAGAATCACCTGCATCTTTTTGTTTTTTTTGTTGAATTGCATAAGGGGAATTTGTTTAGCAGACAGGTCTAGATGGTCTCAATAAAACACAGATACCGCCTTAACCCGCCAGACAGTAATACAATAAATCTCAGAGAAAATCTGATAAGACCAGACAAGGAGTCAGTGGCCCAGCAGAGTGCAACAAAAGGTTACTTATTAGTGCAAACAAATGTCATGTCAGAGGGTGATTTTGAACAGAATCTTCACAGTCGGAGGCTGGAACAAAAACTAATGCAGGTCCATAAAGCATCATTAAATATTTCCAAATTATGTCCATAGAATCAGTTCTTTATATGACTCATTTCTTCCTTACACAGATTGCCAATCATAGCGGCTACGTGCAGGTGGACTGGAAGAAGGTGGAGAAGGATGTGAACAAAGCAAAGAAGCACCTGAAGAAGAAAGCGAACAAAGCAGCCCCTGAAATAAACACATTCATTGAGGAGGTAAAGGTACCTGTAACAAAGCTTGCTCTTTTTTTCACGCTCTTGCTTGTTTCTAATTATATATTAATTATTATAATTATTGAATCTTTGCTTTTAATTGTCTTTATAATGCCTTCCACACACATCATACCTGTGACATGTAATTAATCAGAGCTAAATGCATGTGCTTGTCTTGTCCTGGTTTTCGGTGGGGAGGTTCATATCTTTATTTGTAAACCAGCAGTGCCCTCTAGTGTACAGTTAGCAATACTACACCTACTAACTGTGACACAGCAGGCTGAAGAGAGATGGTAGATGATACCATCTTTAGGTGATGGTGTTGCACCTTTCAAGAGTAATGTTAGTTTTTCTAATCTAGACTAGAGCTGCAACAATTAGTCAATTCATCAATCAGCTGATAAAAGGACAATTAATTGCTAACTTTTGCTGGTTTCAGCTTTTTAAATGTAAGGATTTGCTGCTTTTCTTTGGCATTAATGATAGTAAATGAAGAATCTTTGGGTTTTGGACTGTGGGTTGCCACCCAAAGACATCACCTTCGACATTTTTCAGAATTTTCAACATTTTGCAACTTAACGATTAATCATGAAAGTAATCAGTAGATTAATCGATAATGAAAATAATTGTAAATTGCATCCGTAATCCAGACTATACTCTCTTGTTTTTGCTCTTTCAAGCCACTTTAAAACAGTAAACACCTCTTCACTGGTTAATACAGTACACTTCTTTTAAGCTCGTATAACTCGTAAACTCATCTCTCTTTTCCCCCTCCATCTCCTGCAGGCCTCAGATTTTATCAAAAGGAACATCGTGTTGTCCAGCGGGTTCGTTGGAGGCTTCTTCCTGGGTTTGGCCTCATAAAGCTGCTGCACACGCTGAAGCCTCTTCTTACTGTGAATCACAACTCTACATAGGTCACTTTCCTCTCCATCGTTTACCTCACGGCTCCATGTGTGCATTGATTCACGCTTAAATGAACCGAACAAGGGGGGTTTATGTTGAACATTAAAGCATGATCTGTTGTGACAGTGGTATTAACTGTATAACTAACCCCCTTGGTTTAAATCAATCCTTGCTAATTATTTCCTTTTGAGAACACAAGAGTGTGTGAGGTGTGTGTGTGCGCGCGTGTGTGTGTGTGTGTGTGTGTGAGTGGTGGCTCAGTAGGGAGTTTGGATTATACTGTGAAGACTTTTTTTTTTCTGTGGGATCTTTGCCACACTGCTGAATATGTCAAGCTGCCACAAACGAGCACAGACTCCTCACTGCTTTTTCGACACAGATCTGAGCCTAGATCGTTCATCCCCTCATGTATTTGCCTGGCGGATGCTGATCTCAGATTGTTATACTTTGGCATGGGTGGGGGCCATTGTAAATATATAGCCAGCCCCTTTTCAGAGCTGTAAATACCCACACAAGAGTAAACATTATATAAACTACATGCAAGGCGGCAGAGTGGGAAGTTAACACCCTCCTCCAGTCTGGTGCTTATGGAGGTATTTTTCTATGTAGCTGTGAAGTTTGGCGAGCTTATGTGCCATTTAAACACGTAAGCAATCCAGTTTTTAAAGTTGATCACACTGGCTGAGGGTTTAAATAAAGTTATGTTCCCACTCTGAGCAGAAGTTATTGATATACAACACATATCATGAGCATAATTCACAACTTAATGTTACATGTGTGAATATTCTCCATGAAGAGTATTAAATATAGATGCTTTATTCCCATAATCCTCAGCTCCACAATGGCCTTTAACGACAGGACGAGCCTCTGCTGTACCCTAATTACCACCATCAGCAAGCTAGAGACACCTAAAGACACAGCAGTCCTGTCATTAGGGAGCATAATGGAGCAGCGATTGTGACTCCTTACGCCCTCGCTATTGTCGTCGTGCATTTAGTGGTGTCAGCGTAGCAATAACACAACAGCGAGTCCACTTAAGTTGATCACAAGTGCTTTTTTTTTTTTTTGCCTTTTTCGCCTTTTTCTACCTGTGCAATATACAGTCATGTCTTTTGTTTTTGAAAAGCTTCTTATGTCTACAACTGGTATTTTGTACACTTATGTTCCCTCCTTGTTTCTATTCAACATTATTTTGTTACCTCAGTTGTATGAATTTGGTTGGGTTGTCTGTTTTAAAATAAAGCTGCCAGATTTTGTTTTGAATAACAATAACATTTTAACGATGTGTTTTTTTTGGGGGGGGAAGGACATTGCTTCAAGTTGATTAAAGGATAAATTCAGCCAAACATAAAAATTCAGTCATTATCTTCTCCAAGTTTGGCAGTCCACAAAACATTTCTGGAACTTCAAGGCAAAACAGAGTTGCAGCATTCTCCTAATCAGCTGAAGTAGACGGCGACTTGTTTTAAAGTGCAAAAACAACTGAAAAAACAAAACAAAATGGCTCCATACAGCTCATCTACTTCAGTTCTTTAAGAGAATGCTGCAACACTATTTTTTGCCATGAAGCTCCAGAAATGTTTTGTCGGCTTCGAAACTTCACCCGACTTTTCATCAGCATGGGGGTGAGTAGATTGTGACTAAATTCTCATTTTTGGGTGAATTTATCTTTTACGTCTTTACGTCAAGTCATGTAATTATACTTGGATATGCAGATGGAGATGAGGTTGCACCATCTGGCCATTTCAACGGTAACTGCATTTGATAACAACCATGTCAAATTTGATGGTGTAAAAAAGGGAGAGGAATTAATGCAGCGTGAGAACATTTAGTTATTTAATGTTTATTGGCAGAACATTTTACATCTCTAATGAGTTTCTTTCATTTGGTAAGCAAAAATTCTCCTGTCTCTACCGATCTGTCAGCTTGTTCATCCAATTATGGAAAGATATTCATCAAATAAATATGAGTTTGTATTATTACTTTATTAATTAGTATATAATACATTTTTGAGTTTGAATTTCTTTTCCAAAACTACATAGTGCACCCTTAAACTGAGTATATTTTCATTTTGAAATGTTGGTGAGACAAAACAGGCAATCTGAAGATATGATTTTGGAACTGACTGGCATTTTTGGGGGATTTCATTGACCTAGGTGTTCATTGATAATGTGTTATGTGTTACTTTCACCAAATATTAAACCAATAATATATATATAAATAATCATCAGTAATGTGGATATAAAACCAGAAGACTTTTATCACAACATGACATCCAAAATCTGACATGATATATAGTCTTTATATTGCCTAGTTCTAGCTCTAAATGAATAGAAACCCACAGTACAGGGCAGCTAGTGGAAGTTTCTTAATATCTGGCAAGTTAACAATTGGAATAAATGCACAACAAATAACAAAATGGACTTACAGATAGAACAAAACCATAACTGCTTGTAAAAGACTCATTGTTCCAAGTGTGTAGAATTTGGGAGTTTCGCTCCAACTGTTACTTTATCAGGCACCAGTCAAAGTATTCACCACCACACTGCATCCTATAATGCTTTTATTTACAACTATGAATGACAAAAATACATTAAACCCTGGACAAGAATATATACAGGAGAGTATTTACAAAAGAGCAAAAGCAGACAACCTGGTAAACAAGAAACACTGGAACGTTTTCCTCAATAGTCACTCATAATTATAGCTGCAACATTTCCTGGGTTCAGATGTTGGAGGATAGAAAATAGATTTCCTGATGTTAACTATTGGGCTTTTATTAAAAGGTGCAATATGTATGAATTTTAGTTAAAAATTAACTAAAAGTATCAACAAAAAAAAAAGAAAGAAAGAAGAAACATCATCGGCTGTGTACTGTGTGTGTTGCAGAGATATCTACTAAAGCTAGCATGCTAACCAGCTAGCCCTGGCCTGCTCTGCCCTGTCTCTGTCCAACAACACCAAGATGGTTTTCTAATCAGGTTTTGCTCCTGGTTCCCTGGGGGTCACCCCGCTGTAACTCCCACTCAGGCTTCCAGATGTGGGCACAGACAGATGCCAGACCTCCCTCTAGCATGTTGCCATGCCATCGTCCCGACAGCCCATTATACCGATTCCTTGGCCACCCAAGCAACAAACACTAACTAATCAGAGGGACATTGGGCGGGTGTTTTCAAATATTTTGCTGTCTATGGGGTGTCTGACCAGAACAAAGCTAGCTGGTTAGCATTTAGTAGATATCTCTGCAACGCATTACATATAGGTCAATGACATAAAGTTAATAATTTTGTTAATTTAATTACATATCGCACCTATAAAGAGAATATTGTACAAAAAATAACTTACAATTTCATGTTTTTTACAGAGTTTAATAAAAAGACTTATTTATAAAAAAATATTTATAAAAAAAATGTTTTAAAAAGCTGCATGTCCAATTTTTCCAGGTCCGTCTTTTTTTCTTTCTCCAAATGTGGCTATTGCAATTACCTGTTGCACTAAAAAGTCTTTATTCTGCCACTCAGAGGGGCATTTTGAGGAGGGCACATTCTGTCAACAGCGTAAAGGTGGTGATCATGTATCTGCTGTTGGAGATCTGAAACAAAGAGAAACATTAGTACAACTGTATTTTGCAGGCTGTGTGTGTAATGAAAGACTCAGCTGTTTGTGCCAGACAGTACCTTGATTTTCCCGCTGTACTTGGCTGAGCCCAGTGCTGTGGTGACCTGTTTCAGGCTTCCAGCTGACAGATCCAGCCTGAAATGTCTGTAGAAGTGGCCCTTCAACCCCTGCATGAACTCCATCACCTCCTCAATATCAATACTGTTCTCCTCCTCCTCCTCCTCCACCTCCTCCCCTCCTTTACTCTCCTCCCGTGGATCCTTCCTCACACTCCTCCACAGCTCCCATGCATCCCGGGGGTCGACTGTATATGTGACTTGCAGCGGTGGCACCACTGGGAGGGTCCAAATCATTTTGAGGTGCTGGATGCTGGACTCTGTGTGGCAGTTAGTCCATAAAGCTGCCAGCCACTGCAAGCTTGTGTGGTTGATCTCCAGGGGGCCGAAGCAGCAGTCGAAGGTCTGCTGGAACCATGATTTGACCACGGTGCTGAGACCCTCGGCCCCACTGCTGCAGAAGAGTGGCAGGCAGGTGAAGTCCTCTGGAAGCGAGCGCAGGTAGTCAGGGTTGCCGTTGATGCAGGTCAGCCAGCCGCTCCAGACCGGCCTCTGAGGCTCATCCTTCCTGGCAAACAAAGGCTTTGAATGGATCTGTGGTGGGAAATGGAAACAGAGAAAGTCTCACTCAGAGAACACGGCATACTAAAGACACAAACACAAAAATAAGTACATTTTCTTTTTAATATGAAGAGTGGAAGATTTAATCCACACCCCTGTCCTTTTCACTTATTTTTGATGTTATCAATATATAACATTCAACCCACACTTAAACAAGTTCCTTCACATTTGCCATTTCAAATTCCATTTTTTTCCAAGTACACAAATTGTGCATCTAACTCTCTTTTCACTAATAGAAAACTTGCATTTACCCGTTGTAGTGTTATAAATATTGAAATATCGCTAAATATCGATTCTGAATGTTGGAAACTGTTTCAATAGTAATTTTAGTATCAATACTGATACCAGCTGTACTTTCTTGGCCTCTCTTGCTTCCGACAGCGAGTCAACACACACACACACACACACACACACACACACCACTGTAGTGTCCACAAAGGCCCACCTCCTCCCACTCTTCTGACTATGGTGAGACATAACTTATCTTGAATGCTGCTGTGATTAACACACAGTACCCTAGCCTTGCTATATTTATCTTTTCTCAAAAATTCATTGCATCCCTGGCAACGATGATGAATGCAGCCTGCTTCCTTGCAAAGGAACCTACTTACCTACTTACACAAATTACAAAAATCAGATTTCATACTTTAATTCTTCTAAAATGCAGATAGCCATAAAGCATCTAAACTAATTTAGTTACCAATAATTATACCAATGTGAATCTTGCCCTAAGCAAATATTAAAAATTAGACTCTGTTCACTTTGCAGTCTACGCATCATGTTTTGTGTCTCATTTTCATCTAGTGAATGATGTGGAATATACTGCCACTCTGAACATTTTTGTGAATGAGTTTGTATGCTTACAAATCCAACTGTGTATCACATGTCCAAATGGACACCAGTAGCCTGGAAAGCTTCTCTCTGCCTCTACAGTATTCTCTACTTACCTGTATGAGGACTGTCTCGGCATCATCGTCCGCCTCGACCATCCCTTGCACCACAGAGATGGACACTCTGAAGCTGCTCTGCCCTCCCTCCACCTCCACGGCCAAACCTTGTTGCTTCTCTGCAGCAATGAACGCTGAGAGCTGCCTGGAGTAGCTCTTCAACTGAGTGTGTCTGAACTGGTAGAGGGGTGTAACGTACGACAGCTGCCACTCTGTCTTCATTAGTAAGGCCAGCTGCTGTGGATTCACCTTCTCCTTTGACAAGAAGAGGATAATGATGTTAGGATTCATTGTATGTGATTTTTGAATAAAAACTGATAAAAAACAAGGTGTACAATGGCCTGGATAGACTCACAGTGACATTGTGTGACTTTGGAGCCCTTCTGCTGGCGGTGAGCCTCCGTGCTGTGAACCCTGGGGTAAAGCAGAGTCGTGAGGCAGCACCTACGCAGCTGCGATATGACTGACGATAACTCTTACTTTTGCTCCTCCTCTCAGCTACAACACTGTTTGTAGGAGTCCTTGTGGCACTGGAATTAATACACAGATCATCACATCATTGTTCCAGATAGTCATAGTCATTGCAATGCACTTCATGGGACCAAAATCTAGTACAAATAATTGAGATTGTGTTGAAAGTGACCATATTCCCTTAATTTACATGATGAAATTACAAACCGTTATAGCCCCTTATCAATCCATTCATAAAGATAGATTTGGGGGTGGAATATTATACATAAAGACCAGTTGGTCCCACTTGAATGACTGTTTTTTTAAGACAAAAGCAGCAGCAACAACACATACACACAAACCAAAGCTCTGCTAAGGCCACTCCTTTTCTTATGGTCCGTTCGCAATAACATTGACACCACTGTCCTGGGACTGAACGTGCACTTCTCACATGTTTAGAGGCAACACAACGTGAAACCTAAAACGAAACATTAGCTAAAGTCTGACTTTGTCAGGAGAACTGAATACAAAACAGCTTCAGTTCGCATTCATTTCCATTTAGTTTACTTTGGGCGAAGCTCATTGTCAGAATAAGATGACAAAACAATTATAAAATGTGAAATTTTGATGTAACACAATGCTCCCCTGGGTATAGGATATATGCCGAATAGAAAAGTAGAGGTCGACGATTCGTAAAATGTCTTGTATGTCATAGTAATAGGTCCGTACATGTCATGAAAAGCAAGGCAACATTAAACCACCCGATTATTCAATGTTATTTGGCGTGACCGTCGCTTGATACGGACGAGAACGGCAAGTATCCGGGCTAGAGGAGCCGTAAAGCAATGTTGACGAAAATGCGCGTTTTTTGTTGTAGCGAAGACAAATATATTGAAGAAAGTTGCATTTTGTACGAAGTAAATAGAGTTTAACCTGCTTTGATGTCGCTCCATGTCTGGCGTACCGACCCAAGCATAAGGAAACCGGAAACAAATTTGAACGTCGCGCTTTCCCAGGAGTCTGCGCGGTAGAGTCAGCCAATCACATCGAGCCAAACAGGAAGTTGGATTTTCATTTATCGTTTTAACAATTTTTTATTGATTACTTAAATAAATACAGGGAACATGGGAGAGGCAAAGGGAAGGAATAAGCACACAGTAATATAAATAAATAAATATTATTATTATTATAACATTCATAAAACCATCAAGACATCACAAGTTTTAACATTAATACATACAATTATAATTGTTCTGCTGAATTTCATGCATCATCAACTTTGTCCAATAGGCCTATTGTGAAACTGATCAACCTTCTGCAGAGTCACTGAATGGAAGTTTAACATTGTTTTACTGAAGTCAAGAAAAAGAAGAAAATAAAGATTGGCGTTTACATTATATTAGAAAATTTAGAGAATGTTGAATTGTTGGATATGAAAGCCATCAGCGTTTCAGCTAAGTCTAACACTCTGGAAGACACTTTGTGAGGATGTTTCCCCTCTTGGTATGTTGGATGTTGCTGCCCAGGGAGGCGCCAACCTCGACACGCACTGCAACCTGAGTAGCAGCCAGTCCTAGATTCTGCTGCAGTTGAGCAGATTAAATGTCTCATTTTTCTGCTTTAAACCGCTCCCCTCCATTTTTCTTTGTGTCTTCTTGGGGCGATGCCAGTTGTCACTTACTTCAGATTAATTCTCAGGAGAACAGAGAATGAGTGAATTTATAGTATAGTGTTATATAGAAGATTAACTGTTGATAAAGCTTTACCAGTCTGGAAATACTGCAAGTATTTCATGGCAGAACAGCAAAGACTAAAGTTTTACCATAAGGACTGATTCCAAACTTGCTTCAGAGGGGATGGAAAGAGGAATTAAATGAATGAAGGGAAAATTGGAGGACGTATACATTCACATTAATGAAATGTGCAGAGGTACCGGAGTGTGCATATGCGTATGTGTACTTGCATTACTCTCATTATGTGAACTCAGCAATCAGGTGGGTTGAGGTTATGGTTAAGGTTAGCCGAGTCTGTGGGGAGTTGATGTGAGTCAATGCAATGTCCTCCGAAGTGACAAAAGCAAGTGTGTGTGTTTGTATCAGTGCAGTGAATGTTTCACTCGCTGCCAGATTCACAAGCAACCACCAAAACCGTTCCCCTCCCTGTTACCATGGAAACTGTGCTTTTTCATTTTTTTCTCCCATGTATGCTGCTTCCCATTTCTTTCTATTCATCTCGTCTTTCTCTCCTTTTTAGCATATATTTCCATCCATATTCACTGTTTCTAGTCTTTCATTCACCCTTGCCCTGTGAACCCATGTGTATGCACCTGTGCATATGCATTTATATGTTTTGCAAGTATCTGTGTATTGAATCGAGGACTGTTCAATAGCACGTACACTGCCATACATACAGTATGATGACCACATCAACAGCCAATCGGATTATCGGTAGCTGCTGGTGGGCTTCAACCAATGGTGGAGGCTTGCAGATGATGTGTGAGCAGAAGGGATGCAGCGCCATGGAAACTGCAGAGGGTGCCATAGGAGGACAGCGCTCTCTAGTGGAGCCAGATGTCTTTGTTTATCCCTGTCTGCATGGATGAGTTCACCTTTCTGCTTGAGGGAACTTGTATTGCCTTGTGGTTTTACTAGTCTCCTAGCACAAACTTTTTATTCTTTTTTTTTTTTAAATCTCTGATGGCCACTGGAGAAGGGTCTGGCTGATTTATCCTCAATATTCAATGCTGTTTTGTTAAAATTGGTAGTTTGCTTTGACCCAGGACAGTCACTTAGCAGGGTTTTTATTAGATCACAACCTTAAAAGCTTAAATGTTACCATGCCATCATCACAATTGTTTGCAATAGTGATTTTTTTTTGTAAAATATATTTTAAAGTGTAAGCTTGTACATAATGGAAAAGTTGAATTCCCCTAGTAAACATGCAAATAGTTTTGGCCACTTTATGAAAATAATAATAAATTATTATTGTGAATATGGTGAGTCCTGTGGTAGTATTGCTTACAGAGAATATATCCAGACAGATTTTAGTTTATTACGTGTATAATTCAACATAAAGACGGTGAACATGGATCAACTTAGACCATTGTTATTGATATTATTCCTTCTTGTATCCTCTCAGTTCAAACTTTGACCTCTATCAGTTTTTCTCATTAAAATGCAGTGGACTTTATTTCAGGATGCTCAAAATGGAGCAGCGAGACGTGTAGGCTTCCTTTCATCACCCCCAGGGGGCGTCACTCACACATGTCAGGCCTTGCCTCCTTCCCACACCTGAGAAAAATTCCACCTGCGTCCCTGCATCTGCCACCTGCACCAGAGGAACCTCTGCACCTGCAGAACGATTACATGAAAGCAAATCAACTTAATCCTGACATTAATACACACTAATCTCCTCTAACACGGTTCTCCAGGGCCTTCGGCCAAAAATGTTAGCCATTTGATAAAAGAAAAGGCTTCAGATTTGCTGGATAATCATGCAAATCCCGGTGGGTAGAGTTGAAGATCATAACATCATAATCACCTGTGTCACTAATATCCCATCGTCAAATTTATACAGACACTAAGCTGTCCCTCATTTTGCTGAGGAACCTCCCTAAGGACCCATGGGAATTTGGGAATCACTAGAAATTGCAGTCTCCCCTTTTTATAATCTAGGTGAGAAAATACATCAGTTTAATCGGACTGCTGACAGTCAGTATGTGGGAAATACGTTATTACTGTCAGAGGAGACCATTTACAGGGGGATAAACTGCATATTAAAAGGATGGGGATAAGAAGGGGAAAGGGTGACGTAAGATGATGGGGTTTTGATGGTCGACGCTTGCGCGGGATCCACTGGATGCAACCGTTGGAGGAGATTAGGAAACTGCGCCTAAATCGGACCGCCACCGCACGCCATCTTGGCTCGAGCGACTCGGATAAATATACAAATCTGGGCCCAATCTCCCGGGCCATTTCGGCTCTGTTCGGACCAGTTTCCTGGACGATAGAGGGAGGAGCCTGGCATTTCTGGAAGTCGGAGGAGCAGCCAGTCAAAGCCAGCCAGCATCTAAGCCAGCGTAGGAACTGGAGCAACGGTGGACGGAGGGTCGGCTGTGTTGGAAATACGATATTATTTCAAATATTCACAAGCACAGACGGTGTATGCAGCAGAGTAGTCGTCGACATGCACGCGAAGGTCTTCCATTCGGGCTCGGGAAGCTGAAGCATATCGCAGCCCGGTCACATTACGTTTTCGCTGGGATAAGCCATCTGTGATACACTGGGTGTGCACAGCGCAATAACGGCGCGAGCCAACCGGTTATTCCATCGACAGCTAGCTCACATTAAACCAGCTAGCCAACCATTTTCGAGAGTCCCGTTAGCTTGCGGCGAAGGGAGCATCTTGGTCGGTGAGGGAAGCGTCCGTGGATGCTACTGAGGGGAGTCCTGTGTCTGGCAGTACCCAACAGTAAGATTCAAACCCGAGGTATGCAAAGAGGGGTGTTTTTCTGCAAACGAGCGAGGAAATCTCCACGCCCTGGGGTCTGGTCTGTGGTTACTATTTAGCTAGCTCGCTGGCTAGCCAGCCTACCGGGAGACTAGCTCAAGTGAAGGTGGGGCCGCGGAGTGACAGCCTTGGACGCCAGCTAATGTGGCTAGCCGGCTAACTTGGACTCTTTGAGTGGCCACTGTTTTTTTTTTTTTTTACTGTCACTGACATTGGGGGGGTTAAAATCACCAGCAGTGTGCAGTCTCGCGCAATCGTAACCAGATTGGGCGAAAAGATACGTTATCATTGATTCCTCCAAATACCCGTGTGGGTGGGATATCTCGAGGAGAGCATCCTCGTTTACCTGAATGACCATGGCGGACGACGACGTGCTGTTCGAGGATGTCTACGAGCTATGCGAGGTGATCGGGAAGTAAGTAACCACTGCTCTTGTCTGCGACTATTTTGTGTGTTTTACAGTGACGTTATCCTCTCCCTCTGCCACTCGCAGAGGCATCCTCAGTTTGACTGGACACTTATTCTTATGTTTAGGCTTGTCAAGGGTAAAGTTCACTGGGTGGGTGGGTGAGGTGAGGACGCTCCTCGGAGTGCATTGCCATTTAACTTTTACATGGGGTTTAATAACAAGCACATCATTTCTTTATATGCAGAGCTTCTTCACAGGAGCCATTTTGACATGAAACAGGTAAACACAGGTGTCACTAATGTCATTAATGGAGATTCTGATCTAACTACAGAGCCTTAATTAATGTTATGAGTAACACCTGTGTTAACCTACTATTTCATGTCAAAATGGCTGCTGTGAAGAAGGTCTTTGAAAAGCTCACACTGTACCTGACACCCTGACCACCATGCAGGACAGCGAGTGTACATGATTGAGTAGGAACATGTGTTAGACCTTAACTTCTGTGATTACAGCTGGAGGAGTACAGATCTCAGTGTCCTTCTACCTTGTTTAAATATATTTTGTGGTTGAAAAATTCCAACATTTGACCATATTCCTACTCTAATTTCATGTATTGGTAGTTGGTGAAGAAATTAATTCTCATTCATAGCTGACAGACTGTCAGTCTGGGTTTGAAACACAGGACATATGGAAGATTCCTCTGGCTGCACATCTCAGTGTTTGCAGACAGGATTTTCCTAATCCCCCTGTTTGAAAGAAGTCCCACCTACATACAGTCAAACACTCTTTAGCTTTTTGATACTACTGTCTGTTGGTTATATTAGTGCTACAATGTGTAATTGATTAGTCCTCAACTATTGAATTAATCACCAGCTGTTTTGAGAATAGGTTTGATATGTGTGAGTAATCATTTTAAAAAAGTCTCTGGAACACTGGATTTTTTCTTTTTACCATTTTCTGACATTCTTTAGACCAAACAACTAATCGATTTATCAAGAAAATAGTCAACATGATAAATATCATGTATAAATATTATACGTCATAAATAGGACATAAACCAGGAGACTGGCAGAGGCATGTTGAAACAATGAGATGCACAAGATCAAGGTGCCATGTAGAGCGGCAAAGATTACTTGATTAATTGTCAATCACTGTTTTATTCTAATAATTAGTTTGAAGTAAATAAAAAATGTCAGAATTCTTTCATCCCAGCTTCTTAAATGTGAATATTTTCTGGTTTTATTGCTTGTCTATGACAGTAAACTGAATATTTTTGGGTTGACGTCATCGTGGGCTTTAGATAACACTAACATTTTTCCCAGTTTTCGGATTTTTATAGACCAAACAACTAATCTATTTAAAATAATTGAAAGATTAATCAACAAAGAAAATACATTTTAGTTGAAGGCCTACTTCATATAAAAAAGGAAACTGGCCAAGGCACAAATAAACCATGAGATGGACCAAGGACCAAGGTACCATGAAAATTGAAAATTGTCCCAGTATACATGCTTTCCTTCTGTTTGGTCAGAGATGGCTCCTCTGTCCTACTGGAAGTGAGGCAGAAAGGCTGACAGGCCCATCTTAGTCCCGAGCAACCAGTCAGTCCCCTCCCCCTGCAAGCTTCACTCACTGGAGGTCTGAGGCTCCATTAAGTTTGTTCTAGGGAAGAGAGACACACTCTGTCAGACCCTCAGGCCCTGTGCTTTATGCTGAGACTTCCTGATGCCTTGGTTACTAATTGATGGTGGGCCCAGGACCACTACCTTGGAGTCCCATAACAGGGCAAACCATGTATGTTTGTATGGTTTAATTTGACAATACAAATGAATTGGGGTAGTAAATACAGGGAAGTGGGATTATTGTTTTAAATTAACGGGACATTGTCGATGCCAGCTGAGCTTTCACGTGTTTTCTTTTCATCAGATATCAACCTACATGTAGTCTGCATGTGGTACCACATTTGTGGAGGTTAATACATCCAGGCTACTTTTATAGCCAAAATGTAGTAACCTCCACCAGTTTGGTACCAGTGAAAGCTGACAAATGCAGTATTTACAAATACTTTTTGAGTGTGCCGAGTAGCTGTGCTGGGTATGGTCTAGTGTTGTCAAGAATATTGATATATCTATACATACCAATTCTGAATATTTGAGACTGTTCCAGTAGTAATTTTTTTGGTACTGAAACACCCATAGCTGCTGTGTTTTTTTCCTTTTCTCTCTGACAGCAAATTGACATGCACCACTGTAGTGCCCACATAGCACCATCTCCTCCAGAAGTAAATTAACTTCAATGCTCATGTGCTTAACTCTCAGTAAACAAGCCATGTTATATTTACTTTTTAATAAAAATCTTAAATGTAATGCCCTCAACGTGTTTTTTTAAATTTTTCCATTAGTAACAAATGTCAATATTTACTATACCAAAGTTAGAAATGTCAGTCTTTTGACAACCCTAGTATGGTCACACAGTTCCCACACGTCAGTAGAAGAGTAATGCATGAGGGAAGAATAGTCTGGAGCTAATTGTAAGCTTCATTAAAGAAGCAAAATGCCACATTTATGTCAAAAGAAAAGACCAGAAAATCCCCCTTATCCTGCCGGTTCTTTTGTGAAACCGCAGTTGATGGATCAAGTGAGTTGAGTCCTGGTGTCTTGGGATGTGTTGCAGGAAGAAGGGGAGGATCGTTTTTCCTCGGCCTCCGGGGTGGGAGGGGAAGGGAGGCAGAGGCAGAGGCAGATCAATGGAGACAAGTGGAGTTGGGAATGGGATGGCCCTGAGGCTAAGGATATAAATAATGCCAGCAGACATTGACTGCAGCACTCTGCCATCTCCCACTTAGTTTTTAACCTCATGTTTTACTGTCAGCGCTACTGTAGGTAGTGGACAACACGGCAGACAGTAGAAACCTCAGGCCGTTAATTAAAAATTTCAAATGAAAATGCTTTATAGCCTCAGGAAACCACCATAAAAACCTTATTCCATGTTATCTTTTCTGGTTAGAGGATATTTGTGTGTCTACTTTGTAGCCCTAGTATGTTTTGTGACAGAAGCAAGGCTATTTTGGCACATAAGGGGATAGCACTATTTATCTGTGCACAGAATGGATTGAAGGCAGGATCATAATTTGTCCATTCATTGGGTTAACTGGATGGCAGTACTATTTCTATGAAGAACTCCTCCAGGCTTTCATTACTTTTGTTTTCTTGTTATTCCACCTTAAATGAAATTCAGGAAGTTTTTCTGTCTGACTTTTTCTGAATGAATATGAGACATATGTTAGTTCAGTAATGGCCAACCAACACAAATAATTTGTAGGCGAATTAAAAAAAAACTGGCACACTGTCCTGATCAGATACAGTCAGCAGTGTCTGATCAGGACACATTAATTGAATAACACTAGGAACGATACCAATTCCAGTAATGGAAATGTCTCTGATACAACCTAAAATGCTGGATCAGGTATTGGTTTGTACACAAGAGTATGCATCATCTGATACTATGTAATTTATTAGCCCCAAACCTAAGGCTGAACCATTTGATGAAGTTAAATGTGTAATAAAACAGCATTATAATGAACCAGGGTTTCCCAAGAAAAGTTATTAGGCTTGGTAGCAAGTATCTTTTCATGCAGGTCACAGCGGAGACCTAGTGTAATTTTTGATGGAGGCCCGTTGCAGGCTTAACCAATAGATGATTTGCTGATGAGTTTTCTATCCACTGTAACTGTTGTTCAATAAACATCTTAATAGTTAGAACTGGGATGATATGCTCATCTTCCAGTTCGATACAATCGCAAGACTTAGATGCCGATTTGATTCAGAATCTCAATTCAAAACAAACTCTCGATTGAATGAATAGAAAAGGGGGCACTATTTTTAGTCTTCTGCTTCAGTATACTGTGTGTCAAACCATTCACTAGTGTCCTAAGTCCACTGAAATACAATATGGAATATAACTGGCAAATAAGAAAAATGGCCCGCTGCTTTTTTATTTTAAAAAGTTAACTGCATTAGTTAGTGAATTATTTTGAAAGCAAATTTAACAGTGTCCTGCCTGTTTGACAATAATAAAACGAGGGGGAGGCAGAGTGCTATGCTGTGTTGTTATTAACGTCATGTCTCCAGCAATGGAGAACACCTTCTCTGCTGCTACGTCAGCTCCAGGGAAACGCGTCACTGTCCAAGACGTTTAACAGGTGCAGAAACAGACTGAGCTGAGAGTTACTCTCTTCATCTCAGATTTTGTTTAAGTTGTTTAAGTTGTAGTGTGTGTGTTGGTCAGTCGGTCTCCTTTGTTGTAAGTATTTTAAGTGACGGAGCAGAAATTGCAAAACAATAAAATAAAAATATATTTATAAAGGTAAGCTAAATCAAAACAAGCTTGCAACCGTTTGTGTTTTTGAAGATTAATTACAAGATAAGCCTAACGTGAGCATGCTGTAGATTGTCCAGGTGCTGCACTCTCTCACAGTTGAAATTCCACCTTATTCGATCCCTCATCATCACATTATTAACCATTATTTAAAGAAACAATTTTTTTGAAATTTTCAAGGCTTAGGCCCGATGAGGGGTCCAACTTAGGCCTGCAGTACACTGGAGGAAACCCTGTTAAGTACTGTATTGCTGCAGAGATACTCCTGGCCTACAAATCTTGTTCTCCAGATGTGAGATAACATGTTTGCTTGCTACAGACCCCAACAAATGTCACATTATCATGATAGTCATCCAGTGAAAATGAAAACTGTGATGCACAAATCATCATTCCAACTAATTGTGAATCATATTGAATTGCAATATCTGCAATAATCTCTATGATTTAATTACTAACCATATTGTGCAGACCCTGGCCATCATGCCTTGTACACCTTTATGTAACTGAACAGAATTTTTTTTCAGCAGAAGTAGCCAGTGTCCATAAATGAAAAGCAACTTGTGTAACACATCCCAGCAAATTTACAGTTGGCCTTTGCGTTTCCATTGGGTGACAGGAAACCTGCCCCAGCCATTTTAACGCACTGGTATCTAATTGGTATCAACTGATAAACAAGTTCAGGTATCGGAATCAGGAGGGAAAAAATGCCATCGGAACATCTCTCCAAAAATACTATAGTTATGAGTGAGTGAAATGAACTAATCCCTACTATGTTTATTGTGATTAGTAGTCATTTAGCTCCTGCCTTGCAATGTCGGAGTTGTCATTGTGATTGTCTTGCATTATTGGATGAACTTGGTGTTGTTGTATACTCGCTTGTCTCTGGCTAACCTTTGACCTCAGCTCCTTTCAAACTTCTACATAAACCCTATTATCCAGTCCGTACCCCCTTCAGACTTCTATTGTTGCTTGGAGAAGTCGTCTATTATTGTCCCTGATCGGCTTGTGTCGGAGAGGAGCAGCCGGGCTGGGTGGGATTGAGAGCACTGTGGACGCCATCACTGTCCAGTAATAATCTCTTCTAAAGTGGGATTTTAAGGAGAGCCATGTTTAGTGTGATTTCTACTGAAAGACGGTTAGTAATTTCATTTTGAGATTTTTTTTTGCATGAATTTATGGGATTTCATCTTATTATTCACCTTTTTATAGTGTCTTCTTTTTCAAGATCTAACCAGTCTCTGTGATAGCAAAGAACTATAGAGTTTAGACTGTGTTTAGGGCACTATGTGAATGCGTTTATAAGTACCAAGATAGGCTCATTGTCTACCGGGATTCTCTCCTTTCACTGCTGCCTTGTTCCTCTCATTATTTTTGTCGGAAAGATGTGCTTTTGCATTGCTGGCATCACTGAGAGCTTAGTAAGTTTCAGAACTGAGAGCCAAATAACAAAAAGTCAAAAATATTTGAACCTTAGAAAGTCGGACCCCTGATTCAGCAGGGCATATGTTGCATGGCAACAGCAAGAGCTGCATATGTCTACGTAGCACTGCTATAAAGATGCACACTGATGCGCATGTATGTAATAGTTTATTCAACTCCCCTGTGGTTATACAAGCCTTATCTCAATAGAGGAAGATCAGATAGGTCAGGTGTCAATTTAACTTCTGACGGGATTAACTGTGGTGAAAGATGACACGAGCTATTGAACAGTCGTGGGCTATGCAGGCCCTGTTCATTATGTGCTCATTGTTTGTAGTTTACATAGTAAATATGTGATGATGATGATGTGATGTGAACATGATGCACTAACAGAGGCCTGTTTTTGAGATTTCAACTCTAGTTGAAGTGTTGGCGAAGCGCTGAAGCAATTTAAATCCATTTCTGTCTGTAATGATTCTGTTTGAATAGGACTTAGGTTGTTGAGAAGCACTGTTGCAGTCACAGTGCTCTTTATTTCAGCCCTGGGGTGCTCATTAGAGCCAAGAATATTGGGACGTGCGACTCACTCTAAACCAATGAAGTGATCAGTCCTCTGGCTTATTCTGGGCTGGATAATTAAATTGCTTGGACATTAAAATCTGCAATGCATTTAAATTTCAACTTTTCATTGAGTGTTTTATAGTTTTAGTGGTTAATGAAAGTTTTCGTCCCAAACCTTTAGTATACAAATCTTACATCAAGTGCTTTGCTGCAGGAAAGTAATTTTTTATTAGTTTTAGCTTTGCCTTATCTATTCTTCTGGTTCAACAAGCAAATTAGATAAGGCACAGTTACTCAAAAAATATTTAATATTAGCCTTTCAGTTTGATATAGCTCTCATCATGTTCACTGATTTGTCAGATGTGTGTCAACATCTTGTCCTCACAGAAAATTTGTAGCAGTGTATTTTAATTTAAACATAGCGATGTGCAGAGGATTGTTCTAGTTGTATCAATACATTTAAAGGCTGCAAGTTATGGTTATTTTCATTTCTCTGTCTTTTTTTTTGATTTAATCAATGAGTCCTTTCATAGGACTCTATGATCTGCATAGGGGTGTGCCATTAGATATTGTTCATGATGATACTGGATTATTTTTAACGGCAATACTCCAACTGATGTAATGATATCACACCGTTACGCACAGCAACAAAAAGCATGGCTAACTATGAAAGTTAAATTAATGTTAATTAACTAAGTAATTAATTAATTAATTCATGATGCAATGTCGGATGCTTGCATGCAGTAAGAACACGGTGTTGCATATTTCACATACTGAATCCTTTAAATATACATTCGGTTATATCTCGTAAACCAGCTGTGCGCTGGAGATCAGATTGGAGACTTAACCACTCAAGTAAAAGATAGGTGAGTTTGCTAAAGTAGATGTACTGTGATATGTAGATGTTTCTCTAGTGGACATGACATACAATATAACCAACAGCAGGTAGAGATAGTGTTAGGACACTCCGGTAGGAAACAATGAAATCAAGCTGATTATGTCACGGACGCCCACGTCGCATGCAGTTAGGACACAGTGTAAGAAGTGCGAGAAGACTAACAACAAAAGGGGGCAACACAATTACATGACCACTTCAGGCAGAAGCACCTGGTTGAGTATGAGAAGAGCTCAGCAGCTATTGTGAGTTCTAAACCAAAAATACTTGTGAATATTTTCCTCATATCTTCAAGAATATCGTTATTGCAAAATGTCCTGAATTATGGTGATATTATTTTAGGGTGATATCACACCTGTGTATACAATTTAAGACAATCCCTTGCAATGTCAGGCAGTAAATCCTGTCTTTGTGAACCATTATTATGGAGTTTTTGTAGATATTGTACACCTCTGTAGTGATTTGACCATATTTGATGTTTGTGCTATTTTGGCTTGCACATGAAGACATCTTTCTAGTATTCTGGTGGCTCATTTATGTAAATTGGATTGGAGAGACTGTCGTTCAGCTGGAAAACCAAAGGTTCAAGCCCCCAGCTTGGCAAGCATCCACTCAGCTGAGGTGTCCTGAAGCAAGACACTGAACTCCTGCTGGGATCAATAAAGTATCACATTATTGAATGTGTCATCTTCCCATCTGTTTTCTAGAGGCAGATGTCAAAAGAGAGGAATGTTTATGTCATTAAAAAATGATGTTGTCAGGTTGTTTTCAGGTTGTCTTTGGCTTGAACAGTAAAATATGTTTACTATAATATCTGTGCCAGGTTGCGGTGCTTAGTAGACTGTTTTTTTTAAACCCTGCCTAGCCTCTATAGTACAATTATCTTAATTGTTTCCTTTCACTAAAGCAGTTTTTCTTTTGAAATTTTCTGTCCATGTACAGAATATCCTCCTCTGAGCTGCCCACACACAGCAGATCAATAGTTGTGAATGGATGGTGTAAAGTTGAAGCTTTCTTTCAGATTAGGCCAGACTCTACAGGGTTGTTTAACAAACCTGGATCCTCTTCTGGCTCATATAGAGGAAAGGATTTTCTTCCAAAGCTTTAGAACCTCCGGAGGGTATCTCTGCTCTAAATTTCACTTTGCAACCGGAATACTAATTTCCCCGCTAATATTCAAAGGGTTGTTTCTTTAATTTGCATAAGGAAGCAGAAGCACTCTGGATTATTGTTGCTTAGAGATTCACAAACTACAGTTGAGCAGCACTGAACTTTGTTGAACTTGTTAAATTGACAGCTTTGCACTTGAGCTCAGTTTGGGCAGCAGTGCAAACAGCACTGATCCTAGATGCCTTCTGTTGGAATCTCTTTTTATCTAATTTTCTTCTTTTTCAAAGCACATGCCTCTGTATAAATTTATAAATAGACAGTTGACAGCTCTGTATAAACACCACCAAAGCCCGATGAGATCATATCACTGCCCCCTGTCCTGTTTTTGCCCACATTGTTTCCAGACTCCACACACCTGGTTCAAATGAATGGGTCGTTATCAGGCTTCAGCAGAGCTTGATGACGAGCTGATCATTTGAATCAGGTGTGTTGGAGCAGGGAAACATCTACAGCATGCAGGGCAGAGGGCCCCCAGTAGCAGGATTGAAAAACACTGCATTAAATGATCACAGAAGAAAATACCTTTCCACCCGTTTGCAGCCACTATATGTTTATATCACTGTGTAAGTCATTATGGTGTTGTATAGTCATAGTTTGTTGGACAATATATCTTCTCAGAGATAATTGTGATAATTGTTATATTGTCATTTTAGGTCAATTTTATGCCACTGACGTTATAGTGATATAATAGCATGATAATCCAAGCACACCTTTTCAAAGAGCAATAAACTTTTATTTGTATATGGACACTGGAATTAAAATGTGTGCTAATGTATGTATCGTGGTCTACAAAAAGTCAATAACATATGTACGATAAGTGGTTAATGTAGTTATTGTGACAAACAGGCCTAGTACTGTTCCATGTCAGTAGTGGGGTTTGCTGAATGCAGGCTTTTCGAAAAATAATTAAAAAGATGGTGTGGAGAAAATGACCAGTGTAGTCTCATCACTGTATGCCACTGATGATAATGTGTACGATGACAAACCAGAAAAAGGTGCAGTTAACTTGGTTTGAGATTAGAAGCCAGGAACGGCACCAATTGTTTGCCTGCCTGAGAATCTCATATAAATTGTTTCTGTATCTTGCAGGTGAACAAACACCACCCTCCCAATATTTGGGAAAAACTAACAGAGCAAATTATGCTAGATGATTGCTATAGCACAAGAGCAAAATGCTGCTTTCAGCAAAGACGGTTTCTCTCAGGAGAGAAGTACTGGTGATGTTGAGTTACAGCTACAGATGTGTCCTGTCCCTGTTTGGGAATGAGAAAACCTGAGAGGAAATTTGGCTTGTAGCCAGCATGGATGTTAAAAATGCACCTAACATCCAGCCCTTGATTTCCATAGAGCACAGAGTCTCAATGAGCCAAGGAGCAGTCTGTAAAGATTGCCACTTTGGGCTAATGTTTGATGACTGCCGCTGTCGGATGTGAGCCATGTGTGGGCGTTTTGTATGAGCCCACTCAGCACAGCTGCAGTGATGTCAGTACGGCATGCGGCCTCTCCACTTCCTCACACACATAGACACACACTCTCTCTCACTTACACTTACTTGCTCTTTTATAATGTCTGTATAGTAGATACTGTACATGGGTGAATGGTCAGTTGTTTATTTTTATTCCAGATGACGAGATGAATTGCATTCTAATTTATTAAATTAAATGACACCCCAACCCCCTTTCACTTGCAAGACAATACTATTGTAAACAGCCCCAGTTTGGGAATTGATTCTCCATGCAGCTCCCTTGAATTGACAGCCAAGATTACAAATGGGGTTGATGCATAAAATCTGGCAGGTTCACCCAACCCCACCTCATTGCTTAATGGTGATAATGAGTTTTATTGACACACATTAGGTCAGATGGCCTTAGCCTCACTGCATCATTTGTATCCCTGTGGGTGCAGCCTCCGACCTAACTCTCCCAAACCTTCACCAGTCAAACACAGATGTGAGGCCATTGTAAGGCTGGAACGGGGGTGTCGCTCCATCTCAGGAAGCACCCCACACCTCTGAGGCTTTCTTTTTAATAGCAAATACAGCTGCTACAGCTCATCAATTCAGGAGGGCAAAGGTCAGCAGGGATGTCAGATCATCAGCAGGATTCCTGCGTACTCTTTAGGGGAGAGTGCTGGGTTTTACAGCTCTCTCCAGAACGTGAGCACGCTGCCCGTGTTTGTTTGTTTGTTTGTAAGGGCTAAACATTGCAGCAGATGTGAGAGACAAATGTGAGCGCAAATCAGCTGCAGCTCCCATTCTCACAACATGCACAGTCCAGAGAGCTTTTACTGTTGGTTTGATACAAGTTTGCTGATTCAGTTAAACCATCGCCTGTTAATGACCACCACTTTCCTTTAGCAAAATAAGTTATTTTGTGTGTGTGTGTGTGTGTGTGTGTGTGTGTGTGTGTGTGTGTGTGTGTGTGCATATGTGTGTATGTCTGCAGCAGCATTGGTTCTGCCTCTGAGGATTGTAGGCCTAGGAGATGTTGAGACAGCTGTAGCACCGTGTGTGTGTGTGTGTGTGTGTGTGTGTGTGTGTGTGTGTGTGTGTGTGTGTGTCTAACTGTCAGTGGGCTAGGAGACAGAAAATGTGCAAACGTCTCGATTTTCAGTGTCTCTTCATGCCACTTTTTTCTCATTTAATCTAATACCTTGTGCTTTTGCATAACAAGAAAGAATTATCACATACATCAGTAAGATTAATGAAGTACAAGGCATTATAGGTTCTACATGGGCCTAACCTGTGTGTTCATGCGAGGAGTGTCACTTTGTGTGGCTTGGACTGTGCAAATACTCATAGGAAGGATCAGGGTTGCATACAACAAACCAGTGTGTTATTCCATAGGTAATCTAGTAATGAATAACCGAATGACTATTTAGTCTGCAAGTCAATTAGCTTGCAACAAATCAATGACTATATAAGATTGTTGGGGATGTCGAGATTTAAAGTCTAAAGAGAAAATTGAGCAAGCTGAGCACATAGTTTCAGTTATTGAAATTAAAAGCAGGATCTGCTGTCTTCACAGTATTCTCTCCACCCTCACCTGCTTGCATGCATAATTTGACCATATGGTCCTAGTTTGGTCTTGTATGATGTTTCACACGTTTGATAACAGCAGCTGTCAAAACCTAAAACCTAAACACTAAGTATTATAGAAATGCAAAACAAAGTTTTTGGGTGTTGGCAAATAGGTTGGCAAATTATAAAACATAGGTTATATAAATGGGAAACACTGAGATAATTAAATGACTGATACTTTTGGCATTGTCCTCTGCTGGTTGACTTCACCTCATGGATAACAATATTTAAACATCAACATCTCGTTCACAAGCCCGAAAATGTGTTTCACTAATCCAAAAACATTTTGTTTTATAGGATTACACTTGTCAGTCAAGAATATAAACCAGAACAGTGTCAGTCATATCTAATAACGTGTCCTGTGTGGGGTTTAAAAATAGTAGAAGGTGTTTTGATTACTGGAAATTGTCTCATTGAAACAGCGCTGATTTTCATGTAAAAAAAAAAACATCTATGAGAAGTCTCAAACATGACACAGACCTTAAGTGGAGCATCTGGATTATGTCATAACTGGACTTGTAGGTTGCAGTTTTTTCCCCTTTTTAATGCAGTTTCTTGAGAATTACATCCTAGAACTGAAAAGACATGCCTTGTAGCGTCTGCATGTCAGTCCCATTGCAGTTCTATCAGGACACACAACCTTACAATATCTGGCACCTCATTTTCCCTGAAATAACCTTGTAGGGCAGGCCACCCTTGCTCAGGTCTCTATAATAAAGCTTTTATTTTAGCTTTTACAGCTGTGCTGCACGCCACTACTCTATAATTCCCACTGGCACGAGTATAGAGGCTATGATGCCTATTTTCAAAAATGGCTCTGTCTGCCCAATGCACTAGGCTGGTGTGTGTGTACGTGTGTAAGTGCCAGCTGAATCGAGGCATTTTCCTATGAAAAATCATGTTCCAGATTTGTGTATGTGTTTTTGTTGGAGTCTGTGACTAACTCAGGATGTGTGTGTGTGTGTTGCAGGGGTCCCTTCAGTGTGGTGAGGCGCTGCATTAACAGGGACACAGGCCAGCAGTTTGCTGTAAAGATCGTCGATGTGGCCAGCTTCACCTCCAGCCCCGGCCTCAGCACAGAAGGTGAGAAAGACCGCAGACCTGGTTCAGACTGTGACTGCAGTTCAATCTAAGTGTTTCTTTTAAACAGACTTACTTACATATTTGAAAAACGTATCAGTCATTGCTCTGCTTGAATGCAAACCATCCCACCTCGTTCTCCTTGTATGTTAAAACAAATGTTAGGAATAATCTGCAAATAGCCGACTGTTTGGCTCAGATATCAAACACCCAGGCACACACACACAGTGTACAATGGCATTCTCACACACAAATAAATGAGGCATAATGTCACACATGCTACACCCAGATGAGTAATCTGTTGGAACTGCATTTGTTGCCTGTTTGTGTTTGAATGGATCTTTGTGTGTGTTGGTTAGGTTGTTGTAGTGAGTCTGAGTGAGATATAGAAACATGCAATCTCTCACCATGTGTATTTGTGCTTTGTCATGCTGAGGTCTATGTGTGTCTAAGAGAGAGATGGCGAGAAAGATTGTGTGTGTGTTGGTGCTAATGTTGGCATTCACCATGTGCCATCTGTGATGCCCCAGTCAGAGATTAGTCTGGTAGCCAATAACAGCAAGACAAGGAAATGACCCAAGGGGGGAGAAACAGACAAGTAGAGATTTACACCCGTGTTTCCCTAAACAAAGTGAATGTCTCACATAATTGTGGGTGTCAGTATGTTATTATTATACTGAGACTAAATTTATTCTCCTGGAAAGTTGAATAAATCTGTAAATATAGAAATAGAAATAAAGAAAAGTATTTCTTACCGTGGAAATTTAAAACGGTTTGGCATAATCCTCCTTTGGTCAGTTGCACCAAGCATGGTAAAATAAAGCTTGCCTACAATATATGAGATGACACAAATATTTGGAAGGATGTAGAAGTCTTCAAATATATAATGCGTTAGAGCTTATGATTATTATGGATGCATTCCTGCCATAGAAATTGACAATAATAATGCATTTTTATGCTTTGTAAAAACAGGAAAAGTTCCCTGCTTTTCTAGTCTGTTTGTATCATTGTAAAAATGTGTGTCTTTGCTCTTTATGGGAATTTGAAGGTTTTCAGGGCCTAATGCTCTTTTACAGATAAACCAGTAATACACAACTTAATTTAAAAATGTAATGCACAACTTAAATAAGCCACATGTTTATTATCTTCTACCTGCTGCATCCATCCATGTGTATAGAAATAAATGTCTTTTTTTTGTGCTGGTGTTTTTAGCTGTGGAAATGTAGTTCTTATAGAGACAATGAGAGATGTTCATCACAGCAGCACACTTTGTAACATTTTTTACCCTTCCTAGCAAATATTTAGAACTACAAGTAATGATTATTTGTATTATTGATTAGTCTGTTAATTATTATTTTTTATTTATTGATTTACTCCAGAATGTCAGAAAATAATGACAAAATGCCTGTCATGTTTCCATAGCTAGGGTGAGGGCAGTCCAAAACCCAAAGAGAGTCAATCTGTAACAGTTTTTCAAAAATGTGGACAATTACTCAATTATTAAAAATTTTGCTGATCAGTTTTCTGTCAACTGGCTAATTGGCTAACATTGGCTGACATGTCGTTTCAGCTCTTCAAACATTTTTACAGTCCTAAGTGTTGAGTGTGTTGTCGTCACTGTGGGAGTGGTTATTAATTGATGGGCAAGTGAAAAACAATATTTCCAAGCAATCATTCTGTATCCCAGACAGTATTGTTAATTCTTCTTGAAGTGTCATGTTTCCCATGGTCTGAATATGGCAGATTTCGAATATTTTAATATATATATTTTTTTAAATGGCACTGACATTGACTATCCTTAATATTAAGTTTCTATTCATGTGCAGGAACGAGAGAAACACTGCAAGTTTCACCACAGGTTAGAACAAAGTACATTTTTAAGAAATAAGCAGGGGGCCACTCAAATTGTCGAGGTAGAGAACTGGAGTGCAGCCAGATTTGGAGAGTGGTTTCCTGAGACTGCATACCTTCGCTTATTAAGAAAAAATCTGTGTCAGCATAAATGTAAGTGAAAAGGAGACAGAACAGCTACAAGCTGCGTAACAAGCATTCACAGTTAAGTATGAATATATCTCTGTGTGTGTATGTGTGTGTGAGCATGTGAGGGAACAATGATAAATGGTGTAATTAAGAGTTTGGGAGTATTGAACAGAGTAATGAGTGTCTGGATTTGTGGAATTTAATAAAGATGAATATAGAGAGTGAACCAGTCAGCATTCTTAATCAACATTAAAGCTCTGAGCATTGAATATCAGAGAAAAATATTATAATGCAATTTGCAGTAGTATTAGTGAGATGTGTCTTGTAAATTTAGGTTATGAACATATCAGAACCCCAGACAAACTGAAATCAGTGCATGCATGACCAAGCATATTTGAGTATTTTCAGTGTGATTCCTATAAGCCATGAGGATGAAAGACTGATCAAACTGATCCTCTGACTGAGTGAAATTATTTAACATTGCCTTGGATGTAAGAATTGATTTGGAATAGGCCCAGTGAATTTCATTGCTTTCATTCAGACCTTTCCAGGCCTCTGGCTGCCTCCCTCTGTCTGAGTGCGGACACTGGGCAGCATTGTTAGGTTAAAGAATAGATACTCGATGAGACGGGCTGAGGACGAGTGTAAAGAGGAGAGGACAGAAATAATGAAAGCAAAGGAACAGTAGAATGGGGCCTCTGTAGTGGGGACACAGCATCATTTCTCTCTGTTGCATAATGATACTGGTCTGTCACGACACAATGAGCGCACACACACACGCGTGCGCATGCACGCACGCACGCACGCACGCACACACAAAGATCAGTAGACTAGCACATGGGGAGTGGAGTGTGTAAATGAGGTTTTTATGGAGTGAGCAGCTCAACAACAGCACATTATGTCTGTCAGCAGGCTGCGTCTGTGTCTTAACACTTGTCTCGCCAGTTGTTGGTCATCCTGTTTAATATTGAGCATTTCCTTTTGTTTGAAAAGAGAGGACGTCCACTTGTCTTAGCAGTGTGTTCCCATCAGTTTTGTCTCTTTTATTGAGGCTGTGAAAAGACGAGAAATGCCACAGAGTCATGGTGTAAGTGAATTTGCAGTGTGGATCTGGATGTGATGATGTGAGGGGATGATGTTAATGAGTGCAAACCAGATGTGCATTTGCAATTAAAATGGTATTCACATGTGAAACAGCATGTGAAAAAAACCCCATCACTTTGTTTGCTCAGTGTCTATAAAGAATGGAATCCCTGTGTCTGCAAATGAAATGCTCTGTAACCCCCTCTGGTGGTGAAGTTAAGGTGCTGCAGGTTGGTTGAGATGTGAAAGGAGGAGGGTGGCGTGCCAGGGACGTCTGCTTCTCTTTTCATCTCCTTAACTCGTCACCAAGGGACCCAAAATGATTGAACAAAGCACCAACCAAGTATACATAAGCATCTCAGCAGAGTAGCTGTCTTTCTTCCTCAACCAAAGGTCCTCTGATGTTTTCTAAATTATGTCTGTTTATATTTGTTTGGTGCATTTTCATCATTGTACTTTCCACCTTTCAATGAAGATACAAATGAAAAATAAGATGACAATTCTGATTCTGTTGAGACTGAAGTTGTTATGGATGTGGTTGCACAGTTATGTCTCTAACACTATTTCGTGCCACAATATCATCTTCATGAAAGCTTTTTAAGCCTTAGAAAATGTTATTGGAACTTCCCACCTTCTTGCTTGGGATAAATAGCACAATGGCACATCAGTTTCTCAGTGCTGACATTTAAAAGCATATACATCTAAAGCGAAGTAAGTGGTTTGAAAATGACAAATATTGCTACAGGGAGATTCAGAGCACAACACTGGAATGACTAATGCCATTCATTTCCTTGAATGAGCCAATAGAGGAAGCTCACAATGAAATGTCATTGTGAGCTTCCTCTATTGGCACAGAGAAATTAAAAGGATAAATCAGAAAGATTGTTTCAGTGTGCAGTGGATAAATTAGGATTTACAGTATGTAAGTTTCTTCAGCCACTCAGCAGCTGATAAAAAAATTGGCTGAGCACATTTGAGTACATTGTGAATGGAAAATTAGTTTGGCTTAAACTTAAATGTGTTTTTCTTCAGTTTAGGTTCATATCCTCTTCCAGTAAGGGGATTAAGTTCTGTATTAATAACACAGCCACATCTTGTTGTTACATCTTGTTTATAATAGTATAATAAACCAAACTTTTTTACTCTAGCCATGAAAAGATGGGGAAATAACCTGAATTATTATTACAAATTCAGATAAAATTGAATTAACTTCCCTCACAACCTGCAGCTGAACTATAATTATGCTGGAATGCTAATTGTTGGATGTGAACAATGTCTTATTGTACCCTGTCTTAATTTCTACTTGCCAGATCTGAAGCGAGAGGCCAGTATCTGCCACATGCTGAAACACCCCCACATCGTGGAGCTGCTGGAGACCTACAGCTCTGATGGCATGCTCTACATGGTCTTTGAATTGTGAGTCCGTCTGCAACAATGCATTTCAAACCATTTTAGGGTTTGATTTTCTATCCTTTTTACTGTGGTCTTAACCAGGACAGGAAACACCTGTCATATCCACCACAATAGCTGATAAGTCCCACATACATACTTTTTTTTCCCAACAGGCAAAAACAATATATGATGGCATGTGGTGACTTGCTAAAGTGGCCATGAAGTAGACAAATCTCAAACCCACAGACTAAATTTATCAGCAGTTGGCAGATGGTTGCTGCTGGTGATTTCACACTTTATCGGCAACACTACCAGCCCCCTCATTTTAGTGATTACAGACCTATTAGGACGGAAACAAAATATGGGTGATGAGTAGGGTGGTAAGGCTCAGCAAGAAGACATTATTCTGGTTTACAAAGTCTGAAGATTTATGTCTGTATATCAAGTGATAATGTTTTCTTGGAGAGGAATGAAGACACTGTTAAACGATGTATTTTCAAAAAGATAAGAAATACTGGGATATATATGCATATATATTATGTATAGCCCTATATGTATCTATAGTAATGCATTTTTAGTATGAGCTTGTTAATTTTTGTCTGGAATAAAAGAAATTGATTGGTTGGTAAGTTCTGAAGTGAGAGGCCTTATGGCAACTCCTAACAGAATCATGTGTATCTTATCCAAATCCTGCAGATCTTATCAGATTGCAGCCCTGCTTAATTGCACAATAAAAAAAAAAAAAAACAAACATGATGTAATAGAAGCATCAGTGGTTAACATCCACAGGAGTCGTTGGAGGAACAGCTCTCTGCCTCTCCCTCTCCCCTTGGCCTTAGTTTTCAAATATAAAATTTCTTAATCAACTTGCACCTTTTAATTTGTTTTCTTTGTGTGGATTTTATGCTGTAAAACTGTATCTTCCTGACAGCTTCCTCAGTGATTGTTCTGGCTGAAAAGTGCTTTAATGAAAATGTAGTGCCTCTGTGTTTATGCCAGTGACAGCAGGTCATAAAACTTCTCCCTGATGGATGTAGATTTATGCACTCATTTCCAAACACTATTTTGAGAGTTCATCTGCTCTTGTGTAAACTGTTATCTATAACCCTGATCTTCTCTTCCTCTTTCTCTCACTCTTCTCAGTATGGATGGAGCTGACCTGTGTTTTGAAATTGTGAAGAGAGCTGATGCTGGGTTTGTGTACAGCGAAGCAGTGGCCAGGTAGGATACAGTCTGGGATAGAACAATTTAAACATTGACAAAGCTCTAAATAAACAACAGTTAGTAGATGCCCTAAACTGTGTCGGCTTTCTGTCCATCCAGCCACTACATGAGGCAGATTTTGGAGGCACTTCGGTACTGCCATGACAACAATGTGATTCACCGCGATGTAAAGGTGAGAATCTCTCCTGTGTGTCCCACTGAAATCACCAAACGTCTAACTTAACGTACACCAGTTAACTGAGGTGTAAAACCTAAATTAAAATGCTTTGTACCACAACTTCTCATTTTACATTTCTCTTCAACTGTGAGAAGATGGTTATCTATACATTCTGTGGGGAGATAAAGGTCAAAGGCATTTCATTGCTTACCAGGAAACGTTACCATTTACATTAACTTCTGGTGTGGCTTTTCGCAGAAACACATTTTCAGTGTAACAACCTGAAAGCCCCTCTGGTTTGCAAACCAGTGCATCATGCTGGGTTGCATCGCGTGTGAAATGCTCCCTCTGCCAGTCCTTTAAGTGTTCTTATAGTCAGATTAACATCAAACAGTGATTCCAACAGGATTAGCCATCTAACACAGGCGACAAACACCACCAGATGGAGCAGTACTGAACCAGGCCTTTGATCCACACACCAGCCTTTTGACAACACAGTCCCCAGAGGGATCAACACAGCCTTGTTTTCAGTGTTTAAACTAATAGCTGTGTGTGCTGCTGGGTCAAACCGGGGTTAAATAGTAGTTGCACATTACTGCTGCTGTTTGTGTTTACTAACAACTGATGGGTAGTTTTTAACACATTCAAGACGATAGAGTCTAGGAAGATTTCAGACCAAGTTAATTTGACAGAAGCACCACGTTTATAGGTCTGCATTTTTGTCTGTCAAAGCATCTCTTTTCATCAAAATAGACAACAAAAGAGGGTAAAATGTATTTAACATTATTCATCGGATACTCAATCCATTATTACAAACACATTACACACACTTCTTTCAGAAACATTGTAGCACTCTCTGATGGGAAAAACACGTCATGTATTCTTAGAAAAGCTGCAGTCACGGTAGTCACTGGAGCACATCTCCTCAGACATTACTTTCACATACACATTTGACTAGAATTGAAACAATGATTCCCACTAAGCACTGATGTTCAGAAGCTAACACAATAAGAACAGCTCAGTATTTAAACAAAACACAATTATTTTTTTAACGGTACAGAAAGGCAACAGAGAATTGCCCTCCCAGTCTGGCCTGTGTTAGAAATGTCAAATATTTATTTCACCAGTCTTCAGGCTTACATTATTTGTTATCACGGTTGGCTTGCAGGTGGAAGCGTGGTTAGTCCTGTGCGGTGCAGGGTGGAGTTGATGACACAGATACTTGTTCTAGGAGTGACTGAGGGAGTGTTGGGTAGAGCCATAGGCACAGATGGTCGTCTGAACTCTGTAGTTGAGCTGTTGGATGTTGCGTCGTTTAGGAAGAGAAACCGGTTGCCAAGGTGGTGTCCCAGTGCTTTGAGGGCGGTTTTGCGAACTGAGCCAGATAACAGGAAGTACATGACAGGATCCAAACAGCTATTGAAGGCAGAGAGTAACAGCATCACCTCATTGGTGCGATCCACTTGTTGCAAGTAGTCACAAGATACTGTTCCGCTGAGCTGGGACAAGATGTAGACGGGTCGAAAGGCGTGGTAGGGCCCAAAGCAGATGGTGAACAGAAAGAGGACAAAGAAGGACTTCTTGGCGGTCCGTTCATATCTCTGTGCGTTGGGAAGGTCAGGCTTGTCCCGTGACACCCTCAACAACTGCGAAGCGATCTTTGCATAGGAGACCATCAGCATGGTGAAGACGAGCCAGAACAAAACCACCAGCACCGCGTTGAAGTAGGCTTTCCCTTTAGCTTTGCTGCTACGCTGCTTATACTGGAAGCATTTGTCACTGTTCTCTCTGTCCTCTGCCGTTGCGATCATGGGCACCAGCGCCACCAGTGACAGACCCCACAGAGCGCCGCATGCCACCCAGCTCCACGGCCGGCTGTGCCCCCACAACGTCATCCTCATGCCTCTCCGTGCTCTGCCTTTCCCCTTTATCCTCAAGTATCTGTCCAAGCTGATGAGCCCCAGCAATGTAATACTTATGTACATGTTCATGTAAAACAGATTCCCAACAATCTTGCAGGCCACAGATCCCAGCACCCACTTGTTTCCATTGACATGGTAGAAAACCCTGAAAGGCAGACACGCCAGCAGGACCAGATCAGCCACAGCACAGTTGATGAGGAAGACCCGCACAGAGTTACGGCTTGAATGTAGAAACAGGAACACCCACAGGGCGAAGAGGTTACCCAGGAGCCCAAAGATGAAGAACAGGGAGTATAGGACTGCAAGTGGCACACGGAGGGGAGGGTCATCAAACGAACACACAGTCTGGTTTGATGTGGAGGTGGAGATGGAGAAAGGAGAGTAGGGAGGGGGGAGGGAGGTGGCAGAGACGAAGGATGACATGGAAATGGCAAGAGATGTAGAAGACATGGGAAGAGAGGAGTTAGACGATGCAGAGGCTGGAGGAGCAAAGGTTAAAGAAGAGGCAGAGGAGGAGGTGGTCATTGTGTCTGACGGTTAATCACCAGGCTCTGAGAAAGAAGGAAAACAAAGTTGAGTCAGTTCATTGTTTCTCAGGGAGCAAATAAAAAAGCAAGCAGACTTCAAACAACTAAAATGCCCAGACTGTGAAACTGCACTTGCGTATTTTATGACTAAGGCAAAAACAGGTGAGTAATATGTGGGTTGTAGTTTAAAAGGTCACACATGTAATACTCGGTGTGGAATGAAAATTACAGTAATTCAGGTAATGCCATGAAAGAGGTAGAGCACCCTACAAAAGAGGAGCTCCAAAAGGTACAACGTTCTGTTTGCTGTAGCTTGCAGATTTAGTTTTTACTGGTGGGAGCTCAAGACATGACTAATTGAATTTTTTGTGCCTATTTAATGCATAAATTCCAGTTTCATGGTATTACAATAAAGCCAGGCAGTGTGAGTGCACGCTCATACGTGGACACTCATGCAAAGTCACTCTGACTGCTACACACAGATGTTTGGATTAAGGCGGAACACTCACCATCAATATTCCTTCTGTGGGAGATTGAGCACAGCTGCAGCTTAAATGTCTGGGAATGTGCAGAGAGGTGTGAGAGCGCAGCAGTCCGGTGTGTGTTTTTCCTCCATAAAACTGTAATTTGTTTCAAAACTTAAGTTACAAATGTAATGAGGTATTATACAACTACAGTCCTTGTCTTTAATACTTTTGCTGTCTTTACCTTTCTCTCCAGTCTCTGAATGAGTCATAAATCGCGCGGTCTCTTCTTCTCTTCTCTTTCTTCTCACATTCTTTTGAGAGTGCCTGCTCCTTCCCGTTCTCCTCGCAGCTCTCACTTTGCCTTCAGTCTTTTGTTCTATTAGTCCTTGTCGTCGCTTTCTGTATTTTTTGCACTCTCTTGGACTCAAAGATATTTCGTCTGCCTGTCCTCTTGTCGCTGCCTTGTGTTTTCTCTCTCTCTCCCTGTCACTGCATCTCTGTGATCTTGCACCGCCTCAGTCAACATCCTCCACGCCCCCTGTTATGAGAAGTGCAAAAATGACAGGAAGTGAGCCCACCACAACCACCCACATTTTCACCCTTTTCCTGAGCTTCATCTGTCATGCAAGTCCACTCATTACTCCTCCCTGCACTGTCCCATCAGAATAAAATTACTTAAATTTGCAAGAATACTCTTATTTAAACAGAATTTATTCCTCTAAGAGAGGTAGGGGTGTTTTCAATACTGCATGCACAGATGAATTGCGTTAATCTTGTCTGCATATGATAAATGTGCAAAATGTCCCCCCCCCGCCCCCAACTTAAGTATTGATTACAGTCCCGAAAGCTTGTTTTTCAGCACTAGAATTTAAGTCTTGTCCCTGGAGACAGTTTGCTTTTTAAACTGCATCTCTGAGGTTTTCCATGCAAAACTTGCGCTGCAACTCCTTTTGAGTTTCATTAGCTCACTTTGACCTCTGTGTTGGAGGTTTTTTTGCTAGTCTGATAGATGACAGATGGAGCTTATTAACATCAATTAAGAGCTCTTGGTCTGGTCTTGGTGAGTCATTTGAGTGTTAATGATTATCTGTTCAAATAACCTGATATTAAATAAACTTTAATAATTATATCAAGTAAGTTATTTTATAAGGTTGCTGGAGAGTGATGCTTACAAGATGTTACTTCTGAATATCTTTTGTTTTATGAACCACTAATGCTATCCTGTAAAATGGCTTTATTTACAGTGGGGACACAGCATATATTTTATTACTCTCCTCCACCTGCAATATTAATCCTATAGAAATCTGCTGCTTGTTCTTCAACACTGCTCACTTTCACCTACTCTCTCTGTCAGTAATTCTTAAGCCTTTTTTTTTATTGTTCTTCTACTGTATGCTGTGATCAAAATATAATTCCTCACTGTGCGCTGCAGTTCTCTGAAAGCCAAAAAACATTTCACTGAACGCGTATTATCCCTTTTTTGTCGACAAAATCCTGGGGCAGGAACTGATTCTTGTCTCTATCAGCATCAGTAAAATTGTGGTTATACTTGAGCCATTCTTCTTGTCAATGTGAAACCAAGGCTCAATAACCAGCAATTGAACATATGGGGTTTTGCACTTTTGCACAGCAAGAGCAAAGCAATGCTCTGCACAGTTACTGTAGATGCAAAGAAATGTTAGTTTCTTTTGTCAGTATGATGAATAAGACATACTCACATGTGACTTGGTAGATTTTGTGGAGTGTTGCAGTTAAATCATTGAATATAATTTAGGGCTTACAAGGATGGTCCCTCATTAAACCTGTTGAATATATGGACCATTAAGCTAAATGTGAACTTTTATTTCATGCACTGTTTGAGCTATCTCTTTCTTTTCTCTGTAGCCTCACTGTGTGCTGTTGGCCTCGAAGGAGAACTCTGCTCCAGTCAAGCTGGGAGGGTTTGGAGTGGCAATACAGCTGGGAGAGTCTGGTTTAGTAGCTGGAGGTACAGTACTGTAGCTTTCCTCATCCCTTCCTCAAAGGACAGAGAAAACACTCTTGCGTGCCTTTCCCACTATACCATTTACACACACTTGACAAATAGTCAAAGGATATAAAGATAATTGATTCTAATTTTGATAATTGATTATTACATTTCTTTAGGAATAGCTTGCTTGTTTAAATTTCCAGTTTATGACATTCTTTGACATTATTTTATCAATAGAAAAATGCAAGCAGTTGCTGGTTTCAGCTTCAGAAATTATAATTTGGATATTTTTTTATATTTTCTGAAGAAAATGTGTTCCTGCATATTATAATAATAATAATAATAATAATAATAATAATAATAATAATAATGAACTTTATTTGTATAGCACCTTTCAAAACCAAAGTTACAAGGTGCTTCACAGAATATAATAGCATACAGTACAGGAAAGACAAAGCAAATAAAATGAGATGCTTCACAAAATACAGTATTGGTGCAAAGATCAGTAAACAAGAAATATAAAATACAGAGATAAGACAAAATATAAAAGAGCAAGATTAAGACTTTGAAAATACATTATACGAATGCTCGTCTGCCTAGCCTGTGTATTTGATATCCTTATACCTTTTATAACACTGGTTATCTCTTTAGATTTCCAACATGCTTCCATTTCACCTTAACACCAATCACTCTTAAACTTGCCTCCCTGTCTGCTGTTTTCAGGTCGAGTTGGTACTCCCCACTTCATGGCCCCAGAGGTGGTCAAGAGGGAGCCATATGGCAAACCAGTGGATGTGTGGGGATGTGGGGTCATCCTCTTCATCCTCCTGTCTGGCTGCCTTCCTTTCTATGGCACCAAAGAGCGTTTGTTTGAGGCTATCATTAAAGGGAAATACAAGGTAGTAGCTGTTTTTCCACACACCATCATTGTCTGTCAGTGTACACGCTGAATATGTTCATCAGTGCACCACAGCTGGTTCCTTCTGCTCTTTGTCACTGTGCTGCAATGTGCATCAAGGTTGATCCCTCTAGTTTGTGTTTTCATAGTGTTTAAATGTAAATTTTGTTTTGATAAACCGGTCAGATATCAGTATCTCTCATTTTTGGTAGCAGTAGTGAACATTGCGACCAAAGTCATTGTACAAGAAATGTATTATCTTTCCTTTCCTGTTGTCTATGTCCCTCTTTACTATTGTGTGTCCTATTAATACGTGTACTGAGCTATCTTACTCTTACCTCATTTAAAGTTAGGTGAGTGCATTAAAAGGGTAACGGTCACAACTTCTCACCTTTTACAAACGGCAGTTAGATATGATGAATAAACTTGCGTGACAGTGTCAGCAGAAGGTACTGTGATAAAGGTCTGCTCACTTCTCTGATTTCAACTGAGAACATGAATTTCCTGCTGTAATAATCTGTGGCAGATGCAGTCATAGCAGGCCCACCACCACAGTGTGGTCTATCAGGCTGCTTGTTATTCTGAAAAATAAAAAATATTGAGCTCTTCCAACACTGCTACTAGATTTTACTTTGACTGACATTATAGACAGTGATATACGAGTAGTTATCAACATTCAGAATAAATGCTCTTGGTTGCTGATGTTCTGCGTGCTACTGACAGTGTGTGTTTGTTCTCCTGTGTGCGTGCGTATGTCCAGATGAACCCGCGCCAGTGGGCCCACATCTCGGAGAGTGCCAAGGACCTGGTGAGACGCATGCTGATGCTGGACCCTGCTGAGAGAATCACTGTCTACGAGGCCCTCAACCACCCCTGGCTGAAGGCAGGTTCACACACGCACACACACACAAACACTATAGGTTAGGAGCTGTCACTGTAGATGTTGCCAACTTGAACATCTTTTCAACATCTTTGTCTTTAACACTTTTGATGTCAACATCTTTTCAACAAAAAACCAAACCATTTAATGTGATGTTTGTATTTGGTGATGTAAAAGAAATGAGCTTAAGAACTCAATGTCACCATTTAACCACTGGCCTTACTAATGCTGACACGAGCACTTCCTTCTGCTTGGAACCACATCTTTGCTTTTCACATCCGTTCTGTGACTGCTCATATGTGTTATGTGTTGCGTGTGTGCGCGTGCGTGTGTGTTTGTGTTTGTAGGAGAGGGACAGGTATGCCTACAAGATCCACCTGCCTGAAACAGTGGAGCAGCTGAGGAAGTTCAATGCCAGGCGGAAGCTGAAGGTCAGCACAGTGTTGATGCTAAACTAAACATCTACAGTTTCAAAGCAACTTCCTTGAGTTGAGAGGAAGTATCACCTCCTACACAGGGTGCAGCTGCATCTGATGCCTGACCCAAATACATTTCTTGCTAATGTTTTCTAAGATTCTTAACAGGCCTGTCCTCCTGCGGCTTCATATACAAAGCATTCATATACACCACACAACATGGGGCTCTCTTGAGGTTTTATTTAATAGCTGTGTTATCCTTACTCTGTATCCCAGGGTGCAGTTCTGGCTGCTGTTTCCAGCCACAAGTTTAATTCCTACTATGGAGACCCCCCAGAGGAGCTACATGACTTCTCAGATGACCCCACCTCCTCAGGTAACTCATGCAACAGAGCACTATCCTGGTTTTGGTAGGTTTGCTTCTTTCCAAATGTATTTTTAACACAGAGAGCGAGTAAATGCAGATGCAGGTAGTATAAACAACCTAAAGAAGTTAAAAAAGAAAAACCCCACTGAATTGTTAGATAATAAAACCTAAAGGACAATAAAATAGTGTAATTTAGAATCAAATAGTGTTATGGTACAAATTTGGTTCTCAATATGTCATGTGAGGTCAAAGATTAAACGTACCATCATGCATTTGTACCAAAGAACATGTTCACTTTCTTGCCCAGTTTCTATTCTTGCACTTTCTATTCCAGTATCTTAATGTGATCTCCAGCTGTCTGTGTAGAAGTTCCTCTGTTTGTATGGAGACAGATGTTGCTCAACAAGCCTCATTTCCCTGTCTCAGCCACGGACTTTCACTTCCTTTGAGAAGGAGGCTACAGGCTACACCTGCCATTACCTATTAGTATACCGAAACCATTTGTGTCGCTTTCATAAACAGTAGAAAATGAGCAGCGTGTTACATCATCACCTAATGAATAAGTGGCTAAGCTCCTCACATTTATCTGCTCAGGTTTATATGTAGCTGCTGCAGCCAGATATACTTTCACCACCGCAGATGTCATTTCTGCTGAGGCTGGCAGTCTGCTACAGTCATGCTTCCTGGTGACTGAAGGTCTACAATGGCAAAAATAAACCAGACATGTTCCTGGTCATAGTCTTGTGTTGTATAGTAGATGCTTGCAGGCAGCAGCTCGGCAGATTATTCAACTTGGCTGCTTTTGCTGATTTTCTCTCTCTGTCGCTGCTCTTTCCTTTATTTCTCCTCTGCCTCCTTTTCCTCACGCTGCCACCTCTCTCTCTTTGTTGTCTACCTCTCTTTCCTCTCTCTCTCATTGTGAGAGCCATAGTTGCTGTAAACCTCCTCTAATCTCAGCCTCTCTTTCTTTGGTGTTGTTTTTCTTCTGCTGTGCTGTCTCTAGGACTGCTAGCTGCTGAAAGTACGTATCCCCCCTCCCCACCCATAGAATCTTGATGTGTGATATCATCATGGCATTATCATCATGTGCATTTTATTTTTCTTAGTATTGGATATTGTGGGGTCTAATCCTCCATCCTTCTCTCCGGTCTCTCTTTAAGAAAAAAAAACATGGTTTATTGGTGTGCTTTTAATCCAAATTCTTCCTCCTGTAAAGACAGTTTTCTGTCTACATGCATCGTCTTGACTCCTATCACAGGGAGCTCTGTAAACACAGATTAAGCAAATCTTGATTGTTACTTTGTGACACGAACAAAAACAAAGGTGAAGAGGAGAAAAGACGCTTACATGCTTCAATGTCCTAATAAACAGTGAAACTTTCAATCGTAATCAGGATACTGTTAAAGCTTGTCTTTAGTCCTACATGCAGCACATTGTATGTCACACCATTGTCCTTGAGGTATTTGCACGCAGGTATTTCTTTCATTTATTAACAAATTATTGATCTGTTCATGAAATAAAATTGGGATCCTTAATTGGAGTAACATGATGCATGTAAACAGACCTCTACCAAGGTTTTCTCAATGATAGTAACAGCTTAAATAGCATGTTTTCTCCTCTGCTATATCACTTTCATGCCTCAGTCGTAGCTGACCATTATTAGCCTAAAGTTATGTTTGTAATTTTGATTTTTTTTTTTCTTCATGTCCATCTTTCATCTGGTATTTCAGGGCTTCTTTCTGGAGATGTCTTGTTAATTGAAATTTTCTAAGGCAGTGCTTGTTTTCCTATTCAAGACCATATTAAAAACTGGAGTCTGTGCAGGGTTAAAAACTTTCAAGGATGGAGTGTATTTAATAATTTTAACGCATGAAATATTTATTAAATCATCTGTAAGAGATACAGGTCATTCCCTGGTTTGGCGGTGGAGGCCTTGAAAAACTCCAGACATAGTTGTGTAATATCATCTCACCTACCACTAATACATTATGCAGTCATTTAAGGATCAGCTTGTGGTTTCAAATATCTGTATCAAAGAGTAAAAACTCAAATCTAAATTATTTTTAAAGTACTTTTAAACTTCCTGTAACACACTGTCTATCATCTTAACATGCAACATTTTTACTTCTTCTATGTAGGCTACACATATTTCTTTGACTTTTTAAATTTGATGTTATTACCTGATAAATTAGGTCTCAGACAATTGTAGCCTTCCAGACCTTTGAAGAAATGCAAATTCTTTCTTTTCGTTTTCCTCTGCATATTTTTGCATTTTTCTTGGGTGTATTGCTCCTAACCCATCATCCACACTGACTTTCTGAAGTGACTTTCTCCTGATGTTGTATTGATGCAATGTACTGCTGTTTCTCTGGTTTTGCTGCATGTGTGGGCGATGCAGCAGGTACTTGGGGTTAAATAGTTTTGAGTGTTTGTGTGTGTTGTCTGTGTTTTCTGTCGTGACATCTACTGTTTGTCTACGTTTGGTGTTATTTTTGGTATTTGTCGTTTTTTTGCCTGTTTGTAGAACGTGAAGTATGTTTGTGGATGAGTGTGTCCATGTTAAGTGTTTGCATTTTGTGTCGTGATGAATGTTTGCAGGGACTGCTTGGTGTACTTGTGAGTGTGTCTGTGCGCGAGGCTCTATTTGTTTGTATAACCTTGACATGTGTGTGTGTACAGGGGCAGTATCACAGGTTTTGGACAGTCTTGAGGAGATTCATGCGCTGACAGACTGCAGTGAGAAAGACATGGACTTCCTCCACAGTGTCTTCCAAGATCAGCATCTCCACACCCTGTTAGATGTGAGTAAACCACAATACTACACCTTCCTCTGTAATACTTAGAGTGACCAGTAGGTGTCATGACAAGTCAAGCGTCAGCTTAAGACGGTATTTCTCTAATATGCTGCTTTTACTTGCTATCCTGTAAACTTTCTAATTGTATGTCTAATTATATGTTATTGTGTGTCATTTCAGCTTTATGACAAAATTAACACGAGGTCGTCCCCTCAGATCAGAAATCCTCCAAGTGATGGAGTGCAGAGAGCCAAAGAGGTGAGGAACCTGCTGTTTACGTTCACTAAATAAAGGACCATTCAAGATGAGAAGTGGCACTCAAAAATTGGGGTCTCCTTTATGTGGCTTTTAATCCACTAATCTCATCTGAACAATGAGTGATGCTTACTTAAAAAGCTTCTTGGCAAAGCAGTTGGGGGTGCTACAAATAATCAATGGTCAATTAGTTATTAATACTTTAACTTTTGACTCAAACTGATAAATCAATTACTAAAAGAGTTGGCAATTAATTAAAGTTCTCTGATTTCAGCTTCTTAAATGTGAATGTTTCCGTTTTCTTTTTAACTTCTCGATGACGGTCAACTGTTAATCTTTGACTTTTGGACAAACCAAGACATTAAAGGACTTCATGTTGGGCTTCGGGAAACACTGGTCAACATTTCTCACCATTTTCTGACAATTCATAGGCCACACAACTAATAAATTAATTGAGAAAATAGTAATAGTGGCTCGGGTCTGCCGCCAACCCAAAGTGTCAGTATTTGATGAGCTGGGGATGAGACTCTGTTGCCTCAAAAGCAATTCAATAATAAACAGAACAGAATCAGACATTGTGCTGGGACTTAAAAATTCTTTCATTCTCAAGACTCACACCTCTTTGTTTTCTTGACCAGGTACTGGAAACTATCTCATGTTATCCAGAGAACATGGAGGCCAAGGAGCTCAGGAGGATCCTCACACAGCCACACTTTATGGTGGGATATTACAGACACAGAGGAACACACACAGACACACACACCCATTCTTCTTTCAGATCTTTTGGTCTGTGCATGTAGAGCATGCTTATCGGTGTTAGAGATTATAATGTAATGTGTCAGAAGTAGGGTTCTTCTCAATCCACATAACTCCCTCGGCCACAAAGCTGCTTAGCACCTGAGCTCGGCGAGCCCTTGGACGGGGACAGGCACACACAGGGGAAGAGGGACGAAGGTAGAGACATTAGAGTGGTAGGGAGAGCTGAAGAGAAAATGTGCTCAGGGGCTTCAGGCTGGCTTCAGTGTGGATATACAGAGACTGTAGACTGAGACTGTCTCGGACTGAAACAAGAAGAAGAATTTGGGATGACATTATTTACAGACATGGAAACTGAGTCTGTGGTGGATTTCATGTAAAGGTATGACATCATTGGAGTCTGTAAATACTGCAGCTGAAGGTGAAGCTTGTCTTGAAGCCGAGTTAAGTAGTTTTGTAATATTCCTTTGATCTATTGTCATTAGAAAACTGCACAACAGCTAAATGTAGGATGATGGAAGTTAGAATTAGAAGAGGCTGAGGTGTTTCCCTGTGCTGATTCAGGCTGGGACACTTACTGGAGCTGTCATGCCTTAGGGTTGGTTTAATCCAATTAGCCCATCTTGTCCCCTGACCTGACTGGCTGGGGTTTTCATGCTGTGATGCTGTTGCTAGCAGAACTGCTATGAAGGGCTATGAAGTCACACACATGTCTCACTTGCCGATTCTTTCACTTTTAAAACCTTTTCCTGTGCAGGCTTCATTTACGAGGTAACAATCAGTTAATTATTTAGTTATAATGCAGTGGTTTGTTGGTATTCACTGGCAAACACTTGTTCACCATGAGCCTCTAGTGCCAGCTGTTTCAACTCTGACTGTCATGCATCATCACAGAACATGTTGTTGCTCTGATGAACAGATGTGATCATTTGGCAAATGCAGCCAGTCCGTGTGTTTGTAAAAACTCATTGTGTGTCAGTAACACTATTAGTGCCCAAAGAGGATTAGTGTAAGCCACACTCTATCTAACATTGGATGTATCCACTCACATACACAAAAAATGTACCTTCTTCTTGATTGGATTTTGATAGTTTGTTTTATTATTGTTATTGACACAGGAGTGTTTTTCCTCAACAACACAGCCTCCTTCTTAACCATTGTTTACTTTGCCTATGGACATTAAAAACATTGTCTGTGTATAGAGCATTAATAGTTGTGTTAACTGGCTTCATTCCAACTGGGTCCACTGACAGAAACAACAGGGATACAAAGGACACTGTGCAGGTAGATCCGTTAGTCTTAACATTCATGACCCTCTGTGTACACTCCAGGCTCTGCTGCAGACCCACGATGTGGTGGCCCATGAGGTCTACAGCGATGAGGCACTGAGGGTGACCCCCCCACCCACTTCACCTTACCTGAACGGAGACTCCCCAGACAGCACCAACGGAGACATGGACCTGGAGAATGTCACCAGGGTTCGCCTGGTGCAGTTTCAGAAGAACACTGACGAGCCAATGGTGTGTAAACTGAAACAGAGAGATACGCATTTTCAAGATTCTTGCTGTACATTTTAAATATGAATGAATATACTTGCTCACTTTGTCTTTTCAACCAACCAGTTCACTTCTGGATACATGTTCCTTGGCTACATTATTAAAACTAATTCTAATGATGCAGAATGCACTGTCACTCTCAACTGTTATCAATGGTTATCAGTTATCACTCTGAACTTCTGTCGGTCTCTTTCAGGGCATCACTCTGAAAATGAACGAGCTCAACCACTGCATTGTGGCCCGAATCATGCATGGTGGAATGATTCATCGACAAGGTACGCAACCATATAAAAATAAGTGCAACCATAAAACCTTACATGCATATATAATGGTCAATATTTATCCAATAATGTTGTCATCTCATGAGATTTTCAATAATGTCCTTCGTCTTCCTCTATTTCACTGGACTCCCTTTTGGTAATTGAAAAAAGAATTAAATGCAACTCTTCCTTACATTAGTCGGGCCCCCCTGGAGCCTTCTCAGTAACCCCCTGGGTTTTCCAGGCCTCTGCTTTGCCAGGCGTTGATTTAACACCCAAGAGCCTCATTTGTAGCCTTTATTAATTCATTATATCTCTGCTTCAGGGACTCTGCATGTAGGAGATGAGATCCGAGAGATTAATGGCATCAGCGTTGCCAATCAGACTGTAGAACAGCTCCAAAAGATGCTGGTAAGTCACACGGATCAGACTTTCAAGAATCTGGACTGTGTAAGTTGCTTTTCTGGCCCTAAGTGTTCCTTTCTTTTTGTTTAATCTTAAATTCTCAGCATGTATTTTGGTTTAGCGTGTGTTATAGATTGTTAAAATTTGATTTCCATTTGCACCAAAAGATGTTATGTGGACTAATATAATATCAGTGATACTTGATTTGGAGTAAGTAAAAGTGAGCAGCTGTAGTACTGGGCTGAAAGGGCTTTGACCGTATCACTTTCTTTATGATCTTGCTATTAACGTAACATGCATTATTTATTGTCCACACAGAGGGAGATGAGGGGTAGCATCACCTTCAAGATTGTACCCAGTTACCGGTCCCAGTCCATGTCTTGTGAGGTAGGGAATAAAACGCACAGACACTTGCATATATCTTTGCACCTTCAAAAGGATGGAAAAAAAGAAAAAACTATTAATTTTGTATTTTCTGTTGCAGAAAGAGTCACCAGATTTGTCCCGGCAGTCGCCAGCCAATGGTCATGCTAGTGTCACCAGCTCCATCCTGGTATGTTTGTGCTTCTGCTCTTCACTATGAAACACACAAAAAATGCCTGTCTCTATGTTGTGGTTCCTGTGAAACAAATTATTACACATCATTTTCTGTCATCCCACCCAGGACCTGCCATCAACGATCCAGCCAAAAGGCCGTCTGGTGAGATTTCCCAGTTCTTTATACCGTGACTGCACTAACTGCATAACTGATATGACAAACTAACACTCATCCCATCAAGTCCAAATCTGCATGTATGTACTGACTGTGTATGCACTTAAAAGCACCTATCCATTCCTCCTTCCCCAGTCCGTCAAGTCTCAATCTCCAATGTCAGGCCTCAACGCTTGACTGCTTTGGCCTTTAAAATAATAAAGGCAGATGTTAGAGAAAATATCCCTGTAGTGTAATATGGCCTTGATGATAGGCATAATTCCTTGCTAGATTTTTTTGATGAGAAATGCAAGTCTGTAATGAGTAACAAAATTTGAGATGGAAAACGTTAGGAACCCTGATTTGCCTTAGTTACACCTTCCTCTTACTCACTTGCCATTTTTGTTTGTTTCGCGATGCGCTTATTCTCCAAGATCTCACACACAAACATGAAATGCAGTACAAACACTTGAATATATAAGGTTCACCATCCAATTGTGGGTCCTTCATCACACCTCCTTTGTTTATGCCCCCCAACGTTTTCTACTGCATGATATATGTGTAAGTGTGTGTGTGATGCTCTCAACCCCATAGATCTCCAGACCTGCTATCAAGGACAAATTGTCCATCAAGGTAAGATGTCTCTAAGTGGACCCTTCGTAGAAGTAGATACCAACTTCTTCCACCCCCATCGCAAAGTTCGGTTCCTCATCATAGTGGTGTCTAGATCCCATGCTAGCTGTCAAGGCTTAATCTTCATACCTGGTTTGTCAGTGGACATAAAAGGCAACAAAAAAATATGTGGATGTTAGCCGCCGATAAAACTGATACAGCCACAGGTGGAGATGTGGCAAAGTGCTTTGTTCGACCATGTTCGTCCTGCTGTTCATTTATCTAAATGTCTGTGCCCTTTCCTGCTTCGGCTTACACGCTACGCTCTTGATTTTCCCTCTGCTGTCTTTTTATCTTTTAATGACAAACGTCAGCGCCGCATTTCTAACTTATCGATTTATCAGCCAGTCTCCACTCATATGGGCAGCTTGGCCCATCATATTCTTCCCTATATTTATATGCAACACTATCCTTGCCACTGTGTCAGCAAAATTTTTTTTTGTCTCACTGTCCTGCCCTTCTAGATTTACGTACGTGCTCAGTTTGAGTATGACCCGGCCAAAGACGACCTCATCCCATGTAAGGAGGCAGGCATTCGCTTCCGGGTAGGTGACATAATTCAGATCATCTCCAAGGACGACCACAACTGGTGGCAGGGAAAGCTGGAGAACACCAAGAATGGCACTGCAGGCCTCATCCCCTCACCTGAGCTACAGGAGTGGTGAGTAGAACACACAACAATTAAACAATACAGTTCAACAGCACCACCACCAACATTAGAACCTTCATTAAGGTACAGTAGGACTTATACCAGGAGTTGTCTAGAGTTGCATCGATACACCATTTTTTCCATGCTGTAATATGAAAATTGACGATTATCTTACCGTGCACATTTACTTAACTATGGTACTGAATTTTACTGTTGCTACAAAGATGTGTTTTCAAGTTGATGTCAAGTTCCATGTCTGTCATACATAATATTTTTTGAAATCATAACACAGCATTTGTTCAACCAAAAAAGACACTCGTCCTATTAAAGGCCATTGCAACTGATGTTGTTATTATTATTGTTATTATTATTATTATTATTATTATTGATAGCTGTATAATACTGTGTACTGTGATATTTTTTTAAATGGTTATTGACCACGGAAATTTACCAATGACCATTCCAGCCCTAGGTGTAGTTTCATAAGAGTCATTATATGACGAGATGTTTTCATAACACTCATGTAGTAGGTTAGTGCTATCTGTCGGCTTTTATGTGTTAGGATGTGGATGGCGTGAAGTTGTAGGTTTCACCAATACACAGCTTATTAACATAATATTTAGGATATTGAAATGACAAAGCGCGCATAGATCAAAACACAGGCTTGCGGCTACAGTTAGATACTCTGACCTCTTAATATTGGCCGATTAAGCGTTGTAAAGCCAGACACTCCCGTCAGGATTTGAACCTGGTGCTTCTATCAGATGTGACAGATGTGTTACCAGTATACCACAGGAGTTCAGGAATAGCTTCACCGTGATGCTAAGCAAACTTAACCATGTCAGTGCACCTAATGAAACATTTTTTTCCCAGGGGGCCATACTGACTTACAAAATGCAAGCGAAGAGCCACAAATTGGGCAATTGATTCGAAACATTGAACACAGTGCTGAATTATGTTAAACTAATTCTCAGTACCAAATGCAGCACTGGATTAACTATTCAACAAACATCTGGTCTCATACTTCATGTATAAAACCACATTAACTGATTTCCTGTTTTACAGATGTAACTAACCTATGAGAATGAATTATAACTAAGATATTTATGATTGACAACATGGAAAGCAATGCCTACCCATATAATTTAGCCTAATGGGAACAGTTGAGACGCTCACCTCTCTTTGAAAAACCATCAAAGTCTAGCGGTTTGTCTGATGTTGAAATGCACAGCACAGAGGACAGCCGTTAGTCAGTTGTGATCCGTAACATTACTTGTTTAAGTTTAATCATGACTCCGTCTTGACAACTGCACAAGGACGTTACATTAAGTGCAACCACTAACTTGTCACTTTTTGTCCCTATCAAAATGTAGACAGTGCCCTCTGTGGGAATCAAGCTAAATAGCAATGAAGACTCAACTCAACTTTGCCTCAAGATTCATTCAATGCTTCCTCTTATTGATTTTTTTGAAGATTGTTTTACTTTTTTGAGGATGTCACGGGCTCTATGTGCAGTATTGACCAGAAAAAAATAATAATTTCATTCTTATGCATGAGTACAGCGGGCAGAGCAATACTTTACAAAAGAAGTTGGATCACAAATTCCCTTAACTGACCGAGTACCATTTTGCATCTTTACAATATAATACAAAAGGTGTTTGCTTTTGGCCCACCATTAAATTTTTATTTTGGAAAAAGTTTGGGCACCTCTGATCTACAATAATGTAAAGCCACACATCAATATGGAGTGACAGACAAGGCCATTTAATCTAACAGTACATACTGTATGTTCTTTTCAGGCGTGTAGCATGTATAGCGATGGAGAAGACCAAACAGGAACAGCAGGCGAGTTGCACCTGGTTTGGCAAGAAGAAGAAACAGTACAAAGACAAGTACCTGGCCAAGCACAATGCAGGTAATTCAACAAATGGTGCAACAGAGCTAAGCTAACCCACTACAAGCATCTCCTTTGATAGCTCACTAAGGCAACGCAGTGCAAAGCAAAGAGGAAGTACTCCATCTAGCTACGCAGTTGACCCTAATTAAGGGTGCAAGAAATCCACTCTCAAGTTACAACTTAAGGTAGCATGATGAATTTTTGTCAGGGACTTTGTAGAGTATTATTGTATCATTAAAAATCAGATGTTTTGATTGAAGTGTCTCGGTTCAAAGGTCACGTGGGATAAATGATCACATTGTCGCACCTTTGTAACGTAATGGTTTGTGTAACTGCTGCACGTGTGTTGCGTTTTCCCTCTGACAGACCTCTCCAAATGCTGCCTCGTTTCTCAGTAACTAACAGTGTTGCAATTAACAGCTTTTGATGTTTACAATTTTTGTTATGGTGTTTTTTTTTTTGTTCAATTTGTCTTCTTTTATGGTGTCTTTTTATTAACCCTTCCGCTCCCACCCTTTGTCCATATTTCATGCTGTCTCTTACCCAATGACATGGCTGCATGTAAGTAACTCCAGACAGCTGGCGTCCAGCTTCTGTGTTTTTCTTCCTCCTCTTTCTGCTTTTAAACCTTGTCCTCTTCCTAATGTCTCCTTGACTTTTGAATGACGGCTGCTTTGTTTGGTTTGTTATAAGAAATGTAATTCAAATTGATCAGATGCTACTCAGCTTGGTTATGTTTTTCACTCTGACCAAGGTTAGTGTAAATAAGCAAGTTTTAATGCTTTCTCAAGGTATTTGACCTTCCTCTAGTCTGCTGGGTGCTTGTTTGAAAGAGCAGTTGTTGTACAATATGGCATCATTTGAATAACTCGGCTCTAAATATTAAAAACCCATGTGTTTGAGCACGCTTGATTTAAGCCACAGGGACCAAGCATTGAAATTAATGTTAATCTCATTAGCATTGCTAGTGCCCCTCTGATTCTTTATTAGGTTTGCATGTATTTATTGAGATGTTTATTTTTTTTTCACACCATTGTGGAGTATGTACACTCAGTTGCCAGTTTATTACTGCCAACTAATACAGTTTGATACATCAGCCCAGAAATAAATCATACCGTCATGTTGTAATGTTGAGCTTTTGTTTCAACAGGGATCACGATTCAACTTAATGTTCATATTGGTGTGAACTTGAGAATACCGTCACACACTAAAGCCCCCAAAATAACCATTAAGTTAAATCAATACAGGCTTAACAAAATACTCAACAATATAACCTTAATCAAGTAGCATTTATTGCAGGACTGTTGTATCGGACTGTATAAGGTGAACCTTATAAACTGGTGACTGAGGGTATATTATCCACTTGCTTCACAAGCCAAAGAGAGAGTGAGTCAGATTATTTTTTAACACATTTCCCTTTTAAATGGTGAGTTTATACTCTATGTTGCATCTAACCCTAAAGTGAAAGACAATTTACAGCTGATGGCATGCTAACCTAATGTTTCTCCTCTGTTCTGCAGTGTTTGACCAACTAGATCTGGTAACATATGAGGAAGTAGTCAAACTGCCATCCTTCAAGAGGAAAACACTGGTGTTGCTTGGTAAGTAAACAATAAAATTGGTGTTAATTTGTTTGTCTGGTTAGGGGTTATTATAGTGACTGAAACTATGTTTTGTAGTGTTGCAGGATTACAGATCCTCCTTCAGACATTTGGGTTTTAAAGGTTTTGAAAAGTAAATCTTAAACTCAAGGTCCAATTTGATTACATGTCAAAGAGTAGGATCAGTTGTTCATGTGGTTGTATCGATGATCTTCCAAATTACACATCCATGATGATTCAACACAGAAAAGGGAAGTGGAAAAGTTTGTGGTCAATTTCACAGTGGAAGAACCACAGACTTTTCATCAATTGAACTGTACACAGTGACATTTTACTGACTTGCACAGAAGAATACTTTCTCAAGCTGTTCTCATACAATGCCCACGTGTGCACTGAATGAATTATGGATTGATGTAATCATTTCTCTACTCCATACCAGTCATTAAGCAATATGTTGTTACATCACCTTGCGCAGTCACTAAAATGCATTCTGGATGGCGAGCCATAAAGACGTTGATAGGGAACTGAGACAATTACAGATGGTAGGTTAGTTAGCCACAACTTGAATGAACAGTTCAGCACAAAGTCTCACCAGTAGAACATCTTATCAGAGGAGGAGGGTAGAGAGAGGAAACAAACGGTATTATAACTGGGTGATGTGAATTCCCAACTGCGACCAGGATGGACACTTCTAAATCAATGGGGACTCCCTGAGTCAGCACAAACCAACTCAATTAGTTTGAAATATGAGCTGTAAGAAACAGGCTGCACACCTCCAACTTCTCAGTGAGGTAACGACTCCTTTTCCCAGGTTCCTTGTTAGCATAGGGTTTAAAATCAAAATATTGCTTTAAAGGTGCTTTTGCTTTTCAATTTGGCAACAAATCCTCGATCATCTCGTCAGTCAACTGACTGTGATAATGTGATAAGTGAAATGTGACTCATACTCTGTGTGCTGCGACACTGGTGCTGCTGCTGCTGCTGCTGCATGTAGCACACACCTTCAGTTTATTATTGTACCGTGCGTCAATGAGCAAAATGACAGTGGGGCCAGTGGGCAAATTATGTAATCAGTGTATGCCCAAACACCGTGCAACATCGACTACCACTGCAAACCTAGTATGTTTTTTCTTGAAGCCCTGTGAAGGGGAGAGTTCTGTCAACTCCTACACCTATATGCTACTGCCAGGACTTACCCCTCCACAACACTTCGGCAGGGAAACAGGAATTTAACTGAAAAGACCAACTTTGTAAAATGCCGTATCAACTCGGCGAATCATAATACTGAAGCCTCATAGTAGCTTAAGCTGAACTTTGAAATATGTTTACATTTCTGTACAGGTACGACGAATATCAATTTTGTTTCCATATCTTACAGAAAATTCCCTCTATAGTGGCATTACATCCTAGGCAGTAGAAGTGGTTGGACCCTCAAACCATTTAATGTACCTATGGCACACAAATATTAACATAGATAGAAACAGAAAATCCAAACCTATCCTTTAAGATCTTTGCCGATTCATCTTAAAGACACAACCCAGATATCTCATGCATCCTGAAATGGCAAAAACTCCAAACAACAGACTGAATCAACATCAGTTGTCAGTGAACACCAGACCAAAACCAGACATGGCATCAAATGGGAGTTAAGGAGAAAACCGAAGAAAGATAGAAGAGGCCATTCACATCAGACACCAAAACCCCTGTGCATGACCACCTGTTATTATGTAATAACTCAGCAAATCATTTGCTTCACTATCATTTAATTTTTGAAAGTGTATTACAGGATTGACCAGCCTGTTGTCTAATTCAGTATCGTCTCTGTCTCCCTTCATTCAGGTGCACATGGAGTTGGTAGGAGGCACATCAAGAACACACTCATTACCAAACATCCTGACCGCTTCGCCTACCCCATCCCTCGTAAGGAGACATACACAAACATAACAGATACACAAGAGCAACAAAACAGCTGAGGTGGTTACATACATCGCACTGAAAATGCATCTGCAGATACCAGCAGTATAAGTTCTCGCATCATTCTTATTCAAGGTTGTTTCTAACATTTGATAGGAGAAAGACATCAACAAGTCTGAAGTCTGATTTCAAGGGTCAATAGATGCACTAATGTAGTCAGTTTCCTGTATAATCTTTTTTGACACACTCAGTGTCATATTCTTTCAGCTATCTTTTATGTGATTTTCATCTGTATCCCTCTTAACTGTCTCTCTGCTCAGACACGACTCGGCCTCCTAAGAAGGACGAAGAGAACGGGAAGAACTACTACTTTGTGTCTCATGACCAGATGATGCAGGACATCAGCAACAACGACTACCTGGAGTACGGCAGCCATGAGGATGCCATGTATGGTACCAGGCTTGAGACTATTAGGCAGATCCATGCACAGGGCATGATCTCCATCCTGGATGTTGAACCACAGGTAACAAAGGATTGTAGTGTCTAAAAAGTACTTTTCAAACATGCACTTCATAATGCACTGACAGGTTTAAATGACAACATCATGTAAAAACAAAAAATAAATACATAAAGTCCTTTAAAGGTTTTGGACCTGGTCATGTTTCTTCAACAGGTAAACACAGCTGATGTCTGAATTCAGTGCCATCACATCATTGGAAAGGCTAGAGCAGCACGTGTGCATGTTATATTCAGCCCCCTTAACAGAGTAACAGATTTAAGAGTCAACTGAGTAGCATTTCTTATACACATGGGAACATATATTTCAACAATCATGAAATATTGTAAATCGCAAACTTTTAACATGCGGAGAAGTCATCTTCACCTACCACGTTAGTCATTAATAAAGCCACCAAGATCAACAGTAATTCAGCTACAAATAAAGTTTAAAAATCATTACTTATATCTGTATTGATATAAATTCTGTTCAACTTCAAGAAAAAGTGATGCTGAATATGAGCACTGCAGCATTATGTTACAGTGCTGTCATGTTCGAGTTTCACCATTACAGAACATGTCTCAATATTTCCACGCAGATTGGAATGAGTGGAATACATGCAGAATTAAAATAAAATGATCACTCTCTCTCGCTCTCTCTCTCAACAGGCACTAAAGATCCTCAGGACAGCTGAGTTTGCTCCCTATGTTGTCTTCATCGCAGCTCCCACTATCACCCCGGGCATGACTGAGGTACTGTCACATGTACTTTGTTGCTTCCTCCCTCATTCATGCTAGTTGTTCCAGTGTATTTGCACATACTAACTCTCATTCAGTCTGAATTCAGTTACACTGGCATTTTAGTCTGAATTCAGAGGCAATTCAAACAAACCCAGTATGATAACTGCCTTCATCCGCTTGTCATCCTTTTTGCTTTGCTCAATGTTTCTCTCACTGCACTGCCCTGTGTTCTTTAAGCATGTTTATATTTTCTTTGGCATGCCTATTTTCATTCGCACTAAAGGTTCCAAAGTGGTGCAGGAAACTGCCTGTAAGTACTGGTTAAATCATGTGAGTTAAGCTTGTTTGGAGATTGTAGAAAGGCATGTCTGGCCTCTGTGTTTGTGTAGCTCTAGTAGTAGTCTAGCTTTGTCCACTTCATTCCTCTTGATTTCCTCTAAATCCTCTTAATTGTGTGCTCTCTCAGTGGTGCACCTTCATTTTTGATGAAACCTCATGCATCGTTCTCGTTTGGCCCAACCCTGCCTCTCTATTTAATTTTTCCTCTTCTTCCTGGATCCTAGACGGTTTGAGGGAAACATCTCATTGCTATTTTTATTATCAATATTGTGATTTAGATTGCAATCCATAAACTTCTGGCCTGCATTGGTGGTCTAGTTAGCATTAAATTGGATAAGTTTGAACCAAGCCTAATCACAAGTTGTAGATCGCACTGTATGTTGTTTATGCATTGAATCTACTTTAACAAAAAAATGTAGCTTACTTTTAGTATGACATCATTACTGGCAGAATTGACATTACTCAAAAACTGTCAAAACACAACATTTCCAAGTAGCGTTACATTTATTTAGACTCGACAGCTGACATCTACCAAGCTAGCTGCTAACTGAAATGCCCAACAATAACATGGTCTAGAGAAAGACTGGCCACTGTTGGTTTTATTTAAACAACAACAGAAAGATACAATTTAAGCTTTATCTCAAGCATCAAAATCCAAAAGAACGGTGCCGACATATTTATGTCCAGTCAAAAAATATTTCTTGGGCAAAGCGTTCTGCTTTAATTTCAGTTAGTCATACACTCAGCTGACTAAATTCATTTAAAAAGTTGTGACCTTAACCTCTGCCAGCTTAAGACATCACAAATGATGAAAGTTACAAAACCTCGCCCTTGCCATTAGAAAATTACACTTGCAACTCTTTCATATAAAATCACTCGAAATATGTGCAAATGAATATGAACATATAGAACATGACCACACATGTGCTGAAGCACATTACATGCAACAAATATACACCTAAACCAGCCACTGAACTCCCCTCTGTTTTTCCTCTCTCACACCCTCAGGATGACTCTCTTCAGCGGCTCCAGAAGGAATCAGAGATGCTGCAGCGGACCTACGCTCACTACTTTGACCAGACCATCATCAACAATGAGATTGATGACACCATCCGACATCTGGAGGAGGCTGTAGACCTGGTGTCCACCACTTCTCAGTGGGTCCCTGTCTCCTGGGTCTACTGACATACACTAAACGGCAATTAGCTCATCCCCCTGAACAATCCATCTTCGATCCAACACGGATGCTAAACTTTGTTCAACATCCCCTTGAATCACGTCTCTCTCATCAGAATCATTCATTTCTGTAGATAAACTGTTGCTGAAAAAGAGGGAAATGAAGAAACTAGTGACTCACTACAGAGACTTCATCCTGCCCCCACAACCCCCTTTTTCTCAACAGCCTTAAAAGGCATATTGTTGTGTATATATATACATATATATATAAATGATAAAAACTAAGTGAATATGGTTCTGTCCTTATATAGTTGAAGGGTGGGGAGTGGAGGGGCAGTGTGGTAGATATTTTGTACTTTTCTTTTGTAATTGATGGATGGGTGGTAACATTGGAAAGGCAATAGCGAGCATGACCATAAAGCAGTCTTATGTGGGTGCCTGTGTGTGTGTTGACCTTTAAAGGCACTTCTTGTGGTACTCTGTGTCCTCCCCTCCAGCATCCCCCGATCTCCTCGGCCCCTGTGACAAACAAGCCGAACTTTGAAGCACATTAGAAGCTGCTATAGTGGCAACAAGTAACTCCCTCAGCTCCAAATGCAAGTTTGAGTGAAGCAAAAAAGCACAGGAAACTTGGCAGTTTCTTTCTCCCTCACCCACCCCCAACCCTTTATTTATTTCACTGGCCCTCTGTGCCTGTCAGTTTGTTGAAGGAGCACACTGCATCCCTCTACGCTGTCTTTCTGTGTGTTGCTGTAGCCTGTTGTACCATGCTTCCCTTCTCAACCTCTGATGGTCTTTGTTTACATCTCAGTTTGCACAAAATGGACAATGAAGAAGACGTGTACTGCATCTCGTCAACTCACAGTTCTTATTTGGTCTTGCCTACTCTCTTCTGGCTATGTTTACCCCTCTTCCTCCGTACCTGAAATGCTAATCAGTGGTAAATGGACCTGGAAAATCATTCTCGGGCCTTGATCAGCGATGAAAAAGCACTTACATCAACCACTAAACATGGCTCCTGAGCTGAAGACAAAAAAATAAAATAAAAAAATAACGAAAAGGAGAAAAATAAACTGCCTTATCAGAGCCTCGGGGAGGACGTCGGTAACACCTATGCACACCCCTGGTTCCTGCCAGGCAGACCGCCACGACAGCCATTTTCTTCTTTCCTCACTCTAATAGTGAGCCGCGCTTGTTAAAGTGTTGATAGGAATCATGGAAGGGGAGGGCCTCATGTAGGTGGGATAAAACCAATCCTAGAGCCACCGTTTTGGAACTGTTAACTGTTGTCTTTAAAAATATTAAAAAGGAGTATTCTTGTTTCAAGGGAGAGAAAATAACTCTAAATTTTGTGTGTAAATGTTTCAATGGTGCGTAAGTCATACGAGTGAACTACCAAGAGCCAGTGTATATTAATCCTTAAAAGAAGCTCAGTATGTGACATAACCTCTTCATGCTTTACCAGAAGTGGCACAACTCTGCCCCACCCTCAGTAACTTAGTATGCAGGCACATCAGTTGAAGGGTCTTACAAAAAATAAAATAAAAAAAAAACAAGTGAATATTTTCAACTGTGTGGTGTGGCTGCTGTTGTTCCACTTCAAGTAAAGTGTTTTCATTTCAAGTCCTGTGTAAATTACCTCTGCAAATGACAAAAGCAGCTCTTCTGTATGAAATGTTGTTCTTTTTTGTTATTTCATTTTTAAAAAAAATATATTTCCTTTTACGTGTTTAAAGTAAACTGCCTCGTCTTCCTTCTGTTTGTTTTCTGATGTGTGAGAGTGTAAGTTAATGTGTGTGTGAAATAATTTTCGAGAATTTAATACACAGATTCCATCAGGGATTTCACTCAGTCTAACGTGCTGCAGAACTGCTTTTTGAAACACTGCTTCCAAAACAAACAAAAATCCTGGATATTGGCTTGTTGTATCAAGTGAAGGATTTGTCTATTGGATTTCCAAATGATCCGTTTTTAATGAGACACTCCCTCAGACATGACTATGTAAATCTATTCTATATTCAATGTCATGCCCACAAGGAAAGTGTAATGAAGGTCTATATAAAATCAAATTCCTCTCATAAATAACACAACATTGCATTGTTTGCTTTAGTCATAATTCTACAGTCTAAACCAGCCCCATTCTCTGAAAACTGATTGATACCCTCATGAAGCTCAGTTTAAACAGCTGCCAGGCCCTGCTTAAGTAACACTGGAACACGTAATAAACTGATTTCTTTCTCCGTCTGTATTGATTTGAAGCACAGTTTTCAAGGAGACACAAGTGTCTGGTCATTAAAAGAGGATTGCAAAGCCTCAGTGGAATCTGTTCAGGTTTACTGGTTGAATCCAAGGCCTGTACTGCTCAGGTGTCCTTGAGATTGATAAGAAATATGTATTTGCACAAGTTAATTAAAAAAGGTGACATTTAAATAGGATTTTTCTTTTCAGCAAATTACAAGCTCAATCATAAAAGAAATGTACTCTGCTCAAAGTTGTGCCATCAAAAACAACCTTTGGTAGTTGGTGTGAGGCTTATGCAGCTTACAGCATTACTATGCTAGTCTTCATCATATCAAGGCATTTTGTGTCTTAGCTCATTTCCTCATTAAACATTCTCAGTGTGCATCACAATCTTTGAATGGTACCGAGTAGGGCTGCTCTATCATAGCGATGCTGATTATTTTGGTCAATACTGAGATCACAATTATTTAAAACAAATACTCAGTGACTTTGAAACTGTCATGCGTTCATTGAACTTTAGGGAAAAAAATATTTTAAATAATTGCTTTCTTGATTAACTTTTCATAATGGTTGGAGGCCAAAACAGGAAATGAAATTATAATTCCATTGATTGATGACCCTAGTACTGAGAAATTCAAGTTCTCCAAGAAACTCAAAGTGTAAAGAAATGTCCATACAGTAGTATATATAGATTTAAAAAACATTTATTTTTTAAACTAAATCACTGTTCACAGCTAAAGAGCATTTAAATTTTCCAAAGTTAAATGGATTATTCACCTCAAAACCACATTTTTAGCCATCAATTTCATACTTGATGCCCGTTTATTCTTCACTTCCTGCCTGTCTGGCTGATGGAGCGTTATGTCAAAATGCAGCATGCAAAGACTACAGATGAGTCTGTGTGTTTTAAAAAAACACACTGTTTGCCCCTTAAAGCACAACTGTAAACACTTTCCAAGTTCAAACCAAGTTCAGAATATTGAAAATCAAAGCAGCAGACTGAAGTTTGGCCATCAAGGACATGTCAAGTGTTTGCTTGTCAGCTACAGCTTCAATTTAATAAGAGATGTGCTGAAAGAACCTGCACAATATCAGCTGTACAGGCTGGATTGTTTCTACAATCTTTTGTTAAACCGGACAGGTAGGTTTCTGGTGTGAACACAGATCAAAGTATTAAAGGGTCAGCCATGTAGATAGTTCAGGGCTGCCCAGTAACTCCTGTCGTCACCTCAGTACAATGGAGGTGAAGCGAGTTTCATTCTTACTGTTGAAAACAAAAAAAAACATTAAAACATCTTTTGCAAGCCTACAGATACCCTACAAGCCTCACTGTCGACAGTTTATATCAGAACTACTTTCTACCAAAGAAATCCTCTAGATGTGTTTCTCTGTGATTCAGGTAAATTGACCCCTAAAATGAGGTGCACAGAGCAACAACTTATGAACGCTGAACAGATACATCAGCTTTCATTTTAAGACTGAGGTCAGATGGTTCACATCATTTACTAAATAATTTGTATTGACGTGGACTCAGAGCAGTAAGGTTAAGCTTATTTGGTTAATGTTTAAAAACAGGCCTGCAACAGGCAGCCTGACTGCCTGTAGAAACAGTCATGAGGACCACCAGAAGGCTGGGCAGGTGCACAGAGGGTGGGGAGGACAATCAGAAGGCTGGCCAGATGGGAGTAAACAATCAGTACGATGAACAAAAAGCTGGGAAGGCAGGTGGAGCAGTTGTTGAAACAATCAGAAGGCTGGGCAGGCAGCAGGCAACAGACACTGGGAAGACAATAGAGACCATGAAGCCAGATTTGTGGATGGTATCACCCAGGAGAGTGGCCCTGAGACATTTGGGGTCAGAAAGAAGCAGCAAGGTGAGAGCAGGCCCCAGGGAAGCACTGATCCCCAAGCAAGAACTTCAGGAAGCCTGGCTCTTTATTTCTAAGAAATGTCCTCAGTGATTCCAAGAACGATGCCGCGGGAGTGGTAGTAAGAGCTGGTGATGGCCTGCAGGTCCTTTCTCTACTGTGACCTTTCATTAAGGTGTGGTGTGGAATCCAAGACAAGAACTCCAGTAAATGAGGGTTCACTTCAATGTCCAGAAAATTTCCAGAAAATGAGGAGCAGGAAAAATCTAAAAACAGGCAGAAGAAAATTGTTGATGCTTTCCTGATCACCTCCTGCTCCCTGCCTCAGACTGGACAGGGAGTCAACCTATCAGTGCTCAGTCTGCAATAATCTAACCAGAAGGTGAATGCTCACTGCTGCTCTTCAAAATGACACAAGCATGAATCCAACTATCAGCTATCAGCATTTTTTATTGACAGGCAACAACCTTGGAAATGTACTTCAGGTGATTTTTGATTAGTCTACAGAATGAATGTTGAACCAGAAAGCCAGAGAACATTACGACCCTTCAGTCTTCACAAGTTTGTCCAAACTTCTTGTCACTCTTGTACACGATTATCAGTTAAAAACAGCCCATTTTTCTAGGCTCCTGAAAAGCTGACAGATTGGAGATAAAAGGTCTTCCCCTGACAGCAGTGATCTGCCGCCTGTCCATTCGCCTGCTGTCCTTGTGTCCAAGGGCGAACCGATCAGTCTTGTGAGACGCGGTGAGCTGATGGGTGACTGATGTTTTACCTCAAGAGACAGACAGACGAGCCTGATGGAATAACTCAGTGCTAAATGGACCGGGGAGTTTGCTGGCTCATCTAGGGGCTTCGCTTCACGGCGGACTGTTGTTTTTCCTCCGCCGTGTGTTTGCAGAGATGGCTGTTTGACTGTGTACTCTGGCTCTGAAGCACAGATAAGTCACTGCTTGCTCCAGCAGTTATGAATTGGTTGCTTTGAGCTGAGAAAGCAGGAAATCCTGTGATATGATGAGAGGTCAGCAGCCACTCGTGAACCATTGTCTGGCGGTTGTCTCATTTTGATTTACTGGATATTGGAAGTATTTTCTTCACTCCAGTGTTGTCTGAGCTACAGTAATGATTCCACTGCAGAGACTGTGGCAGTTTCACAGGAACACACAAACTATGTGAAATGAGACAGTGGAAAGTCTGATAAAACTGATTTGCGATACATTTTAATAGAACATTTCCAGACTGTTGGCCAGAGGTCAGTATTTAATCTGATCTGCAAAGCATACAGATGAGTTTAAAAACAGTATAATGCATTAGAGCTGCAACGATTTATCGTATGGTTGTCAAGTATTTAATCAATTGCCAATATTTTTGATAAATTGATTAACTTACATTTTATAGTTTTGAGTAATTTTTGTTGAGAACAAGTCTAAAGGATCTGATTCCAGCTTCTAAATTAAGAATATTTTCTGGTTTCTTAACTCTTCTATAATAGTAAACTGAATATCTTTCAGCTGGCAGATATGGCCTTATATAATATCTTAAAATTCTTCCAAAAGTTTTGTCCTCCACATTAAAATAAAGTTTAGAACTTAGAGCAGAAAAATAAAAACGTACAGCCTTCTCTGACAGAAAACAACCAGTTGCCTTCCGGACATTCTCATATCTAATGTGGTCTAGTGGTTGCAGCACGTAAGCATGTAATGCAATATATGAGCAAGCAGATGAGTCAAAACCGGTGTGGTGGTAAACCACAAGTGCTTCAGGAAGGACTGCATCACAGACTTCTCTCTCAGTTTGAGCACAAGGTCTACTTTTCATAAACTAGATATAAAAGACAAAACTGTAACAAAAGCAGAGCTCTATGTTTTGACTCAAGGCTTTTCTTGGCATTGGAGCTTGTTTGACTGCAATGTGGAAAGGTGTGAGGGCCCTGATGATGAACCAAACTCTTCATAAACAACCCTGAGAAATACAGTGAAGGATCATTAGCAAAAACTTTGATGAAAAGCGCCTCAGTCCTTCAGAATTCTGCATAAAATTCATCCTATTTACGTCCTGGAATGATCTTTGTATAATCATCATGATTTGTTCTTGGGATGAATTCAGACGCATGTTTTCTGCAACACTTGGTTGCTATAGAAACAGTTTGCTGTACAAGGAGAAAACGTCTGGCCTTGTCGTGTAATTACACACCGAGGACAGCTTTCCTTTTATGCTGCTGTCACTCTGCTGCTTTAAAACCTGTGGCTGAGGAGATGGAATTAAACTCTAATGGCTGCATGTCTCTGGAGAAAAAATAACCGCTGATCAGGTGTGATTAGAATCAATGTCAGAAAACTTTACTGTCCTTCACAATCTGACAAAAAGTGGAATATTCTGCTGCAAGCATTCGACATTAGTCTTACATTATTTTCTGTTTTGAGCCTTGAGACCTCTATCAAACATTTCTGCTTTTATTACCTTCAAGGCTGGACATTTTTTGAACCAGTGCCTGATCAAATGCAAATACAATCTGCAATTGCTGTTCATTATGGCTCATGTGTTTTGGTATAACTGCACCTAAATACACTATAAACCTTAAGAGTTTCGCAGAAGGAATAAGTAGAACTGGTGGCTGAACTGTGACAAATTACAGAAAAACAACCAACATGATAACTTCCTTTTTCCTCTGATGATTTTTTTAAAATTTTCTTTATTGTGTTTTGTCTAATAACATTCCTTATGCAAGTCTATGCAACCATACATGTCTGTTGTTTTGACATGATTTTGCACAGCAGTAGTAAATCAATGAGAATCAGCTGCACAGCAGATGCATGCCACAGCTACTAGCCACTAGCTCGCTAACAGTTAACTATTACTGCAGCTTTTTCTTCTTTTTCCGTTGTAAGGCACATTATCACCACCTACCATAACAAAGTGAGAAAAGAAGAGGAGTTTAAGAGGATCTGGATTATTTACACAATATTATCATATGTCTATTATTAACACAATATCAATATTTCATTTTTTTAAATATCACAGTTATTGTCAATACTGGTTATCGGCGACACCCCTAGTGTCTGACGGCAACCTATGCAAACACTGCGCTATGAGGCTGTTGCTTCCATGTTTGTGTTGAATTATTGAAATGGATCTCACATTAACAGGAGTCTATCATGCCCTCTGAAACCAATCTGCAGGACTTTGCTCTGCATTGACTAACAGGACTCTGTACCTCTGACAGCGTGCCCCACTGATCAAAAACATCTCAAATTAGGCCTCTGAGAGTGAGCAAAGGGGTGTTTTCTCACTTATTCATAAAACTCAAACGATAAGCTCTGTTGTGTGCTGGCTCTTATGGGTCTGCTGCAGTAATTACAAACACACAGATGAATGAGGTTTCAGGCATATACACAATGAGGCAAGGGCCCCTACAAAAACCTGATCAGTGCTCCTCAGTGTCTTGGGCTAACCCTAATCTGACTTATTAGCCTACAATAAGCCTATCTGGAGGTTGCATTAAGGAAGCCACAGACAGCCGCAGTAAGACTGGATGTTGGCTGATTTGGCTTTCAAAATTAAGGCTGAAGTGTTGTATTTTTAAGCCTGTGGCTAACACGTCTTTGCACCGTATTTACACCACCTTTGAACAATCTTCTGCCAACACAACACAGCCAACTTACCTCTCTTGGTTCATCTCAGACACATACACTCTGCTGTCTACAGGTGCACTTAGACCCACAACTGTTCCTCATAAAACAACAGCAGTGAGGGGGCAAAATTATCCTGAAACCAGGGGACATGAATAAGAGAGTCAAATGTTACACACAAATATTATAATATTATTACCATTGGATTAAAAATAATGAAATGTACTTCTGCAACAGTCCAACATCTCTCTCATGTATGTATGTATGTATGTATGTGTATGTATATATATATATATATATATATATATATATATATATATATATATATATATATATAAATAAGCCAACTGAAATCTATAATTTACTGGTGTATTGTACAGCTTAGTTACATAAATTTAGTTACTTATTAATGTTAAGTAAAAACAGTAAATCAAGCCATGATGTGTACAGTAACCACGGTATATTTACAGTTCACTATGATATTTAGAGATTTTGGATGTAACTATAGACTAATGAAGAATTTGCCCATACTTTCATAGACTTTTTTCTTTAGTATGGCTGACCACCTGTATAAATCTCACACAGTCACCTGATGCTATGTTGTTATGCTTTTATTGTGAAAATACTGACCGGACGTATATCCTTGGTGCCCCAAGTCTGGTCTATAAAAAAGATGATATTCGCCAAAACAAGCTCATAACCAGTCAGGCACTTTGAGAAGCATCATGTCGTGTTGTGAGTGCAGAGAGCGGGAGGACGCAGCACGGGGGAGCATTCTCTACAGCATCCTGAACAGAGGCGCTCAGTGCCCGCGGGGACACCTGGAGACGGCCGCTGCGCAACAGCTTTGCTCGTGCGCGTGCAAGAGGAAACTGGTGGCGATTCGGGCTCCAAAATTAGTTTTCAAAGCGGCCTCAGAGGTGCTGGTGAAAACTTTCAGATTCGTGAAAAATGTCCCGTGTTTTCGGGGTTTGCCGGCGGAGGACCAGCTCCGGCTTGTGCGCAACAGCTGGGCGCCGCTGCTGGTTTTGGGCATGGTGCAGGACTCAGTGGACTTCGACACGGTGGAGACGCAGCAGCCCAGTCTGTTACACACCATTTTAACGCACAGCAGAGAGAGACAGCAGCGCGCTCCGGCTGAGATTCAGGACCCGGGGGTGCCCGTCGGTGATGCAGAGGGGATCAAAATGTTTCTGGTCAGGTGTAGAGGACTGAGGATCAGCGTCAAGGAATACGCGTTTCTGAAGGGAGCGATACTCTTCACTCCAGGTAATACTGTCACTATTCACCACATGGGGTAGTTAAAGTCGGTCATTTAGATAGTTAAGCACATTTTAATTCACTACATAAGTTTCTGCTGTGTGACTTGAACAGTTTTACTGTAATACTCGTATACCACGACGTTTCACTGTTATATTATGGCATCATTTTAATCTCCTGTGATATAACAAGGCTGTAATATTCATACGAGGATAATTACATACTAAGCTCCATTTATGGTGACTTCTTCATTCATAACATACTTTTGTATGGTATAGGTCAACGTGTCCTTATTGGATTTAGCTAAACGAGTGCGTAATTTCTGAGTGTGTTTAAGAATGAATCAGATGTAATCTTGTATCTCTCTCCCTGTTTGTCTCGGTCCTGTAGAAGTGATGGACTTGGAGTGTCGGGAGTACATCCAGGCGCTCCAGAGAGAGGCTGAGCACGCGCTTTACGAGCACGTGAGAACGGTCCACAAGGGGAATAAGGCGGGCCGCTTCGGCAGACTGCGCGCGGTCCTGAACACGCTGCGGTGCTTGGACCCCGAGGCGGTGGCCGGACTCTTCTTCAGACCCGTGACTGGCACGAGCAGCATAGAGGAACACGTGCTCACGATGTTCTATGAGCGGTAGAAGCCAAAATAAAGGAAGACGATTGGGACTGAATAGGGACAATCATTTCATGTAATCATGCAGGCCTATTTATACAAAGGTCTGTCTTTTTAAAGGCAAAGAATTTACCATCAGAGAGTCACCTGCACATAATGAGTTCTGCTGGAGGAAAACTGCTGCACAGCGGGACTTTTCTGTTTTTTGTCAGGACACTCTCCAGCCATGATGGCCTCAATAAAAGACTGGGTGAGACTGAGGATGACCATGATTACTTCAAACCTCTGTGCTGTTACTTTGTGGCCAATTCCAGCCCTCGTGCTCAGCTGTGCCATTAAAGGCCAGCATTCAGAGCGGCCTAGAGCTTTACAGTCTTAACAAATCCCCTGCTGATTCGCAGAGAATCGACTGAGACAACATGAGAGTCTAGGAGCCTCATTGTGTAAATCTGTGTACATCTGTGTAAACACTGACACCTCACAGCTAAGCTCAACTAATTCACATCATCACAGCAAATCACAAACTTCCAGGTACAACCGTTTACACAACCCATAGCTTGAATACATCAACTACAACAACAGAGCATATGTCCACAAAACAAGCTCCAATGAAAATGAGACAACCACCAAACACGACACTGCCTCATGTTTGAAAAGTTACATTCAGAAAACAAAGAAGAGAGTCGCTGCTTTACAAAGCAAAGTAAGAAGCAGTTTCTACCACTATTGCTCAGTTCAGATGGTGAAGATGATGATCCATTATTTTCTGAAAAGATAATCACATAAAAAGGAATAAGAGCAAGTCAATGTAAAAAAATAAATAAAAAAATTCTATTCAATATCTGTATTTTATGATAGAAGTGTCTTTATCCTTTGGTTTTACAAACAAGTGAGTTTGGAAAGCTAGAAATCTTAATTCTTGGCCAAATAAATGTTGGATCAGATGCAGTTTATTGGTCAATGAATTGCTGGTGCTGATGAGCAGTGCTGTTAAACTCCTACAGATACATCGTGCTCATTTCAGAGCAGTAAAATCTGTCTTATTGCCCCTTAAAAACTTTGAAAGCAGGCATCATAATCATTAGCACTCATGTATTTTTCACAGCTATTTAATTACTTCCTGTGGCCAACCTTGAGCACACACATATACAGACATACGCACTCTTTATCACCAATCCAACACCTAAAAAACAAAGTTACGAGTGTCGATTAAAACAGCTGCTACATTGTAACACACTGGTGGTTTGGGCTCCATCCCTCTGTTCAGACAGCTTCAGTAAATACATCTCCGCAGCGAGCATTCGCCTGATGTCTCGTTTCATTAATATCGTCAGGAGCCGACGCTCAGCTCTTTCTCTTCCTCCTCCTGCTCCCAGGTGTCGGAGGATGCTGTTACCTGGGAAATAGCAGCCTGAATTAAACCACACAAAGTGATACTGCACATTATCCCTCCTGACCCAACGGGATGCTGTGTGTTCATAACGCGAATTAACTTTTCATGCTGAGTCACCTCCCAGGATGCACACTTATTTCCCAACTTTGTCTTAACTTGAAGATGTGTTCTTTGTAATTTAAAGTTCCAATACTGGATGTGATTACAACATGATATTCTGTGCTGAACCACCACAGCAGTGCCTGTTTTTGTAGTGATTTAAGTGACTTGTACACATTTCTTCCACATTTTAAATGGTTTTAGATATATTTGAGATTATGTGACAGTTGACTTGTTATAAAATGTCCTAATAGCTTATTTTTACTGCTAATGATCAAATAATCTTATGAATCTTGATTAACTATTAATCGATTGTTTAATCTCAGAAAATTTTAAAATGCTCATCACAATTTCCCAGAGCCCAAAGTGATGTCTTCAAATTGCTTCTTTTGTTCAACCAACAGTCCAGAACCAAAAGACTCTTCATTTACTAACGTAAATAACACAGAAAAGTAGTAATGACTGCTGAAAAATGACTGAAAAGATTCATTGATTATCAAAATATTTAAGACTAATGGTCTAGTGTTCATTTAAAGTCACCCACAATGATTTCCCAGAACCCAAAGGGCTATCCTCAAATTGCTGTTCAGTTCAAACAACAGTCCAGACAGAGAAAACAATTTTATATTAAAATCTTTCATAGACATGTATTTATTCCAACCCAATCACCAGTATAAAATAAATGTTGGGAATGTAAGTTTCTCGTCAAAAATATCCAGTGGTTGAAACTTAACCTTCGATATGCTTTACCTTTACATTTCCGTATGTTGTGACTATGTTTTCGGCTGCAAATTGTCCTGATGTCTTGTCAAAAAAATCTGATTTTGTTGTCATGAACACGACTGGAAAATGCCTTGATGTTTTGTCACAAATATCCAGTGGTTTCACGCTTAGAAATATTGAAATGCTGTCTCAAACAATAATGTTTGGCTTTGCAACTGTATGTCCAGCTGTCTGATTTTAACAAGACACAACATAGTTATCTAATATTAAAGGGTTTCAACATAACGATTTGTAGCAATTTATGTGTATCAATCACTTTTTAATTGGTCATGTGTGAGCAGATTGTGAAAATTGAGATGCTCCCCCCTCTTTCGCCTGCCTATACAAGCCTGTGGACAAGTTGTTTAAGTTGTTTAATGCTGCTGGACTGTTGATCTCTTTGTGAAGGACTTGGGTCAGATTTTCCATGGCGGTCTCTAGGGTGTGACTTTATTCATGTTCTCGAGTGCCTTGTCTTAATGCCTCTCTCTGCTCTGCTAACAGAGAGCAACTGTAGCTAACCTTAATTTAGAAAAAGTCCACTAACATGAACTACCGACCGGCTATCAGCGCAACACAAAAGCTCCACAGAACCCCTTTAAAATGATTGCTGGTTATATTCTGTTGATGAACTAGTTATTGCAGCACTAATTATTTTATGTCAAATAAACAGAGTTGCATTTTAACATGTACTATATGAGGTACAGAACAGCCAGATGAAATGAGTTGCTGTTTATGTCAAAAGGACTTAACACAAGAACTTGTTTGAAAAAGTAAGCAAAGATAACATAGCCCTGACCGATTAGTCACAGCTCATAAAGACATATGTCACAGCTGACAGACTATTGAGGCTTGAGAAATAAAGTCTGACTCGTCTAGACGGGTAACTAGACTCTTCAAGCATCTAAATAATGGATATTACAGTTGTACAGCACACAGAGACACTGAAGCAGCACTGTGATCACAGTGATCACAGTGACCACTTGACGTAACTGTACTTCTTCATTGGAGCTTTTCGATCTTCCCTCAAGGATACAGGCTCTGCATTGTTCAAAGTCAGGTATCAAAGTGTAAAAGTTACCAACTTCTCATTTCTGCTGTTTATGACAATGAGCAAGTGCTGAGCACAGCTTCTGAGCTTGTTCTCTCAGGGCTTTTCTTTCCTCCAGATGCAGCCTTTCAAGGCAGCCATAGACAGTTAAGCTTAGCCTTGAGTATTAGCACCACAATCTTCCAAGCATTTGCATTAATGGTTTTTTCCTCTCAGCTACTGAGTCTAACACCAGCTAAGCTTTTCCCAGATTACTGCGGCCTCCTTTCGGTGCAGGATCTCACATCACAAACAAGGCAGCCAGTGGGGCTTCGACATGAAATCTCAGGAAGACAGACTGATCCTGTGCACACAAACTCCCACCTTGCACTACATGTGGACCACAAATGAACCCTAACCTATAATAAACACATTATTCTAAAGCTGGAATGAATATTTGGCAAAAAATAATCTGAAACTATTTTGATATTAATTATTCAAGTAATTTGAGGTCAAAAGGTAAATGCTGTTATTCTTAATATTACGCGACAGTAAACCAACAATAGTTGAGTTTTGGACTGTTGGTCAAACAAAACAAGACATCTGATGACTCTGGCTGGCTCGAGGAAACCGTCAGAAATTTTATTTTCACTATTTTCTGAATGAATCGATACTGATAATAATCACTACTTTCAGCACTACATGATTCCCTGCTATGTTATTTGTAACAGTGCGATAACACATTTGAGGTTATCTTGGATGTGTCATTAAGAATATAAGGACTACACAACATTTTACCCACTTTACTTTACCGGTAGAAAATTACTGGTAGGCTATATCATTTACTAAATAATGTGTCTATCAGGCCTTTTTAAAGCTATGAAATGTTTACATTGGAAAATGTTCGTTAAGTCTGAAAAGGCCAAATGTAGGTATTGCTCCGAATGTTCATATTTAATTTCAATTTTATTGTTAGGCTAACTGGTTTCCAGCCATATCTATTCAGGTGTGTTACTCCTATTAAATAGACAAAATAAATTAAATCAAATGAACTAGTGCCAACAAGCTGGACTTTAGAGTAAGGTAAGAACAGTTATAGTCAGCACAGGGCTTTATAGTGGTGGAGGAAATATTAAGATGCTTTACTCATGTAAAAGTACTAATACCACACTGTAAAAACACTGTTAGCCTACAGGTAAAGTCCTACATTCAAATCGTTACTGAAGTAAAAGTATGCAAGTATAAATCCTACTTAAAGTTATAAAAGTAGGCTACTCAATATGCAGGAAAATGCTATTAGGCTATAGGATACAATATAATGAATTTAAAACCTTGATACAGTATAAGCATACTCTGATACCTAATTATTAATTGATAAGTTATTCAGATGTTGTGTATGTAAACCACGTCTAAAGCTGCTGAAAAAGCTGCGGTGACGTAACGTAAAGCCGCGTTGTTCACGCACCTGACGTCCATTCCGTCTTGATTAGTGGAGCTAATTAGCATACTTCTTCTCTTGTAGCAGCTAAACACAAATCTAGCTTAATGCTAACAATTTTAATTACGCGGGCTTGCAAGTAGTAACTCTTTCGAAAGACATTGGTTTAAATACACACACATATACACATATTAATGAATATTAATATTTTGACAATGGAGAGGGTAAAACTCCAAATGCGCCAAGTTTCTTCAACCGGACTTTTTTTTTCTTAATAATTTAAAGCAAAACTAACAAGCGAAAGCAAATAATTGTACTGTAACGATGATTAACTTGCTTACCTGGTCAGAAACTTGACCTGGAAATCCTTAAAACCAGGAAAAAGCCGAGGCCGAAGCGTCGAGAAAACATGCGAATAGTTTCTCTTCCCTACCCATAATTCCTTGCGAACACACCTTGCTCCTTCTTCCTTTGAAATGAAACAGTGCTTCTGCAGCACTGACCATCCTGTTGATGCCTTCAGAAAATGATGGATGCCTCACTGACAGTATTTACAGCCCCAAGCTGTCAATTACTGTCATTTATATGTCATATATGTCAGGGTTGAGTTTGGAAAAGTAGTCAAAGCTAACCTGTAAAATACTGAAATGCTACAAGCTGAGCCAGGACATATTTCTAATAAATCCTGCAGCCACGGCCCCAGTAGTATAAAGTCATTTGCAGCCCCATATTCCTAAATGTGGCCTACAAACATGAGGGGAGTCTTTCACTTTAGTTGTGGACACAATGTAAAAAGCTCATTTAATAGTTTGATATAAAGTATGTGGCCCAAACACACATAAGACAGCATATCCCTCATTATATATCCACCCTGTGCTCGGTCTGCATCATTGCCTGTTTGGGAGCCATAAAAAGTGCTCTGTGAAGTAACAGCAGCAGTTTGTCTAATGGCTGCTTTAAAGGAAAACACGCAACACTTCCATTCGTCACAATTACAGGTTTCAGAAGGCAAAAGGATCTCAACTGGGGCAATTTAGAGAAGATGTGTGTGATTTTTATCATGACTGAATGATCTACACATCACCCCACTTTCACCATAATGGCTCAAATTGGGTCCTTCCCTCCCAGCATGCCTTGCGAGGGGCTGAGTCAGCTGCAGGATGAGGTGCGTCCAGCAGATGACAGCGTTTCACTTTCAATTTCCTGCAGTTGCCAGGTTTTCGCCCTCTATCTTTTAATTGGAGGACATAAACCGGTCGCTGCTCTAATTCAATGTAGCAACGTTTTTATTCTGATGATAATAAGTGAACATGATTTCACTTGCATGTTTTTGATTTGTCCAATTAAGAAAACGGCAGTGAGGTGTGCTTTGATAAACCAGCTGTATCCACAGTCAAATCAATACCCACCCTCACCACACAGACATCGATACTATTGTTAAATAATAAATAATTAAAGACGGAGCCGCTCTTGCAGGAAGTAAGAGTAAATTGAAGGGCTTGGTAAGTGATCAGTGATCCATGACTCGCATCTTCCACACACACACTCATACAGGCAATTATGCTGTGCTGAACCATGGTGAGCTCAGAATTACTCCAAAACTGGGTTAACAGCTGCCTGCATCCAGTCTCCAAATGCTTTCAGCTCTCCCTCACACACACAGCCTCCACCGCCACCTATCCATGCACAGACAATTGGCCTGGTTCTTCGAGTGGAAGACATGTCACACAGGGCACGGAGCACAGAGCTCCGAGTAACAAGGCCCTGTGGGACATGGAGGGGCATGGTATACCTGCCAGAGTGAGTAATACTCCTCACCAGTATGTCTGTGTGTGTGTGTGTGTAGGCAGAAGAAGAAACAAAACCTCTGCGTAGCCTGATCTGCTCTCGCTGCAGCGAGTGTCTCCACTTTCCCCCCCATGTCACATGCCTCTTGCTCAGGGAGCTCATTATGCCATGACACTGTAATGAAGTGAAAATGATTTCATTTGGGGGAAAAGTGCCGAAGCTTAGGAACTCCCCCTTTCCACAGACACACACTCTCACACACGCCATATGGCGACATGTCGGCTCAGACGAAAAACATCTGGCGTCTTTCTATGTTCACATGGGCACAGATGATTAGGATGTAGCTTCATGTTATAGCATGTTGGCAGAAGAACAAGACGGCTATGGGGAACATCATGCTTTCTTTAGTTCAGTACGAGGCGTATGAGGACGTGACGCAGCAGGATGCAGCTGCTCAGCTCAGCTCATCTAACATGGCCACTTTCACCTGTGGGAAAAGGTGAAAATTAGTTTTTCTTTCTGCTGCATTCGGGAAAAAAGGTTCACTCAGCCGGTCTGTGAGAGAAGAAAGATTCAATTCAAGTATCAATCCTGAGCTCCTGACACCGAGACACAGGCTCTCATTCCGAACCATATTCAGCAGATTGCAGCAGCCACAGTCATTTAGATCAAAAGACAATTATAATAATCAACACAGCACTCTCATTAAACTAAAGTGATTCTGCTTTCAGGTAAAGTAAGGATTACTTAACCAATGTACAGTCTGGTGCATCCTCTGTGATATACTAATTTGCACATGCAGCCACTTATGCTGCAATATTTAATCTAAGTTGCCCGTGTGTTACATTATGTGGAAGATTCAACATTCAACTCTTCCTCCAGAAAGTTACATTTTATTGCTATAGTTTCATATCTTGACAAATACAAACTCTTAACAGCATTAATGAGGGGATAATGTGCCAGACTATTTCCTGGCTATGTGACTTTATGAGGTGGAGACTCAGCAAAGTCACATTAGACCCCGTAAAACTGCAACTACTTTTTACACTTCATTTTTTGTTTTATTACACAAGTGAAATATAAAGTTTAGTGAGCTTTAGAGGTGTTGGTAGGCAGATTTTTGTTACCTTTGGACTTACTCTATATGTGAGAAGTGTTCATCATCTTTTTCATCAAAGCATTGAAACCTTTATGTACACTTGAACAGTTTGGGGCCCTGAACATTTTCAGGAATGAAAGCGTCATAAAAACGTCTAATGGCTGCTACGGTGGCCATTTTACTTTCAGCTACAATCGAGTCATGTATTTTTGCATATCTCCTGAACCTGAACACATAAAATGGTGATGTCTACCGCTGGGGTTTGATGCTCAGTGATTACAATGACAGTATATACAACATCATAAACAGTTCAGGTGAATAGTTACCGGTGAAATCAGCAATGTTCCTTGGCCTTTCATGGCTCCAGAGGAAGCTGCATATAATCTGATAAACTGCCTCCAGTGATGTCACTCAGTGGCTAAGTTGCATTATGGGTAATGAAGTTTTTGAAAAGCAGTCCACTTATCTAACATTGCACTATGGACAGTTCAAAACAAATGATCACAATCATACAGCAGAAACACACACATCGCTATTTTTCTTCCACGCATTTTACTTCCATGTCAACACCTATCACCTGCATTACCCACAGTGCAACTTAGCCACTGTGTAACATCAATGGAGGATATTTGTCAGATTACCTGCAGCTTCCTCTAGATCCACAAAAGGCTTTATACTACTTTTGTCACATACACAGCAGTCCTCCATAAGACCTGTAAACACACTTTAATATGTAAAATTGGAGGAGTTACCCTTTAATACTGACAATGTACAGAATGGTGGAAAGTAAAATGGCCGCCATCAGGTGTTTTTGTGGTTGATTCATTTCTGAAAATGCTCAAGCGTACCAAGTCCCATGCTGTCATGAAAGAGTGAATGTTTCACCTCGAATTTGGACTAGAAGAGCCACATCGAGCTAAACTAAGCTAAGCTAACCACTTACTGTTCAAACATGAGAGTAGTATCGATCGTCTAAAGCAGAAATTCTAAGTAAGTCAGCATATTTCCCAAAATGTCAAACCATTCCTTTTACTGCAAAAGGAACAGCGCACATGAACCGAGGTGTGATTCGGTTGACTTGGCGCATGGATGTGTGAGCGCTATAATCATGACACATTATGGGTCATTGTAAGTGTCAGAAATCAGCTGCATTCAGTCCCATTTTCTTTGACTGCACATTTCTTTCAAACCTCTCCAGTCATGCCTGAAATCTCGCATCTTGTAACTGTGACAGGGCTGCAGCGAGAAACATGATCGATGGTCAAGCTGAATAATAGCTACAAATCTGTAGTTAGTATACAGTAGTACCTTTCAGGGGCAAACCTGATGATGGTTTCTGGATAATTAATATAAGTCCTTCACTTGTTTGACAATTAATATGAGAGTTTTCGAATTATGCAGATTTTACTGGCAACAGCTCTGAGCTGGAGAACTCACCAGTGACATTTACAAGCTGGAGTGCTTGATTTATAAAAAACAAACATCTGTTCACGTTATAGCTGTGTCCTGAGCCGCAATACTTACACTGCTGAACATTTCAATAACATATAAGGAGGGAAATTCTGAGCTACAGACTGCTGGTTTGCTTCAGCTACACCCACCTGTAATATTAGTGTTTTCTAATTTAGCTGATGCCAACTTCTCATCATTCAAGAAGAGCAAATTGAGGCTAATTAACACTGCCTGGCAGTATTTTAAGATTATTCCCCGTGTGACTTTGGATTTTCTTTTCTCTCCAATGCCGTTGCTTTGATCACAGCAAAATAAGTAAATGGCTACACTATGGGCACAAACGTTCTGAAGCAGAGGGGGAAAAAAAAGAAAAGGATTGTTTATCTGCCTCCGAGCACGCTGGAGGAAAAAGAATCCTGTTTTCTTCGAGACAATATTAGATGTGACAGTTTAACTGAGCAAACTTGCCTTTAGTTTTCAATGGACTGAGTCACTATAGCTTCAGTTGTATTTTAGAAACACGTTGACAGTTTCGATGCTCACACTGCCGCACAGTGTATTCACAATTTGCATGATCATTCAAATTGAAGGCTGCATCTTTTATACTAAACACAAACCAATTTCCTGCTCCGGGAGTCCATCTGTGCCAGCTGTTCGTGTGCCATCAGTGCACTAAGGTCAAACAACAATCAGGACACAGGGGGTTTTAAAGTGTTTCTCAGTGCATCGACTCTACTGATTTAGTCTTAGTCTAAAATGAAGCCGGGCTGATTCAGTCTCTGAGTGGAATAAGGAGATGTATTGATTGTTGTTTCAAGGTTTTTACGGGAGAAGGCAGAGTTATGGCGTTTGGGGCCGCATCGGCTCCCCGCCAGGAGAGAGGGATCCGGGCATCGTCAGCAATCTATGCCGCTGCTCCATAAACAAAGTGAGTCGGGTGGTGTTTTTTTTTCTTCCTGCAAACAAACACAGCGCTCTCCCTCTCCACACACACACACACGACTGAAGAATCACATTACCGTAAATGTGGTTTTATTAATAATAACAGTATCTCTTTTAATGAACATTGCAGATACATAATAGAAAATAAATCAGAAACAGGAGAGACGTCGTCTCAAGAGTCGTGAAAGTGCCTGGAATAATTCTGTGCTATATATTGTCATTGTTATTCATCATCATCGTCTTCATCATCAAAGCCAAGTCGCCAGAAATGTTCAATTCATCATGAAACAAAAAAATATGTGTATCGCCCCAGAAAATGCAAACATTTGTATTCACACAGCCTCCCGAAGCAGAAGCGCTGACGCCAAACTCCTGTCGAAATCTCATCGATTCAACGTGTTAATCCTCCAGTCAGGATTTAGTATTTCTACTTTGAGAGGCCTTGTGAATAATGACCATTGGTTTCATGAATATGGCTCGATTGTCTTCATCTTAATCACGTTATTGTCTTGATTATATTTACACAATGCCATGTCATAGAGCACAACAAACTCTTCTGTTCGGAAACGGTGCTCTTGAACAAAATCCATATCTTACTTTTCACGGGGGGTTGATTGCGGAGGAAAGAAACAGGCCCGGCTCTGATAATCTGTTGGTTGATTGAAAGATCTCGCATGACGAGGGCTGTTCCAATTTAAAAACATTAAGAAAATAAAAAATAAAAACCCAGGCCTGTTTGAAATATTGTGTAAAAAGTAAAATCAAAAAGCAATAACTGAACAATGCAAGATAAAAGGGGGGAAAAAGACAATTCTTCATTTATTGTTTACAAGTTCCTCACTTTGCATATTTTATGGCACTAAATGAAACACCTACGTTATGAGATGCTGCAGGTATTTTTAGTATGAGGTTAGTTTCTTGAAAAATGAATAATATGGCACAGCTGCAAGAGGAGTAAGTACACAGGCCGCCTTCACAGGTCTCAGTGGAGATGTGAGAATAGCTCTTGTTTCATGTGATTTGATGAAATCGGACTGTTAACGATGAAATAGAGGAGAAAAAAAAGACCGGTTTGTGAATGGAAAATGGTTCACTGTAGCTCGCTTTGGTCTAACTTCTAAGTATTGTTTAGTTCATATACTTCAGGATTTTATTTGCCTTTTTTAAAATACTTTCTTGTCACTCTTAAGCAATAATTACATCTTATTTGGAAGGGTTTCATTCTAAAAGGCTATTGGTTTTGAGGAGAATACACCCTGTGGTGATTACTGGTCAGTAGATCAAAAATATAATTGATTACATCAGCTAAAATATTACTTTTATATATCAAGAACTAAACATTAATCACATTTAAAGTTGATTATAAAGTCATAAACTCTTTCAGAGTGTTCCAGATGTTTTTAGACTCATTTTGGAATGAAACTCTTCGTCATCATAGTCGCTCTATTCCTACAACCAGTCGCCGCAGCAGTGCCAGGCAGCCGGGGCCGACTCAGTGTTCAGCAAAATGTAACAAAACCGACAAATCATTTCTTTTGACAAGAGGGGAGGGCAAAGAAATAACAGAGCTGTCATTTAAGAGGAAATGAATAACAGAGATAATGGTTTAGCCCTGGACAGCGTTGTTTGGTCCTACAGAGGAAAACCAGGTACGGTAAATGCTTCAGGTGACACTGGAAGCCAAGGCTCATCCATCTGTACTGACATCATCGATAGTGTAGCTCCATCCTCGTTAAATCAACCGCGAACCGCTGCGATGATGTTAAAAAGCCCGCTGAGCTGCAATCAGTGTTTGAAATGTCAAAACTCCTTTTTTCTAATGATGAAAACACAAAAACTTTTTCTTGCAATATAAGGGTAAGACATTTAGTGAATGACCTATCGATTTTCGTGAGCTGTGCAGTTCCACATAACAAAACATTGTTTTTTTTTTTTATTATGTTTCCCCAATTCCTTCTATCAGAAACTTTATAGGTATAACTTCTCTCAGCAAATATCCCTCAGTTACAAAAATAGACTTTTCTTTTTTCATAAAATAATACACATAATTAATTTTCGGTGATATATTCATCTGTTAAGGTAAAGAGCAAGGCTGTTTTTTTCAAAGTAAATGTTATCGTGAGAGAAACAGAGATGTGAAGCCTAGCACCATATTCTTCATATCCGACTTTTCTCATGATCGATTTGGAAAACCCTTCGTTCTTCCGCTCTCTGGACTCCATATTTTGCATATTCTGGTTGAGTCCAGATTCTCAACCCTTACAAGGAACTCCAAACCAAATCGTTCACAACTCCCCAAGACTGAGATTTTCACCCCCACCCGCCCACCCCCTGAAAAACCCCAAAAGCTTTATAAACTACACCAGCCAACAAATTAAGATAAAGGTAACAACGGTTTATCCAAAACATCTCACAGGCCATTGCTTCACTTTTGTACAAACTGAAACAAAAGAAAACAAAGAGAGTCCCAAACTGATGTTAAAACATAAACAAGTCCCAAACACTGATGCTACAAAGAATTAGAAAAACGTATGTACAGGACCCTGTATTCCTTGACTCTCTGGGTAAATGATCATAGGTGTTGGCTTGTGTTACGTGAGTGTTTATACAGGCATACAAAAGTTCTCCTTGCTTCTTTTTTTGTCGTTCAGTTTCAATAAAAGCTCTTATTGGACCAAAAAAAAAAAAAACCCCAAAACACTAAAGAAAATCTGCCACCACCTCCATCACCAATGTGTCCAGTGTGTCTGAGGCCCCATCCTCCCTCCCTCCCTGCCTCCCTCCTGCCCTCCCCTCCCTCCCTCCCTCCCTCCCTCCCTCCCCTCCCTCTCCCCCTGGTGTTTTCCTGGTGCAAATTCAACAGCAGCAAGTAGCTTTAGTGCCATTCGGGTCCATCTGGCTCCGGTGCATTCAGGGTCCAAGTGCCAGTGGTGAGTCCTCCCTGTGATGGACATCGTGTAGCTCCACAGTCTATCCCGCCCGGCACCGTCTCTGTCACCAGATGACGCTGGATATACTGGTCTCTCTGGGCAGCAGCGGCAGCATGGCGTTGTTGCCGTGGGCCTCCTCCAGGCTCTGCTGACGCGGCGACTTGGACTGCGGCCGCTGTCCGTTGATGAGCGTCATGGGGATGTTGCAGTAGGTGTGCTGGTTGCCTAGCGTGGAGAGTGGCGGGAGCGTGCCGCCGGGCGGCAGGTCGTAGTCGTAGCTACGGTAATAGTGTTTCTGCCTCATCTGGGTGTGGCAAGAGTTGTGGAAGGTCGAGCGCAAGTCCGGGTGTGCCGTCGCCATGGCGGTGGAGGTGGCCGCCGCCATGGAGATGGCCGAGACGGTCTGGAGCTCGCTGAAGGGGCCCTGCTCGCTGACGTCCAGCACCTGCTCGTGGGAGATGCTCAGGGGCTCCATGCGCTTGAAGGGCATCTCGTAGAGGAGCTGCTTCCAGAACTTGGAGTTGAGCTTGTTGCTGGAGGGCCCGCGCCACTTGATGACCGTCAGCATCTTGATGGTGTGTTTGAGGGCCTCCACCTCCTGGTAGTTCATGATGCCGCGCAGCTCGGCGCACTCGATCAGGATGACCTTGATCTCGCCGGTCACCAGCATGTTGCGCAGCCTCGTCTCCAGCTCAAAAATGCTCCACCCCCTCCGCACGACATAGCTGGGCGTCATGACGATGATGAGGCGCTTGCTCTGGTCCACACAGCGCGCTACGTCCTCGATGTAGGCTGAGTACACAGACAAAGATAGAGAGATAGATACATAACTTTGCATAAATAGCAGTAACAAATGGAAGGCATGTGCTCTGTCTGAACTTATTTCTACTTGCCTATACTGTATTTACTCTCTACATCACTTTAATTGTACAGGAGAGTACACAGAGCCAACGGTTGATGGAAATATGATGAAACGTATCATAGCAGCTGTTTGAAGAACTCTCTTGGCCTCAGAGCGACTGCTTACCAAACTACTCTCTTTTATCAAACTTTCAAACAACCAAATCCAATTAATTTCAGAGGGAAACACTCTGATTTTTAAAGAAAGATTGAAGATCGAAGTCATTTAAATTAAACATCGATGAGTTCTAACATCTACGGCAACACTCATTTTTTCCACAGTCTGGCATGAGGATATTGATGCATAAAGTGAGGATTAAACAGGTATATTATATATTCTAACTTAATAACTCGTTATAGGATACAGTACGACAGGATTATAGACAAAAACAAGGGGACTTGGTTTTACTATAAGATGACAATAAACACAAAACACTCAAAGCCAAACAAGATACCTGCGTGAACCTAAATCTGCATCTTAACACCTGAAGATAAGTGAGAGTTCACAGTGAATACGGTGTTGTGTTCACATCCTTAATGAGTAGCTCAGCTGCTTGCGTAATAATGCAAGTGATTAAGTGTTTCCACAGCCTGTCCTGGGTGTCAGTGTGGGTGCCTGTAATGACTGCTTTTAGCCTTTCTCAGCGGAGACAAAGACAGAGTGGCTCCTCAACAGCAGCTAGACGGGATTAACTGGGCTTCACTTCACAATCAAAGCTTATGACCCTCATGTCCGTGTGTGTATGTGTGAGGAAAAATTGCGTTTCTATTTTCCTTCCTCCCTCTCTCTTTAAGTTGAGTGTGCGAGTGAATAATTTCGTGCAGGTCTTTCTTAAGCAAACAAATGCCACATCCCCTCTCCGTCCTCCTCTCCATGGGAATGAACTCAGTCTTTCATGTCACGCTCTGCCTGAGGCTTCGCGATGAGAGGGACCTGATTAGAGTAAACTTGGATTTGAAGTCGCCCTTTGCTTCAACATGACAACTCAATCTCTGCTGTTTGGTAATTGGTCCTCATGCTGTAATTCATCACAATGTGTCCCTGGAGCTACAACTCTCCTGCAGGGCGCGAGCCTGTTCGGTTTAGGTCAAACCAATCAGGCAAAAAAACAAGTTTTTCTTTTATCTCATCATGAATATAACAAACTGGAATGGATAAATGGATACTATATAATTAGCTAATGAGTCGTAGTTCCATTTTATGTTTTGAATTGATTGAACTGAAAGTAAATCTGCCTTCTTGGGGTGCGCTCTGGTAACACTTTATAGCTTTATAGATTAAATTCCTCCTTTCAGAGACCTCACAAGCTTTACAATCAAAGTGTTGCATGTGTAATAATTGATTCCTGCCAACATAAAAACAAAATCAACACTAAATTATATGGAGGCAGAATAACCACATGGATGGCAGCCTGTTGTGATGATGGACTGCCAGACATATCAACTTCCTACTAAATAAACTGTAATAGCAGTCTAAATTCCAGGTAGTGCAGTTGTAATGCAACCAAAACCAAAGTGCATGGAAGTCTTGTCAGCAAAGCAAAATTAACTACATATATTATACAGTGTTACTTTGGTATTCAGCACTATTCATAACAAGTTATTAGAAATTTAAAGTTGCATTTGGAGTTAATTCTTTGAGCTAAGCAGCTAGAATGACATTTATGGGAGTCGTGAAAACTTTTGTGGCCGTCTTTCCTCCATATTTAATCTCTGGTTTTCAACAGTAACCAACTGACTTACAACGAGGTCGTAATTTACCAGCTGAGGAAATCCTGACTTCAGACTTCCATGCAGCAGAAATCTGCTCACAGTGCAGCACATTTAGCCAATTTTGGCACTGTATGATTCTGCAAACCACACATGCCGTGAACGTTTACCTTTCACACATATCATATCACAAGACATTACATAAATAGATATAGCTCATCATGACATTCACATTGTTCCCCTTTCTGTCACAACTCAGAACTCAACTAATTTTTATAGGTTGTTTTTAGGCCTCATTCAGATCAAATCAGGTGGTATGTTAGGCTATTAAAAAAACTACATTGCAGTTGCATGACTTCAACGTCACCACCACTAAGCTTCCTACTAGACTACACTATACAGTACACACTGAACAGTATGAATGATCTATGAATTGATCATTGTAAGAGTTGGAAAGTTTGGACTAGTGAGTAGATGAGTTTGGTTTGGTGTGATGACCTCTGGAGTCTCATTTAGCCACTTGTTAGTGACCGCCTTTTATAAGACACATGAAAGCTTCAAAATTCACAAGTTAGCTTTGTACTTTATGTCGGAGGATAAAACATGAAAATCTTTTAAGCTTCTAATAACCACAGACCTTATATTAGTCGCCTAACCGAATACCCTTGGAAGAAAACTGATGGACTTCGATATGAGGGAACCGGAGGTTCAAAAATGCTAACTTGTTTCTGGGTTTTAGATTTCATTCTTGTAGAACTTGATTGCATTGCTTGGTGCCTCAAACAACATCATGCTGAAAGGAGACGGCAGCAGCAGGAGAGGAGGAATACTCTGTAAACTTATTGCGGAGGGAGAAACCCTGTCTTGGGAGTTGTTAATCACTGCAACGCCTGATTTGGTCTGAATGAGGCCTCATACCTGAATTTCACACAAAGTAAAGATTCCAGGTAGAAAGCAGTCAAAATATTTCATGTCCAGTTAGGTGGACCATGTGTAGCTTTAAAGTTTAAACACCACAAAACCTTTTTAATTTATTTCTGGGACTGAAAATCTGTTTGAATAGTTCTGATGCAGTAAACCTCACGCATCTAATCTTCTAAACACATCGAAAAACACAAAAACTCTTTAACTAATCTTTAATTCATGTAAATGTGAGTAAAAATGAAAGAAATTATGGTAAACCATTTAATTTTATAAAGGCTTTATAAGTTGTAAATAATGGCTTTAGGAATAGTGAATTAATAGTTTATTAATGCAGTAATAGGATAGATAAGACAACCTGGCAATCCCAGGACATTGCCTTATTAACCATTAATAAAACCATTAGTAACAACTTATAAAGCCATACAAGCTATGACCTATTCATAATATATAGAATATAAAGTGTTACCAAAAAACTCTACATTACTGTTTTGTTATGAAATTCAGTGTGTGTTGACACGAGCGTTAAAAATCTGTGGAAAAAGTACCTCTAAGTAGTCTTGTGTCATCCTGGAAATGATCATTGGTGAAACCTAAACATAGATATTTACATTCAAAGTAAGATCAGAAGATTTGCAGAGAAGCATTTTAAAAAGAAACAGTTAACTGTCAATGTGGGGACATGGCTCTGGCATAAACTGTGTTTGTACAACTGATGTTCCACTGGCGATTGTGTGGCGGTAATCGCGCTGACCAGTTTATTCCAGTTTAATATGGGACATGTAGCATAAAAAAGACAAGGAAAAGCCTTTTATTTTTGTGGCAGGAGTTCAGCCAGGTTATACATTTGCTGCTGTATATAAAAAAATACTTAACATACACTAGAGATCTATCAGAGTGGTGAGTAGTTAAAATTAATCCAGCATACTGTGGAATAACACTTATCAGCAGCTCAGGAGAAGGATTGTTGACACATGCTGAAGCCCCAAATGGCCAAACTGTGTTTATCTACAGCTGTGGATTATGCTTTATTATATCGACTGTTGAGATGCTAATATGTTCCCAATGGGAACTAAATGTTTATACATAGTCACAATAAGCCACCGAGCTGGAATAGCGACAGACACTCTTTAGATTCCTCTCAATCCTTGCATTTTTATGCCATTTTTCCCATATTACAACAGTCCCCCCGCATCGAGCACATAATCACAGCAAGGGATTCAGTTTATAACCTTGGCACAATGCCACTGAAGAGGAACATAATTAGTAATGGCGGTATGTGCTGGAAGACAGGCAGATGCAAGTATTCAAATGGAGGCTAACAACATAATGATATTATCAAACTCATCCGTGTGATGGGTTAATCAAAGATAAGCACGGGGCTTGTGAGACGCTCCATTAGAAGTATATACTGTGGCAAAACATGCATTAATGTCCATGCATAAAGAGCTGTTTGGTTGTGCAGCTGACATCACTATACAGCAGCATGCAGTATGGAGCTGGATCAGGAACATAGACTGTAATAATAGGGTCGGCTCTTTCTACCAATTATGCTGCATGTGTAATAAAGGCTATTACGCCTCCCACCGGCTATACATAGTGCAGATAATGCACTTTAAATACTTGAGCACATAAAGCACCAACTAATAAGTGCAGACCTTTTCTAGTACTAAAATCATAATGTATAGGTTTTCATAATTCCCCATTCATGTCTGCAGAGACTGAACTCAACAGTTGGTACATTACATTTTGTGATTTCAAGAGCCTGTGGTGGGAGAAGTATTTAAAACGTGGTTAGCCATTATCTGCAAAATCTACTGAAATGCAATGACATTTAAATGTTGCATCCAGTGGAAGTGGAGCACATTTAATATACTTTACATACTTCTGGTTCGTGTAATTCAGAACAAATGCCATATTTTACAAGGTGACCAAATGCTTCATGTGAAAAATCTCAACCTGCAAACTAACTTGTCACCATCGCTGTCAAACAGTTGTTGTTCAAGTACAGCATTCCCACTACAGTACTTGAGTAAATGTATATAGTTATTTTTCAACAACTCATAAGAAAATTCCAATTAAGTCATGTGTGATTTATCTACTCATCTTCCAGAAAGTGCAGACTGTAATTATACCACTTTTTCATTACTATTATCTGTTAAGAGATTAATTAAGCTTCTGTTATATTGTCTTCTCCTCAGAACTATCTGACTCTTTTTGTCAGGTGATTATATTAAATTAGTTGGCGATATTTCATTTTTTTAGTATCGGATTCATTAAACATTGTTCCATCTAATCAGTTGATCTGTAACCCAGTTTCTTAATATACGGCCTCCCTGCAAAGCATGTGCACAATCTGAACTTCAGGGGTTCCTCAGAGGTGCTGCCAAGAACACTGGGATGATACAAAGACCCAAAATATTCTTATTATGACATAAAAGTTCCTTGAATAACCACATGGATGGCAGGTTTCATAGAAGTGGAATCATTGTTTGGAGGTAGTTTAAGCAGTGGTTCCCAACCTTTTCTTATCAGATGAAACCCTACAGCCCTCATTAAAATCGCTCGTTATGTTACACATCTTTTCATTTGAATTGGATGTTGTTCAACTCTATTAATTACATAAAAGAGGATATTGTTACCATATTATTTCATACAGTTAAAATGCCATTGTTGGGGTATATTTTTGTTCTAACTGCCATTTGTACAACTGCAGCTTTTAGTAGTATTTTGTAACCTTTAGCGTACCGTTTCAACTGTCTGTTGTTTCTTTTAGCCAGCAATTTCAACTCTTTATTTTGTTACTTTTAACTTTTAAACTGTTTTTTGGTGTTACTTTTAGTTAATGGCTTCAACTGTTTACCCAATACTTTTAACTCTCTGTTACAATCATTAATATACTCTCTTTTTTTGCTATTTTAACTGCTTACTTTTAGCAAACAAGGTTATTTCAACTGCTCATCCATTACTTTTAGTTAACTTTTTGTTCCATTATTATGCTATTAATTATATATTACTTTTTTCTATGCTAACTGTTTCAAACTCTCTGCTGCCTTGCTAACTAGTTTTTAATGTACTCTCACTCACAACACATGGTGTTCAGGTGTTACAGCTGACTCACATATTGAGTCAGCTGTAACACATTTTTTTTATAATTTGTAATTTCATTTTTTTTTTAATTAGTTAAGCTACTGCACAATCTTTCCACATACCCCCTGGCAACTATAAAACCACCACAGGGATTAAAATATCCACACACTGCTATCCTGGTGCCCGGCTTTACCTGAGGAAGACAATTAAAACGATGCAGAATTAAAGCAGAACTGGGAACAAGACAGCAGTGTGCAGGTACATTTTTTGCCTTGATTGTGCAGCCTATTGTTATCAAGCAAAAAATTATAGTTGTGTGTGTGCTTCCTAACTGCAAAAGTACCCCCTGGCATACAATACCTATGGTTTGGAATCACTGCTTTTAGGAAAAAAGTAACTGTTTGTTCAGAATTGTCTTCGGATTTTTCTTATGGTAATGTGATAACTGTGTCGCCATGTGCCATAATTGCAACTTCTCCCCCTTAATAATATGCTGCTAACAAGCAGGTAAAAATCAGTGGAGACTGCTATCAGCAGCTCCATTTAAAAACCTACCCTCTAATTTTGTTTAGTTTCTTTTTTTCCCACAAAAATGTCAACTGAAGAACCCCTAATTGCCACCTTTTATCAAACTGATCCACTTCTGTTCAGCCAGCAGTTAGAGAAAAAGCTTGCTTCATAATGATCAGATTAAAACAATGATGGTCTTACAGGTCTAGTCACGCCACAACACAAATGCAAAAACAGAAAACCACAAAACAAGGCATGTCACCACTGCACTGACAACACGAGCAACACCAAGCGACACAACATTCGACACAACGTGACATCGCCGTGAGAGAGAGAGCTTACTTCCTGTGGGGATCAAGTCCCTGTCTGGAATGAAGAGTTTATACCCATAATGCTTCTCGAGCACGTCGGGGAGGATCTCCAAGGCAAAACGCTCCTCCTCTCGGGTCTCCTGGCTCCACTGGTCCGGGTCCACTTTGGTGTAGGACAGGTAAGCGTCGTAGTCTTTGTTATCTGCAGGTAGAGATAGAGGGAGATAGACACGGAGATGTGTAAAATATTATAGCTCCTGTTATTCACTAGGCACATCAGCGAGGTCTGTTCGCAGAGAACTTAACTGTCCTCAGATCCTTCAAACTCCTTAGTTTTATAACCCCTGCTATCAAGCAGGGGCAGAGGGAGAAAATAAAGCCTTGATCTCAGCAAACTGAATAAAAGGAAGTCCGTTCTCTTTAATACTTGCATCACTTCTTGTGTGGCATTAAAAAGCTCCCCAAACCACTTTGCTTCAATTAAATGCGTATATGTTTTATGATTTGAACATAACCTTTCCTGCTTTGCTCAGCAAGGTTATGTGCTGCTACACCCCAGATGCTCACAATCTATTTTCATACAGGTGCACAGAGAGCTATTCACTCACTGGGAGACTTCATTGAGACAGGACGCTTCCATTACACTGACCTCTGGGCACCTCTGCCCATCTGAGTGCTTTTCATTACAGCTCCATCCCTGCTGACGAATAATGTTACCTTGATAGCTACTTTGCCCACTGCAGGCAAAACAAATTAGACTCCAGCCTGAGCTAAATGCCCAACACTGCCTGCTAGGCCGAATGCATGGCATGGCTCCATCACCCACATGAAAGCTCTGATTGATGACGAATTTGAAAGGGCTGAGTGCAGAGACGGAAAGCGAGAAGTGAGGGAAGACTTTAATGTTTCTTCTCAAGCTGGAGCACTTCTGTACAATGAGTCAGGAGGGTGGAAGACATGGAAGTGAGGTATTCTAGAGCCCCTGACTACTACAAGAAGGAGATAAGAGCTCCTGGCTCGTGAAGTAACAGCTCAACTCTAATGTTGTGCTTCAAGCTGCGAACCACTTCATCAATTAGAAGAATGTGGTCCTTGAACCGGACTTTCTTTGGACGTTGCAGCCTCATTTTACTGGAGACATGCTCAGTCATTTTACTTCAGGGTCAACTTCATATTTTTCCACTTTTTCCCAGTTTGGTGTGAAAGAAGTTCACTGAGATTTCTTCCTCATTCCAAGCACAATGGATGATTGTGTTTTCCTGGTTAGATAGGATAATCCACAACAAACGATTTTCACTGGAATGACTTTCTGCCACAGAAATAGTCCCTATGGAAAGTATTATGATTTAAATTTTCAGTGTTTTCAGAAGGTAAATTCTATTCACCTACTTTGTCTGTGACAGCTCTCAGTCATCCAGGTTATGGTATGTACAGTATGTATACATATAGGTATGTATCTAGTGCCAAACAAAGACAACTGTGGTCTTTAGCATTTAGATAGAGACTGATGACCAGCCAATCAGTGTCAGATATGTCCCATTCTGTTCTGGTCAAATTTATACGCATACCGCCTACCAGCACATATGGGACTGCCAGCCCAAACTGAAAGGAAGTAACAAAATAGTTTATACTGTTTACCTTAATTGTGTGCTCTTGTTTAATACCAGCTCAGTGTGAGAGTCTTTACTGCATTTTTCTGTAATTTACAGTCTGGCTTTTCTCCTCTCCTCTGCTGCCTGTTCAGGTTTCGCAGTCCACATGGACACAGAGTGGAGCAGAGATAGGAAGTTACTCCAGCTGATTAAAAGCTGTATTGTGATATAGATTTGTTGCACTGGTTTTTGTTTTGGGAAATGTCACTATGCTTTGGGAAAGTCAACACAGCGGGCTAGACTTAGGAATATAAAATGACACCATGGAGGCTCTGTGGTCTGAACCAGAGCAGCAAACTTTTTATTTGCTCACGTCAATTGCAGTCCAGTTTATACCAGTATGCACTGCGTAAATGCAAGTAATGGAGCGCTTTATTTTGAAATTTGTTTTAGTGAAAGAAGGTCCTGTAACCTGGTGCAGTTTTGGAGCAAATTCAAGGGATACTTAACAGTCATTGTTTTATTATCAATATGCAATTAAATTTTTCATTACAGAAAGGTTATAAAGATGTCTGCCAACAAAATTGCAATCAGTGCACCTCTACACTTTTCTTTCACTACCGTAGTCTGAGGGTGGAGGCTAACGTAAACATAGCCTTTGCCTTTGAGGTAAACTCATTAGAGGCACGAGTGGCGTTTGGACCTATGAGTTCCTGCCTTCATTATGAATCTGTACCCTTTGCTTTGTTGGGGCCACCTGCAGTGCAGAAGCTGTGAGGTGACCTGTCGAGACTACACAGAGTAGGACCTGAGGATGAGAGAGTCAGGTCAAAAAAAAGTAGAGCAGATGGGGTTCAAGAGGAGGGATTTTAAGATCAATTCTCAGTACTGTATCCCATTTTTTGAAGCTTTTAATATCCTCTCCATTTTACACTCCTGTCTCTCTCGGGGCTATGAGACTGTCAACAAGATTCACTCACTCCCCGTTGGGTAATCTTGATATTTGGCAAGTGCTCACTGCTCTGTACATGACACCACGTAATTAATCTAACTCGTTTTTATAAAGTGCAATTCATTTTACAGCATCAGGGACATGTAAAAATAATTGAAATGTAACCTCATAATCACTTAGTATAACTAACTCTGAGGCTTATATTCTGCTTCACGGTGACATAAATCTCAGGCTCTGTTTTTCTCCGGTAGCATTTAAATGAAAGCTGTGTAGGCAGATCAAGCATTATTTCAGTGGAGCTGAGTCACTTGTCTGTAGTGAGGAAAGAGAGAGAGAGCGATAAGGGAGCGGGAGAGGCAGAGGGTGAATCTCGAAGGCGGAATGACCCTCGTCTTGCATCTTGAGGAGTCACTCCTTGCAGGTGACGGGTGAGGTGTATCTGAGGGCGCAAAGCACCTCCAAAACTGCATCCAGCACTCCTCCGTCCCACACGCTGACTGTGAAGGTTCTCCTGGCACTCACTGCACTTGGAGGGAGGGAGGGAGGGAGGGAGGGAGGGGTGGTGGGGAAATATATGCATGTGCATAGGGAGCCCACAGTTAGATTGTGAACTCTTGAACTCGCGGTGGAGAGCGCCAAGAGAGTTGGAGGCGTAATCTCTGGGATATCTCTGGGCTCCATTACAGTTAATGGAGAGTAGATTGGAGGTAACACACATACTTAACTCGGAAGCTACATAAGCACATGAGGTGGACTGCTAATGAGTGGCTGAGCACTTCTTTTTACCATTTTGTTTTCCATAATTTAATTTAGCCAGAAGAATATGGCATTGCATCAGACAGTGGAAAGTAGACTCCCTTAGAGATACAGTATGATTTACTGCACTCTGTGTTTATTATATTTAAATACTTTTTTTTTTGCATTTACACTCACTTGTTAGTTTGTTTGGTACACACGCTCAAACAAATGCAGTCTAGTCTGCTGTCATTAAAACACTAAATATTAGTGTATATCTCTGAGTATATCACAATGTAACAGCCAAAAAAATTTACCTTAAACACCTCTCTGAAACAGTTATAACAAAAACTGAACATGAAGGTAGTGCTCATTTTTATACTGCAGTAGTTTCAGCTAGGTGAAACTAATACACTGCCAACTGAGCATATACAGGGCTGCTACTGATGATAGTTGACATGATTAATCAATTCTTTAGTAAATAGGACACTATAAGATGTACAGAAAGTTGTAAAGCAGTGAATCCTGACATTGTTTGGCATTTATGCTTGATAAATGACTTAAACAACTTGCACATCAGCAAATTGACTCAATTCAGCACTAGGCATTTTTATATTCTGAAAATAAAGTGTCTATATATTTAAATGTGATAATCAATGTTTCACCCGCACGGAAGCTATTTAGTGTAAACTTTTAATTTGTTGTCTTTCTTCTGTTGAATATGAAAACATCACTTTGGAACAACAAGACAACACTCGACCTTTCGATTATAAAAGAGCAACTACATGTCTACCACTGTATCTTAAATATGCAAATTTAACAGGATACATTACAGTTATTAATGCTCAGTATCACCAAACTAGAGTGAGCACAGACGGAGCCTCATAACTCCACGCCGCGCTGACATTCGTATTTATGGCAGAGTGTTGATGAGTTCCCACCTCCTTGACAAGCTTGCTCGGCTGTTGTCATCATGAAGCCTATTATTGATTCCAGTGACACCCACACAATGTGACAACTGAGTGGTCTTTAACTAAATTGCGCTGCTGACAAATAGCTGACAGTCCCTCCTATTGTTACTTAAAGCTTACAATTTTACATCTGGCAGAAGAGGGAGGCAGGCGTTCAATTAGCTCTTCGAGTGGCCACAATGAAGCACGAGCACTTTCTTGGCAGTGTGTACAGATTTATGTTGCGGAAAAAGAAAAATCCCTGTTGCATCCGAGACTCTGGCTTGAGGGGCTTTATTAATGAAAAATGTGTGTGTGCAACTATATCTTACATGCAGCTACTTCTCCCTGTAAGTGCAGCGGTTACCATAGAGATGGGATCTCGATTAACCTCCTCCTGCCAATGCTTAGCGACTGTTTTGTCTCCGCTCAACTGGCAACCATCTACAGTTTGGTTCCTGTTATCCTTCACCATTCACCTGCAGTACACTATCATTGGTAGTCAGAGATGACTTCCAGGTGCGAACGTGTGCACGTGTGCCCGTCAGAGGTGGCAGTGAAGTGATCTAATCGACCGCGGCGTAAAGTATCAGGGGTCTCCTGAGAGCTCCAGAGGCAGCGTGCTGTGTCTTATTGAACCTGATCCCCTTATACTGGAGAACAAATTGAAAATCTGTTTCTCTCTCTTCAAGCACTCACTCGGGTGGCACAATTAAAGGAGACAATTGCTGTTTGGCATTAAGTTCAAGGCCCGACATTTTTTTCTTCCCTTTTTCAACACAACTGCCTCTGGGCCATCCATTACGGCAAAGCTCTGCTTTCCGGGGCCGGAAGCCCAACACAGCCAGAGGTAATGACTTTCATTGAAACGTCTGATGTAGCAGCCATCACAGTTAAGCAGAGCTGAGAGTGTATGAGGAGAGGAGCAGGGTACAGAATACTTTTTACCTTTTAACGTTCATAACTCTCCCGCTGTCTTTCTTTCCTCTTCGTACAGTCCCTCAGCCGCTCTGAACTAATCTCATTTCCCCTGAATTCACTGCTGCACTGCTACTTGAGAGACTCATTACAGGGGAATCAAATTAAAACTTGCTCCTTGTCTCAGTTTGATGCATTCTCAAACCAAGACTCATCCACCAGGCCCAATCAGAGTTTTTTCCCTCTCTTTTACTATTGCTGATGGGGCCTCAGAGTCAATGTTTCTGTCTGGCACAGGGACTGTGTTTGAATTTGCTTTATAGACAGTGTTCAGCAGAATAAAGTATCCTCTCACTCTTGCACTTGCTCATGTGCAGTTTGCATGCAGGTGCGTGGTAAACCATCAGCAGCAGACATTTGCAGGTTAGCTGCGTTCTCCAAGTTTGCCTCACCTTGTCACAATCTACTGTTAACTGTTTACAATCGTCACAATAAAGAATAAAATAATCATTGGCGCGAATGCTTTTCAGAGTTGTAAAATTGTGTCTGGAAGTATTATAAACTTCTGCACAGCTGGTAGCCTTTCGAATTCATGGATGTATAATTCACTTCCTTCTTCCTCATCCTTTCACGATAGCAGGATGCTCACAATAAATAAAAACTGGCAGCTTGTTTGGGTGCAAAAAGCAGAGCCAAAGCATCGGTAAACAGGAGAGTCTGTTTCACTGTGTACAATGGCCTTTTCCTTATTCACTCCCCGACACTGCCATTGCTGCTTTATTCAGAGGCACTGACACCACAGTGAAGATTTTCTGCTGTCACACTCCATTGTAGCTGCTCTGGAAATATACAGGCTGGACGGAATAATATATACACCTCAGATAAAGCACTACAACTCTCCGTTACCTGATTTAGGATCATACGCGTTGCTACTAAGGGGCTTCATATTAGGTTGAATGCCCGCTAGCAGAAGTCTGGTAATCAGCACTTTGAAATTAGACATGAACAACATGAAACAGCACAAATCACAGCAGGTGCATCGGTCCAAAAGATATAGTAATGTATAACATTAACATATACTGAGCAGCAGATGGCATATTTGCAACTTGACAAATATCTAACAATTTTCACATTCACATTATTTTGTGTTTTCGCTGGTTATCCCACAACCAAATGTACCCGGAAACACAAAGCACATCACCAGGAGCTGCTTTATTCACAGTGTTTAAGTGATCAAGGCCGCATTTTCTTTTAAAGCTAAACTCGGCAACTTTGCCTGTTGGGGGCTTGGAGACGCAGCGTGAGGGAACTGTTTGAAAACCTGAACTTCATTACCCAAAAGTTGCGCGTTGTGATGTCGGGAAACAGCACCCAGCGTGAGCATTTTTACAAGGCTGGCTTGTGATTAGTTTGTACAAGGATGCAAATTTGACAAGAAAAGAAGCCACATCAAAGACTGGTGATTTGTTTGCTGCTGTTAAGGAGACCGTTTTCACAATATTCTGCATACAATTTCTTGATTTAACTCTTCCAGCGGGGTTGAGAAGATTCCCTGAAATTGACAACAGAATTTCTGAGTTGGGAACGATGGGAGGCTCTTTTCTGTGTCGTTTCGACTGATAAAACAGGTGCGTATTTACATAAAAATAGTGCCACATGCAGCTTTAAGATATGAAAAATAGCCCAGGTGTTCTCTGAGTAAAAATAAATATGCACGCAGAGCAGCGCTGATACTGCTCAGGTCTGGGAATTTGATTCCTTCTGAGGAAAGAAGGAATGCTTTCACAGCAGTGTAAAGCGCTTTAGAAATCATCCACTAAACAGCAAACACTGTGGTATCACAGATTACGGAAGATTATTGTACGACGGTGTGAAGTAAATTTCGTCTTGCACCTTATCTCATCTTACCTCCATCTATATCCTCACTGCCAAAGTGGTTCCTGTAGAAGAGCATGAGCTCGATCCTGTAGCACTTGTACAGTGTGACCAGACAGATCAGCAGCAGCAGGATGGCTCCCAGACCTCCAGCCAGCTCCACCGTGTACATCAGCTCTGCTAATGAGGCGACACAACAAGAGGGAGGGAGGGAGGGAGGGAGGGAGAGAAACAAGGAATGGTTAAAGTGGTGCTAGATAACTGGCCGATCACACAAAGCATTCAGTATGAAAAAGGGTGTATATGGGCTGGGGTTGGAATATTTGGTTGATTAATAAGAAATGACCCTTGTCACTGTCACAATTATTATTTTAATGGGTTTTTTCTGGTCTTACTGGTGATATTTGATGCTGTAAAACTACAAAAACTCCTCACCTCTTCATCGTATCTGTCATATCTTATGTATATTAATGTGTTGTTTCCGTGCAGTTTTGCTGGGTGCCCGTAGTTTTGGATGTACACCCCTTGTGTTCAATGCAAGGAAATACATTTCTTTACAGATGGATAGAAAAGCCATTGAGAATGTGAGAGGGAATCTAATTTTCTCCGTTTTTATATGCGCATGGTACATTATCTAGACAGCAACAGGACCAATAATGTATGGTGACAAATGGCCTGCCAGGTGTGTAAACAGTTTTGTGAAATGTTTTGTTGAGAGACACATGAATCACCAACGTTATGCATGCACTCTATATGTTACACAGCTAGCACGCAATTACTGTAAGCTTTGTTTATGCTGATTGTCTGTCCAATATCTAGGCAAAAGCTACAATTTTCAATCGTACTTGAGGCATATTTCGCAAACATATCATAGATCACAGGGGCTCCCACAGGAATTAATAAACTTTGGGGTGACCCACTCACGCAGACGGAGTTTCTTGGAAACGCAATGTTAAAGCCAGCCTGCATCTACAGGAGCCCGACCACCAATCTAACCACGGAACATAAATACATATGAATTAATGCGTAATGCAGTCACGATGGATGAGTAAAGTTACACGAGCAATTGTTCAAAGATTCTTTGCCGTGTGAATCTTTGCAGTACCTCCATATTTGCGTGAAAAAGGCTTAAAAGCATCTGTGGCTGTATTCATCCAGTGTGTGATTGGATTTTTCCTGCTTTTTTTTCACCCCATCTTTTCATGTTGCTCATGTTCTCATTGTGGCTGGATTGTATCCAGATGACACATAACTCCAACCGGAATAAAAGTGTAACGACTTCTATACCCGTCACTTACTGCCTCCTGGCTTGATTGGATAATAAAAAAAGAAAAAAATCACATTGAGGCAACCGGCGCGACAATAGCATGTGACAGATCAAACTGCCACCTTATGAAGATCGGTTACATGTGTGTACGGCTGCAGAGAGGTACGAGGCGAGGAAAAGCTCCGGGCTGTTAGCTGAACCGCCTGTTCGTCGACAGATCGAAGCACTCCGCTCTCCCCCGCCATCCGTCATCACTGTAGCCTGATGTGAACTCATGAAAAGCATCAGTGGGAGCTAAATTCAAAGTACTGCAGGACTTCACTTTAGATATTTTTGTTTTACAGGAAAGATTATTCTAAATCGTGTTACTTTAAGAAGAGGTCCACAAGACAAAGCTATTCAGTGGAAGCCAGACTAGTAGTGTTATTGAGGAGGATGAAAGGTGATATTTTACACTACAGGACAATGGACTCAACCATTAAGCTCCATGGTCTAGTAACTTGCCTTGAAAACTGAGTCGTTTGCTTTGTCTTTTCACGATCTTGTCTCTTTTTCAAGGCTTTTTTTCTTTTTTTACAGTGTTTTCTGTCGGATGTCACTCCATCTTTTGCAGTTCAACATTTCCTCTTGGCTACGCCTCGCAAAACCCGGGTGGTCAGCCTTCATTGGCTGACTAATGGACAACAGTAAAAGGCTGGAATTGCTGCAGTACCGCACACACATACGCGCACACATAAACATGGACGGAGAGGACTTGCGCGCATCACCATCCATCACTGATGCACATTTAACCTCGTTGGAGTGCGCGATGCCCATTCCACTGCAGCGGCCATCAGGCTGACAGCTCCCATGATGAAGGATGATGTTCTATAGAGCTAACGAGCGTGGCCCGCGCCGCTTCATCACGCCTGTCTGGGTGACGACCTTCAGCCGAACCTACGGACGAACGGACGGACGCGCACGCACGCAAACGAAAGAGCAAACAAACTCGAAGCACAATGAACACAGGTTTCCCTATCAAGTTTCTGACTTCCTCCTTTTGTCTCGTTTTCTTCCCTCTCAGCCTGGGACTAGTTCTGAATTAGTTTACTTTGCTGAGAGAGGTGTAGCAGCTAACAAGTACTCCAAAAACCTGGATCTAAGCAACTCCAATTCTCCACTTTACTCTTCAATGTCCTCTCTGCCCTCCCGCCCCAGTGAACACTGCTTCTCTCCTCAGATATCTGGACAGTATAACGAGCCAGCTGCTCCTCAAGCAGCAGAGATTGCAGTGGAGGAGGCCAATTCTTCTCTGCCCTGGCATCCATATTGTAGCAGTGCTGCAGTGGGACGGATTAAGACAAATTAGCTTCTGACGACTAGAAGGCTGGATTTGATGGAGCCACATGGCATCGGGCGATTTATCACCGCTTTCTCTCCCTCTGTTTCTTCATCTCTCTCTATCTCTCTGTTGTCAAGGGAGGGAGACGAAAAAAGTGAAGCGGGAAAGGCAGAGTAGGAGTTGAATGGTAAAATAAAACAGAGGAGAGCACCAGTGAGAATTGTGAGAGCTGAGTTTGCTTGCTGCTTCCCATGTTCACGAATCAAGAATCTTGTACAGTATTGGCAGCTGTCAACTAGTTGATGTTGCTGCTGTTGTGAGAGAAAAAATATCTGTGGATTTGTTGCTGCTGGAAAAAAGTTGGTCAGGAGGACTTGGAAAATCACAACTTCTCGTCTACAGGAAGTTGTATAAGAAGTGGAAATAGGGGCGCATCTCCGTGCTAACTTTACATACAAGTGCAGACATATTCTGATTGATGCACCACTGAGACGAGCAAATTCAAATCAAATTCAAATTTGTGTCGTGTGCTGTCTTCACCAACGAGGAGAAGTTTGACTTATATAAAAAGGCAGCGTGAGCACAGACTGGCCTTGTGCTGCACCACACCGTGGATGCAGCAAATAAGAAGAAAAAAAAAAGAGGGAACTGGTTGATTTCTTGTAGACCTGCAATCCTGCGAGAACCAGGCTAATCTTCTCTGGTTTATTCTGAGATTCGACTGTGCAGCATAAACCCCTTTAATATAGCAAATGGAGGGGAACTGGGCTGCCATCAAAGCTGGATCCAAAGCTGCGAGCTTAAAAGAGAGGAAAAATATCTTACTATGTAAATGTATTCAACACTGACAACTTTAAGGATGCAGAGACCCCCCTAGCCTCGCTAAAAAGTAAAAAATCTTGCTTATATAACCACACTGGAAAGTGTGCATCTCTGTTTGAAATCATCACGGAATCAACTTTCAAACAGTCATCCTCAGCGAGGCAAAATCAGAGGAAAAACTCAAAAATGTTTGCTTGAATAAAAACACATGGACAAGGGGGAAGGCAGCAGTGATGAATGATGAGAAAATGTCTGAGTGAAAGTTTGGTGATCAAAGAAGGATTCGTGTGTGTGTGTGTGCATGTGTGTGTGTGATGGGGGAGGTCATTGCCAGATAGTCAAACAGCTTGTCAGGAATCATAACACCGAAGGCTGCATCTCTCTCAAAGTGCTTTTTCTTTGCCTGCAAACTAATTCTTCCTCAGGCTGAGGTGGATGAATAGGCTTTCTGCACTATCTACAATACTGTCCCATTTTTTTCTCTCCCTGAGGCGAGAAACAACTGGTCAAATCCCACAATCCCACTAGTTGTTCTTCTTTGTACTCCATAAATTGCTGCGAGAGATTCACTGTATTGTCAGAGCAAAGGCCTGGGGTATTAAACACTGCTTCTCACCTCCAAAGCTCTAACATGCCATTATTAAATATCAAGGCTTTTTTATCCATCTGCTAGATTCATGGTAAAATACTGTATATGCTTTTATAATCATCTTACAAATGAACCTTAGTGCTGGTTTGTGTCCTCACTCGCCTCACCTTTCTTGGTGAGCTGGATGTTGGCCTGTCGCCGCCCGTTGCCGTTCTCCACGTAGCATGAGTAGTTGCCGAGGTCGCTCTCCTCCAGAGAATCTATCGTCAGAGAGATGGAAACTTCCTGCTCGCCGAGGTGCTCCCGGATTGTCCTGCAGGGTGTGGCAGAGGGCACAGAAAGCAGGGTTTGTAGTGAGTGAACTAGATGGAGGTAGCCTGGTGAAACAACAAGTGTTTTCATCATTAAATTAATGACCAAAAAGCTAGGATTCACTGACCATCTGACACACCTGTTACTTTACTGATTTTGACTGAATCCACTGAACGTTTCTAAGATTAGTCTCATGATAAATTATATTCTGTTATTATATTATGCCAGTAGTTGACCAGATTCTTCCAGCATTTAATTCAGCAAATCAAAAAAGTGAGAAATCCAGAATAATCCCAAATGGCAGACAGAGAGGAAAAGAGGCTAACTACTGAAGATTGAGTAAAATATATAATTAAGTAGTTGGTGGAGAATGAATACTGGACTTACACACATGAGGGGGGCAGAATGACTCCAAATCCATGCTAATGTTGCTCTGTGTCTGCTGGACTGGTAAATAAGTAATCGTCTGCCAATATATTTGCCCTATCAACTTTAAAAGTTGGTAATATGTCAATGTTGTGTTTATGTGCTTATCGTGCTGCCCTCAAAGTGGCCAAAACCAATAAACACAACTTTAAACGAGAGGAACAAGCGGAAAAACTTCCCATTTGATGATATGTTGGCAAACAGCTGCATACTCCCACGTCCAGCAGAATGTAAGTCTCATACTCACCCTCATTTAGCTGCTTCAGGCTCCACTTCCTTCACTAGCTAGTCTCCAGCCCTGACTGTCTGCCATTTGCTGCTGTGCCGGTAGCTTTTTCAAAGCAGGTTGTATTATCAAAATAATGAGATAAAAGAGACCAATATGCTCTAAAGGGCTCAGTAGAGCTGAGTGGAACTGCAGAGTCGGGGAAGTGTGTTTATCACAACATGCAGCACCTTTCACATTACATCTAAAATACTGATTGCTGAAGCTTTCATCAGCATGCCATCATTAAAATCTGCCTAGACCAAAGGCTGTTGTTTTCAAAAGACCAAAACTGTGAATAAACAAAACAAAGAAATGCTTCTCAAGTCACAAAATCATTGTTCTAAACTTGATTTACCTCCTAATTTACCAGGGTATTGATGAATGTGTGTGCCTGTTGTGATACGAAGCAGAGCAGCTCTAACAGGCCGTGTGCAAAATGGACAAATCAAAGGTGGAAATTGTCAGATTGTTCAGCTGTGCTCATTTTACTCAAGAGAGTCAAGAATAATTGCTTCTTTAAGTCCCCCTTCTTTTGCTTTAGAAAATACATGCAGAAAGTGTTTGCCTGGGGTTACAAGGGAGGCACTGTTGACTTTTGAAGCAATCCCACTCTGAAGAAGAAATAATCCATGTTTGATTTGGACCCAGGCAGATTAGAAAACACTGGATTTGTGTGGTGTCGATGAAAGGAGGATTTACTGTCGACAAGCCAATGACAACTGATGGTGGACAAGAACCATCAATTAATCAGAAGGAGCCAAATGCTGCATCACTGTCTGCTCAAAGCTATTATGAGTTTATGACTCATGGTTGGTAGAACAAAACCAACATACAAGCTGTTTGGTAACATTTCAACACCAGTATGTCTTCCAACAGTTGCCAAAACAGGGAGTCCAAACACCTCATTACTGACTATGAGGTGTACATCAAAGTAGCTTCAGACAGTCTCCGTTTAAGAAGTCTGATTGGGATGAGAAAAAAAACCCCATAGAACAAAGAATCCAACTGAAAACATCACAGAAAAAGCAGAGCTGAAGGTGTGTTTTTAATTTCATGTTCCCAATGTTTGCAGGCATGCTCTGTGACTACAGATTCCAAATAACAAAGTCGGATCAAATTTTCTGAATCTCTTCCAAACAAAAAGTAAAAAATAAAAAAACTATGGAAAACAATAACTCTAGACTGCAGGCAGTCAAAAAGTCATAAGTAGAGAGTACTGACTCTAATAAAATATGGATTTTTCTGGCAAAAAAAGAGTTTGCCCCAAGGAAATGTGGGTTGTGTCTACAGTAAGCATCCCAAAATCCATAAATCGTGACCTTGGAATTATAAGCATCCATCTGAGGTGCAATTCTGAGACACTGACACTAAAACTACTGTGCACTTGACTGTACACTATCTTTCTCCAGTCATAACTATGCAGATAACTACATCAGACCGATGCTTAGTTTAAGTCCAAGCCATATCATTTGCAGATCTTTGTGGCAGATTTTACTTTTCAGAGGTAAATTTACAGTTCATCAATAAAGCAAAAGAACACAACAAAGGGAGGAGGTGACAGTCCGTGACTGACAAGGGGCCAGCATCATATGACTCATGACAGATTTTCCCTCATGAAAGATTCTTCTCCGTTGACTCGCTGAGACTCTTGATGTTTATTGGTTGTGACATGTTGGTACGGGGATAATGGTGTGACTGTCATGATGCACTACATCGCCGACCGATCACATAACATTTTGCCATGAGGGTTAGTGAGGGAATACAAACCTCTTTTGAGGTTTTTGTTATAGAGAATTCAGCCGGTTTTCCAGTAATTTATATACAGCAACACATGCAAAAGACTAGAAGATGCTCCTTTTGACTATGTGAACACAGGGACTGTGTACTGGAAGGACACTCTGACACTTGCTGCTTATTTTTCAACACTGGATACTTGGCAGGGTGTTGCGTTCATTAGCAAAAAAAGGATTTTAGCGGCCCCCTCATCATTAGCAGTGACTTCTTCATTTAAATGAGAAGTAAGAACAGCATCAAGCTGAATTTAGATGTCTTCAATGAAATGCACTGGTGGTGCTAACAAGCCATCAGGAGGAGAGTCACCCATACCCTCAAAATGTCAAGAAATTCTTTTAACACTTTTCAACAAACTAAGCACTTTTCAACAAAACTCTACAAGAGCATGGCTGCTAGTTCATAATCTTTAGTCAAAGCTAAAGCCTTTTTCATCTTAGAAATCAGCCAGTGTGGCTTTAGTCAGGTAGGTTTTTGAAAGCTTTATACAACTCTGGACTGAATCAGATGTGTGATAGTGAGTTTGTTTCAGTGTTGGAGCTAAAGCAGCAGTACAAAGCAAGATTTAACAAGACTCTAAATAAACTGATTGAAGTTGTGGTATTACCTTTCATCTGACTGCTGTCAAAAAATATTTTCTACTTGTAAAGATGTAAAAGGAATGTCGCCTTTTGGAAGTTCCCAGTCGTAGTCACAATGCCCCTATCAGCTAATCATAGAAAGACTTCTACGTGGTAAAATAGAGCCGGTGCTACAAGCTTGGTTAAGGCATTTGTTAGAAACCCACATGCCAAGAGGAGAACAACAGGAAAACAATGATGCTTAAAAGAGCTGAATCTCCTGCTGGGGTCACTGTGCAAAAGTAGGAATGATATATGAGGAGATAATCTTTTTCAGGTTACAAAAATTGCAGCTATTTCAAAGCCCTGTTTAATGATGCATGGGGCTAATAGTGCGAAAAGGTACTAGTGCCACTTGGGCATTCAGCTGGTGCCTGCCGCGGGGCATCTGAATATGAAAACTCATCTAATTCTTGCTGATCAATGAACAGACTAAACAAAGCAGATTGTGAAGTGCTGGGGAGATAAAGACAAACTACAATACAACCACGGCTGCCATGGCAATATCTCACATTAGCTTTACAAAGTGCTGCTAATAATTGGTATCCCACACAGAAAATATCACACTCGCAGTGAAATTTCTTTTATTGACCACGCACAATGAAGACCCATTAGAGCTAATCATTTCGTAGCTATATGGACTAGCTGCTTCATAAAAACTAATCATCAAGAAGTGCTTTTTTAGCTGGTCTTTTGAAGGGAAGCATAGAGGTTACTTCCTGGATTCAGACTTGTTTGAGTACGTGTGTGGGAGCGAAATTAATTTAGCCCTTTCTCTTAATTCCTGTGAGCTTTTCTGATTCCTCATCCTTCTCCATTGTGCTGCCAGTCATGCAGAGAGACGAGGCTCCACAAGGTTGGGATATAGATCCATGCTGATGGCTTTTTAAAGAGGTGGCACCCATGTGTGACTCAACATAGGCTGTAGGTGTTGGTAAAGGAAAAAAAAAAAAAATCAATCTTTTTTTTTTTTACAAAAAGAGATCCATCATACTTGTTAGTAGAAGTTTTGGGTGGTGGAATTTCTGTGTTTGCACAAACAAGTGAGGATTCACGTGTGTGAGAGAGATAAACAGGACCTGGAGAAAGTGTGTGTTCCTGGAAAAGAGGAGCCACGAAGCGTGAACACACCCACACAAACATCTGGCAGGTGGTGTGCATAAAGGTTGAGGGCAGCAGCAAACTGGTGCCGTGTAGCTGGATGGAGATGAAAGTGCACCAGGATCCTGGATGCTGTACACAGCGAGGAGGCAACACAATGACTCACTGAGATGCTCAAGGAAATGCACCTCGGGCTAATCTGAAAAACATCCTGAAGTTTGAGTTCGGTTTTGGGACCTCATATGGTAAAATAACCAAAGATCCAAGATCAAGTTTAGTGTAAATTGGTCGGTGTAAAAGCAATTTTCTAATTTGGGTAAAGTCCAAAAAATCAAGAGCAAGGTTCACCTGAACAGCAGGGATGAAAGCACCCTGCCACATTGCTGCAGGGCGAAATAATACAGCATCGTTAATCATCTCAAACATGAACAATGTCTCACATTATCCCGAAACCTTGTACTGTACCTGCTTTGAAACGTGCTACATAAGGATCATATGAGATCCTATCATCATCTCCAAGCACTGCGATCTATCTCTACCTGATATTATCAAGTACAGTCTCTCCAAGCAGCCTCAGTGTGACACCTGAACTTCTGAAATATATAATGCTTGTCATGCTGTGCGTTGTTTTTAAGTGTCTCACTGGCTGTTGATTGATAAAAAATGTTTTTTAGCTGTCTGCACCTCTCCTGACTTAACCCAAAAGGTAGATTCAAATCAGATAAGAGTTTATATTTCACCAGATCTCTCTGGGATGTGCTAGAACAACAAGTCTGATCCATGGAGGCCCCACCTTGCAGGACTTAAAAGATCTGCTGGTAACACCACAGGACACTTATAGAGGTCTTGTGTCAAAGCCTCAGCTGTTTTGGTGTCATCAGGGGAACCTCCACGATATTAGGCAGGTGTTTTTTATGTGCTAGCTAATCGGTGTGACTTCTGACCTTCTGACCTTCCATGTACCCTAAGGGGATGAATGCAGAAAATATTGAAGGGACTATATCCACACTTCAGCCTGGAAATCGATGAAGAAGCCCTTGAAGTGCAGGTCAAAGTTGAGTTTAGAAAAGGATATCTGGACTGCAATGCTTAACCCTGTTGACCTAGGAAAAAAATGGATGAACATACTGTATATTAGGTATTTAGAGTGTTCCAGAGGGAAAAGGTATGTGGGAAAATTATGTTGGAGAACAGGCAACAGAGTGGAGTGAGAGAGATCGATACCACTCTCATGTTAGTATGGAAAAAAGCATAAAGACTGAAAACAAGGTGAAACAGCAAGCCTGTCTCTGCTCACTGCTCAGAAAATAGAGTGGTTTTGATCTTTTTATCAGGAAAAATGGAATAAGCACATTCCTTAAAATGTCTAATTATTCTTTTAATGGAGTGTCTCCATTAAACCACCAAATTAAAAAATCTCAACAGGTTTATGTGATTGTTTGCCCGTCACTGAGGCATCAATGTCAGACTGTAAAATGCTAAGCAGTACTTGGTTTTCAGTGCTAATAGGCAGTGGAAGCATTGCTGGACTATAAGTACCCTGATTTCCCATGAATATATCTGGAAGAGAATTAATTAGAGTTAGAAAATGAAATTTTACACTTGAACTGCTGCTCAAAAGGGCGCTACAGGCCCATGCACCAGGGACTGAAACTTCTTCTGGTTCTAAACTTCAACAGCACAGCCTTTATGTCTGCATTCCTGCTGTGACTTCACCTCCGAGATCCATGCAGTCTTGTTCTGCAGCCACAAAATTTTTATATCAACCCGGAATCTCGGTGGTGAAACATTGTGCCAAAAGCTCCATTTCATGTATTACGGGCGGCCCTTCAGGGAATACTCCTGTGTGATTAATTTCCATTTCAAAGCTAAAAGCTCACGGAATGATGTCAGGGAGTGGGGGGTTTGAAGTGGTGCGCATTCAAATGGGAACAAAAAAAATAAAATAAATAAAAACACACAGGAGACAGTATCGCGCGGTGGCACACAACAAAAATATACACTTGAAAAACTTGAACGAACCGTGGGCACCCACTGCATGCACATAAGCCTCCTCACTTCTGCCCCTGCATGCACGTAAACACACACACACACGCACACACTTTCAAAGTAGCTCACGGTCACAGTTTTGATCTCTCGCCTTGTTTGGTTAGGTTTCTAACGGCATGTAACGCACTCCTCTGTATGCTCTCTTCTTATCTTTATTATACCACCCAACCAATGCTGCCACCTGTCCCCCACCCACCTCCACAGCCCCCCTAAATCCTGTAGGCTCTAATTGGCCTGGTGTCCTTCACAACAGAGAGCGTTGCTGAGAGCTGGACGCAGTGTGCTAGAAGGCTAATAGAGACATCTCGAAATGCCAGGTCACTGACTGGGCCGCTAACTCTCCTCCCAGCCTTGTCACGCTGCTTAAAGTTAACCTTTTCATTAGACGGCATTTGTCGACAACCAGGATCTTCTAGTCATACGTGGGGTCTGTCAAAGGAAGTGCAGTGGAGCTGGATTTGAAAGGGTGTGTGAAAGTGCAATCAGAGACACTAGCAAAAATGTCTATCTGAACAAATATTTAGCTGGAAAATTCATTAACAGCAAATAAATCTATTCTTCTCTTAAAGAGTAACTTTAATTTTCCAAGTGTGTTGACAGGTCTTAGGGAGTACCTGAAAAAATTTGTAGAATAAAGTATAAAGCCTTTTGTTTCTCAAGAGGAAGCTGCATGAAGTCTAATAAATGGCCTCCAGTGATGTCACTCAGTAATTAAGTTGCATTGTGGGTAATGCAGACACCTGGTTTTAAAAAGTAGTCCACTGGTCTAGCATTGCAATCCTATTACCCTGCTGGACTCCTTTCGAACATTTTAAAAACAAATGATCAAAAATGGAAACAGCAGAACCGGAGATATTGCCCTTCTCATGCCACAAATTTTCCTTTTTTTGCAAACCCTGGCACCTGTCCTCTAAGATCTCTGGAAACAGAAATGTCAGAGACAGACATCTCAAAACCCGGACAAATATACCAAAACTATAGCCAGATGTCACTTAACGGGAACAGCTTTCTGATCTTTGTTTTCTTAACCCATTCACATTACTGCTTGAATGAATACCCTGGTGGCGACAGGAGTGCAAAAAACAAACAAACAACAATTTCCTTTTCACTGTTAAAACTCAATGAAAGATTATTTGTTGCTCACATTTTTTGTAACAATATCTGGGAGAAGGTGACCACACATGGCAGTTGTGTTAATTTTGAAGCAACACCTTTCCCACATGTACATCTGTCAAGATATGTGTTCTGTTTATTTGATTCACATTTTTTGATATCTTTTAATCCTCTTTTCTTCTGGAAGTCTGTTCTGCTCCCACTTCATCTGACAATCTGATCATCGACCTGTCTGTGTGAGTAAGGGTGAAATTTAACAACAAAAAGTTCTTGTTGCTTGTATTATTTGATCAGAGGAGGTGAATCAGATAGTTGATATCTGCGGTGAACAGGAGCATCTCCATTGTTTCACACTTGTTGTGTATAAATAGACTGAGTAGTCTTGTATTGATGATTATGATTGATTATCCCTCTAAGGAGCAGCTCATCTGAGGATGAGCACTCTGCTGTAGATTTGATTGACCTTCAGTGCCTGAAGATCGGCTCATCATCTAGAAACAAAATGTGGGTGAGTCGCACTGTCGGCTTACTGTTCTGCTCCTGTCAGTCCACCCAACAAACATTTGACAAACTGACCTTTTCCAGATGGCCACTGCCTAGTTGAAGATCATCTACTATGTGAATTTGGTGACAGATAACATATGGTATGACCCGTCAATAATCAATCAAGTTTCTCACATGCAGGTGTTGTCCTTAAATCATCAGGACAGCACGTAGTACAATGTCACATTCATGCACAATCAGGTCGGTCTGGTCGGTCAACCACTTTGGTGCAGACCAAAATGTCTTAACATCCGCTGGCACCAAATGTTGTGCAGGCATTCATGGATTAACCTTTTGGTACAAATATAAATTTTCCCTAAAGATGAATTGTGATTAATTTGGTGGTCCCTTAACTTTCCATCAAGCCCCATCATCGGGTCGAATGTTTAATTTGTCCAACACTTTGTATTTGTAACATCCCTTTATGTATATAATTTTATTTTCATAAGTAGCATAACAGGACCACAGCAAAGCCATCAACAGTCAAAGATGGAGAAAAAAAAGAGTTATATCACAGCTCACCTTTGCTAAGCAGCTACTGTATACTAGCAAAAGTGAGCAATGACTGCTGTCGTCTGTTCACGACTGATTTTAGTTTAATCAAGGAAAAATATTCTGGATGAGTTCCATGTGTCAATGTTTGCAAACTAAAACAACACTTTGTCCTTCACTTGTTCCACTTCCTCCAATATGACCTGAATGTAGCATGAGCCAAAACAAAGAGCCCCCACGATCAGAAAACATTAACCTGTCATTCAGCCGAACGCTGCATGCAACGTTGTAATAACCTGAAGCTGTTTTCTGTAGTCTGGTTTCTCCCGATCAACATTTTTTGACTTTTTCTTTTTCCACAGCAAGCATCGCTGTTTCAGCTACAAGTGAAAAATCCATGCAGCTGTTTCCTGACGTGAAGGTATAAAGTTCTCATAAAGAAAGAATACATGTATGTGATGAAAATGATTCATATGTTTGTTTGAAATGTAATTCTACTTGTAGAGATCAGTAAAATCAAGATTCCATAGTCTTTATACCAACTGAAAGTTTTCAAAATACAAACTTGTGTTGTTTTTCCAATATGACCTGAATGCATCGTTACCTAAAGCAAGGAGAGCTCCTCTTTAAATAAGCATCCTCCTACCGACCAATTAGATAGCACCGTTGGATGGTCAACCGGCTTCAGGCAGTGTGTGTGCCTGGCCGTCAGGTTTTCACCTGATTTTGGAGAGAAACAGACCTCTGTTTCCAGTGATGAGTGCGAGCCAAAAGATGGAGGTCACCCAAATGGATGTGGAGGCCAACACGGACTTTCAATTGGAGTTTCCATCTGCTGTGCTGCTCTGCTATTATTGCCTCCACTCATATTTCAGGGCAGAGTAATCGCCGATCACTGATGGAGCAATGCCTGAACTGTGCATATATATTGTACATGATAAAGAATGCATGGCTATCTACATTATTAAACAGCTACATAAAACATTCATGAAAATCATTTAAATGATAGCTTGGCAGTGAAAAGTTCCTTTTATTGTTCCGTGTGCTGATGTGTGGTCACACGGTTGTGGTAACTGGGTTTAAATAGGTGTTTACCAGTTCAGCACCAGAGCCCTTTGCTGCTTTTGAAGTACCTCATGAATTTGTTATAATGTGCTGTTCAATGCCTGTTGTAATGTTGAAAGGTTTAGAAGACATGTACATTTAATAAATTTAAATGTACATACATAATTTTCTTTCACATTGTTTCTATTTTGCTTGTTAATTTCACCAAATCTATAAACTGGCTGTGTCAGTTCGTGTCTTACAAACCCTACTTGCCATTAACAATCAGGATTTAAACCCCAAATCAGCGGATTTTCAAAGTCTTACTTGATCTCACTCTCCTGAACCCGCTCCTCGTCCAGATCCTCAATGAACTTCTCCCCCTTCATCCAGTAGATAAGTGGACTGACGTCTCCACTGTATCCAAAGAAGGCTCTGCACGTCAGGTTGACAGGACTTCCTGTGGGAGACAAGAGACAGGATATGAGGTAACACCTGGTTACACGGATGACAGTGCTATGCTAATAATAATGATCGGCAACATAAAAAGCAGTAGGGAGAATCATGAAACAATAATGTCGTCTAAATGACGCTACCAGCATCAAAGCCATTCTTTAATTCCCCAAAACCAATTTTAAGGGTAACACACACCAGCATCATATGATGCACCCCTTGGTTTCTATGTTAGCCCACACACCCGGCTCGTCTTCACCTGTGAAGATGCGTGTTAATGCATCTAGTCTAGTATTTCCCAGCATCAATGCACATCAACTCTCAGGAGAAACTGTAATTTTATCACATTGGCTCCCTGGCATTGACTGTACCATGACTACTACTGTCTGCATCAATTGTTGGTGTGTGCATCCACTGATGCCCATCAAATGACACAGCGCTGTGTGATATGGCTGTGTGTGTGTTTTACACTTAAATCTAGATGAGATGTTGTCTTGTGGTTTTTGCACCACCATCAAAATAATACAGACAAAATTTACACAATAACCACCTAATTTCCCCACGTTATTCTAGCAGCATCTAAGTTACAGGTGTTGGTTGAAACTTAAATGGTCCACTGTGCACATGGCCAGCAGCTCAGCAGGAAACAGCATCTTTACTTTCAATAAATAACATCGATACCTTCCTTCTGTGCCCTTGGGTAGTGGATATCTGGTCATAAGTGATACCACATCAATGAGTACCAGCCCCGAAAACCTATACTTATGTGTGCTTCCTGTTATTACACCTTTTCTCTTTCCAGACTACAATTTTTACCCTTCAAAACCTCCATAACAGCCTCCTTGATTCTATCAATTTCTAAAACAGTCTCTCACTCTCCAGAGGTACCATCTTAAACCATCCCAGACCCCATTTCTAATTCCCTGACGGCCTCTTAAACTTTAAAACACTCTCTTGAACACTCTTTCACGGCAACTTTGCAGCACTGCTGTACCTTCATAAAAGCTCTTATACTCTTCAGCGGCCCCCCTCGCTGTCAGACCCTACTTTTGAATTTCAATCACTATATTCTGCAGGAAGTACTTTGGAAATGTTTTAACGAAAAGGGTAGCAAAGCTTTTAAGGACAGTGATTAGCACGATTAATGAATTCATATAGTCTACATGTATGTCAAACTCGCAATTTGTACTAATTTGTCCCTTTTCTATTCACACAAAGCAGGAGTTCAAATGCAAATTATCAACTTAATTATACTTGCATACCTTCACTAGTATTTTTGTGACAATGAGGGGATGTTGTTTGCCCTTGTGGGTCTATTGAACTAGACTGTGATTGAGTCACCCTTCATTCCACAGACAGCACAGATGCTATACGCAAAGCTTTCAGTGTGTGTGATGAGAAAATAAAAGAGTATTTATTCATTGCCAGTGGAGGTCAATGCTTCGGTACAGCAGCTTGATTGTGCCCTGATTTAATCGTAGCAATTCCACTTTATTTCTAAGCTTTTCAAAGAGCTGTGAAAAAGTGTGAGTACAGTCAAGTTGGATGATTCAATGAAGACTGCATAGTGATGGTGGTTAGTGAGCAACCATCACCACCATTTTAGAACAAGCAAGTTCCAGTGTCAATCTACAAACCGCGATGAGACAAAATGATAACTAGGGTGGGGCGGAAATACTGAATTTTCAAGCCTCAGCTGCTCTCGAGTAAAACATAATATGAGCTCATGAATGACAATGTAGCAGCGACACAATCCATCAGGGCAACTGTGACACATCATGCTTATTTCTCAACAACAACTATTCAACTCAATTTTTCTTATCCTTTGTTATAAGTTCAGCATCAAAATAATAAATTAAGACTTCAGCCAGGTGCAACCTGAGAAAAGATGGCTGCAGCTACATTTCAAGTGCAGATGGGAGTTTTCCACAACATGTTCCTGCGAGTGTTTCACAATAAAAGCATTGATAAGAAATGAAGGGTTTCTGTCCAACGCTAGAGGGAGTGTTAAGTTTATCAAACAAGGCTTCATACTGAAGTAGTTTAGCGTGTAACACAGACGGTATAACCAGCACCAAATCGTTACTGATGAGAGTTCTCTCTAGCCATATGCTGCTGGCACTCTCCACCTACACCTCAGTCGGTTTGCATTAAATCAAACTGTTTTAAGCTTGTACGCTGGACTGGAACAGCAAAACCAGAAACTAGCCCAACCCTAATGGTAACATATTCAATTCTTTTAGATACCACAGTCTAAAATAAAAATAAAAGATGAGTAGGAGACAAAAAAGACACAAAACTCTATCATGTGAAGTGAGTTTGGCACCTTCATTAAAAGTATGGTGACAAAAGAAGCAGGTTTGACTAGTCTGCATATAACCTTGCATTAGATAAAGATGCATAAAAAGGTTTGATATTTGACAAACTGACACTAACTTCTTCTGTCTGCCATTCAATGATGGGCAGGTAGTGTACAATTCGTTTATCAGGGGTCGCCTGCTGTGACTGGAAAACAACAAAACTGTTGAAAATAATGAGGCTGAAGCAAAACATTGTATGTGGTGATTGCTACTGTAAAATTACTGATTAGTGCAGCTTTAAAGTTTGATTTTTATTCATCACCCGAGTACTTCCACATACTTTGCACTCAAGACTTGAAAAGTAGTGATGGCTTCATTTATGTCCGCTCACTCACACCAGCTTAAAATATGTGTGCTAACTGTGAGAAACAGCTTCAATATCCATGGGTGTTTTTCACGTGTTTTTGTATGTCAGTTACAGCTCAAGTTAAAGCAGTTGAGACAAAAGCACGAAAGAAATTCCAGTTGGGAAATGCAAGACTGTAAGCGGCCTGGAAAAAAAAAAAAAATCGAAGAAAAAAAGAGAAAATTCAGTTATAAAGAGCTTTGAGGTCAATTTTCTGTACTAGAATTCAATGTGACGTGCAGTTAGGCTTCCTGGGATGATGCGAACTATGTGAACAGAGGGGAAAGTGCACAAAAAACACATATCAACAGACAAGCCCCCCTGCTTTCACATCAGCAGGAGTTCTTCTCTCTGCTCTGCTCGGCTCATTTTTTCAACACACGTTCTATCTGACTGGAGTAAGATAAACCCCTTTTTAAACCTGTTTTCTCTCTCTGCCGAGGATTAGAGACCTCTCATTCTTATCACACGCATGCCGCAGCCGACGGCAGATCCACGAGTGTGTGGCCTGCTCTGTGACAGGCTCACCAGGGGGAATAAAAGAGCTGCATCATCAAAGCCCGGGAATGACTCTGATCCATAAAAAAGGCGCCGATGATCAAGGGGGCTCCACCAGTTGTGCATCCAGGAAGGCAAAAAGGTGATTCAGCATCTCTTCATTAGCAATCCTTGCTCATTGGCCCTGTGGCGAGGACTCAGAAGTCTGTGAGATGGGAGATAACTGTGGCGTATAATTGGGTACTTGCTAGTTCAAAGATAATAGGGATTTTATTTTACCAAGGCCTGCTCTAATTTGGCCCTCTAGTGCAGTCTAACATGTTCAGATAATAGCAAAAATGTTAACTGGGAAGATCTGGTTTGGGGATTCAAAAAAAGGCCCCAAGTTGGTGGATGGTTTTACTGAACAAAAAATATTGTCCAGCGCTGAATTCAAGAGCTGTGTTTGTGTGTGAGTGAGAGAGCGGGAGTAAGAGAGAAAGTGTTGGGGGTGTGGGGATCTGTCCTGGACCACACACACACATCCACACATGCACACACGCACTGCTATACATCCGAGCTCCACCAGGGGTCTCTGTGGTGCTACAGAGCAGCAGGGCCAGTGTGCAGGAGGAGCACATAAAACAACAACAAAAAAACAAAAACAAAACACACCATTTTGACAGGTGCAGACAACGGTAAAAGGAAACACGGATCCTTTTGTGTGCCACCTTTGATGTCAAGAGGCTTCACCCACGGATCCAAACAGCATGTTGTGTTGTAGCATTGACAGCTCCACTGCTGTGCTGACAACAGCCGCGGTGTCACTCTCCCAGACTTATTCCAAGAGGCTCCTTCATGCATATGGCTGCATGTTGTTCCCTTAACGACTGCGTGCTAATTTGTGCGGCTTTACTGCGAGCGGCTAAGCCTGCACTGGCAGAGGGCGGTGTGCTCAGTTCGGGAAATGCACAGCCATGCCGGGACTTAAATGCACAGATTCTAACATTCAAATCCCAACCTCTGGTCTTGGTCAGGGGGGCAAAGTGAGTCTTAATGCGATTGTCTCTTCTCTCTTATCTGCCTCCGCCTCTAGAGCGTCTCTCTCAGTAGCTGTGGCTGCAGGACGGAGACGTCAGCAAAGATTCCCGTGGCTAAGCAGACAGACTGGAAGCTATGAAATCATGAAACAGCACAGAGGAGCCAGGAAAGAGACACAGAGGAGGAAAGAGAGAGCAGGCATGTATGCATTACTGCATCTGTGTGCATGTGACAGAGGCGCACATGAGAGAAAGAAGGCATATGTGCATGTCAATGTGGATGGGACTGAGAAAAAACATGAGCTAGACAGAGGAATCACACATGGGAGAGAACAAACCATTCTTCATGGAGAAAGACTTCCCACACAGAGTGAATAGAGCATCGTATCGCCCTTGTGCACTGAAGATTACATAGATTACAGATCAGTACATCCGTATGCAGTGCGTGCACCATCCATGTCAAGTTAATCTACCAGCGTTTCCCATTCAGATCCAAACAATCCAGCTCTTGAGTAGGGAAGCCTTTCTCTCCTTTTTTTTTTTTTTTTTGCTTTTAACAGCCTTGAATAAATTAAGCCCTGCAGCAAGCAGGAATAATACTTCAGAGGGAAGAGACTAAGCTTTTCAGAGTTTTTTTGGAAAGGGCATTTGCAATCGTAACAGGAATGAGGACACAAATAGCTTTAATGCTTTTGGTGAGATGGGAAGCAATGGAGCTAGCAATTAATAACAAATAGTAAAAGTTTTAAATGATCAGAAATTTGCAGGGCAGTTTGAGCTCTGTGCTGGCTTTTATACTATATTGATATTAATAGAAGACCAATGGCAGCCTGGAAGATCGACATTTAGACATCAAACAGATGATAGGCCCAACAGGTCAATAAGGTGACAGTTAAGAATTTTTTTTAACAGATATCACCATGAAACTTACCCAGTTAATTACTTTCATTAAGACAATTATTTTTGTATTACGAGTTCTCTGAATTTTTTTATGTTTAAATATGCAAATTAGTCATTATCTTATTATTAAGTATGCACAGATTTGTATTCATTTCCAGAACATAAATCTGAACATTGGATTAAGGCAGCTTCGAGATTGTTGTTTCATTTTGTTGACATATTAGTTTGAAAGGTTTTTAGAGAAGGAATTTGGGTATCTCTTTTTAATCGCACCATAAATCAAAAAATACTTTCAACTAGCACGAAAAAACTCATGTGTGCCATATTTTTTAGGAATAAAATGTTCTATGGTGGAGATATCTGGCTCAGATTATGAGGAAAAAAACATTTTGAGAGAACAGCTTTCGAAGACTTATATTGTGAAATTTCGTACATTTTACAGGCTCATTTGCACTAATTTCTCAAACAGAAGTGAGACATAAAATAAACACCTTAATTTGTAATTTGAGTGTTTTCTTTCCACTGGTCCGAAAGAAAAGATGCATTGAAAAGGCCTGTGTTGTTTTCACCTGTCTCTCCTTAAGTGCTCAGAAAAATGAAAATTTGAATTTACAATGCCATGACAACTGTGCAAAAACCCAACTGCTGTGGAAAATTGTGTGAAATGATCAAAAGCTCCAAACCAGCAACTAAATGTTAAGTACGCTTGATTCACAGATAATGCGTTAAAACACACAAAAACGCAGGTATAGATGAGTTTATGCCCCTCAATCATCTTCCTTATTTAAGCTTAACCATACTGATATGAGTAAGGGTGATACATTAATAGATGAGTGGAACAATACAGATACACACACAGGGCACAAGGTCTTACTGAATTACAGCATTTACAGTCACCAAATCTGAAACCAAATGGAACCTATGACTTTACACAGATATGTTAGACCGTGCTCTCTAGATATCAGTTGAGGAAACATCTTTGGGCAACCTATTATGCCAAGCAGCAGTGAAGCTGTCCTTGAGACTCATGGTGGCCCAACACCTTACCAAGGCACTTTATGTTGGGTTTTCATTGAATCTCTGCATAGTACTGAATGGATCAAGGTAGAGTGAGAGTGTTAAAGGTGTTTCTTCAATCATAAAAAGCCTTAGAGCAAGTAAGCTTTCACAGCACAACCAGAACTTCTTCTCAAAATGTCAGAATGACACTTCTGTCACTTCTGGCATTGGTGGAAAACTCCTCTTTTCCGTCTGAAATGATATTCCCTCTACTCTCTAATTAGTCCTTCCTTTCACGCAAAGGTCTGGGCTCGACATAATAGCACTTGAAGATTGCCCTGTAGCCTGTGATCAGCAGGATAGCGAGCGACTGATCTGGACTGAGAAGAAGCCCAGGAATTGAATCAGCAGATAATATGATTGTCGATGGTGAAAGGGGGTTTCCCAGATTCAGCGGGGCATCTGGGCAGCATGAAGCAATTCCTGAAACCATTTTATCAACTCTGAATGAGAGTGACTATTATCTTCACCATGGGCTCCGGCACAACATCCAGGCAGTAAAGGGTTACATGAGTGATGCATCCCTGTAATTGCAGTGGCTGGGTACCCACTTGCATTGGTGTTGCCAGATGTGGCAGTCTAAATGTCTCTCTATTCAACATTCACTTTGTTTTGTTTATTACAGCCCCAAACCTCTCCAATCACACATTTTAAGGCAGCCATTGACTGTGCTGTGTTCAGTATTGATTTAGCTATGTCCCCCTCGCGTATGGTCAGTCTCCTGATATTCATACTTTGCACTGCACCTCATTATCGCTAAGCCGTTCCCTATAATTAATGCAGGTAAAGCAGACATAAAGAGACACAATCTTTAAACTGTATTGCTGATGTTTATGAGCATGCTAAGATGTGGCAATCATGAAAGAAAATGGTTAATGATGTGTTGTGAAATTATGATTGTGCTGTGTTACTGTTGCCGAGAGCATACTGTATCTAAAAATGATATGAGGTGGTACTGTTGAATATTACAGGGCTAGGGAAACAAGCAGGCTCAGGGTTGGGTGAATAACAAGTCCAATTTGAGCCTTGTGGAACAGAGCATGACATTTGCAAAGATCAACACCCACTCTTTGCATTGATGTTCTCATAATACAACGTTCTTTGAAACAAAAGCAACCCCTATTATTACTGCGCAATCCAGTAAAGAATCATTACCAATGTTAAACCTTGTGTTGCTTATAATCTTGCGTTGAGAAGCCACAGTTGAATTCTCCTAATGAAAAGCTAATTAGACATTAATAAAACACTTAAAGGGTACTTCAAAAACATTAGAGAAATGCAATGTTGAAAGGAGGAAACAAGGTTATACCACAATTAGAAAAGCATCAGTCGATGATGGCAACATCAACTTTGATGGAGATGCTCGTAGTTTTGTGGCGCACTGCAATTTTTATGAGGTATACCTTTTGTACCTTAATTGGTTGCTGTTCTGCATCACTTATTTATACTAGTTCCTAAACAGAATCATTCATCATGTCATGTCTCTTATCTTGTTTCTGAACCAAATACTAGCCTCAGACACAATGATAGAATACAAAGAGTTAAGTAAAGTAGAAACTTCATCTAAATCCTAGTCTTCCTTCCCAACCTGATTCTGAGCCTGAAATACTCATGTTGCTGTTAGCTGAGAATTAAAAAAAATCTTCCCTCACAGCGAGAAGGCACCAACAGGACCTGAACGCTTACTGGGCTTTGGTGCACAACTATGCAGACAGAGGAGGGACTTCTCCCAGGCTTAGTGCAGAACGACGAAGCCATCTAGAGAATCCCTAAGCGGCACCATTTAGTTTAGCAACTGATGGAGAGCCAGAGAGCTGAAGAAAGTGGAAAATGTGGTAGAGAGGAAGCAAAAGGGACATAAACACAATGAGGGAAAGAAAGGGACTGATGGCACTAAATAGCAGGCTCCTTGAGGCCTTGCTGGGTCACCTTTGAAGCGTGCCCACACCCCCAACAGTCCTATTTCCTAGCTGAAGCTCCCTGTGGTTAGATGCTCAGCTTGGGCCCACTTTAGTAATGCTTGCAATGAATTATTTTCGTAACTATTATACAGGAGATCTGAAGTATTCTCGACATCCAGCTCTCTCCTCCAGTGTGCGGCATGACTGTCAACTAAATCTACTCCTTTAAAAAAAAATGCAAAAGTCTCATTCTCCATCCAGCCTTGCTTATGTACACTCGAATTTGCTTGTTAATGATGAAATGTTGTGACTCATGGCAGTTGCATGGCTGCCCGTCAGGAGCTGCCCAAACCATCCAAATGCTATTTTGAGCCCCAGTCTGGCTCATTCATGACAAATTACAGCAGTGTAGAATTGTGTTACTCACACTAACATATGCTAAAACAGGTCAATGCACTCCCAAGTGAAGGGAATCACTCATAAACCTAAAAAATCTCATCTTACATTTTCTGTAGCTGAATATGAAGTTGGCTTCATGCTAAGGTCAGACTGCACAATATCGTTCTGGAAATCAGGAAAAAGAATGAGTATCCTTCAGTGTGTGAGGATGAATTTTTGGTTTAGGGTGCATTTAGAGGCCCTGATAGAAAGAGTATCATGTAGTTATTTTCTTTTGAGGCCCTTTATTAGAAAGAAAGAGATGGAGCGACATGCAACAAAGGTCCTCAGATGGACTCAGACTCAGATGGTCGGTGTCTTAACCCTTAAGCTAAAGCATATCCCTCTTGCATTGATTAACAATTCTATGACATGTTCAGTGAATGCAGGGTTGTGATCCTGGAAGTCTCTGGACCATACTGCCAAATCAACTTTGCGTGTCAGGCAGGTCATGAAGGTCGTAAACTACTGGTCCATTATTGGTTGGGATTCTAAATGTAGTCTCACATGTCTCTAGGCCAAGTCTATGATACATCTTGCTCCAAAACTACAGGCACGAATCTGCTGCCACAACAGTCTCCACTCGTCTGGGAAGGCTTAGTGAGTTTGGGCACGATGGCTCATAGTTGGCATTCCAAAATTAAAGCATGGCTTTAAGCAAGGGGCATTGCCATGTTGAAACAGAAAAGAGCCTCCCCAAAACTGTTGCAACAATGTTGGAAGAATGCATAATCAGTTACTCTCAGTAGTCGGCACCAGAAATACTCGTTGGTTAAATGTATTCATTTATTTTATGAATGCATACCTATTTCTAACCCTAACCCAAATGTTGCTTTATAAAACACATGTGGGCGGGGTGTCTATGTATCAGACATCACTCTGGCTTTAATCCCTCACACTGTATGTTCACATGTTCAGGGGTTCACCACAGCACTGATTGGATGTATATTATTGCAGCAGAGTGGCCCTTGTCTCCTAAGCCATCAGTGAAAAGAATCTAGTCCCTAAATGGTCCAGTGGAGCACACTCACCAGCTGAGATCAAGACAGCTTACTGTGCTCAGTGAGTGAGGGAAAAAATGAGACAGAGAGAGAGAAAGAGTAGTGAGTGCAGAGCAAGGGAGGGCTGCTATATCCATACCCTCTCTCTTTGGGAGTCCATGTAATGAAAACAGGACACAGCAGAGTGATCAGGACTGTAGGTGCTTTCCCCAGCATTTCAGCGGGCACCGTGCTGGATATCTGCAGCGCATGTGAGCCGAATGAACAAGGAAGTCAGGAAACTTAACTGAGGCGGCGACGTGAAGTGAATGAGTGGAGCAGGTTTGAAAGAGCGGGAGGACAAGCTGCTGTAACTTATCACCTCGAATCTAGCTGATGCCGCCGAAGGAGGGAGGGAGGCAGGGAGGCAGGGAGGCAGGGAGTTGGTGTTAGTGGGTTTGGAAATCATTGCATCACATTTCTCCAGGGGGAGGCAGGAAAAGTGGAGAACCGGGTTTACATGGTGTGACTGTGGCTCTCCAGTGGTAGGAGTGCATGTACTGAGATGTTCTCTTGAAAATACATGTGGAAATGAGGAGTCAATGCTGCATCACATTTTTCTTGAAATTATACTGCCTGCTCCACACATGTGTAAATCACTAGAAATCTGGTTTTCTTTCAAGCCTTTCAAGTCAGAATTTCAGGTGGGAAAGCTTGAGATTTGCAAATGGTTTCATATAGATTTTAATCGCAAATTAACATTTTAATTATTGATTAAAGCTGCACTAACATTTTTTTTTCATGTTTGTAATAATTCAAATAAATGTTTAATACCAGACTGTTCTGACACATACATATCACCCAACTTTGCAGTATTTCAGCCTCTTTAAGCTTATTGTTTTGGTTTTATTCTGTTCTCATCAGCCTCATTATCAGCAGCAGCAGGCTTTTTAAGCTCTGATAAACCCACTGTACACCACATGCACAGCAGCATAGGTGGACAGAAAAATAAGCAGCTAATGACCTGAATGCTGGACATACATTTGTCAGGTGTTCCTTTGCCTCAAAGTGGCATAAACAAAACAGTTTTAGAAGTTTGAATCCATCAATAAAGTTTGATGATTAACTGATGAATTGTTTATTGTATATAAAAAAGTTGTATATGCTTACCACAAGTTGAATGTTTTGCTGTGTATGTTTGGCATTTTTTGCTTAAGAAATGACTTTAACAAGTATGTTTGTTTTTTTTGTCAACTGACTGATTACTTATTTGACTTATTTCAGCCCTTTTTGAAATGTAAAGTGTTATTAACAGGTGCAGGTGCTAATGCTAACTGGCGACCAAAATTGTCACACATCAATAACAGTACATCAGCTGTCTCAACTACTCCATTCATATTTCTGTCTTTTCACTGTTCATTCTTCTTCTGTTCTTCCTCCACTGATCCTATTCATCCCCTCTCCTTGTCTTCCACCTCACCTTTCTCCCTTCTCTCTCATGCCTTGCAGCATGTCTTTGGAGAGCTTTGTGCATAAGCAGGTTTCTAAAATGAGTGCCGTATCAGGGAAAGGGACAAACAATAGGACTGTGTGACAGAGGAGCCGGGAGGAAAGAGAGTCTCTGCAGGAAGGACGCTGAGGAAAAGGTTAAAGCTCTGGTGAGTGCAGGCATCATCGACACAGCGTCCTGCTGCTTTCTCCCTGTCCGTCATGTTCACAGAAAAACACAGTGTGAGATCCCTGCCTGTGCGTTTGTGTGTGTGTGAGTCGGAGCAAGTGTGTGGTGTTCTGGTGCATAGGCAGGGTATGTGCAGTGATTTGTATTACCTATGCTTCTGTCCATCCAATTTGCATGAACATATGGAGATAAATAAATTCATGTTCATATGTTCAAAAAGGGCATGTTTGAAACTGTGGACTCTTGCAAAATGTAAAATTGATCATGTGTATTTGATAAACATGCCAGGATGAGAAAAGGTGTTCAAAACCCTCCATGTATTCATCTGGGTAAATTACTTTAAGATTGACACGAGTGTCTGGGGACATCAAAATGTCACCATGATAGGAAATATCTGCCATGAAAAAGGCAACAAGGATCCTCCTTGGGGGCCGCTGACATGACTGACTGAATGGTGCATTTGCAAAATAAAAGATTTTAATGTTGTAAGGTTAGGAAGGTCATCGGGCCGCGATTGCTGAATGTCAGATCGCCATCAGAATAAAAAGAGTCTTGTGAGGGGCTACATAGAGCAAATAACCTTTGAGGCATACTCTCCAGTGACCTGATATATGGGGAAATCACATTTAACGCCAGTCAGAGAGAATAAACTCTGCGAATCTATAGCTCACCCTCCGATTATTCCGACATACATCTCAGCTTGGACTGTGGATAATCAAATTGATTTGCTCGTTCCCACCCACGACTCCTTGCTGCAGTATATTTTCCTTATGAAGCACTCCGGTGGTCTGACCAGACTCTTTCAAGGTTTATGCTGGACTACATACACAGAGAGTGGACTCAAGCAATTAGATATTTTAACAATTTTCAGAACATGAAATCCCCCTAACTTCTTGTAATCTTGTTTCATGAGACATGTTTTGACTGAAGGAAGGATTGCTGTGCTGAGCCTGCTGTGACTCCATTTAATTTAAAGTTCCTCTTTATCAGGGCGTGCATCTCTCTAATCCAAGGCTGGTTCCTCTCTGATCCTCTACGCCAGACTGAGAATACACAAGCCAGACTGCTGGAGCTGTGTATCTGTGGTGTCCTGATGTCTGTGAAGTTTGTATTCACCACTACCAAGCCGTCGCTTTATTATCCCCGCTCTTCTCTTCTAAAGGTGACATTTGTCTAACTGTTCAATACCTCGAACGCGCAGCGCAGCAGTTTGGGACCTATTCGGCTTTATAGTCCCGCTTTACAGTAGGTGTGCGCTGAATTTAGAATTCAGATAAGAAATGGCACGTCTTGGAACCGCTGGGCACTTAAACCCTCTTGCCATCCATTTAATTAAAAACAATACAATAAATTACGAGCAATGCTATCAAGAGGTGGGAGGGAGGGAGAAGAGGAAGTAACTGGAGGCAAGGTAAATTATGACCTTATGCCGGAAAACATTATAAAGGGGGGATATCATGGTGTGTGCATAAATTTAAGAGTGCAAGTGCTGATCTGTCAATCATGCAGTGCTGCCAGTGGGGGACTGAGAATCAGTATGCACCCATATTTCATGGTACATTTCATGCTGTAAATACCACAAAAGTGCAAATTTGTGCATTTATGATGAATGAGAAAAACATGTGCATGTGATGTCTAAAACAGTGGAATAACACAAAGACACTGATGTCTAGTGACCTTTCATTGACAATATTATAAGAGCTCAGAATAATGATAAGATGCAGACGTGGTCTGATATAACAGGAAAATCACCCCTGCAGAGCCAGAAGCAGCAAAACAAATGTCTTTTCTGACAATCTTCAACCAACAACTCAGTGGCGTGATCCACACTCGTCACCAAAAAACCCTTTATCACTGTTTGCAGCCACCACATTTCACCACGGAAACAGACTGACAAACATCTGTTATAATCTGTAAACCAGCAGGCACATTAGGAGCTTTTGGGCTTATTCGCCTCATCCACTGTTAGACTAGTAGCTTCTCTACTGTAGAGACTTAAGCAGCACTCCCAAATCCACTGTGTGATTGGCGCTCTGTGATAATCCACAAAATATTGCAAATACTGTATCAGCATGATTTCCAATAAAATCTGAAATAATATAACGTATCAGATGCTCTGTTCATGCCAACATAATCAGTTCAGATGTGGCTTTGGGGGCAGAATGAAATGAGTGAAAATGTGTGTGAAGTATGAGTTTTTGCAAGTGTGACTGAAGGTGTCTAAGTGTTATTTGTTATTTAGTTTATTAAGGGGCACTGCACCAATTTTACATATACAGTTGTGTAATGTCTTTTGTGTCTCAGAAAATAACCCAGATGATGTCATACTGTACTGATTCAATCAGAATGATCTCAGCTCGGGTATGAAAACTGCAAATTCTTCACAGAAATCGGCATGTTTGTAAAGACAGGGGTGTTTACCCAGCAGGGAGGTTGCAATGAAATATGTTGTGCTGCATTATGGGAATTCTAGGATCCAGTATTTTTGGATCTTGATCCATACTAGGGAGTAAAAGTCAAGATTTTGACCGCATCCAGTTTGAAATTCCATGTAAAATGATGTGTCTCAGAAGTCCCACTTTTATGGAAGTGCAACACTTTTGCAAGAGAATTTGTATTCTTATGACAATGGTTTTAAAAAGTAAATAAAGTAAATAAAAAAATGTAAAAGTAGAGCTGGGCATCATTGATATCAGTGCCAGTACAATTCCCAAGTTCCAGGACCATTACAATACTTTCGGATACCTCAGTGTGTGGAACGTAAACATGTTTTGACCTATTCTTCTTAAAGAAATTTGTGAAATCTGCTTAATGCATTCAGGGCTGAACGCACTGAAAGCATCTGATGTGCGTATTTTGAAGTACATCTATTGTTTTAAATGGCCTTGTGCGCATCAAAAGCATTAGGAAATGCGTCACACTGCCTGGACGCCCGTACTGCCACTTTGTTTCAATTTTGAAGCTTCAAATGAGGATTCAAAAGACCATAGCTACTTGTTTGCAGCCGTAGCCTTTGGAGAGAGTTAAAAGAAAAAAAAAAACACAAGGAGAGAGAGTGAAGGGGGGGGGGGGGGGGGGGGGGGGGGAATATTACAGCTGAGGTACTGCGCCCCGCTGTGCGCTGTGAGGCCAAACTGCTGTGAAATCTCTCATCAGTAATGACCAAATTCAGCTATTGTGAGTACTTATTCCAGTTCCATAATACTGAGATAAACGTAATAATTTTCTGTTGCGAATGCAAGGAGACAGTCAAAGCGAGGTTAAGACAGAGGCGGAGTTTTTCGTATGTTTGTGTTTGTGCGCGTGTGCACGTGTTGGGGGATCCTCAGGCACAATGGAGGTCCTTAAAGAGGAATATAAATACTACGTATAAATAGCTACTTTTTCCTAAAATACTGCTGATTCTGTGGTGCTGGCATTTCAAGTGACGCGCTTCAACTGACACATGTCAATTATTGCTTTCAGTGCGTGTGGGCCTTTGGTGTTAAATAAAGAACTTCCCAAAAATAAAATCGTCTATCGTTACAAAAAAGTTTCCTGATTCCCGGAAGCAAACAAATCTAATAATCCAGCCAAGTATTTCATGCCAACTCCTGTCACCTGATGACATATTTAGCTGTACTGAGGTTCAATACTCAGCTCTAAAAATAACAGTGCGTGTGTGCACGTGTTTGTGTGTGGACTGGGAATGCTGGATCAGTAGCACAATGAGAGTGATAGAGTGTTTACATGATTACATTAGTCTGTTATTTGTCTTTCTTGACTGCCATCCTTGTGCAACTTCTGCACATATGTGTGTGTGTTTGTGTGTGTAGCACAGGGGGGCGGGGGCGTACATGAGCAGCATACTGATGAGTTCTCAGCATGTGCCGATCAAATTACACTACCTACTCCCTTTCCCTTCGCTTGTCTTTCAGTCAATCTGGCCTGTTTTACCCCGCTGCTCTCTCTGCAGGTAAACAACTCAGCTATTCTATGGAGTGATGCGTCTGCCCGGCTGCTGATGACCTCAGAGGCTTGGCCTTGTCTATAGGATAGCTATCAGTTGCACCTTTGTGTATGTTCCTCAATCAGACCTACAGCTGCTTAAATATGCACCCTACTCTTTAGATACTTTATACTCCTATTAGCTGGAATATGTCATGTGGAATGTCATCTTGTTTTCTACCCAGTTAATCTGGTTTTATTTAGAAGCATCTGTATCGCAACAAGTCTAATGTTAAATGAAAACCTTATCTAAAATAATAATATGTTCAGCAGTCAATGAACTGAACAATTCACTGCCAACTCTGACAGGATGAAATGCTGGTGTTATTTTAGGAAACTTGGCAGTACATGCCCTTTTATTTGATAATTGTAGCATTTCTGGGCACCACTCTGGCATTTTATTTTTATCTTGGTCATCTCTGTGCTGATGGGAACTAAAAGTGCTCAATATTAAACAAGACATGATGAAATACACAGTCATATGAAGAAATAAAGAAAATACACATCAGCATGGATTTGTGAAATAATCCAATTTTTATAAAATGTAATAAATAAATATTTTGAGGCTCTTTTCTCAACAAGTTTAATGCAGATCATTAGTTCAAAATGTTCTTCTCCGAAGTTTTTTTTAAATATACTGTATTAGGATTGTAATATGTTTTATTGCTGTAATGGAGCCCCTGCAGAGGTGTGAGACCCCTCTCCCTCGCTGAGGGCTTATACTTTAAAACCCAGCTGCTAGTGCCACTGGCACGCCTCACTCACATCACAAATTGACTCAGGGATGATATAAATCAAACCTTCGGGAGTAAAAAGTAAGAAAAAGTGAATGAGGGAGATAAAAAAGAAGAAGACTAAGACTCTACAGCTATGCTAGCGGCTCCGTGAGGCTGTACTTAAGGCATAGTGGTATTTTGAGCTAAATGCTAACATTAGCATACTAACTTGCTCACATTGAAAATGCTAACATGCTGCTCTTCAGCAGAAATGTTTACTGTGTAAACCATAGCCATTTAATGTGTTATGTTCCTAATTATCAATAAACACAATGCAAACAGAATTTGTCACCTGGGAACCATCTGTGTCAAATCTTTTACCAATCCACCTTAGATGTTAAGACATTTTACAGGGTAAACACAATGTTTGACCTGCTTGTAGCACTAGATGAAAAATCAGTGAAGTCAGTAGAGTTAATCCTCTGGATACTGTGAATGTCTGTATAAAATTTAATGGCAATCCATTCAATAGTTGGGACATTGGAGTCTGAACCAAAGCGGCGGACTGACTCGACTGACCGATTCTGCCATCCCTAGAGGCAGTGTGGCTAACAAAAAAGACTCTACTCTCTGCCTTTAAATGAGAAGTAAAAGAAGGGTGGACAGGGTAAAAGAGACTGAGTCAAAGCAATAGGTCGATAGAGATAGAGAGAGTGAGACAGCCTGAGTGAGAGAAGAAAGAGAATCCATAAAACACAGATTAGGCTTCCTAAACCAGTTTAAAAAAGCATCTGTAATATCAGTTGCTGTGCACTAACACTGACGTGCAGAGTGGAGGCAGGGTCCTGCTGAGTCCCTTCACGCACTGCAGGCTGGGAGTGTAAGAGCTTGCTTTGAAGCGGTGTGCACAGACAGACGAGATGTTGTCCTGAATGTCGATTGGCTCGGTGCAGGGCTGGACACCAGGTTTAGGTCAAATGCTTTCAGAGGTGAAGCGCAGCAGGGCCGGTTGACCCAGAGGTTCAGGGAGAGTAGTGGAGACAGAGATGAGGTGGAGTCAGAGCACAGGAGGAAAGTAAGTGGGTACAGCTGTTCTAGTGGCTGTACTGTTGGGATTTTCTATAGCGCAGGGTACATAGAGATCACGAGACATCTTTTCAAGGGTCGATTGCATTTGAAGTTACAAGTGATGATTATTGTTTAGTCTCTAGACCCTGTTTAACCATGTAGGCTGTAAAATGTATTAGCTAGTTATGCCCTTCACAAAGTAACTAGTGACTAAAGTTAGCAAATAAATGTAGTGGAGTAAAAAGTATAATATATGCCTCCAAGATATAGAGTAGTGGAAGTGTAAAGATGCAGAAAATGGAAATACTCCAGAACCTCAAAACTGTATTCAAGCGCAGTACTTGTGTAACTGTACTGTACTTCATTACATTCCATTACTACCAACAGTTCAAAACTTAAAGACATTCAGTGCTATAGAACGAGGACAACAGAACGTTTGTGTAGCTAGAATCAGTTAACGTTTGTTTGTTTTTTCCTCTATGATTGACTAAAGAATCAATTATCAAAATTGCTGTTGCTTAATTTTCTGACAATTGGTTGACTGATTAATCCACAAATTGTTTCAGCGCTAATTGCATATCAAGGGTGCATTTGTCTTGCTTAAGCAAATGATTATGAAGATTATTAAAAACACCCCAATGCTTATCACGCATTCATGGACCTTTTAAAATTCTGATGATGATGATGATGATGATAAAAAACAAACAAAACATACAAAACAAACCAACACCAATATGTTTCAATACCAGTACTGGACTGTAACATTACAATGCTACTAGTTAATGAACTGCATTTGAAAAGAAGAGGTACCTTTGTAGACATCAAAAGGACGATGTGCAAGCATTGAAATCAAGAGGCTAAACTGGCAGGGTGAAGCCCTGAGCTGTGAGGCCGAGGGTGGGGGTGGTGCAGTTGGGGGGGTTAATCTGAGGCCGGGTAGTGAGGCAGTAATGCCAGAGCTCATGGGGAATTACTGGGGAGATTTGGAGGAAATCTGCTGGCAGCAATTTCCCTGTCGCTTTTATTAGCCTAGATGTGCAATTTGGTGCTGGCTGCTTTAATTTGACAGGCTACGTCTTGCTTGTGTTTTCCTAACCCCTCCCGACTCCCACGTCAGCCGGGTGGTGATTCAAGTTCAAAGATGCACAGGAAGAAAAGAAAATGTGTCACTGTATATTTGTTATGTAATACAATCATACTGTACCCAAAGGGCAGTTCCTCATATGCTTGCCCTCTTTGAAAAAGTTCAAAAGGTCAGAGAGTGGGATCAAGTTTCTTGCTTAAGGGCACTTTAACAGGGTGAATTCTTATCCTTGGGCCATGTGTATCAAAACATGGCCTCCTTGCTTTGTTTCTAGGCCACCCTGCTACCACACAACATAGCCAGTTTGTGTGTGTGTGTGTGTGTGTGTGGCGACAAACCGTATCTGTACCGACCCATATCCCCCCTTAGGATGCATGCGCACATCAAAGCATCCCCCCGGCAAAATGCTATACATGCACCTAAGCACGTATTGTCTATCTTGCTGTCGCACTCACACACAGTCTCTGTCCAGGCCCAAAGGCTCTCTGCGGTTCAGTATGTAAATGATAACGAGGTGACCGGCGCTGAATAACAGCAGCAGCTAATTGTAAAACATCATGGTCAAAATGGAGGTTAAAAAACGCTGCAGACTGGCAGCAGGGTAACCAGGTGTGAATGTTTCTGAAATAAAATTCAGGACGTGCTGACTTGCTTAAACATTACTTGGTAGGAAAGTCAATAGTTTCAGATTGAGAGGCATGCTGGAGCTTAATTACTAAGTATTGTATCTTGCTGAGCCCTTGAAATTAAGTTTGTTTCATTCATAGCAAATCAAACACTGAGTGGAGTGAGTGATTAGCTGCGTGCAAAGATGTGAACGCACAGAGGGTACAGAGTACAGCATCTTCATTCTGATTACTGTCTGATAGCTTTCCCATGCCTCCTTGTGTCTCATTAGACCCGGAGATAAACAGCAACAAGATTTCATTTTCTACAAAACGCTAAAAACACCCTTGCATTTGCTTCTTATTAAGACGGAAAGCCACACTGTGAGGGATGACTGCGAGGAAGGCAAAGATACTCGACACAACTGCAGGAAAAATGTGCAGGAGCCGTGCCAAGACGAGTGGGAGTGAAGGTGGGAGGAAGAGGAGCCGCAGCTTATAGCATCGCTGTGTTTCAATCAACAGCGGCTTTGGCTTCTGATCCTGAGCTGGAGTCAGTATGAGTAAGTGCAGCTAGAAAGACGGTGAACAGTAAAGACTATACACATGACAGCTTTAGGTGGATCATGTGTTTGTATTGTCTATTCACAGACATTCAGATACTAGAAAGGTTTTTGCAGAATTCATATGTAACTCTTAAAGGATAAGTTCACTCAAAAATGAAAATTCAGTTATTATATACTTACCCTCTTGCCGGTTGAAAGTCAGCTGAGGTTTCGTAGTCCACAAAACATTTCATTGGATTACGCTGGACGAGCTCTATGGAGCCATTTAATGTTTTTTTTAGGTTGTCTGTTTACATTTTAAAACAAGTCTCCATTTATTTCAGCTGTTTAGGAGAATGCTGCAATGCTGTTTTGCTGTGAAGCTCCAGAAATGTTTTGTGGACTCTTTAAGATATGGGGTTATATTGGTAAAATGTTGTCAACATAAAAATATCAGTGCACAAAACTGTTTGTTACTGTTGTGTAAGTTATATGAGACATAATCACTCAAGATGAAAATGAGTTTTCATGTCCCATCACATGGCATGATCCTGTCTCATCTGGTCATGACGTCACATCATGCCAGGCAGGTCGTTGTCTTGGGAAGCACGAAATCCATGATGCAGTGATGGTGCCCTACAAAAAAGTCCCCGCATAAAAATAGATAACAGCTGCTAGCTTGTTTCGTTTGTTCTGTTAGCGACCAGATAACTGGGTAACTCACCATTTTGAGCATGTAGGTTGCTAGGCTTAAAGGTTGTTGTTGTAGGCTGGGGATGCTGTCACCGCAAAACTCAAGCACAAGCAAACGGATTGCAGTTACGTGTGTGTCCCTGTGATAAAGTCAAACTGCAGGGAAAAAAGCACAACCAGACCCTCAGCATGGAGCCCACAGTGACAGCATTCAGGCCTCAGTCCAGCAGCTCTGGACTGACTTCATAAGGACCCCTCCAACATCTCAGATGATGTGTGTTTGTGTGGCTGCACTCACATTTACATATATTCTGCCCAAGTCTAAACTTTATGACTCTGTGCTGCGCTGTAGGGTGCCGTGTGGTGCAACCACACATCCTTGGCACTCAAACAAAACATTCAACAAGCAAGTTGTCTAAATTAGAGGGAACCAATTAGGAAAGCACTGGGTGGTAAACACAATCAAAGGCAACATGTTTGCCATCTAAACCTATCTCCAAGGCATATTTCTTGAATACCTAGAACAAAATTTGTTGTTTATATTTTGTGATAAACAGAAAAATCTCAGTGTGTGCGAACAGACTGGAGGAAGTTTCCAACTGGATTTGAACAAGCAGCAGTTGCTGAGAGGATGTTTCCTGCTGTGACGAGTCCCTTACTTTGTGTAGATTTCACAACCGGTGTTTGTGAAATCTGCTGTGAATATATAAGAGGAGGCGAGCTGGGTTCCAGTAGAGAAAAATACACACAGCTGTGTGCATAATTCACACTTCTACTGAATGTCTTGTTTCCACTGCACCTTTTCTCTGTGGACAAGGCGGACTGAAAAATCATAATTTGGTTTTCAGGAGATAGAAGTGTTGTCTTAGGCTAGTATATATTGAGAGAGATTAATAACAGAAATGATAGTTTTCACTGAATGCTTTGTTTAACGTACAGGCTGTTGTATTGATGCAGCACTGATGCAGAAAAACAATACTTCTAATGACTACCAAGGGATCAATTGTTGAAAATGTTCTGATTAAGTGATGATTTTGCCATTCTCTATTTATAAAAGGTTAGAGTTTTTACACATGCTCAGTCATGCAGATTCAATAACTCTCCTTATGGATGGTATTTTTCTATTCTGATGTTAAACCCCTGAGGAACATAGCACAGGAAACTGCCTGTCTGACATTCTGTGGTCAAAGTCTTACAAAATGTGGTGTGAGAGGAAAAAAAGACAATCACAGAAAGGTGCCATACCTTGAGGGACAGAACTAATGAAGCGGGTAATGAATGAACCTGCTTCCTAAAACATCAGCTTGCACAGCTGGAGCATAATGGACTGCAAAAACAAATGAGTCACCTATCAGGTAGGTAGTGTCTCACCCACTGATGTTGTTGGCGTAAATACCAGAAACTATTAATGTCTGAGTCATTATAATAGAAGACAAATAGCTTTGTGATAAGTGGAAGCAAAGAGGTGGAAGATTATTAAGCAATTCTAATATGCAAATGGAAAGTGAGTCACTTTGCAGTCGTGTTCTTAGATTGAATGGTTCAATGTATGTGTGCGGGCACATCATGATCCTCCTGACCCGGGTTGAACGTACTGTAGGTCTGATGCAGCTCGACTTTCATCTGAATGTGTTCAGAACACCAGCTGCCATCCAGGAACCTCATCAGTTTTAACTGTCAAGACTACAAGTATTAGCAACTGGGGTGAGAGGGAGAGTTTAATGTTACGTCTTTAAACCAACCCGTTTTCCTCCCAAAACATCAAATAGCAGCTTGGTCAATGGGCCAACACTTCCAAGTATGATGCTGTCGGCACTCCTCCAGCGTCATGTCTGGAGGCACCCCTCTAGCATAGTAGTATAAAGAGTAAGAAAACTCTGCATTGGGGAAGTGGTCATGGTGGTTTGATGGGCAGGTTGCAGCCCAAGAGACCTGAGTTTCAGTTTTTTTAGGTTATAGAAAAAATAGAATTGGGTCATATCTGGTAATTTAACATCTTTAAACTCCACACCCGCAGTTTATCATGCAGGCTTGCAGTCATAAATGTGTAGTTTCCAAGCCCAAGCCGGATAACCCTGAAAACATCACCATAGTATCATCAGATTTATTTTCTCTGACTTGAGCCACAAAAGACATTATACAACAATCTTCTGACAGAGATGACTAACACTTTATATATAGTAGTACAAACATGCACTGTATGTATCTTAAGGTATTACACTGTCAGAATCAAGCCTGAAGTGACTAACAGAAACAAGGCTAAGAGAAAAGAAACCAGGCCGATTCATCACGGGTGAAATGGAGTGGCAGGTGGCCTCCCCACTGGCCCAGTGCTGTGTCCTCTGGTGTCCCGCTGCCCCCCTTTTGGCTCACCCGTCTGCTCCCCTTCTGGCCCCTGTTATGCCCCATCAAGCCGGGGAGCCACAGTCAGGAGCCCGGACCTCCAACACCCCTGCCTGAAGGATATGTGTGTATGTGTATATAGCTGTGGACCTTCAGGGCGTTTCCGCCTCTATCAACACAGCCCCCGCTGAGGGTGACACCTGCGAATAACAGTTTAATAGCTGAGTAATGTCTCTGGCCTCCTCCCCAGCTGCGCCGGGGCAGCCTGGTGGGGCATGAGGCAATTGAAAAGCCTTTTCTCTCTTTAGTGTATACACGCAAACATATCCAAACACACACGTGGACATACACTGTATATATGTTTGTGTAGACATAGACACAGTGATATGATCTGATAAAACAGTCAGGAAGCTGTTACACTGAGGCAGAAGTGCCAGCAGCCGGCCATCGAATGGGCTTACACGTCATATATCTTCATACTCCACCTGCTCCTGATGCTAATGTTTTTCCTTTCATTACAGGTATGTGTGTCCGCTGGGGGAATTATTTCACACAGTGAAGTGCATTCTCAGGCTGTGCAATCTCTGCAGACAAAACAGCTTCACTGAGGTGGTGAGCATCCGTTTTGTTTTTTTTTTTCCAATTTTAATCCGTACATTTTGCAGAATAGGACTATTACAGCAAAATGCTCCTGCCCGCGCCAAATATTGATTCTGCAATCTGATGAAGTACTCCTTTTCATAGAGGCCTCTGATTATCCTCCCGAAGAGATTATCAAACGGCGCAACTCAACTGTACACACATTCAAGAGATGCTGGAGAGGACAAATATTTAAACGTATGAAATTAAAGATTTTCAATGGTATATTGGCCACAGAGGAATTCAGAGTGAGCAGAAGCAGGTTTGTTCCTGCTCAGTTTCTGTTTGAGTGCATGGCTGCATCTGTGTCTATAACCGCTCCAACAAAGCCAATATTCATCCTTAAGAATTTTATCCCTAGCCCTTCACTTGCAGCAGATATTTTATCTTTGAGTAGACAAAGTTTAAATTGCGCTTTCCGTTGGCATTTGAAACTTTGCTGGGGAATTTTAAGTATGTCCTCACAGACCAAAACTGAAAAGATATCTGGAACAGCAAATGCTCCTTTGAGAAATGGGAAATAAGTGAAGATGTTACAGAGAACCTGCTAGGAGGCGGAATGCAAGTATGAAAATCTTAACCACTATTTGTGAAATCTATGAAAACACACTTCATAGCTCTGAGCTCTAAGTCCCTGACTTTAAATAAATGTAAGGCATCTGCAACCTCCTTACCAGATACAATCTCTCACATTACAGAGATAATATTCTACTTGATTGATCCAGTCTCTCTTTTCTTCATTAACTCTGGTGATCGTGAGGTGATGATGCAGTGGCCAAAGTCTCCAAGAGGAGCTTGCACTGCCAATCAAACCAAACATACTGTAATGAAGATGTTCCTATAGGTGCACTGGTGACCTTGACCACTGGATGTCCCAATATCTTCTCAACTAAAAGACTCAGAGTCTCTCGGATTGTAATAAAAAGGCTCAGAGGCAAGTGATGGATTCCTATTTCATTTTACCCTCTCTTCAAGACTATCTATACATTTACAAAAAGTTCCCGTTCCAGTGTGACTCTGAAAGAGAGTAGATTAATGTCCTTTTTTATTTGACATCCCAAAAAGAGTGCACAGAGCTCACTACAGCTCAAGATGCTGCAGCCAGAGAGATCAATGGGACAACAAAGTCTGAGCACATTACTCCTGTAATAAAGCTACCACAAGCTAGGCATTAGGAATTTTGAGAAATATAAAGAATAATGAATACAAATTTCTTTGGCTTCAAGACCAAGGCATAATCCATTTTAAAATAGTACTCACTCAACTAACCACTGGCTTTAAGACCTCTCAGCTCATCAGGATCAGGTCTCATGACTGTACTTGGAACACAACCTGAATCACAACAATCCTGCTTTCTGGAACTAACAGAACGAAGACGTAATGATATTTTGCACATCACATGCAAAACTTTCTTCTCCTCTCAGGCACTTTGTTCATCTTTGCTCGCTGCTGTATATACGGCTTTGCTGTATTCTGTAGGGGTCAAAGGGTGCTTTCATACAAACCCATTTAGTGTGTTTCAAACTGACTCTGGTGCATTCTTCTTCGGATCAGTTTGTTCAAGAGGAAGTCTGGCGCTGTAGAGTTAGGATGATTAGAGCTTACTAGACCTCTAGCTTGCTCCTCATCTCTTACTTGAAGCTCGAGGCTACATTAGCTGTTCCTAGCATTACACACCCGAACCTCTGAGCTAACTTTTGGCCGTGGAGTTGCATAATGTAGGAAAGAAGAAAGATGAAAGAAAGAAAGATTGACAAAGAAGAAAGATGCAAAGAATAAAAAAAAGACGAGATCTCGTGTTCTGCTGCATCAGTTTTAGTAGTTTAACTTTAAAAGTTTTACTTTTAAGGCTGGTGTAAAAGTTGCCTCTTGAACTCTGGTCCAGAACAAATGTCTACATCATGACTGCTTGAGAAGGTGGGTTTTCCAAAATAATCTGGAGATAAATTGCACACAAATAACCAATTACATCCTTATTTCTCATCCTATTTCATAGGTCACTGTAATAAACTCTTTATAGCATGAAAACTGTCTGATAGAAGAGTTACCACATGGCTTTGTGATTACTCATGTTTTTTCTACAGCAAGTAAACTGAACTACAGGTGGGAAAATGGAAAAAGTGTTGTGAATTCCTCATACAGTACATCTAACAATGCTTACTCACGTAATACCTAATTGTCGACTGACCAGGGAAAAATGCTTGAAGTTGCCATAAAGAGTCCTTGTGATATGAGATGACTGACCTATTAGTGAAGAGGTTCTCAAACTGGGACCACCAGGGGACCTACAGTGGGTTGCGGGGGGTCCCCAGCAAAAGCAGGAATAGAATTATTTAACTTTTACCACATTCTTTGTAAGTAATATAATTGATTTCATTGTTGTTTGATCATTAATTGACTAAAAGACATATTTTTTTAACTTCAAACCTAAAAGTACAAAAAAACTCAAATTCAGGTTATGTGGTATAATGTCCGTCTATTGTGGGGGTCCTTGACAGAAAAAGGTTTGGGTAACCCTGTATTAGTAAATTCCTTTGAGGCCATGCTCCTCCCTGCCTCATATGTTGATCTGTGAGGATTTATCCCTGAAGTCAGGCTTTGTGACGAGGATTCACTTGAATAAATAATAATGAGAATGTGACTCATCTTACTGTATGCAGGATAATGGGCTCTCTGGCATTTGCCTGAATAATTTCTGCTTTCTCATGCACTCAAACAGACATGAGCACATAGACTGCAGAGACAGAATGCTGGGATCACCCATCTTTTGCTTTGCACAGAAAGAATATCCATCTAGCAGCCTAATTATTACTGACAGATGGATGGCAGGGTCACAGCAGATGCACCCACTTAGTACTAAAACCACCAGTGCACCAATTGATCTTGATGTTCTTGTAATGTTAAAACCTTGGAGGACTGAAATGAGAATGGCAGCAGTGAATAATAGTGGCGGGGAGAGAGAGGAGAGCAGATAACGTACTGACCGTGCAGACTAATTAGTGAGGAGAGAATGAGTAAACCGGAAACTAAGATGAGGAATGAAATGGGTTTGATAGCTAATCACAAAATCTTGTGATTGCCAGCAAGTGATAATTACCCTTCATAATTTATCCAGGCTGCATGTTCCTTCCAAACACTATGGAGGGAAAAAGTAAAGCAAAAAGCCCGTCAAAGAAATGGTACGAGCCCTTCTTTGAATCTGTCAGCAGTGGGAGCTGAGTGGCATTCATCCTCTCCTCTGCTTTCACCGGCTTGGTCAGTAAATCACACTCTTTTTTTTTGCCTTTCCTGCCTTCTGCTGAGGTCAGCTCTGAGCGGTCCAGACGTAAGGAGGAGGCATCCATCACCTTTTTATACGTCCAGAGCCTCAGCCGCTTAATGCAGCCTGAGATAGAGCAGAAGACAATCCAATCAGCCAGCTGAGATTCAATCCTGCCACATTCCCGTGATTCTGCTATTTTCGGAGAGAAAAATGCAGAGAGTTGCAGAAAGGGGCTTTCGGAAAAAAAAAAACGCCGGGATGAAGATGGCTGCATACTGCATGACTCAATGCATTTTTGGATAGATGCAGGTAAGTATGTGCAAGTTGAATACAGTGTTTGTTGAGAGGGAAATAATTTCCCAAGAGACGGTTCTTTAAAGAGACTGTGATTCAACATAAACACAAAATTGATGAGCGCTCTCATCATGTCTCAGTAAAGAATTGCCCTCACATCACGGACTGGAGCAAGATAAATTTGGAGCCATTTTCTGGAAACGGCCTCTCGAGACTAATAAGATGTTCTCAGAAAGAGAATTAATGTCCACTGCATTGTCCCCCTCATTCTTCAGATGTGTGTGCTTTGTCAAAACAGGGAATGAGAGAGTCAGTATAAACAGATTATGTCTACTAGAGACAATGGCAGATAGCCGACATTACGCCCCAGTGCTGAAAAGAGCCTATTAACCTCAGTTTGGGTGCCAGGAAAACAGAAGATAATCCACTGCCACACCAATTTTAAACCCTCAAATCCCGACACAGTCGACGGCTACCCAACCTCTGTTTGGTTGTCCAAAACTGGGTCCACGCTGATCCAAGAGATAAAGACAAGATTTGGGAGGATAAACTGGTCTAGGATCTGCTGTTAGAAGGCAGCCTGTATTACCTAGCCATTAAGTTGTTGCTACGGTATTACACAGGCCATAAAGGTTGTTGCCAAGACGACCTTACACAGGTTGTGTAATGCTGGTGGTGCATGACTCCAGGAAGTCTTTCCATGGCTTTCAAGGAAATCAAGTCCTGAGTTTAAATGCATGTCTTTTACTTTTGAAAGAAGTAATATACATAAGTGTATAGTGTGTGACAGGGAGGAAAAAGAGGGACTATACAATTAATTAGACACAAGTATGAAGGCAAACAACAACTTGATTGGATCTATCTATCTATCTATCTATCTATCTATCTATCTATCTATCTATCTATCTATCTATCTATCTATCTATCTATCTATCTATAGTTCAGTAGTTGTTTAGTGTACTGTAAATGGCAGACTACTGGTGGACAGAGCTGCAGCCATCTCCTATTGGCACTATTTAAATGGTGGCCATTTTCCTCTGATGTCACGCAAGGTGGGAAGTTCGTATATCATACTGCTGTGTTCCAGGTTGCAAGACATATAAACATATGGAATTTGGCAGATCTAAAATTTCCACTGCTTCCCAATGGATCCACAACTGAAAAGACAATGATAGTGAAAACTTGAGGGGACATCGGGCCATATTTCAAAATAAAACAACATATTTAAAAACCTATTAGCCAGCTAACGTTCAGAGCTGTGAAGCAGCTTTTCCTGTCAGTCTATATGGCCTCTTACCGCAATGTAACATCATAATACATTTTGTATCAGGAAAAACTGCACGAATACACTTTAAAGTATAATTGAGCACGTGGATTGAGTACCATTCTGTCCCAATTCTTAAATCTGCAGACCACGTAATGTTTTGTATGTCATACAGCTGATCCTCAAATTTTATGGTTTTTCACTTTGTTTTCCATGTGGTATTGCAGCTCTTCCCATTCATTACAGCCAACTCTTGGTTTGTAGTGGTGGTGGGGTGGTAATCGATGCATGAATCTTGTTTTTTTTTAGTCAGCAATGATTAATATCAACATTTTTAAAAGTATACACCACGGTTGTCTGAGATCAAACTTCACTGCTTCTCCTCTCGCTGTATCACTATCCACAACTCTCAGTCAACTCTGACTTTCAGAGAGTAGCAGTCGAGGAGGGGAGTGTTTGGGGGTTGACTCTACATCCATAATAAAGGGCTCCAAACAAACCAACACAACAAATCTCGTATGATAATCAAACATTATTTTGGAAGACTTTTAGTTCTTTATTTCATCTAAAAAATGGAGTGTGTGTGCACATGCACTGAGAAGCCGAGTTGGTCTGCGTGCACTTGTTTGTATTCTGCCGCAAGGACATATTAAGATTCAAATCATGTCTGCCTCCCATCTTGATAAATGGAAAGAGTCTGCAAAAACTTCCCTAAATGGCCCTCTGGCATGGCTGGGGAATAAATTGAGCTAATCAAGGGTGGCCTCACAATCACTGCATCCACAAAGTAATCAAAGAGTTGAAAAGGAAACACACTGCGCATGTAGATGTGGGAGTGTGAGTGGATGTGTGTCAGAGTCAGTTTGAAGATATCTCCTCGTCTGGGCACTAAAAGCCACTTTGGAGCATCGCGGTCATAATTGGCGCTTTTCCGCCATTCATTGTACATGTGCGTTGTCACGGTGCACGTAACAGCCTCTCTGTCACGGCTGTATGGACGCAGTAAGCACACAAGCAAGTGTCTACATTAATAACCACCTCATTCAGTTGACAGGCTGCTCAGGGCGACCCCGGAGAAATGTAGATTTACGCAGCCACAGCGAAGATGTATGGTAAACTAAATGTTGACACTCAATAAAAACGAGCTCTTCTGCTCAAATGGCTTCTTCATGTCAGGATCCAAACCTCAGTGGAGGCAAACAAATGACTGAAAGGGGGATGACTTTGCAAAGTCCCAGTTAGCTTAACCCTCCTCCCTCTTTCCCCATACGGTTTCATTCTGTTCAAAATGAAACAAGGCCAAATAACAATCTATTCCTCTGGGCATGATGACCGTGGAATAAATCCCGGGATTTGGGCAAAACAGCGCACCTGCTTCCCTTGCTAATGGGCACGCTCGCACTCCCTCCAAAAAGTGTTTCCTGCAGCCAATTTAGTCACTGGCGAGGATATTCTCAGAGGTGGCAATCGCAGCAAACAAACAGTGAGTGTGTGTGTGTGTTTCTTTGACCGGTTTCCCCTGTGGAGATAGACTGAAGCCTGATGGATAACCACTCGGCCGAGCTGCTGTTCTTTTCTACGAGCCTGGGTCCAGTCCCAGGGGTAACGCTACATAAAACTAGGTTGGAAAGGCAAATTCCACACAAATTCAACCTTATCATCTCGTACATTTTGGGCTCACAGCTCTGAATGGCACTTCAGTTCGAAACACTGTTGATTTTATCTGCAGGCACAGACTAACTTTTAACATTCTGACAGCTCTTGCTGGTTTTTAAACGCCACTCATTAACCTTGTGTCACTGTCTATGAAAATCTTTGTTACTTATGCTCATTTCCTCCACTACCGCCTTTACCTAACAAGCACAAAAAGCAACAGCCTAAAGCTAAACACTCTGCAAAGGTGAATCGGGTATAAATACACATTAGAAAATATTAAAACTGCGAGCAGACATTTAACACATAACCGGAGGCAACACTGTCCATGATCATTCAAAGGTTAGGATGCTCTTAAGTGCCAGCTTGTGCCAGCATTACAATTTTGCTCACTCCAACACATTTGAATGCCCTTACTTACTACCAATGTTAAGCATCAACTAAATATGTAAGTCACCTTCTCAACTGTCATCAAAAAACAATCAGTTCCACTAAACCAACAGGCAGTGCTCAGCTGCCGCATAATGAAAATGTGACATTGAAATCCGATGTGGGAAAAGTCACAGAAAACTGAACCAAATCATACTGTCTAAATGAAGGACAAATGCAAATCTCTACGAATGTTTCACCTACAACCTCTATAGACTCCAAGTTTCAATTGCCGAACAAAGGCAAATGTTTAATAGCTTTCCTTTAACCATTCTTTGTCAAATACTTTTAACATCCCAGCAGGATCCTGTGACTTGTCATGTTGTCCTACCAAAGGTCACAGATGGATCGAGTCATGTTGACACCTTGCGACACACAAGGGCACAAGTTTCTGCAGGTAGCACAAAAACCTGCCTTTCTCACGCTACCCAGAATGGCCAAAGTGCTCAGTCAGTCTCTTGAAACAGCCGCTGGTGAGCAGCACATTGGTGTAATGGCTCAATGATGGGAACATTACTGAGAGGACAGAGAGAGGCTTTTTCAAAAGGCAATGGTCCATAATCCCTCTGTTTGTAACAACAAGAGGGTATATCAAGAATATGTTGGACCTGAAACAACTCCCCCATCCCCTCCGTCTCTCAGTGAAGAGCTCTTGTTGAATGAAGGGAACTGAAGCGAGGGGAATAGACATTGCATTTGGAAAGGAATTACACAGATATCCTCCTGGATATCCACTGTTCGGAGGGCAACCAAATCTATGCTGGGATTAAACGCGATGTACCTTCACAAATCTCCTTTGAATGTGGCAGGGCTTCAGATATATTCTTTTTTTTTTGTGCAGTTGGACCATTTGGACTGAGCTTGTTCAGCACATTATATATTGTGTTTTCACACAATCATAGATGGAGAGTGGCAGACCTCAGGAAATACAATTTCCTGTCTGATAGCATTACTCAGGCAGGAAAATGAATACAGTATTAGATGTCTTTGATTTACAATGAAAAGACAAGACAGTGATCGGCATTGCAAGCACACACAGGCACACACACACCTGAGATTCACTGACCATATTTGATTGTTCGTATTCCTTGCCTCTGCTCCCTTCCTCTGCTTCATCCCCCCTTTCACCGACACTCTGTGCATCTTATCTTTGTCGACCCATGCCTCCCTCGCTCACACACCGCTGCCTCTCCTGTTAAGAGGTGGGACTGCTGTGAGTGAACAGGCCCTTCCTCTGCGCAGCGCTGATAGAGCCTTAATCTCAAGACTGATGCCCAGAAAGAGGCTGATTAAAGGGGGGCGATGAGGAAGAAGGCAGGGCCTTATCACGGCGAGTGAAAGCATCCCAACTCTCTGGGCTAATTGGCCGGGGAGCGAGTGGCCAGCTGCTGGGCAGAGATTGGGTCACCTGATGGCTTTCCTTTCACACTGTCGCTGGGTATACTTTTACGCACTCTCTCCCTCGAGTTTGCTCCGTTTTAATGAACTCGGCCTTGTGATCCACAAAGCTTGCTCAAAGCTGAGCTGATTGTGCTCCAGTGAACTCCCCCACCCCACACGGGGAGACCCTGGGAAGCTTGATGTAATTTTTTTGAAAACCTGACTCAAAGAGGGTGGGGAGTGGGGGATGGTTTGACAACACTTAGTAAAGGGATTAATTGAGCTTAACAATAGGGGCCAGGGAATCACTCACGGGATCGCTGATATAAATGCCTTGTTTACACAGGAACATTTTCTCATGACACCCCCTTGATACTGCAGCAAATTGCTGAGATAATTTACCCACTAAAACCTGTCCAAACCTTCAGGCCTCATGACAGTGTTGGTTTGGACAAGATCTAGGGCAAGAAATTAATTACTTTTTTTGGGTTTCTCAGAGCTCAGCTCTGTTTGGCATCCAAGAAGCAAAACCTCTACACAGCAGCAAAAACTCACAAGAGAAATAATGAATCCAAAGATTTCACTGCAATACAGAGACAGATAAGAATGCTTATATATGCATGCTCATTAAGGTATAATGTTTTGCGCACAGTATCTAAATATTTCTTTGTCCGTTTTGGCCCTGGAGGGAAGGTTACATTTGCACAAAAGTCCTGTTCAAATGAAATGTAACCTGACTAATAGGTTATGTTAATTAGTATTTATGGTAATTGGACTCTTTCTGTATTCCTTAATCTATGTAAATTTCACTGAGATATGTGGAAAGACAGGAAGTACATTCCTACAATCTCTCCGACCCTTGTACTTTACATTGTTACTTTCTGGCAGCTCGTGTATAATTAGGCCTTAAGAGGAGCATTTTAGACATAAAATGAAATAGCTTAAACCTCAAATGAGGCGAGGAGCTCTGTTCTACATGCTACCAGTACAAGATGTCTGCTGGATGTATCCTAGTCCCCTGTCATTGCCCCTCATCCCCCCCCAAACTGCCTGCATTAGCATAAAACTCTTGTCAGACAGTGTGCGAGATTCAGCAGAAGTGTGATTGGAGAAAGAGAGGGCTTCTGGAAAAAAGTATGTGAAAAAGGAAGAGTGCTAGACTAGCATCGGGTCTAGGGGGGGAAAACTAATTTCCCCAACCCAGATCTGCACTACAAGCAAAATGGATGCGAAGCCCCTTAAACGTGCCAAGTTCAAGCCCATTTCAATATTCGCTCTTCAGCAAATCTAATACCTGTGACATTAAAATAAAGCTGCTTTCGCCGGATTTGTGCTCTAGCCTGCCTGATAAGATCAACAGGGCAAAGCAACACTTGAATACTGACAAAGAAAATTGGCTGCGAGTGCACTTCAAATCCACATGAAAACGAGAACAGACACTCAGGCCCCTTGTACACGCAATTTTGAGCATAAAATCATTGTAAAAGTCTCGAATAGGGACTGATTACTAAGATTTTGTGTTATCAGAGGTGAAATAAAAGAACTTGTCAGCCGTTTCACAAAACAGTGAGATATAGGAATATGATGATAAATGTATGAGCAGACTATCTCAGGGATCATTACCGACATGTGAGAATCTGTAAGGTACGAAGCCACATACGCTGTATCCGGTGAGGGTTAGATCACTTTGTGTTACAGAGCCTTATGTGATATGTGGTGTCATGCTCAGTGGGGATAAAAAAAATACTTATTAATCCATAGGACTTTTTGGAAAATGTTTTAGATTATAACTGCTGACGTAGAGTGTATTCTTTGTTATTCTCTCTGCAGATTTTAAGACAAACCACGACAACTCCCTGGTTGAAGTTGAAAAGTGCAAATCAGCAGGAAAGTCCAGAAGAAGATATCAAAGATGAAACTGTCAAATTCCTGTGATTTAACAAGCGCACTGCTGCATGTAGCCTCTCACTAAACCTGAGTGATAGCTGGTGAATAAAAATAATGAGACATGGGGATCATATCCACAGAGGTTTATATGTCCGTTCTGTATGCACAGAGGCACTCAGTGTTCACAAGGAGGATCATTCCACATCACACTAAGATTGAACAGTGTATTTTTTTACTTAGAGTGCCGGCCTGCAGATCTTCCTTTTTACAGTGAAGATAATTGAGTCTATAAAGAGAAATGCATCACCTGAAAAGCAGCGCAACATTTCATTACCTGCCATGCACTTCTCCATAAATTTGCACACAAGCATGTTTGTTATTTACCCAAGAGTCTGTTGGGGAATCATGAATACCAAAAGACTTTGGTAGGTTTTGATAATGTCCTTACTCTACATCACAGTGTTACAAAACCTTAAATGATTTCTGATTAAAATATTCGATAATAACATCGGTATAATTAAAGAGAAACATAATGTTCGATCCTTTCAAACCCTGGAGCCTTCGTTGAGATGACAGAGATGCTCTGTAAAATGCCTCAGTGAACATGGGTGTTGAAAGTTTGCAGTTTTTCTACCCTGAGGCAGAATAAATATCTACACTGGAGGGTCACAGCATCTGTCAACGCAGGTAAAAGGTTCCTAAACTTTTTATCTTCAAAATGTTAACTTTTAAAGGATTTATGAAAAGAAAAAGAAGTAACAGTCAAACTGACACTAAAGTAGATGTGGAATCACATATTTTGCTTAACATAGTTTCAATGGGACATAATTCATGCATCTACTGCATGTATTTAGAGTTTTATTAAAGGACAGCTGAGCTTGGTGTACTAATTGTGTGATACAAAGTACCTTTGGCACCTGCAGCTACAAGCTAGTAACTGTTGATATTTTCAGTTATCTTTACTAATTCATAGGGAACATTCACATTTTGATTTAAGACATCTGAGCCCTGAGAGCTAGCTGCCAACAAGAAACAAACCTTTTTTATGCAACAATCAACTGAAGTCACAATGTTATTTTCATGACATTTGCGCTTGTTTTTGGTTGAAGTGTATCTGTGTTTTAGGGTCCTATGTTAATCAGTTCAATATTATGTCAAAACACATTAACTCTGTGTAGGGGTCAAACAGGACCCTGGGATCATCGGACCTGGGGAACTTAGGGCCCTGGGAGCATAGGACCCTGTGAACATACGGTCTTGGGAACATAAAACCTTGGTATCCTAAGACCCTGGGAACAAAGGAATGACCTGGTTATTATGTGGCCAGCTGTGTTCCATCATGTGCACTGCATATGTGTGCATATTAGTATCCACATGTGTGTGCCTTGTGGGTTGAAGGTAGCGTGTTTCCTTAAAGAGAATAACTGTGTTGCACAACATGAGCCTCAGACATGCTCCAGGATACCGCTGGCTCAAACTATTCAAGAGTGAAAAGAAAGACAACCTGACATACTAGAGCCTGGCAACATAACCAATCACACTGGCTGACTATTAACAAATGACATTATGACTCCTTGACAAATTTGCCTCAGCGTGTTGATCCACCACGACATTAAATGACAGTTTATACAACAGAGAGTGAAGAACTGGCCCCGGTCAAACTGGCGTGTTTTGTGATTCGTGAGACGAGTAGAGACAAGCCGCAAGAATTAGAGGGGCAGAGACACTGAAAGAGACAGACATTAAGAATTAGAGGTACACAGAAGCTGAGCGAGACAGAAAGAGAGAGAGGGAGCGAGGCTTTGCATGGTGTAAATCACTGGGCCTGAAGCATGGTGCCAGGCCTGCCAAGCAGCTGTTTGGTATGCAGTGTGTAAAGCCTGTTCTCTATCGGAGCTGACATCCCGGGCAGAGGAATTATGATGAGAGATGATTGTATCATGACTGTAATTGTAAATGTAAATCCTGCAGCACGGCCACCCTCTTTTTGTGCATAACGATGAGTTGCCCAAACAAAATTTACATTCCACTTCATATCGTGCGGCGACTGCATTACTTTGACAAACAATAACCATTGACAAATGAATAACATAAAAGGAGATGATTAACTCCAGAAAAGCAATCTGGGTGGATAATTTACGCTGTGCTCACGTGCTGAAGCTTCCCCGGGCGGCACTTGTGTTTTCTGTGTATGCATGTGTATGGTTATGGCAGCAGAGATTTATATTGTGTATAGTTAGCGTGCAGGAGGCCCACACATTCACCTGTCTTTGTCATGAGAGCCCTTTATGTTTTAGTCTCATTTATTAAAACTGTTACACTCTAGCTGGAAAACTTCTGATATTGAAGTTTCTAGTTGAAATTAAACGCCACATTTGTGATGGAACAGCTGCTGATTCCTCTCATTATCCAAATACAACAAATATGTGCCACAGTAATTAGAGCAGTGCAATCACTGGTCTATGGTGATTATACAAATACACAGACAGAATTGAAGGTATGGTCTATCGCCTTCTGTATAGGGCTCCAGAGGCATCCATCTCATGTGGGCAGTGCAAGGAGACTCGACGCTGCATTGATACAACAACTGCAATTAGTGTACACAAAAAGCTATTTGTTGCTGCTCATTTTTCATTAGCCAAAGAGGTAAATGAGCTAACAAAGTTGGCACAGATTAGCCTAATTAAAGAAGCTAATTGATCCTGTTTTCTTTATACTAGTCCTCCTGTCTGCAGAGGTTTGCTTACAATGCTACCCACACCTCAGACCATTGTGCCAGAAGTGACAGTTCACAGAGTATCTGACCATGCAAATAGCTTCTGTTTTAACGTTTCCCTTTTGTAATTATCTGCCAGACAAAAACTTCTGACAACAACCAGACATGCCAGAGGTATGGGAATGGGATTTCATTTATGCTGCTTGCAGCATTTGAAAATGACATTTGAAAATGTCTTTCTATAAACAATATCCAGCTGTGAATGGTTTTCATCTGAAATATTCTTTTTGCCAAAAAAGGAAACAAAAATGATGAAAACTGTTGATAACAAGGTGTGTAGACCCCTTCTATTTCTACACTTTACTTTCTGTCCATAATCCCTCCCAATAATGTGATTGGCAGCTCTGGTTAAATGTGTGACCCAGAGTCCAATTACATGGAAGGGGTGTAAAGTATATGAGTCCGATTACGGGCCCATCTTCCCAGAAATAAGGACTCTGTCACCGGGGAGCTCTGGGCCTCACAGAGCCAGCCAAGCCTGGCTGCAAACGAGAGTGGTATTCTCTCCTCTGTCACTTCTCATTGTTGTGAAGCAGCCGCTCCGCATGCGAGCAAAGTAACCTGCAAAGAGGCATCGTAGCAGAAAATGCTAAGACATAGTCTAGCATTTATATTTATCAAACATATAAGCGTGCACACGTAGAGAGATATGCGTATGTAAAAACACACACACAAACATCGTTTATTCTCTCTTTCTCAGGTGACATGCATGATTGCACACCCACGCATATTTGAACAGTAAGCAGCCTATTTTTAAACGTTAATAAACCAAATTCCAGAAGAGCCCCGCCTCACATCCCCAAACACAACACTAACATTAATAATGCAGATCCCATCACAGTGGTTAGTCTTATCTACTTATAGAAAATGAAGCCCATAGCATAGTGCACCAAGAATACTGAAAAGCAATTATTGCTCTCAGCTGTGGTGAGCCCCAAATTAATGAGGGAGAGTGAGACAATGGAGGTTTGGGTAAAAAATCTGCAGGATAATTTGTTTAGAGGGTGAGGAATAAAAAAGTTCTGAGAGTCTAGTTAATTGTATTCTTCTGGTGAAGTTGGGAAAGTGCAAAGGTAAGAGTGTCCCTGGTAGAGTCTAAAGGTACACAGCTCTTTTTAAAGACCACAGAAACCTCTATTCTCTTTATAAATTGCATGCTAATTACATTGTTGCATTCAATTACGCAAGCAAGTTCTTGAGAATTTTTTTTTTTAATCTGGTGCTGGACTGAACGTGACAACAAGTTTGCATGTTCAGCTGCACTGTTCAAGAACATTTTCTTCTCCTCTGCATGACTAGATAACGATTGCTCTCCCCTTCTTGCTGACACAGGAGTCAACCTCTCAACAATGCGAGTATCTCCCATACTGGTACCACTGGGGCCATAGGAGGCTGACTTTCAAGTGGGGGCATCAAGTCAGGGCTAAAGCCTTCTCTGAGTCCCCTGGCTCTAAAGCTTAGGCTACACACACATATCTGTGCACGAGCGAATGAGTGTTTATGTGGGAGTGGTGTGCACTGAAAGGTCAAGAAGCAGCCCACATCCTCCCTCAGAAGGAGGAGAGAAGAACAGAGGAGAGCTGGGTGCTGGGTGTGGGTGGGCAACTGTATAAATACAGTAAACAGTATGACAGTATGCCTACCTTGTTCTTAAATTTATTTATTTATTGACAATAAACATGTAATGTCAGTGCGTTTTCATAGACAGAAAGAAATTGACATATGACCTTGTTGTATAAGCACAATAAGTAAATCTGTGTGCCTCCCACCATTTTCAATGAATACGAAAGAGAATGTATTTTAATGAGTGCCAAAAGGTTTCAATAACAGAACAGGGAAGCCAATTATCACACTCATTTGTGATGCAGTAAAGTCACATCTAATAATAAATAAAAAAAATACAACTCAAGGCCCACGCTCTAGTTTTTTCTCGGGCTTCCTGCATCTCATAGTGAGTGGACTGAACCAGTGGGAAAATCTCCATGACAACAGAGCAAACTCCATCTAATGATAGAGGCCATGCATGTGATGTGGTTGCAAGGTCCAGAAAGATCTGGTTGGTGGACCTTGAGATAAGTTGTTGTTGTTTTTTATAAGCTTAAAGACAACCCTAAAAACATTATACAGCTATTTCAAGGTTAAGTCTGATAATATTCTATATTTTTCTGAAATGTCAAAAAAATCACATAAAAACATTGAGTTTCCTACTATTGAAACACAACATTATCTATTACAATAAACAGAGCCACTGTAGTTTAAGTCAATGCCACCCTGCTGCTGAAGGTACTCACTATATTCCACTGAAAGTGAATTAATCTGGAGCTCAAAATACTGTTACACTGTTAACTATAGTTCAGGTAACATTTGCTTAAAATTACAGTGCCCTGCTGCTATATGTTTATGACCTTTTTAAAAAAAAGATTTACGAATTTACGAACAGATGGTTGGAGTATGGAAGTCAGTAATGACAACTGGGTAATATATTTTTGTTTTGGTCTTTTCAACGGATTTGTTCACAGTAGGATAAATATTGAGTAATGTGAACCTTATCCTTTAATGCTCTATCCTCGCTTTTTAATAAATTTAAAACTAAATAAATAAAAGCTTTCTCTCATCTCTTGATACTTTAAAAGTCAGTTCAAAGAAATCACATAACATGTTTTCCTGCTTACTCCTAGTGGTATGTAATCAGGCTGAAACTGTATTTTTGATTTTATAAACTACGAATTCCAGATATAGAGCCCTGTCTTTTCTTTCTTCATTCCAATGTAATGGAGGTGGATGGTATGTATATTGTGGCGTTCTAAACATTGGAAGATCTCTGTAAATCATAGTGTAGAGTAACATAGATTTTGTATCTGGAAAGTCGAAGGCCCATTGAAGTTTTATTTATCAGAAGTTTAAATTCTTAAATAGTCTTAGTGGAGGATATCTCAAAAATTTGAGGCGACTATCTGCACTAGAGTTGAAACTAACAATTACTCTATAAACTGTCAAAAAATTGTGAAAAATGCTCAGCACAGTTTCATAATTGTGTCTTTTGTCTAACCAACGGTCCAAAACCCAAAGGCTCTTCATTTACTATCATAAATGACAAAGACGAGCATCAAATCTGTTTTTCAAGAAGCTGTAACCAGCAAATGTTTGACATTTTTGATTAACAATTATTTGATTATAAAAATACTTCTAAACTAACTTTCATTCAGTCGACTAATCACTGCTACAAAACACCAGGGGCACAGTGTAAAATATGATTTTGTGATTTAGTAACAAGTGAAATTTCCACCTTCTTTAAAATAAGCACCCTCCATCAACATTTACATCTTACATGAACGCCTCTGCACACCAGCTGTGTTGCTCTCACTCACATCTCACAGCAAATGTTGCCATTACAATAATCGACTTTTCTTACGAGCAACTTTGTTTTCTTGACTGCGCTTTAATCTCTGCAAGCCAGACTCTTATATCAATGCCACCCTGCATTACCCCTGACACTCAACGGTGCTGTGGTAAAACATGAAATATAGTCTCATAAAGGTCTTATCAGCCAGACAAGTGGACCTTAGAGTTCCAGACGAATGCGCTTAAAGGCTCATGTGGAGTTTAAAGGATATATAATGATGTCTGGCCTTAGAATAATTCTAGCTGGATGCATGCTACAGTACAAGGCTCTTTGGTAAGCAATTAAACATGTGGGCCTGCCCTTTAGTCCAGTTGCCAGGTAACTTTTATTAATAAATGTGCTACAAATACAAATAACATGTAACCAGATTTTCAGGGTTTCTTTTATATTTAGGCTGGCTGTGATAATTTGGTTTAGTAAGAATCCAGATAAAGCCTCTCTCATAGGATCATTGCTTTAGACAACAAATAAGCAGATGTCAAAATCACGAGAATATGCCTGGATAGAAAAATAAGGATGCTTATTTGTTGTAACTCATCTATGTAAAGCCACACTGTAATGATCAAAAGCCTCTACGCCATCTCACTTAGCACATGGGACAGCTTTCAGTAACAGAATTCAGTCTCATTAAAATGTGGCCGCAAACTTGGCTCCCGCTGTCTGACTGTTTGCTGTTTACCTGTCCTCTCATTCAGCTGTGATTCATGTGGATTTTTCCAATAATCACTGATGTTTGTTTATCCTTTGCCTTACCTCCCACTTCACCACTCAACAGGAACTATTCAATCAGTTTACAATGAGGCAAATTATAAAAAAAAGAAACACAATAATTACTCGCAGGGTGACGTTCTGTTCTGGTAATGGTTTGCTTTAATCCTGTATCTGCTCATGACGACTACAGCGTGCAGTCATAGAAGGATAGAGACTTTCTTTTTCTCACTGCGCTATTTCTTATTTATCACCACAGAGACCAAAATACCTAAGCAATGATGTTAAATAACAAGTTGATACCGCAAGGTGAATTTAATAACCAAAGCAGCATTGAAATCATTTCCTGTATTTTATAATGAAGACCGACATACAGGTCTTTGTGTTCTCCTTTTCTCAGAGAAAGCAAGTTCTGTTCCTGCTCTGGCCTTGGGCAGCAAACATCAACAGTGTGACAGAAGTATTCATGCTGATAAGCAGGTTGACAATCCTTGGTACTACAAAGCATTATTAAATGAGACCTTGATCAGTTTTGAATGCTGCTGAAACTCTTGTCACCGACAAGGTGATCTTAAATAAAAAAATGAGGGAGCAGGTTGAGGTGGAGAGACACAGTTTGCTCCACAATCATTATCTTATCACACCTATACCACTAAATAAAGGGGTACACAAATGCTATTATTTTTTAGTCACTTAAAGTAAAAATATGTAAGTTCTGATGAACAAAGTGGGAATAACAGGATAACAGGATATTTAATTTCCTTGACCAGAGAGTGGTACGGGATCACAAGCAGGAAACAAGAAACATGTCTCCTGATGAGGTGTCAACTTCTTGGGTTTTAAGAACCTTATGGTGGCTGACATTAACCACCATAAGCTACTAGTCACACTAGTAGTGGCAAAGTCTATAGCTGACTGTAGGCAGTGTATTAAATTCATTGCACAGTCCTCTTTGGACCACGGTTTAGTTTGCTGTGCATATATACGACTTTAAGAGACACATAATTACCATGTCCATACAGTTATTAGACATTTGTATTAGGTATCTTTGTATATTTGCAGTCCTGAAGTTCAAGTCCAGTTCAGCTAAAATATCACAGTGTGCATTACAATCTCATCAGCTCCCAGAACTGTCTGACCCACAACCAACTGAAATTTCACACAAACTGCACACACAAGTATGCAGGCTACAGTTGCAGACTGTGACAAGCCCTATTTTCCTTTAATAGGAAATAGTTTTGTTTGCTCACCATCTCCAAAAAAGGTAATTACAACAATGCAGACTAAATTACTTACCTGGTCGAAGCTGGGGAGCCCTTTACGTGCCTTATTGTTTGAGAAGCCACTGTGTAATCAGCTGCTGTGTGGATTCATCCATTGTCATTGAATTTGTGCTCAATAATAATGTCAAAGTTTACTATCCTGCAGCAGCATTTATGAAGAAATCAAAAAGTGCTATCAAAAAAACTGGGTCACTTTGAAGTTCCACATTTCCAAAGCACTAACTAGACCTTAGACTTTCTACTTATACCATAACTTCAACACCTTTTTTTCCCAGCTACATTGGTGGATATTTAAGTTTTTCTTTTGCTAGGACCGAAAAGTAACCAGCGTTGGCCAAACGCATTTAAATTAATATGGATTTTCTTCAAACAAAGGTGATGAAGGGGGTCAAAAATGTACATAGGAGGACTTTTAACTTCGAGAGGACTTGGAAAAATTCAGTGTTTTACACTGCAGTACATCTTTCATACTGGGAAAAAAGTCCACTAATAACCACCAACATCTGGCCTTTTTCTTCAATGGCAAAAGGTACAATAAGCATTCATTACCAGGTCTAAGGATGCAGCACTAGTCACAGGTATTAATCAGCTCCATCTCCAATGGGCATTGATGGAAACATGCAACCCTGGTAATTTTCACCCCTTCACCGGCTGAATGCCATGATGCACATTGACGTTTCAGACATGGGTGCATAAATAGCTTTCCATTCATCTCTATTCAAGCAGCGCTAAAACATTGCTCAGAAAGCATTGAGTTTGAAAGACTGAATTAAGAGTTAAAAATTACCACAGTAACTTTTTCACTGGCCTCCATGCTGCTTCTTACTGTTCCCTGTTTTTGAGCACATTTAATGCTGTGAATGTGACACACCAAAGAGAGGCAAACTTGTTAACTGGTGATGGGAAAGGAGCCAATTGGTTATTTTAAGTGCTTACCCGTGTTTAAAGAACCCACATTCATATATGCTCTAATTTTGTTTTAAAAATGTTATATTATTCAACAAAGGCACTGGTGGAAGCTATGGTGACTTTATAGTATTGATTTGATTAACAATAAGAGGTGTCCACTGCATCAAATGTAGACTGCTGTCAAGCCATTCAATAAAGGGTCACCAAGCCCTCACTGACTATTTAACAGGTCCCTTGAACATGCCGCATGTCTCTCAATTGCTGCAGTGGAGCTGCTAAATGGCACACTGGAGAAGACGTTGCTTGTAAAAGTCAGTTCCCAGGTGTGAAGGTGTATAACTATGAATGAGAAGCAGGATGATCCTAAAAAAGGACAGTGGACTGAATACAGAGTTGCAAGTTGGCCTCAAGAATCGATGACATACCTTTGGCCTCGCTATTCAGTAGAATACAAAAAATAATATTGGCCTGAGGAAAGGCTTTCACACTGAGACTTTTGTGGTGTCTGTTAGTGGTACAAGTGGCAGAGTAACATATTTATTAAATCTGAGGGACCAAAAGGCATATTTTGCAATAACTACAGAGAAAATTGGTAAAATTCAAACCCATATTATTTTCCACAGTTGGTGGAATACACCTCATAACCCACTTGACCATGTGACTATGATTGATAAATAAGCCTACATAAACTTGAGTGAATCATAACAGTAACCTCTATACTTTTATTTCACAAAAGAGCCCTGAGCATCAGATCAAATTACACATGCTTCCTACAGTTGGCAGACTGACCTCAGGCATACTGCACCCTTATCATGATGAATTACTGTTATACTGTAATGCAACTCCAAAGGGTGGACTGCATTAGAAGAGGAAACCATGAATGAGCCACCCACCCCCCCTTGGGCTGGAAGATTATAACCATGCTGCTAAACCCAGGGATAATCAGAATTTTCTGTCCTTGGGTGTACTTTGCTCGATAGAAAAGTCCTTCAAATTCTGTCAATCTCTACCTGTGGCTATAGATAACTCAACAGAGTTGTCACAGCTAACCAATAATTGCAGCCATTGAACCACACAGTGGTGTCTCTGTTTCTGATGTTGAGGTGGGGAGAAAAAATTTACAATTTCAAGGTGTTAACGCCTTATCAGACTGGTTTTTAAAAGAGCAAATGAGAAGAAGGAAATGATAATGATAAAAGCCCATTTTGTCCAGAATTGATCGAATAATATAAAGATGTTACCATCAACATGTAACATGCAACACAATTAGCTACGTGATTGTGAAGTATGGACCTCAACGCTCGACACATTACACTACAAATGAATGTGTATGCACGTCTTTTGGATATGTAAATAGCCAATTGTTTGCTAAACTGTTAGTCATAATAGAATCATTAGTTAAAGTGTTGCAGCAAAAACACACAAAAACAAAAAACAATGGATGTAGAACTAAATTTTAATCCTCGCTTCAGCATGGGTAGTGATGTGTGTGTGTGTGTGTGTGTGTGTGTTTTTTTATTAGTGAAGATCAAGGTCAAAAGTAACCAATACTCAAGGTTATGTTGCTTTTGCTGCTGCTGCTCCTAAACTTTGGAAACAAGCAGTGCCGGATTGGGAATACGGGCAAACCGGGCATTGTCCCGGTGGCCTGCGAGGCTTTCTGGCCTACTGGCCTGCGTTATTTTTATTTATTTTATTTATTTTACGACGTGAAATATAATAACAATTTAACATACCGTTGTAGGCGAATGACGGTATATAAGCCCTCCTATTGGTGCATAAACTGGTAGCTCGGCCCATTGTTCATGACTGATGTAGCTGCTGGACCAATGAGCTGAGGGCAGGGTCTGCCCGGCAGGTCCCCTCCCTCTCGGGCTACAAGGTGCCTGTAAAAACAGCTAAGACCGAGCGTGATAAAAAGTAGTTTATAGTAGCTTATCTGACCATGGATGGCAAAAAGAGAAAGGGTGGCGCTGAAAGAGCTAGGGACCAAAAGAGAATGGCCCTCCAGGTGGATGCTGCAAAATGTAGAAAAATATTCGATATGTTTGCATCTTCTGGACGCGGAGATTCAACATCTGCGGCAGCTTCAAGTGGCGGAGAAGGTCAACAGGTGGACCCGGGGAGCACTACGGCCATGATCACTGTGAGTATAATTGATAAACTGCAACCTAACTGGTTCATAAATCAGATATCTGTGTAAGACAGAGATGGACATCTGTCACACCTGTCTCTGTCATCACTCAGATATGTATTATAATTGGATATTAATTTCATTGGTGCTAACTCTGCCAGTCATGTAACCTAGCCATTAAGCAATGCAACCTGGGCAAATGGTGTGCATGCTAGCTAGCAGGCAGGTTGTTTCATCATGGCTAGTTGGACTGGCAGTTTGATGGATTTATTTCGCCTCTGACCTGAAATTAAGTTCTCTCGCACATCTGTCATTAAGAGGGGGTAAATGTCGTCTACCGGGGTCACTCATACATCTGTCATTAAGATGGCAGAGGTGGGGGTGTTGGAATATTTGTACTTATGGGTGTGAAGTACTGTGTACTCATATCATTACTACTGTCTATAGTGAACATACCTACCATAGTACTATACTGTAAATACCCTAGTGTACTCATATCATTACTACTGTCTATACTGTACATACCTACCATAGTACTATACTGTAAATACCCTAGTGTACTCATATCACATGTCAGTCCTATGGATGTGTTTTCAAATATTTTAATCAAGGAACTTTGGGGTGTGTTGGTCCATCAGGTTGATTCAACATCCGCAGAGAAGTGTGCAAGTGAGAAGAGGGAAAAGTTGAGAGAACCAGAAGAGCAGGAGAAAGAGTTGGTAGAAAAAGTCATAGAGACAGGGACGGAAGAGCAGGAGAGAGAGACTAAACAATATACAGAAGGTCAGCAGAGAGAGACAGAAGAGCCAGAGAGAGACACAGAAGAGCCAGAGGTAGAGCGTCAAGGCATCGACTACTTTGCTGAATGAAATTACCCACCCCCAATAAATGAATGAAATAAATAAATAAATACCCCCCCCCCCCAAAAAAAAACAAAAAAAAAAACAGGTGGTGGCCTGGCCTAAGTAAAAAATGCCCGGCCTAAAAAAATGGCCCAGTCCAGCCCTGGAAACAAGTCCAGCAAAGCCAAATCAATTCATGGTTAAAGAGCTTCATAAAATGCACTGTATTCTTTGGCTGGCTCTCTTTTTTGATGTTATATTGTATGCTGGATTTGAAGACCAGTTTCATATTGATTCTTGTCTATTCCTTGATGATTTGTCTGACTACATAAATTGCTTTAGCAATAAGATTTGTGCTTGCGTTAATAGTACAGGTATTGTATTAGAAAGGAGTCAATTTTTTCTCTGAGTCTTGTAGTTCTTGTTGACTGTCCTGCTAATGTATTTACAACACAGATCCCAAAAACGTTGGGACACTGTGTAAAACGTAAATAAAAACATGCAATAAACTGTATTTACTCACAACAGTGTTCTTGAGCCCATGTAGAAATACCTTTTATACAATCGTGTTCCACATTAACATTAAATGTATTGTATTTGTACTGTTTTCAATGGAGTAGTTGAACTGTGGATCGAGCTCCATCTCCCTTTGTAAGAGGAAGATGCACTAAGTATGCAACTGACCTTGACGCTTAACAGAGCACCAAATCTGAATGATGTAAATCAAAAAAGGTGACATATCAAGAAGCACACCAACATGCGCTGAGTAAGAGTGGGAGTGAGACCACTACAAGAAAGGAGAATAAGCAATTAAAAACGGGGCTGCCTTTGCATGATGACATGAAAACAGGCATGAGAAAATGTCTTTCTCCTTGGTAAAATGTGACTTAGAGTGATTCGTCCCAGGTTGGTGGTTGATTTACCTGGCATAGCCAAAAGTGACAGTTGAAACCATGATCTTACAAGATTGGACACATGTCCCAGAAGGTCCTGCTTAGTATCATAACAGCAGTGATGACCAGATCAATGTCAATCAATACCCATAACGAGCCTCCTTAAGGTCCCCTCATTTATAACTACAAGTTTTCTGTGCCGTGCTTGATTAATGCTTAACCACCCCCCCATCACTCTCTAAATCAGTCGGTATTGTGTCCTGTGATGCACGCACCCACCCAAACACCTTGAATCAATAACCTTGGCTGTGTTTTAGCTAAAGTCACGGAGACTGTAATGATGCTTAACAGCCCATTAAGGTGATGGAGACCTCCAGTGTGATGTGGGTGACATGTCAGGGACTAGCCATGGCTCTGAACACCAGAAGGAGGTCATGTTCACAGAGGCAAAGTGCATTTCACATGTTTGATACATTTCAAGGGACTCACTTCTTATCTCCTTTATTTACACTTGATTTTCCAACTATCAGGTGAAGTTGTGGAGTTTTTTTTTAAAGACTTTAAAGACTCCTTGTTGAAAAGATATTTTTTTCCTCTAATATGTGTAATTATGTTTAATTGCTGAGCAGAATAGGGAATCCTTTCTCTGCATACAAACAGGGTGGTTATGATGTACATTTAGCAATTCATGAAAGCCCTCTGCGTTTCCCTAGCTACAGCGCCAAACAACTAACCAAGGCTGGCTAAGTTTCTTTTGTTTTGGCTCTATTGTTTCGTGACCTCAGTTGTATAAGAGGCTTGTTCTCCATTGTTTGCCTCTGCGGTGAAATTGATTAACATTGGGCTATAATTGCAGCAAAGATTTGGGGACAAACATTGGGCCGCATTATCTTTCACAGTGTGTGACAAAATGGAGCCATAATTACTATCAACTGATTCAGAAAACAACGCATCTGAATCCAGTTGAAGTGCAGTCCATTAAGTTGCACGCCTATTTGCACTTGTATGTGTAATGGATGGTTACCCCTTGCTGATCAAAAGAGACTTAATGTTGCATCAGATAGCAATAACTGAGGAGGAAGAAGAGGTTGCAGAGTATGTGAGCGAGGCTGCATAAAAGCCAGAGAAAGAGTATGAGAGCAAATGAAAGGTTAAGTGCAGGCCAAGTCCAAAGTGATTATGCATGTATGTAAAATATGACTTGTTGCCTCAGTGTGAATGAAGCTTTTTATTTAAATTATACAAACCTCTTGGCTGCCAACTCATAGTCAATATTTACCGACTGTTAGGGTTTAGAGGAAATTCATAAGAAGTCACCTTGAAGTCCTACTTTACTTGTTTACATTGTGTGATGGTTGGGTTTGAGTGTTGCAACAATAATCTGAGCTTCTTTTAACTAAATCGCTTCAATTTGGGTTACACTTATGCATGCATCCACACGCACACACACTAACATATGTACATTACTATACACAACGCACACACTTTGAGATTACACAACACGACTAATCCCACATGACACAAATAGATCTGGCCGACAGGCAGATTTCACAGCCTTCAAAAGCCTCACTGATGGTGGGGGAAACACTGAAGCACACAGACCTTGGATGTTCCTTTGGGTTTTAGCAGCCAAAAACATATACTGTAAATAGCATCCATTTATTGCCAGTCAACAGACTGTGTAGGTCAAGACTCTGTGTAGCATAAGCCAGATATTACACAACTGGCTGTGGACTGTCAGCTAGAGTTGAGCGGGGATTGAGAGTAGAAATGTCTCAAGAGTGCACACGCATTTCTGCACACAAACACACACAGATATACAAAGACAAAGACACTCAAGTACTCTACTGTGCCGCTCTTTGCCTTTATGCAGGTTGACACACTCGTTTCACTGCTTCAGGCTCTGACCGCATTTCACTACTGGAAAAAAAAAGGATCTCCATGGCAACAGCTTCTGCAGTTTGTAGGTTGTAACGTGTGCAATGACATCATCCAGACATCATCCAACATCATGGATCAGAGGTACCTGCTGATGCGCATCTACTCTCCCGTCAATCAAAATTTCATGTGCCCTCAGACAAAAAAGGTAAGAAGAATAGCAAACGTGTTGCAAAAATAGATATCAGCCCTCTGAAACAATAATCAAGATGAATCATAAGATGAGGCATTTCAAGTGCCAGATGTTAAAAGAAGCTTGAACATTCTCCGTTGATAGAAAATTAAATTAAGGTTAACACTTGGCAGAGAACGATGCCAATGGTTGACCTTATGTTCTTAAAGGACCTTAAAGTCCTCATTGGACAAAATACATTTTCTGACCAACAGACTGTACTGAAAGCTCCATTAAGGAATTTCTTCCCACTGGTGGGCAGAAATACTCCAAAACAAACTTAAATGGTATGCATGTCTATATCCAGTAGATACAGAAAAGCATGGGTATCACATTGTAGAACCATAGCTGTGCATACCTCGTCAACACCATTTTTTCACCAATCAGATCAACGAATGAAATGTCAACAAAATGAGATAGTAGGAGAGCGCTGATATAACTGATGTGATCTATCAGCATCTCTAACCTCTTCAAAAGCCACCCAGTATGGAGCCGCCATTGTTGTTTTTCAAATGCCGGTAGCTGCCAGTAGTTCCTCAAAGAACAATGACTGGTCCAAAACCCGCTGTGGTTCTGCCACAAGCTCAAAAGCTTGAAGCCTGGCAAGATGGATCCTCGGTTCACCTGATCTTGTGTGATTTTGTGATCCTTCAAAGCTGCCATGTAAGGTAAGCAGTGGACTGAATATAGTGAAATTATTAGCAAACAGTTGGGTGAATAAGAGGGCAGGAAGCATCTGCTTTGTAACCCCATGATTTCCTGTGAATCACACATGAATTAACAAGAGATACTGGATGTTTTATTACAGTACAACAGTACAACAGTGACACTGAGAAAAATCACATGGAAGGTACATGTAGAGTGTAATGGTTGTCAAATGCAAACAGAGAGTGAAAGGGCAAATATGAGTGCCTGTGAGAAAGGAGCCACAAAAGATGTTAATGATGTGATACAAACATGGGAAAGGCAGCAAAGGGAAAGCTACACAAGTGGGAGCAAGGATAAAATGTTGGGAGAGTTGAGATGAGAAGAGTGAAATATGGCAGGGAGGGAAGACAGATAGAGAGATGCCACAAGCATGAACAGATGGCTGAGAAGGCAGTCGGAAAGAGCGAGAAAGGGAGAGAGGCAGAGAGAGTACGACAGACAGACACAGAGAGAGAGAGACAGAGAGAGGGAGAAAAATCTGGATCAGGCTGAAAAAGGCCTCGAGTTCACTTTGGGGAATGCAATAAGTAGGACAGGCAAAACTTAAATTCCAAAAAATTAGACCCAAAAATAACCCAAAGGAGAACAAACCACTGAAGCCTGGGAGCTATGTTAGATGGTCAGTCAAAACAGAGCTGGCTCATCCTCTTTGAAGAACCGTCCTCTCTTTAGGATTCATAATCTACCTGAGGATGAGCAACAAAAGGGGGCTGAGATCTTCATGGTAATCTATGCAAATTCAGCAATGATGGAAAAATGATAAACAGGGACAATCCTGATGCAAATTAAGTCTCCTAAAGGAGGCAGATTCATCCATATGGATGTAAAGTTGGAGCTATAGCATATACTGTATAGTTAAACGCAAGATTGGAGAAAGTAAGCAGAATTTCTTCAGAGTTGGGTTGGAGGCCTTGCTGCACTGCACTGCTGCGTTTTTTTCCTGGCAAATCAGAGCTTCAACTCTCTCCCCCACACCTTTTTGCATCCAGCCTGTAAGGAAACAGTTCCTATTCTTTCCCCCATGCTTAAGGCGATGACAATATATACGAGCTAGTCATTATCTCAACAATTCCTTCATATTGTTTAATTCCTAAGAACCCCATCTGAACTTAAGAAATGATGTGACTCATTAAGTGGGTTGAACCAATACCATTATATTGCACCATGAAACCCACCCCCATGGCCGATATAAAGCGGGCCTGTGGCAGTCTTCTACCCTTCTCCACTAATCTCTTTGCTTTTCCTATCTCTTCTGTGCGTGCTCCACACACTGCTCCACTACGTCATCTCTAACCAAGTGATCTCACACACACACATCTCCACGCACAAAGCACCCCAGGAGGTAGCACGCATCGGTATTCTCCACCACACGTGGGATGAGAGTAGAGTTGCTGGCAGATTGACAGCTGTTGGATGAGCGTAGATAGGCTGGATTACACACCCCAACAAAAACGACACGGAGATGTGAAGATGTGACACTGCCGTGTACGTACGCAGCCATCTCAATTAGAGCGGAAACCCTACTAACACGTATGCACATGAACGGCACGATCCAATTTGATGCAGTGTTTACCATCCGTGCCTTTGGGGATGTTTTGGTTCTGCCTTTCACCTGATGAGTCATCCACTTTTGTGGGTCAAAAATGAAAAAGTGACGTAGTGTTCAAGCATAGTATGATGTATGCCCTTGATTTGTATGCCCTCCAGAGAAGACATACTACTTTTGAAGATGAGTTTCTGTGATGGGAGCTCAGTGTGGAGATTGTGAGGGCTTCTCTTGGTTGGTTTTGGTTCTTCTTTTTTGCCCAAAAAACCCCTAAAAAAATGTGAGTTCACTGCCGATGCATGTTGATATTAAAGTGACTTACATTCTAATGTAAGATGCCACTGTAGTCCACTTTAAAATTCAGTCAGTCTTTATGATTGGGAATAGCTCTTAACCAAGGCCAAACACTGGCGATCCAATCATTCAGCCTGTGTCAAATTTACATGCGGCTGATTCATTGCTATTGAACTGCTGTAGAGATACCTTTTAAATTTTAAATTGTATACATTTTAGTACAGCATACTTCAGTGCACTCAGTTCTGGTCATAGGTCTATCCTCATGAACATGTCCATGAGTTAATGTAAATATTTGAAGGAAGAGTTTTGACCAAGCTTCTGGCAGACATGCCTTCAGCCCAGCAAAACCTTCCACCTCTAACTCCTACAATTTTTCCAGCATGACTGACGTTTAGCTGACATTATTACCCACCTTTAGAAAATAAGCAGTAACATTAGCTGGTAAAGGCCAAGTTCAGATGGTAACAATCATGACAGCCCGTCAAAATGTGTCTACTGGACATCCTGTCTGACAGGGAAAAATCAATATAGCCAAAGTCATAACCTATTGTCAGATTCTGACAAGTTCTGTGAGAAGTGGCCTTCTACTCTGAGGGTGTGTGTGTGTGTGTGTGTGTGAAAGTGTGTGTGTGTGTGTGTGTGTGTGTGTGTGTGTGTGAGAGAGAGAGAGAGAGAGAGAGAGAGAGAGAGAGAGAGAGATATTTGGTTTTTTGCTCACTCAGCTGTCAGACATACTGCCTTCAGGTCATGTTGGAAATACAGGAGTTGAGAAAACATGAAAATCCAACAATAGTAATTACTTCAACATACCAAAATCAAAAACAACACGTATGTATTGTGCAAGTTAAACCACTGTCTGTTAGGGAGTATGTAGCCAAGCGTAACCAATTACTATTTGGGTAAAATTAAATTTGTTTTTAGATAGCTTGCAAGCTGTTACAAAGACCTTGCAGCACCTTTTCCATTTGGACCCAGTCATACCAAATCATATGAAAAATATATATAAATACATGCAGATGGTTACTTTCATCCACAGCTAAAATTGTCCCAAAACACTGTAAAATGTACTCCGTTTGAGTTAACGTTTTCCAAGAGTTACAGTGTCAGGCTGTAATAATTTCATGAACAATGAAAAAATATATTTGTGACTAGTTTTTGATGCTTTAGGTCTTTAGTAGATATCAATGGACTTGAAGCCAGTCAGAAAATATTGAGAGTCAGACTTGCACATTGTTGGTTTTAGTCTTTTCATGGGATACGTTTACAAAACAAAAACTATTGACTCATGCCACCCTTGTTGTTTATCTGTAAATGGAACTGCTGTTGGTTTAAAACCTAACAGGTTCATGCTGGCCATATTGTACTTGAAATATTACAGGGTACAATAGAAGGTATCCTATTATATGAAACCATAAAAGAAAACCTATGGTGCAGATTACATAAGCAGTTGCATAGCTTAAGTATGTGTTGTGCAGCTGCATCATATAAGGAAAAGTACATAATATGTCCTAAAAATAGATCAGACGTGGCCCCCTTGGGTCCTTGAGCCTGTACCCAGTCCTTCAGTCGTCCTTGTTCAATAATCCATCCATGTGTATACTTGACCTTTTTTTTCCTGCTGCAAAGGCCATGAGTTCATGTTGGCATGATCATCATGTGCCATTGTCTTGTACTGATTTCAAATGATGTAGAAACTTGCACAAACTGGCACCGCATCCAAAAACTCCAAATACTAAAGCCAATACATTTTTAAGACATCAGACCCATTATATCATCAATAGATTAAGGAAGTTAAACTACTACTACTTAATGGTCTTCTCTTGTCAACAACTGATTCCAAAACTGATGCATCACGTTATTGTTTATCAATCTGGGTAAATGGCTATATGTAGTATTGCTCTATTATTCTGAATTCTGTGCTGGAACTAGTCCAACATGCAGAAATTGGACTCCATTACATTTAATAGAGTTTTCTGCAGGACACTGATAATACTGTAAACTGTATTTAATTGTGACTAATGAACTATAAGCTTCAACTGAACAAACACTGAGAGCCGAAATTAACATAAATGATTGTCTCTATTAGTCTTGTAGCAGCCATGTATGTAGCATCAACATAAAAGCATAAAACATAATGAGCATTAACATCAGCTGGCGAATGCACAGCTGCTCATAGCACTGCAGCTACTGTACAGCCTCAGAGAATCAGAGAGAGTGAGCACCGACCTGACAGCACAGTGAGGACGACTAAGGACACACAATTTACATTTGTGATAAGTGATGTGATGAGTGGATGCAACATAGTTTGAATATTTATCTGGATACATTCACTGCATCAACTAATGGAAAATGAAGCATAAGGAGAACTGTGTGTATGTGTGCGTGCGTTTACAAGGACACCAGGTACAGTAGTAAAAGCACTAACACAACTGCCCCCGTGGTTCCCAGTCACTCTTGTCGTGTTTCTTTTTTCCCTTTAAAAAAATGGCTGCACACACACACACGCACACACGCACACACACACACACACACACACACACACACACACACACACACACACACACACACACAGGTACAAAATTCATAAACACATACTGGCACAGACAGTCACGCAGGCATGTTGTCTCTCTCTCAAACACACACTCGCCGTTCGCCCTCTGCTTTATTAGTTGATGAGTCATAGCTCTGGGTCTTCTAAACTGGGACAATCCACACGCACACGCACACGCACACGCACACGCACACACACACACACACACACACACACGGCTTATACAATAGAGCACCACAGATACACCTACATGCACTCACAGAATAGTCTCCGAAACACACACACACATACACACACACACAGGGGCGACTTGGCAGCAGCCAGCCTCACAGCCCGGGGACTCTGAGGCTGCCTGGTGTTGATAGGTTAGTGCTGTTTTTCTTTCACACGTCCAAAAAACTCACAGTGCTAAATATCAGTGCCACCTGCTCCTTCCATGAAATGGGCTAATTAAGTTTATCCTGGGAAAACCTTACTTATCTACTCTTCCTACCACTCAGTGGAGACAGGTTATTGATTGTGCAAATGGAGTATAAAAAAGTATTAGGAAGTGGACCTTATAATTAGGCATAAATGCCATGCAAAAATACATTTCCCCAGTGGCAAAGATACAATCCAAATTTTGCCTGGGTGATGCTTTTTCTCTCATATTTGGTTTATTAATGATACTTTTGATGCCACTTTGAATCTGTTCGTCTGTCCAAAAGCAAGACCACCGACAGGTCAGCCAAGTTCTACTTCCAGTTGCCAAATAAACTAAACTCAAGATATTTGTCGGTGCAACTTTGGAGTGTAAGCGCTGACTTTCACGCTTTTTAGTAAGCTGCACTGGGCACTTTTGCACTTTGACAGCCCCAAGTGACGCAAGAGATAACTGCTTGAATGTTTTTGAAAGTAGGATGGACTTCATTACCAAGAAAATATGCATGTAGTGTCAGGAAGATGCACACTCCGAAATCTTTAAATTTTCTCTTCCTAGTGGCTGCTATGGGAGGAGATGGAGAACAACACAGCTTTTGGATCTGGATCATAATGGCTGCATATGGAACAATTTGCCTTGTATCATTATTTTGTCTGAATATAATGGGTGTCAGAAAAGAGGTAGAGATGAAAAACAGAGGAGTAAGGGAAAGTGATGGACAAGCAAATAAAGAAGCAGAAAGAATGAGCTGTTTCTGTGCTTTTATGTTTCTGTGTTACCAGCCTGTGTGGAGGGAAGTAAACCTCCCCAAGTCATAAAAAAACAAAATCAAATCACCAAACTGTGCCAGACAGGGTGCATAAAATGTTAGCTGATCCTTGGTAAAGCAGTACTTAAGGCAGCCAATCATGACTGAAAACTGGCAGCTTTTGTCCAGAGTGTTAGACAGGGAGCAAATACTTGGACAAACCTTATTCCTAAAGCCTAACCTTAACACAGTAGTTGTATTTGCCTATACTTTACCGTATTGCCTTAAGGTAGCTTAGACAGTCAAGATTCCATGTGGTTTCTATGCATCTTCTTTCCTGTGCCTGAGGAAAACGTAAAGGAAAACTTCCTCCAAGAGCTTCAATGTCTGTAGTACAATATAACAAGACAAAACCTGAAGTCACTGCATGTGATGAACAGTAAAAAAAAGGCTTAATCCAGTCCTGCTGGGATGATCCAATTGAAAAAAATAAAGAAGCTTCTGAAAGACCCACAGGTCCTCAAAAAAAACAGCTTGTCTTAACTATGTGGCTGTCATAATTGAAATAAATATCAACACTCTGTTACTGCATGGAAAGATGCTCAATATCTCCTTTCTGTCCTGTGGTTGGCAGAGAGAGTGAATAGTCTGGTGTGTGTTTGCTAAAGAAGAGAGGGAGGCTTCCATGTTACGGTTAGCCTGAGTCTCAGAGATTAAACCTGAGTGCTGCCAAGACAGCTGGCACAGCGGCTGTGGTTTCTCTCAGCGGGAACCAGGAAGAGAAATGAAATCTTTCTACAATAAACTATTTTCTGGGCACTTTGATTCCATTGTTGGAAACATTTTGGTCCCTTCCAAAAGCAATAGGTTGAACTGTGAAGTAACAATTTTTGGATTCCATGTTGGCAAGTACATCTCGTGACTCTCACCCAGAATGCTCAGGGAGAAACTGTCTGCTCATACGCTATTTCCCAGTCGCACACTAGTCTATGTACTGATTGTATTCCACTGTGTCTGTTCACGGTTGAAAAATGACAAAACTGTGTAGATCCAACAATTCAAGCTAGCATGCAGAGTAAAATTGCTTCATTTTGAGTGGAGTGTTGATGGAATCTTTTCTCAAACACAGCACATGTAACATACCAGAAAAAGACACAAACAAACAAAAAAAGGGAACCCTTACGAAATGTTCTGGTAAGTAATTTCTAATATAATAACTATATGGATGAATTTCTTAGTCATCAAATGCCAGCCAACACTAAAACATATATATTTGATAATGTGTTGAATATAAAATAATGATTTTGTCACAATATTTATACAGTACGTATGTATATAACACTTCAATAAGTACATGTTGCATTAATTGTAATAGCAGTTACATATATTCATATTTATATCAGTATTGTGCAGCCCAATCAAGAGCTGCAATGTTTCAGTTTGAACAGTTTACAACATCCCCTCTGCCTTTATTTATGTACTTTTACTCAAGTTAAACAAAATACCTTGGGGTTTGGTTTTAAGTGCAAAAGTTTTTAGCAGTATTTCCCATGCTCTCTTATTTTTTAAACACGACACCTCTGATCTTGGATTAAAAAATGGACAGAGGGAAAATGTTGACCTACAAATCAATGACAAACTCCACATTGGGGGAATTCAAATTCTGTGAATCTAGATTGTGATATGCAGTCATTGTATTTATGCCGCTGGCTATGTGTTGTCATTATTGGACTTACTATTGTTGACTGGATTTGAAGATGTATGGCATTTATTGCGGCAAGAAAAAAAGTCCTACATCGCTATGTTAATGTCAGTGAAAAATACTTTGCCCAGCGTCTCAGATTAACTACAGAACTGAATTGGTTCCGCCAAACCAAACCAAACCAAACCAAACCAAGAAATAAACACTGAAAAACACTTCCGTAGTTGGTGAATAATAAAGAATTTGATAGCTAAAACACAATATAACTCTTGAGCCAACCCATCTCTTTGCCCTTAAGAGAACAACTATGAAATTTCAAAATACCTTTGCTTTATTCATTGTTACTTTCTTAATTCCATTATTTATAAGAAAGTAGAAGACCCAAGTGTTAGCAATCAAGGTTCCAGGTTCAAATTTAACGAGAAGATGTATTGCTATGCATCTTTTTCCCCTCTACTTTTTGTTTTTGAATTTCGTTTCTGACATAGATACAGAACTACAATGTAAATAGGAGCATTGTGGGTTTAAAAGTACATAAAAAAACGGTACAAGGGGAGGTAAAATTCCAACTAAAGACTCAAAATCTTTTCATTTCTTTTAAAAACTTTCTATGAACATTCTATGAAATTAGAGAGTCATAAATTAAACCCTGAGCAATAAAGAGTTTGTTTTTATTTATCAAAGAATCACATCGCATGGTTGAATCAACCCCATTACATTTGCTGTGTATTATGCCTGCAGTGGATGACCTAATCAAATTATACTTTGTAATCAGATTTAGCAATAATAACATGTGTGGTATTTAGCCCAAGATAATGGTGTTGTAGTTTCTGATGCAAAAAAGCTATCTCCTCATCCAAATTAGCACGTTGTTTTCTTCTAAATAGGCCCAATTTTTATTTATTTTATTTTTTTTTTAATATGACCCCTCTGTCCCTTCGGCTTTTTCTTTCTTAATCTTACAATGGCCCCAATAAGCTGTCAGAATAAATGCAGTGGTTAAAAAGTATTCATGTAAAGAGGGTATAATACATGTATTGGCGCTCTTAATTCCTGACAGAGGTAAGCACAAGGACATAATAAATACTGATGACACCAATCAGTGCAAGAAATGTCATCATGTTGCATAACAGGAAGCTGGAGAGCTGAACAACTACTCTCTATTCTATTATTTCTGTTTTATTTTATTCTATTCTGGTTTTGCAGTGAGGTCAGGGCCTATCTGAGCATGTCATAATCCCTCCCACTGCTGAGAAAAAAAAAATACTGTTTCTTTACCCAAGGTAGAGAGACAAGGTGTTGCCTGACTCATAGCGGTTATGAGACAAATATCCGCAACATTTCATCTGACACATTCATATTCCCTGTTGCATGACCGCCCACGGACCAAACACAGGACCACAACTGCAGATACAATGGACCAACACAGAGCAGATAAATACTGTATATTTGTGGAGAAAGACAAATCTGACCATACCAGATTGCTTTAGCAAGTATAAATCCCTCGAGGTGACAGTGTGAAGTGGTAAAAGCTGCATAAGACCTTAGTGTGTGTGTGAGCGCGAATGTGCGGCCGGTTGTGAGAATGCTGAACGTTCGCTCATGTTTGTGCTTGTTCTAAGAATATTGTATTTTGCCTGTATGTGCACAAATCTGTGTGTGTGTGTGTGTGCAGCAGCTTATCATGACATCATACTGTAGATCTGTGCTCTCATGTGTTTTTATGTGTTACTTGCCAAAGTTTGTTGCCACTGACATCTCTCTCCCCTCCTGACCATAATCCTGGCCCTCTAGCTCTCTGGCTAGACATCAGAGGCCTCTCTATCTCTGTCTCAAACACGCACAAACACATACACACAACATGTACACAATCAGAAGTTGGCCCAAAAGACCAATGTGAGACCAAAGACAGTGCAGGGGGGAGCATTGCCAAACCAAGGTCGTGCTTCGGGCGAAGAGGAGACACTGTCATCTCTGTCCAACCTGGATGCACAGTTACATAAGTGCAGCCAGAAGGAAACCAATATAGCCACCTGTTTGGCTGCAAATATAGCAAGGGCAATTAGTTCAACCAGGCAACACACATGCGCTGCCAAGGGAATGACGATGAGGAGAAAGTTTGCAGGGTTTGCATTTTGGCTGTGGGTTTTGCTGTGGAAGGCTTTAGAGGGAAGGCTGATAAATTCTTGAAAAACAAAAGTGCAAGCTACTCAGCTTCTCAGAGCGTTCAGGGGAAGAACGCACAACAAAATCCAAGGACGAGATAAAACTTTATAGAAAAAAAGCATCAAACAACTTAAAAAATTAGACAGAACAGATTTTCTTGGTGTCACCAGAGCAAAAATGTCTCCTCCAACGGCTAGCAGTTCAAGTTTTTCCAATAGGTGCTCACAAAAGAGCAAGGTGACACAGCCGTGTTCAGGTTAAACTGAGGGCTAATCTAATGGCTATAAAAGTTGCCGTGCTTAACTGTCACACTAAAAGGTGAGTTTAATTTTAAAGCAGGTGGCTATGGGTACCAAGCTGTCACACAGTGCCGAATGAGTCTCAGAGTGAGTCTTCCTGCTGTCGGTAGTCCATATGCTGGTGTTTGAATCAAGTTGACTATCAGACAGGGTGTATCACTGCTTCAGTGCAGAAGCTACTGATACATGACGGCAATGGAGGAGCACAAGAAAACAGAAATGCTGCAGTGTGAGTGTGTGTGTGGAGGAGGAGGGAATTCAATTTAAAATTCCTGCTCAGTTTTGAAGTACACAGCTGTTGAGAGAGCAACAGCTGGAAGGGAACTGCACAGACTGCACTCTGTTGGTACATGTGCTGTGGCAGCACTGGAGATGGTAGACAGAGAAAGGCTAAATAAAGCAAAATCCAATGATAACCCCAAAAACTTGTGGCTTTAAAGTTACACTGTGCTGAAACAAACCCAAAAGCACCAGAGTAACAATCAGACAACAAGCGCCTGAAGGGGTTGTTGTACTGAAACATAAGGTCCTGCACACACCACTACTGCAGCTCTGACAGCCCGAATAGCAACTCCACAGCTGGTGGACTGTAATTTATAGTGTAATCCAAAGAAGCAGGCTGAAGTCAAAACACCAGCAGGACTGCAGTGGTATCTCACTTATAAACCTGCATAATAACACTGTAGTGTATGTAAAGGATCTCACCCTTTAATTGGAACTTTTTTGCATCTTTTGCCAAGAAATGTGTCCAGATTACCTGTTTCATGTTGTCATTGTAATGTTGTTGAAACGATAAAATAGCAACAAAGCTAGGTCTAAAAAACTTGAACTCTTAAAGGATCTGATTTTATTAAACAGTAGTTATCGAATAAATGTAGTGGCACTGAAGTATAAAGTAGCAGAAAATGGAAATACTCCAGTACATTACCTCAAAATTGTACTTAAATGCAGTACTTGAGTAAACTGTAGTTAATTACATCACTGGTTGTTCTGAAGTTTGACACTAACATCTTTATTTTACTGCAAAGGTATATCGGTTCCAAATACCGGGCATCCGCTCCTTGATTACCAATAATCTGTATTGGCCTTGAAAAAAAACATGTTGGTCGAACCCTAGCGAAAAAGTTGTAGACATTTGTTTTTTACATTTAAAAATGTCACTGAAAGTAATCCAGTGATTTACAGACTTTTCCAATGTCCAAATTATTTCTGGAAATAGGGTTGCTTTGGAAAATAAAAGAAAAACTGAACCCATCTCCTGACAGGAGTTGGATCAACCAATCAGCTTGCTAACATGCAAAGTTGCACAACATGCTTATATTTAAGAGATGTGTACATCAGCTCCTCTTCAGACCACTGTGACCTACAGCTACCCAAAACACCCTTCTCTGTGCAGATTCAGTTGTTTGTGTTAATTTTCTCAGAAACGCGATTCCAGTTGGAGATACTACACATCACTTTCACATCCATCCTGTATTGTTTTTATTTTGAAGTCATACCCGATGTCACTCAACCATTCAGACAAAATAACATCTTCTTTAACTTAGACTACATTCATTGATCAGAGGAGGATTGATTGCAGACAACAATCAATGCAACGTCCTCATTCTAACCGCATTCAGTACCAATATACCACTACAGTAATGGCGTCGTCAGTAGTCAGTAGACAGCACAACACCAATCAGCTGGTTGATTAATCTACAGTCAAAAAACTGGCAAAACCACTACCTGGTATTCATCAACTTTCTTTCTCGATTGTCCACATTACTTGAGTTACACCGTTGTTTCATGAACAGCCTGTTCTTGTGTCATGAACAGCCTGTTCTTGTGTCAGAGAGTTGTTGGGCCTCCTCAAACAGTTTCATAATCTATTGATCTGCTCAATGATACAAGTTTGACAAAGGCACGATTCTTTTAACCTTCCCGAGGGCCCACATGCAGGTGCACTGCAGAAACGCTTTAGCCCTTGAACATAAAAATAGAAAACAACAAACCAGAGTTTCTGTAAACTACATGCCAAAGCCCAATTTATGATTAATAGGTCTACCCAGAGACGGGAAGCATTGCTGGCACAGACAAGAGGCAGTATATCTTAATACTCAAGTGCCTTGGCCAGTTCTTGATGCTATTTTCTGCTAAGGAGAGCAAATGCCTTCAGCCATTTTTCCTCTTAGTTTGCAGAGACAGGCACAAGGCTGCAGGTGGGAGCCGCTGACAGGAAGCAGAGCGGGGAACGGTCAATGTGGGACGAAAGCTTGACTTTTGAGGTCAATCACGAAAATGCGAACATAGTATCAGTCCTACGGTCACGCTTTGGTTAGCTTCCTCCACTGTTGAGTAAAATGATCCTCCTTTGGTCCAGCAGGCCGATCAGGTCTTGTGCATGGACTGTCCCCCTCATTACCATACTTATGTAAAACACTAATGGGAGCATTCCTTTGCCAAGAATCCCTTCCAATCAGCACCAGCGACCCCCTCTCACCTCTCTAATATGACAGTCACGATTTATGCCTCCATGCTGCAGGGCATATTAACCATTTGGGACAGTGTGCTGTCTTATATCCACTTTCATCTGTAATAACTCAAGGTAAGACACAATCATATTTCATCCCCTCTGTGAATCTTAAATGATCTCGCTCACTTTTTCTCCCTTGCTCCAACTCTTTGCCCAAACTCCCCTTACCTTCATTTCTCTCTCGTTCTCTTTCCTCCTCTCTCTTCATCTTTATCTCACTCTGTCTTCCCCTCCCTCCAGGGCCTTGACTCATCTGGAGACTTGCCAGGAATGCAGATAGGATCACTCGCAGATGTACAATAACTTGAGGGGAATAAATAATGCCCTAATTGAGAGAAATGATGTAATATTGATCCTAGGGCCTCTCAACCTTTGGCATCGTTGGAGCGTTCTGCAGAGCCTGTGACATTTAGAGGGATGAATGGTGTGTATGTGAGAGTGAGTGTATGTGTGTGATATTGGGGATAGGTGTTGCTGGGGCTGTGCTCTGTGAGACTCTTTGTGAAACTAAAATGTGGCTTGTGATTTGATGAGAACTTCCAGGCTTCCAAAGCGTGAGACAACTTGAGAGCGAGCTAGACAGAGATGCTTCCCTGCCTATAGAATATACAGACTATAACACCGAGCTGCAGCATTGAATGGCGCAAAGATTTGACAATGCGTTAAATTTAAAACTTGAGTGGGAAAATACCAGTGTGTGCCGTCTGTACGTGTGCCATAAAGGCTGGCGATTGGCTTTAACGCTCCAGGCTGTCTTTGGGGTGAGAGTGAAAACAAACACAATCAGCTTCATCGATTAAAAGTGAAAATTCTGCGCACATCCAAGCCAAGTGGTGTGGGTTGTAGGTTTAAATATTTTGTTTCTACTTTAGTTATTTCGTAGGATGCTTTCATACCTTGTGCCTTTGCCACTTTGGTTTGGTTTGTTTTTGGTGTGGACTGTACCACCAGAACGAGATGTCTCAAAAAGGTTTGTCTTGGTCCGGTTCCAAAGTAGTGCTGCGAATTGTAAAGTAATTAGTAAAGCTAAACTACTTTTACATCCATCTAATGGTCTGTGAACTGCCAGAGAGCACTCCCCACAACTGTGTAATTGATGTATCCTTTTATGCCAGGTCATGTGGTTACCATGGTAACACGTATACCGATCAGCCACAACATTAAAACCACTGACAGGTGACGTGAATAACATTGATCATCTCATCACAATGCGATGTTCTGCTGGGAAACCTTGGGTGCTGGCATTCATGTTGTGGACCAAGTACACCAAGTACACCCCCTCATCACAACAACACTACCCGATGGCAGTGGCCCCCCAGCAGGACAATGTGCCCCGACACACCGCAAACACTGCTCAGGAACAGCTCGAGGAACACAATAAAGGGCCCAAGGTGTTGAGCGGGACTCCAAATTCCCCAGATCCCAATCTGATCAAGCATCTGTAAGACGTGCTGGAGCAGGTCTGATCCATGGAGGCCCCACCCCCCAACATACAGGACCCAGAGGATCCACTATAAAACGCCCTGGTGCCAGACACCACAGGACACCCTCAGAGGTCTTAAATCCATGTCTTGACAGGTCAGAGCTGTTTTGGCTGCACAAGGGGAACCTTCACAATATTAGGCAGGTGGTCATAATGTTATGCCTGATCGGTTTATATGGACATGAGTATGGGGATTTTCCCTGATACATTGGAGAGTGAAAATGGGGGTTCATATGAAACAACTGGTGTGACAGTGACATTAAGTACTCCCAGGAAGTATGAGGGTCTATGTGATGTAAATGTATTCATCTGTCAATTACATTGACCTTCCACTCTGCTGTACATTTTGAAATACAGTATATCAGGGTTATTGCATCTCAACATGCATTGTATTAGTTCTGTTGGTTTTTTCCATCCTTTTACTTTGTGTTCTATGTTGTTTAATGTATTTAATGTGCTTTTATGTGCAATAAAAGTTCAGCTACAGAGCGGGCAGGTGCCATCTATAGACAACACATGGCCCCCATGTAACAAGTGAGAAAAACAAAAAGAAAATCAATAAACCCTCATGTGATCATTATGTCTTCCTGACCCTTCGACGTTTACATCCTTTCTCCGGGACTTGTGGTATTTACCTTGAACATGATCTATCACACATGTCTACCTATCTGTGTCACAGTGTGCCTTCTCCCCACAGCAGATTGTCAGCAAGACATCCAAGTCGATTTTAATCGTTACATTTTGAAAATGGTGCCTGAATCAATGCGAGAAGATGCCACTACGAGAATATCAAATCCATACAGCTACAGGAAGAAATCTGCTCCAGGATAATAGGATGATCAACATTCATAGATTGATAAAGTCAAGTAAAAGTTATACGTTTCAAAACCATCTGTTGGAATAAGTTTCAACCACACTGAACAGTGTGGAAAATGTTGACATTTTGTCTGTTGTCTAAGTGTAGTTTATTATTATTTCCAAATAGTGCTTTGTTACTACAGAGGGTTTTTAAGAAAAAACTTCAAGTCTCTGTTTAGATTTTAAGCTTAATGTGAGAGTTTCAATGTCATCTTAAAGGAAATGGGAGTCTCACAGAAACCTGACCTGCACTAGAATGACAATATATTGATGTGGTTAACCTCATCATCACCAAAGGAGAGCGCATTATAATTTGATGTGGCTGCCGACTCCAAGTCAAATCAGTATAATGATGGTTTTGTTCTGAGATGTCCTCGGTTTATATCATTAGAAAATGTAACTCCATCCAATGAATGACTGAAGAGCCATTTCCAGTTTACACTGTTATTATTCACCATCCAACAAATGACGAAGCTCAACCTTTGAGAGCGGCAGCGTAAAACAAAGAGCCTTTCTGAGAAAGGGTGATACTGATTTTCAAACTATGCAATTAAAATAATGCCTTTTGTATTGGGAGCAGCTCAAAATTCACCAGAAACGTATTTGTTAGCATGTCTATACTTGTAACATGATCTAAAAATCATAATTTTGTTCATAAAACTACTCCGAATCAAAACTAATTTAATTCTGCTCTCATACTCCCAAAGTAGAATGATGGTGCACTGCATGTACAGTATATAGACACCCTAACATTACACCCATATTTGATTGTTGAACATCTCATTCCAAAACCAAGGGCATGAATATGCCACTACAACAGCCAGTGCAGGAGTTTGCTCCAAATCGGCTGCAACATGATTAGTAAGGTCTCACGCCCAGTCAATATTCAAACTCATCCCAAATATGTTGGATGAGGTTGTGGTCAGGTCTCTGTAGAGGCCAGTCAAGTTCTTCCAAACCAAAATGGGAAAACCATTTCATAAAGACCCTGGGGGAATGTGCCATGTGGAAACAGAAAAGAGCCTTTCCAAAATCTGGAAACACACTATTGTGCAATTTGTCATTTTGTGCTGTGGCATTTCCACGGTGCAAAATTAACCTTTTTGTCCACTGGCCAAATGGCAAGTGGATGAATTTTTTTTTACTAGGCACTTAATAGATAATCATACTTTATTTGGCATGTAAGTGAAACAAATCTAGCAGCCACTTGCATAATTTACCAGCTTTTGGCAAGTGACTGATGATGATTTTGAGCCCTGGCATTGAGATTTCTCTTATTGGAAGTAAAGGTGTGTTTGGAAGAACATGAAGCAACCTGTTACTACAGAAACAATGGAAAGATGCGAGGGGGTCAACAGATGCCAAATGAGTAGATGGAACATGGGCCAATGTGCTGTTTAAGTTGAAGATGTCTGAACAATCAATTCAATTCTTGCTTACCTCAGGTAAATGAATGTACATCAAAAGGCCAACCAAAAACATGACAAACAGCCCGATATGTGGAGAGGGCAGGCACATATCTTTGGTCACCCATTTCTTGCAATCATTTTGTTATTTGGTGGTGTATTTGTACTACAAATACGATATGTAATAATACTGAGAAAAAAAATCATACATATCTCATTTTGAGAAATTAATTTCAAGAGATGCAGAGATAATTTGTTCCTTCACAGCATCCAAAATGGAGTAGGAGGCTGTGTTTTGAGGCAGGGTTGTATGTGAGACTTCAGACCATTTCCTGTGTTCGCAATTTGTTGCTAAACTACTGCCCATCTTTGACTGAAAACAACAAATTCACTCCCATCCCCTTAAGGGTCCCAAAGGGCATTGTAGGAAACAAAGCATATCACTAACTGAGACACGAGGATAAAAAGACAAGGCAGTTTTGGGGGAAGTGAATACAACTTGATTCAATTACTCTGACACAAAACAATGGGATGGCATCTTGGGATGCATTGGCTATTACAGTTTGGTGATGCATAACAGTATGACAAAAAGGTGTACTCCTTGGCTTCTTAAAGTAAAGCAATCATGTGAGAGGTTACAGGTGAATTGTGGACGAATTGAGCAAAGAGGCTAAGACACCACCATCACTTTGTTTTCTCTCTGCTGCAATTTCAGAAAACTCGCTGCAGTGTCGGAATGTCAAGTGTCAGGGGATGAAGTGTGATATCCCGAGGAGGGAAGCAGCTGGAGGAACTTGAAGTTTTAACAGCCAATCAAGATCACAGGGGAACTTGCTTGGTATTCCCAGAATGAACATCACAAACAGAGCGTCACAATGGTTGTAAATTCAATCTAACCCGAAATAAAATGTCAGGATAGGTAGGCAAGGAAGGCCGCAGGTGACACGCCAGCTCTGCATAGAAAGCAGCATCATAACAAATCAAACCTGGCAGCAGAATAAATGCTAAAGAAGCAGGTTTGTGTCTGGAAGTTGGTTTGAATCCCTAGTTGGGGAGTGTTCAAGAGCAAAGAAGTGGCAGAAACATTTTTTGTGCATTAATTCACCAGAGAAAACACAAAAACATGCTCAGGCATTAAGGAAATTAATCACGCTGTTGTCAAAGTGTTTAGTGTTTACAAATAGTACACATTAGCACTCTACTAGAAACGGACTTGAAGCTGCAGTTAGTCTGCTTGGCTGGACTGCCGTCAATTATTCTACATCTGCACAAGACAGAGTGAAAGCATTGAACTGTCAGACTGAATTACAGACCCGAACTGTATTCGATCTGTCCCGCAGAGAAAGCAATGGAGAGACATGCCCACTGACGGCTGAGCAGAGCATTTACACAACATGTTTTAATCAAGCATTTTAAATTTAATCTATTATAACTGAGCAACCACATCCATTAGGAGACCAAAAAGAGAGTGGGCCATGGACAAGAAGTGCGCACTGATTAACTGGGGCCACCCATTTTCAGATCCCTCTGTTCTCTCTCTTCATCCCTTGAGTTTCACAACAAGAGCTTGAAGAGTGTCTCTCCATGTTTGCCTTCCCCCACTCCTCTTGCTTTCTCCCTCTCACCTGCCTAATTAACTGTCAGCCGAAGCCATTTGTGCTTCTACATTTCACGGGAGAACGCATATTAGAATTCCACCGAAACTGCCACAACCCTGAAAGGATACGCTGTGTTTGACTGGGATGAAGTGGATGACACGAGCATGCTAGCCAAACATTGAGAGGAAGTGATAGGAGCTTGTAGAGGCAGATAATCAAATAGGTGTTCGTATATTATGAACACAGAGCTGCTGACTCTGTGCAGAATATCAATGGGTGCAGAAGTGGAGGGAAGAGTATTAAAAACACAATTCCTACTAATCCTCATCCACTGCAAATCAAATTCAAAATGAAAATTTAATCTGATAGAGTTCCTGTAGCTATAGGGATGAAGGTCTAGAAAGTTCAAAAAAACCCTGACAATAAATAAAAGACACAGTGAAAATTAAAATTACAAAATAATCAAAATTAACCCCACAACAAGAGAAGCAATACATTTCTTTTCTTTGGACCATCATTGCCTGCTCTCTCAGCTATCAGGTAATGGATTTTGAAAATCACCATCATCCACTATGAAACACTTAATCAGATGAAAAAGCCAGAAAGGCTTTTACCCATCATCAATTTACAGCTACAATGATTTGCGCCTATTTTCTGATTGCCACCTTTTACCTCTGCGAGCCAGTTGTGTTCACCATCCATGACAAATTTACTTCAAAGGAAGCCTTCATCATGACCCATTTTCCGTTCCACCAACAGCTGAGCTCTCGCCCAATAAGGCACAAAGCGGGAATTTTCCCATGAGTCCCTGTGCATCAAAAGCTGGTTAGGCAAACGAAAGACTACCGTTCTCAGGCAGAATTGGAGGCAATCATTTGAAGTAATGCTAACGTTATAAACTTAAAGATAATGTGGGGGAAGATTATGTATGGTTTCTCTGAAGTACCACTTCCATTCATTACTGACTCATTGCAGCTGAACAAAGACAAGCCGCATTCACGTTGCACAAGATAACCAAGATAGATGTGACGATTATAATGAAAAGGCACTCCATAAGATTGGAGGAGAAAAAGCAGTGGACATGGCTTTTATACCCTCTGAATCACATTTTCATTCACAAATGTGTAGAATTACTCATCCTGTTTTTCGTCTACCATGATAAAAACTCAAGGTCCATTCACAAAAGGGCAGACAGAGAAGATACATCATTGAAAGTCTTATACTGAACACTGTGATTTCAGATCTTAGCAGCTTGAAACAAACTTGAAACTTATAATAAAGTATAGGAGATCAGCCAGGTTGAATTGCTTAAACACTGCAATGCTAACAAACCAGTAGTATTGCTGTGACAGCACAGGGCACTGGATAGAGTTTGTTATACAACAAGTTAAAGTCCATTTATACTGGGTTAATAGTGGTAGTAGTAGAAGGAGGAGGAGGAGCAGCAGGAGGAGGAAGAGGAAGAGGAGGAGAAGGAGTAGAAGTAGAAGAAGCCGTTGTGCCCATGATGCCATGCAGCTTAGACTAGAGAGCTGCACATGTTGCCGGTGAAAACGTTTTACAATTTCTAAAGGAAAACAACATGCTTGCAATTTGCAATATATGTTCCACAAGGGTTCAGAGAGAAGAGCAAAACGACAAATCTTATTTGAGCTGTGGAATATTAAATCCTCCATCTTTGCTCACTGCACCTGAGTCTTTCTTACTGTCAGGTGTGAATAAACTACAGGTTAACAACTTCTTTTTAAAATACAAAAATGGAGAATTATCGTTTATCCGTATCCGCCATGAGAAGCAGGTAATTATGGGCTATAAAATAAACACATTGTGCTTCCCTAAAATCATGTGCAAGTCTCATGGTAAATTTAGGGTAATCTATAATTCAACTGTATTAATTCTATTAGTACAACAACAAAAGTCATATTAACTAATCTGTTGAGTCTCCCTTTGTAACAGGAATATTGTTTTCACCACCATCGCTTTTACTTTGTCATTCTTTTGCTCAGCTTTGAGCTCCTCTCGGTGGTACTCAATACTTTTGGCAGATGTTTCACATTAAAGACCTGCTAAGAAAGAAGCTATTATTTAGCTTAAGCTGCTGGAAGCCTTTTATATGAGATATTTGTGCAGGAAGTGTTGAGTAGCTTAACAGTGATAATAAAAACATCAAAGTAGAAGCGATTTGAATAAAGAAGTCCTTTGAATCAGTATCTCTTAAAAAGAGAAACTAGTAGCAACAGAGGGGAGAGTGAAACATAAGAATGTTGTTGCACTGATAGTATTAGCTCTGATTATCCTGAAGTTATCAAGAGAACGGGTTAACACAGAGGACATGTTGAGTTTGCAAATAGCAAACAGCATCAACAACAGACTAAAATGGGAGCACATTGGAAAACTGTAGGGACTCTTGCTAAAATATGATAAAATACCGTATGCCTATATATAACAACAAGTAGGAAGAGAGGCCTATCTTGAATATCAGCTTGTTTAAAATAATGGCAGTTGTGATAAAGAATCTAGGCTAGATCCCAGAAAAACCTCACAATTTTTCATAGAATTTGACCTCAAGATTTCCATCATATATGCACAGCAAGGAAGAAATTGACAGATATCCTTCAAAACAAAGCCACAGTTAGGAAGAACAGAACCTACTAATATAGAAATCTGAAGCGGCAAGCAGGCATATGCTACTATGACAGCACATGTTCTGTCGACGGACAGAAATCAAGCCATCAATGAAGGGAATCAGACATGTTTTCTTACCTATTGCCATCTCTATGATGCTCATCTGGCTCTCTGAAGGGAACAGGATTTTTGGCGGCTTGTCTGTCAGGGGAGCTGTGAAAAGACAAACAGAGAGAAAAGAAGAGCAGCACATTAAATTCCACATCTTTCTTCCCCATGGACAGTGGGAGTATGATTTATTCATTAAAGACCACAATAAAGGCTGCATTAAAATGGGAACAAATACATAGAAATATAATATTTAAAGAGTGGACAGAGGGAAAAAATGGATGAATTACTATGGCTCAGAATTACTCATTCAAAGCCTTAAACATCAATACGCATGCTTTCAAAGCAGCAGCTGCTTCAATACTAATGCTATTCATTCCTGGTAAAAAAAAAAAAGACTATGTAAGTGACAATATGGCTTTGACACAGACTGCAATAGAAACGTACTGTATATACAACAGCTGTGTACCTAGTCAACCATTTCTGAATCTACAGTATACCCTAAGGTAAAAATCATTCACAGCTGCAGTGGGCATGGGAAGGTTAAGAGCTGCTGCAGGAGATGCAATATTTTCAGCGGTGTACAGCCAATATGGCGAGAAAATGTCAGTTTCTTATGCAAAACGAGAAGCTCATAGAAAACTATTGACAGAACACATAGAACTACACTAATCATAAGAAAAAACTTAAAACTAAAGCTTATGAAACCTTTTGCAAAAGCAATATATATTGTCAAAATATCAGTCATGAGTGAGTATCAGTTACATTGGAACAGCTTTCATCCCAAACTCCCTTCGAAAATACACCAACTCCAATTAGACAGCTGCTGGGTAACAAAAGACGTGCACTTAGAGGCCCCTCATTATAATGATTCCCTAATTGGTTCTAGCCTTCAAAGTGGCATCAGAGAGGTTTTCTATCTCCGCACGCTTGGAAATACTCGGAGGGATGAAGCTTGTTTCAGTACAAATGACTTGTGGTTTGACTCGAGCAGTGATTGCTGAGCAGCACCTCGAAAAAACGAGCCAAGTTTTAGTGAGAGGAGCAAAAGAACGGAGGAAGGTTTTTCCAAGTTCACAGTGTGCCAGTTACTCCACACCCCAGTACTCTGGTGATATAACTCATCACAGTAGACATTAGCTACAGATGCATGTTGATATTGATTCTTTGGCTAAAAAAAAAGCCCTCCAGCTAGTTATCATTTCAACAGCTGCAGATTAACAGAGAAGGCTTTTCCATTTAGATATCCAGTTATTCTTCGTGGGTATTCAAAGCTCCCTTTGGCCTCCATTATTGTGCAATACGTGGCAGCTGAGAGTTCTATGATGAAACAGCAAGATCCTCGACATTCACTTCTGCTCTTATGAATTGGATTTTGAAGGCACTATTCTGCCTTGAAGATGCCAGTTGAACACATTTAAAAAGTTAACTTTTTTTATTTTGGCCTTAATTGTGGTTTTTCAGGGACAGCAAACTTTTGTGCACATAGAGGCTCCTTATTGATACCTCAATCTATGCAAGGACTACATGCAGATTTATACCGATCAGCCAGAGCATTAAAACCACTCACAGGTGAAGTGAATAATATTGTTCACCTCATTAGAATGCAATGTTCTGCAGGGAAACCTTGGATCCCAGCATTCATGTAGATAGATCAAAGTACATTGCTTATGACAACGGTATTCTGTGACGGCATTGCCCCCAGCCTCGCCTCCTTGGACAATACACTCAATCACACCACAAAAAACATTCAGGAATGGGTCCAAAAACAAGACAAAGAGCTCAATGTGCCTACCTGGCCCCCAAACTCCCCAGATCTCAATCTGAATGAGCATCTGTGCAGTGCGCCAGAACAAGTCCGATCTACGGAGACCCTACCTCGTAACCCACAGGGTCCAAATAATCTGCCACCCATGTCCTGGTGCCAGACACCACAGGAGACACCCATAGGGCATGAGAGGGATCCACAAAATATTGGGCTGGCAGTTTTCATGCTGTGGCTGATACATGTACATTTGAACCAACTCTTGTAAAACAAGTCATCCAAACTACCGAAGTACTCCATCTAGTTGGCTAAGGTTGGGTAAAAAGATCACAGTTACAGTTACAGTTATGAAACCAATATTACTGCTGGTACGTAAGGGGATGCACACGATGGCCTCCTGTGTCAATTCACAGGCTTTGCTGGCCTATCCATCCACCATCACCCTCCTTCTTAACAGGATTCGTGGCTAATCATTACGCTACTTCTACCTGTTGTCCTGACATATTCCACATGACTTGCAAGCTTGCTCGAAGTTCTTGTGCGGGAAAACTAAACACAGGCCAATTCAGGCATTTGAACAGCATTTTTTGGTAACACTTTATGAGAATACCTCTACCTCCTACCTTTTTAAGGTTCCTCTTGTACAATGAAGAGGCACAAATGACCTGATCGCCTTGATTTACTTTTGTATGTAATCAGGGGAAGAAGTGGAGACTTTAAGCTTTGCAGAAAAAAACTTTTTTAAGAGCATCATCTTAGAGAAACACTGAGCCTGTCTGATGAGCAAATCAACTTAAAATGTCAAACGTGCGTCTTGAAACATTTCAACACGCAGGGACCAAATACAGCATGGAGCTATTTTGCTTTTGACCTTCCTGTGTTGGCACCAGCTCTTGATTTGTTTGGATGTACTTCTTATTTCAAAGGCATTCAATACAATATTTCCAGCCAAAGATACAACTTTACTTCAGTGGTGCTATTCAGCCACTTGTGCTAATGAAAGAACTCTCCCATCGTCTTGATGTCCAATCAATTTAGAGACAAAATCATAACGTGGCCTCAAATAAAGGATCATGCAATTTGTCAAGAGGAGTAAGCAGGGGAAAAATTCCCATGTGAGCTCATTAATTACAAATTCAAAACGGAACCACAGCGAATTATGCCTTTCCCTGTGCCTTCCGTGTACCAATGCTGTGTAAAGAAATCTCATTACCTTAATTACCTTTTTCTTGATGAAATACGCTTAGATTATTTTGTATCAGTATGACTTTAAGAGAAACAAGAGATTTTCCACTCTGATGGTTTGTCTTGCACAAGACAATGCTGAATTTCAAGAGAGGAAATGGTGCACGGGCTGGGATGTGGCTGCATGTATTTATAGTAACATGAAAAGAGAACTCAGCTGGGGATGCAAACATCAAACACAAAGCCACAGCGCGTTGCTTCTACTGTCATTGTGAGTTTGAAAGTTATACATTATATATTTGCATTAATGATAAAACAAGAAAAACACAGAAAAATGAATGTCTTAACTTTTTTGATATTGAAATGTAAAAACTGTTATAATTACCCAACATAGATTCAAAGATATGTTAAACTGCAGAACTGTATTCTTTTTCAAATGTCAAATAGACATTTCAATCATATATTCCTTTCAACTGTTGAGAGATTTCATTGGCCAAGTGTCATGCATTATAGAGTAGCACTCCTAGCAACTGCCTTCAGTGGTACCTGGAGGTAGGAAAGCATGATAGTGATCGAAGGAACACAATTGACTGCCAGGATGTTAAAAACAGGAGGATGGAATATGCGGCACAGGTTAAAAATAGTCTGCAAGCTTTAAAGCTGCTCCTCGCAACTATTCTCAGAATACCCATACTTTTAGTCATATGTTATTAATACAACACAGCTGCAAAGCATATTTATGTTGACCAAACAAACTGTCTGATATTTAATATGTAAGTAAACCAAGACGATTTATGTCAGTGTTTAGACTTAGATTTAAGCCCCTATAGCTTCACAGCTGTATGGGCTGGAGAAAAGACAGTGGTGAGAAGAAAAATTAAAAATAACCTATTGCTCAAAGGGGAAAATTGTTATGAAATATGTATTTTTGTGCCATGACAGCAGCAGGATTGTATGTTACAATGTCCTGCAGAACTGCATGTAGAAGCGCGTACAAAAGGGAAATGCCATCAAGTACTAAAACACATCTGTAATCTCAGAAATTCTAATAACAGAATTCCTAAAATACCAGGAAGATATAAAGGTCTGGTCTAAAAGATTTTGTACTTTATGTAATGATAATTTGCTGGGGGATAAATATCATGTTTTGTTTGAGTGTAAACCACAAGTATTGTTGATAATAGAAATAAATATTTGCCAAAATAATTTGTTAATCATCCGTCTATGTTTAAACTTTATTGATATTACAAAGATTGTACGTAAGCTAGGAGCATTTTTGAGTAATGTTCTCCCTTTCTTTAAATACTTGGCTTGTGCTGGGAATCCACTCTGGTTCTTATAATTGTACTATGGTTTTCTTTTATGTTTGTACTTCATACCATGTGTGGTCAAGAGTAAATAAAAATCTGAAATCCAAAAAATCTAAAATAAATCAATAAACACAGGTTCAGTTAAGTGTGCAGATTCAATATTGATGTCCGGAACGACGTTCTGAAAAGGTCACAGTTTGGATAGGTTAAGGCACTAAAAATACTTGTTTAGAAAAAGATCAGTAACATTTGATAATATTTTTGCTTTTAGATGTTTCATTACAGGAAGTGTATGAAACACATGACCAATAGTAATATAATATGTCACTGTATTACTTATGGATGGAATTATAGTGATCATAGTGAAAATAAATGATTTCCCTATTTGCTTGGGACCCTTAAGGGTCTCAAACCCCACTTTGAGAGCCATTTTTCCAGCCATCAGAACACCCCCAAGTTTATGTCTAAAAGGTAACAAATCATTCTGTTGTACGAACTCCAGTTTTTTCTCATATAATACCTTGAAATTATCATAGAGACTGTTGTGTGTGCTATCTAAAGCTCTGCAGGTATCACAGCCAGTTTCCGTTCAAACCAGAGGGAACACACGCCACTGCTGAGTTATCTGCTGTTTCTGCCATTTAACCATCCTTGAAACTGAGTCCATGGTCTCCTGTGTCCTTTCCCTGTGACAATTCCCAACTCCAGAATTTCATCTTAGCAAACAGGATTACTCTATTGAGTCTCAATTAAAAGGGCATGACACACTGTTCTCTGCGGTAACCTCACTTTGCAATCTCAGCTGAGAAGGTGGATGTATTTCAATTTAATAAAAAAAAAAGTCATCTCTGGACACGTACTGGGAACATAGAGGTTCTCCCTCATTCTAATGTGAATCCTCGTTTTGATTTGCAGGTCGCACTGAGCCAGCTGAAGGTGAAATCCCAAAGCTGGAAGGTAATCAAAGTTCTGGCACAATTTTTAATAAGCACATTTTAAAGCTTAAGGTAACAAAGTAGGAGAAGGCTGTTCAACTGGAGTAGAAATACTGTCCTTCATCCAAATCAAGGGCACGCTGCTGATATGCTGTTCGTCAGTGGGATCCCACCATGCTGGAAGGCATGCAAACACACACACCCGCAGACAGACAGACACATTCGAGATGCATTAGTGAAGCTGGCTGGTCTTCAACTACAAAACCATAATTCTGTGGTGGGTTATTATGAGTGGGAGTGGGCAGGCTTTTTCGCTGAGGGGCTAGCAACACATCCAGCCTGACCTGCTTCCCTACACACACACTGAGTATAAGCACATTACACACGCACACACATTCCTGCACACATAAACATTGTAAAGCCTGACGTTGGTATCAGCTGGGGAGAAAATCTTTAAAGTGTCCCTCACAGGCCCTGTGATCTGCTCTCGCTGTGATCACATGATGATGGATGGGGATATGGGAGTAATGAAATAGAAAAAAAAAGACCTCGTTCCCTCCCATTAACTCTTCCATCGCCTTCTCTCCCTTGCTCCTGTGTCCATCGCTCGCTGAGCGTCTTTGTCGCTCTGTCCGTCTGTTTCTGTCGCTCTCAGGGGTGAGAGAGAAGGAAGATGAAAAAGGAGTGAGAGGAAAAGGGAGGGAGCGAGAGGGTTGTGGTCCTCTGTTCACACCTCATTAAAGACCACTTCAGCAGACATAGATTAAGAGGAGTAGTGTGAGCATGAGATCGTTAAAGGAAAGATGCAGCGTAAGTTCCAAGGGAGAGAAATAAATGAAAGCAGTTTTAGAGCAACTTGAGAGGCAAACCTTGTTAGTCATGCACATGCAAAATAAAGAAAATGTCTTTATTTGGCATAGACTCCTACCATCTGGTGAGTAACATATTCAACCAGTGTTATGTTTCTGATTCAGTCTTCAGATCACAAAATCACAGGACTGATTTTCTTACTTAGCTAATCATAATCAATGACTTAAACAAATGACAGACCAATAAAATGCTAATGCTTGCAAACATTACAATAATTTAGCATTTCAAGGTGATACTGTGAAATTTGCTCATATAAGACCTGAGAGCTAATTCTAATTCTGTGTTCCAGTCTGTGTCGGAGGTCCAAATTTCCTGGTTGAAAATCCCAATCTCCGACCTCCATCCGTTCCAGGTGCACCATGCCAAAAGTTAACAAAAAATGGGCAGACCGTAACAAATGATGTCTCTTGGGCAAGTGTGCACACACTTGACCCCTCAGCAGTGCAGCCTCATTGCATATATAAACGAAATAGAGAAGGGAAATGATACGAGTTAACAATGCTATTATACACCATTTTGTGTCTATTGTCCAACATCGTAACTCAAAACCTTTATTTTGGAGACATCATTTTAATTTGATTGTCAAATTAAAGAGAATAATCTATTATATTGAACTTAACAAATTAGTTCATTAAAGTTTCAACTCATCACTGAACAATAAAGGAGGGCAACAGCTGGCCTAACTTCAACTTTTCTCATATATACTGTAGAGTTTGTCATCTCAGTATAAGTGTGCCAACCACCCCAGCTGAGGCCTGATATATTAGCAGATATGTCACTAAAGAGAATCTGCCAGACAATGTAGGACTCGAGGACTTTAATGTGTTGGATAAGTTGGCAAGAATGTCTACAAACTGGACTTCAGCCGAAGGGAGCTCCTCGGCACTGGGACGGAGGAGAAAATTTGTCAGCAGCTGTCAGGGACTGTTAAAGTTCTGAAAAAGTAACTGGCTTCCTCAGGGCAGAGGGGATAAATGGACCACGAATCCAGATAACCAACAAATTCACTGAGTCATTTGTCAAATACATATTCTGCTGGTAAATAATAGAGCCTCTCTAGATAATCAAAAGGTAGTTAAATTACTTTGAAAAGTAATATAGTTCCTATAAGGGAATAATAATTGAGTAATTTGCTAAAATTAAATACTAGCAGTAATTGCACATTACTATATAATGTATTTTCTGTGCTGGTTTTGGAAGTATATTGTATTTCTGAGAGGCTGTCATCAAGTACTAACAAGGTTTTATTGTGCACTTTTCTTTTTCATGGTTAAACATACAGGTCAATAGACTGGAAAAATGCCATTATAAATTCTTAATGTGACCTGAGCTGAGAGAAAAGTGCTTTCATTACCACATGACATAACCGGTGCAATTTTCATTCAGCAAACAGATTTTACAAACAGCAGTGCCTGCATAAAATGTGCAGACCAGTCAGATATACACAACAGCGTTCATGAGAACAATGATGGTGCTGTGTGGGAGTTAAATTTTATAGTTCTGGCAAAATCACTGTTATTCTAGCGCAAGGACCTTGTGGCTGTTGCCCTGAAACATCTGCCTGAGGGCAGCAGGGGAAATGGAGCAGAGTCGGGATGAGTGCAGTCTCTGATGATCTCCCTGATGAAGTAAATGGGGTTTAACTTCTACAAGAGGAAAATGGGGCACTATAAAGGACATACAGTACTGAATTAGGGAAGTGGATTTAGATTCCATATATGATAGAAGCATTGCAGATGGGAGAACAGTCTCTGGTCAGCCTTAATCGTCTTCAGCTTTTAGGCAACAACTGCAGCAAGTATCACATTTCTAAACATGCAACTGTACATTTGTTCCTCTTGTTTTAATGGTTATCTGATCATTCTCCCTCTCATACATCTTTATTTGTGATGTTTTGCTGTCAGATCAAAGTTTTTGGTGAGGTATTCATCATTGTCTTGTTCAAGACTGTTTTGATTTAAACTGGTGAGTTTACATACTCTGTGGAATAGCATTATTGGTGATTAAAATGAGTTAGCCAGCTTTTCTTTGACCAAACTGGACCAATCTTTTGCAATAGTATCATCATGGGAACGTTTTGAAATTGCAAGCAAGTTATGCGCTAACTGAGAACTTGTAGCAAGGTACAACCTTGATTCTAATATCCAATATTATGTTTGTGAGAAATGTAATAGTTTTCCATTCAGTAATCAATGTACTGTAAAGACCATATCAGGATGTGAGATGAGGAGGGGATAATCCTCCTTAGGTGTAAGGGTCAAAAAGTCACATGAAGGGCAATTCTCTCTGTCTGAGGTGTTTACAGGAACGATGATAAGATGACATTTACATTTCAATAAAACAGCAAATGGTCACTGCCCTGGGAAAGACATGATCAAAACAAACACCAGGGGGTCACTGTTTTGGGAAGAAGTGATTCATGACTGTCGTAAAGTATGCAACCACTGTATTTAAGTCAGAAACATTTGGAAGACTGGAGAGAACACTTCGGGTCTTCTCTCCATGCTGCATGTATTAAAGAGATCTGATTCATGATACTGAGTCTAAAATTCTTCAAATAATTTAAGCTGCAAGTCAAGAGAGACCTATCTTGTCACATTGTTCATTTGTTTGTAAGCTTTTGCTACTATCATCATGGGACCATGCTGCACATGGGAGATACTGCAATGACCAAACCTCACTGTCATGGTCAGACTTGTACAGATGTGTCATGAAGTGTTTTGGAACAAAAAGTTGCTGGATTCATTGCTTGTCACCTGCCAGTCCACCTCATTCTCAAACCCCCGCTGGTCCACCTCCTGCCAAAGCTCTGTTGGCTTTAGATCTGTAAGACTGCGTAGGTTATTCGAGTAAATTGAATCCACTGTCATGTTCCTGGAGCCATCCTGAAATGATGAGTGCTTTGTGACATGGCAGGTTATACTGCTGAAAGTATCCATTTACTGTGGTCGGGAACACTTTGAGCAACATTATGCTCAGCTGGCTTTGAGTGGACGCAGGAAAGTCTCTCCACACATATTCCAACAATGAGCCTCTAAACAAGGCAGGATGCTTCCGATGATACACACTTTTAACTTGGTCTACTATCCACATGTGCTGAAACAAAATGTGTCATTCACTGCCATGTTTTCTTCTCTTCAATTGTCCAGTTGTGGTCATTGGTTACCCACAGTGGCATCAATATCTTACTCTTAAGCCACAAATGGTGAACCTGTTCCCATCTTTTTCAGTGCTGAGATGTTCCTCTGCACACCACTGTTGTATAATGCTTTCATTTGCACTTTCTAATCTAATCTTCATGCCTGGCCATGCAGCTCTGACCCCGCTCATTGCTTTCACCTATGGGACTACTGCTTACCACTTCTATACACTGCAGTGACAGAGAAAACCATATGGCCAGCTATTTCAGAGCTGCTGCAACCACCACGTCTGACATCAACAGTCGTACCGTGGAGATCAAATTCTGTCTCGCCTCTTCTGAAATGTAGTCGAAATATAACTGAACCTTTGTGTGCTTTGTTGAGTTGGAGCCACTTGTTATGATGGATATGTTTGAGGTGCAAAAGATAAATCTTTCATCTGAAAGAGGATGCTGCTTGTTAAAAATGAGCTAGATGCACTGGGAGACTCATGGAAAGCACTGAAAAATATACTATTGGAAAAAAATAAACCCTAAAAAAATGACAATGCAACACTCTCTGAGGATACTTGTTGAAGAATACCAATATAGAAACCCTGAGCAGAACACAATAAGGGTATATTTTCGTTATTGAAAAAGGTGTTGTTTTAGAAGATCCATCAAAACAATTGAATATGAGAAAGCTCATAGGATGGGACAATACATTCAGGGGAAATCACATAAATCATATAACTGCAGGCATTGGGGATAGCTGAAGAGACTTCACTCTCCAGTGAACTGCTCTGAAAAGGAAAGGCACTCCACACAATTACTCACAATGGTCATATATGGCATACTGAGATGTTTTGCTGTAATGAGATGACTCTTTGAATCAGTTGGATACTTTTTGAACCTTCAGCAACTGTAAACATTTGCACTGCTGAACAAAAACTGTCCACACACGGTTCATGTACGACTAATCATGCATGGCCGAGAAAGAGTTGCTTGTTAATTAGGGAGGCCTGTACTCATTACTCACCTGTTTCCTCAGCAGGGGCCACCCGCCTCAGAAACGTGTTATTCACTGGGCGATAAGGAGGGTGGGAGGTGGGGGAGGAGGGAAGGAGGGAGGGTGATATGTTTCAAGCCGCCTGGCCAAATATATCCCAGAGGGGAGGAGTTGAGGATGAGTCAGAGAGGAAGGAGATGGTGGTGGAAGCGAAGCAGAGCTGCAAGAAAGCTTGGGGTGCAGATAGAGTGGGAGATTGAGCTGAGAAGAGACAGAAAGAAAAAAAAAATGGAGATGAGATGGTAGAGCCGATGGGAAACATTAACATGTAAATATGCCAATTGGTGCCTCTCAAAGATCAGGGAAAGTGTGTGTGTGTTGGGGGGCAGTTTGGGGTCATTGTGAATATTTTTAGTGGTGGAGGTTGTAGGAGGAGAGTGGGCTGGGTTAACGTGTGCAATCATCTTGCCGGCAGCTTCTTGCCAACCTGTCACATTCACTAGGCCTTGAATGTCAAACAACTGTTTCAAAGTAGAGTGAGTAAAGAATTAGACACTATAATAGCTGCAGTCAATGGTTCTCAGTTGACTTTGTTAGGATCAAATTGTGTCTGATGTTTTCAGAGTTAAAAAAAGGTTATGGATGTTTGGGGATACTGGGGAAAACTAATTGGTAGTGATGTGCGAGTCATGAACGAATCGTTCAAAACTCGAGATTCTTTTTACTGACTCGGGAGTTACGAGTCATTGTCTCCATTAACTCGTTCACTGACTCACCGCTGCCACCGCCAGCTAACTGCAAAGAGGAGACATGCCACACAACTGTTATTCTAACTGCAATTGCGTAAATGTATCAAGCTAGCTCACAGCTCACTCGCTCTCCCTCCCAGCTCATAAAGCCCCTCCCTTACCCGTGAAACTCGCTGCTCCGCACCGTTCAGGACTCAGCATCTCAGACTCGCAGTTCACAGGCAGCTCACAGCTAACTCGCTCTCCCTCCCAGCTCGTGGAGCCCCTCCCTTAACCGTGAAACTCGTTGCTCCGCACCGTTCAGGACTCGGTAGCTGCAACTCGTAGCTCACAGCTAACTCGCAGTCCCTCCCAGCTCGTAGAGCCCCTCCCTTACCTGAGAAACTCGCATTCCGTGGAGCACACTCTGGGTGACTGACTCAAGTGACTCAAGTGACTCAAGTGACTCGAAAACCCGATTCACTTTAGTGAGTGACTCATACAAACTCGAGTCAGTAAAAGGAATCGAGTATACCATCACTACTAATTGGCTAGGTTTAGGAAAACATCAGGGTTGGGCCTAAAATAACTTTTACTTTTGTAATTTCAGTTTACATTACGTAAGTAACTCATATTACATTATATACGTGATGTAACTGTCTCTCTCCATACCACAAACCTCTGTTTGTTTGTTTGTTTGGTTGTGTCACTAGTTGAAAAAAAGAGATGCTAGTTTGACATGGGTCCTTGCACGGGTTACAAATCAAATACGATTACATGACACCTGGTTGAGTGCTGTCCTTTACTGCGTCAGACATCAATTACTTGAACACGCGACTTTTGACTGAGACTTAAATGCCAGCTGGCCTTCATGAATGATGACAAGGCAGCAGGTGTGATGTTGAACTCTGAATGCAGGTTATAACACATTCTGGATGATTAATGTTCTTTAGATGAAATCCAACATTTTTCAAATGAAATAGATAGGTTCCTGCTGATGGAAGTTAAAGTCAGTGCTGTGAACCAAATTACACACAACACACTGTGAAAAATCTATCAAAAAACCTCCTTTTCCTGATTCCCTCATCGTCACTATCCTTTAAACACCTAATAGCTCATCTTCAGAGAGTCTCTGGTGTGAAAAAGGACTCAGGAGATGGTTGTTCCAGGCTCAGAAGCACTAAACTGTGTTCACATGCAGGTTTGCACTGCCTACAAAATACATTAACATTCTGGAAAGCTTTTTCCTCTGCAGGGGAATTGTATTCCAGCTGCATGAAAACAACAGAAACCAAGTGAATTCAAAAAAAGAGAGAATGGAAATGATGTAACAAAAAATTCATGTCGGTTCTGGTGTACAGAATAGTCGGCTAGACGTGTCTGGGAAGAATTTACACAATTTAAAGAAAGAAATAACAGAGTTAAACCGTGTGCAGAAAGCAGCTCTCTCTCGCTTCAATTTCCACTGAGCATGAATATGCTTGGGAACCTAATACAGACGGCGGCAATTTCTATGAGGCAGAGTCGAGGAAAAATGTATTATTGATTCATACACTTTCTTCCATATACTGCGTTCTCAGCAAGCATTGCTTGCCGTTTGTCTTAGCTTTAAATTCAACTACTCGACAGGCAATACCTATGTACTTCCCTGTAATTAAAAAGTGAATTAATCTTGAGCGCTGGCTGTCATAAATTCCTCCATTTTTCCCCCAGCCTGCTTTCCGGTTCCCCTCAATAAATATATTCAGAGCAATCAATAGGGGTATTACTATGTATATATCGCTGTGGGAATCAGCTTGGCAGGTTGCCTCTGGCAGTGCTACACTTCCTGCTTCACCCATATCCTCCAAAATGGCCGTCTCTAGTTCTATATGAGGAGTTGGCTGCTGTTGAGGGGACGGAGAGAGTAACATGTGTGGGAGTGTTTGAGCAAAGGGCTGTTGGGCTGGAATTTGCTTCAAAATGTTTGAGAAAAAGTTGAAGAAACAAAATAGCAAAATATAGACTGTCAGTCCCTCTTGGGCAGCAGCGCACACCAGATTAGGAGAAGAGAAAGAAGAAACAACTAATGTGACAAGTTCTGCTTACTTGAACATTTGAAATAAAGTGAGAGAAAGTTGCAATTAGGCAGATGTGTAAACTGAGGCTGTGCTGTAATTAATCATGATTGCGTTAATTACACTTTGTTTTCGCCATAATGAGGACCAAAAAGAGAGGAACAGCAGAGGAAAATATAGAAAATGAAGGATCTTGTGCCAAATGACACTTTGCCGCCTCACAGTTGCTATATTGAGATTTCATTGCTGTGGATATTAAAAATGCCAATTCTCTCCCCGCGGCAAATAAGTTCTCTCTCATTCCAGCTCCCCCAGCACAGTGAATTATTTCTCTACTCCGTCTGTAAAAACTTGTCTTTTAAGTCCATTATTTCTCTATTTTCCATAAGCAATGCCTTGTCTGATACAATCTTTTAATTAAGATTTTACAAGTTGCTTCCTCCAGCTAAAAAAAAAATGATTTTTTTAGTGCCACAGCTTGCTTCCCAAGGACAAATTATAATATCTTTGTTTAGCTTGGTAGATCACTCATCTTGCAGATCTCATCTGTACTGAGGACTACTTTTTTATTTACCCTGTGCTGCAGGAAGTTCACACCACACAGACAATATAATAAGGCTTCCTTTAACCCATTTGTAGATATTATTTAGACAGTGCTTCATTCAGTTTAATCAGCGTAATCGTACATTCAAACTTTGATTGCAGATACAAGCTTGGCCAAGCTCAATCAGCTCGATCCAAGAACTGTCTGTGTAACGACCAGTTTGAAACATAATAAGTTATATGCCAAATATCTAAAGCTACTTAACTTTCACCTTAAATTCTTTCCATTTATTCACAGCCCAATCAAAGCGATGAGAGTGGGGTGATGATGGTTAATTATGCTGTTAGAAATGACTACAGAGTAAGTTACAGAGTTACTTCTGTGACTTTATAAGAAGAACTGTACAAAATACTTCCACTGCTTGATGCTCTTGCCACTGATTAACCATGTGCCATTATGTCAATTTCTTGTGTAACTACTGTTACTAACTTGGATATTGATGTCATATTGATGTATTGATGTCATTGATGTGCAATTTTGGTACCCGCACAAATGCATACATGATTTAATGTTCAAACTTAGTGCTTTTAAAGAAAAATAAATACAAAAAAATGATAATAAAGTAAACAAAATACCCATTCATTACTGTAGCAGAAAACAGCTGAGAGCATAGTCAACTCCTAACAAGAACATATCCATTTCTACAGCATGTAGTATATTATGTAAATCATGGGACACAGTGTATGTGCCATTATTAATGCCAAGTAAGCTTTGACTAACAAGGTGATTTATGAAAAGGATATTGTGGTAATCTGTTGCTTTGCCAACTTTTGTGGCAATATCCCTTCCCACAGGTTCCCACTGCACAGGGTTGCTAAATAACATCAAGTGAAAAAGGGATCTGTCAGTGCTTAAATAAGCCAATGTCAACCAGAGTACCAATTATCAGTATGTGGCAGTTTATCTGACAGTCACCACTGTTCTGAGCTTTTCAGGTGAAATTGATAAAAACTAATTTCATGTGGCGCAGGGGGTAATTTTCAAACTAACTGCAACAAACAGTCCAACATTGACAAACAGTATCCACAGGGAAAAAAACAACAGGTGGTACAAATGATGGAACTGTATTGTTTGGACTAAATTGCAACCACGGCAGGTAAATGTTGAAGCCAATAAGAGAGGTGCCTTCATATGCTGCTGTCTGCCTCTGACTACATTGAAATGGCCGACCCCCAGCCTCAGATCTCAATCCAATTCAACCCTTACTAACTGGAAGTGTTTGTGGTCCAATATCCCTCTCAGCACAGTTAAGACTTTGATTACAGCAATCTATCCACCCCTTGTGTGTTTGTAAGCACTGTATAAGATCCATACTATGCTTCAGGGCATGCTTAACTGTGGTGGTGATGCAATAGCTACTAGGCACAGATAAGTATTAATGCTACAATAGCCTTTACCTCTAATACAGCACAGTCTGTAACAGTCTCTGTTTATCAACAATCCGCTGTGAGCAAATACAACCACACTGGACTCAAACAAACATGTTTCCCACCCAACGTTTAACAAACTGGGTTGATCAAATATTGGCATTTCACTTTAACCACTGCGAGGTTTGATTGCTGATGCCTGAAATGATTTTAGCCAATGTTTTTTGGCACTCGGTTCAGCGCTCAAACATCTTTTGGAATGTGCATTGAGTATAGCACGAACCCTCTGCATTATTCATCAAAGCTGCCTCCGACATACCTCTGGAAAAAAAAAATGATTAAACCGGGGGCTTAAGCACTTCCATAAACAAGGATATGATCGTCTTTAATAATAAAAAGCTCTCAAATGGATGTTACATAAGCAGAGCAGAAATCCTTGGCTGGGCTAACAGTGAGGAGGCATGCATCTCAGAGGTGTTATGACATCATCTACTGAACAGCAACCAAAACCTGCTGGTCCATCCGTAGCTATTGTACAGTGACTGGTACAGTATTACCTTCATTGTTCAATTTTAAATACCATGCTAATAACTGTGCACCTCAGATTCCACACTTCTCACATATTCTGACAACCTTGTGCAATGAGTGACTAATAAAGCGAACTGAATCAGTGTGATCTGTGCAGTGATTGTTGAGCAGATAGCACTTCTCTAACACTCTCTTTCATCTGTCTCTCGGCCTTGTACACTTACTCTAGTGCAACCTTTCTCATCACAAACACACACACACCTGACCTTCCATAGAGCCCTCTGGCTGAGGACCAAAGTATAAAACCTGGGCTGTCATTGACATTCTCTTGCATCGTCATTGCAAGCTTGAGATGACATTGTGATCCGGTACACCATTCTGATCAAGTGAAATCATGAGGAGAGGCTATGACTGTCAGAGAACAACTGGTTTACCTCCTACGCACACTCTCACTGCCAGAGCACAATGTGCTGCAGTGTGGAGGTCTTCATGGCATCACGTGTCCCTGGTGACCAAGGCATCCAGGCTTATTGAATCCAAGTAGAGCCCTGTTCTATTGCCACAGGTCTCTGGTCTGTGTCATTATGACTGAACACACAAGTGGACAATTACTTGCATTGCAGCTGATTGTTGGTTGGTAGCACAACATGCTGCTGTCAGTGTTAGTGCTCTCTCTCCTCTTTTGGATCTGGTCTAATTATCCTTCGATTTATTTTGGACCAGGTCTAACGGGGCTAGGGTCCCTTTTTGTGATGAACTTGAGCACGTTATTTTTGGTCAGTCTTCCACAGGTCAGTTTTGGATCGGGGTCCAGAAAACCTTGACTAAAGTTGCAGTTATTGTGCTAATGATAGCTGCATACAAGGAAAAGATACTAACTATACTGTCCTGTATGACAAAGTTGAAGTGTTTTAATTTGCTTTTTAATGTACACTTTCTCTCAACGTGTCTACTTTGGTTAGGTTGATATTCAAGTTTCAGCAAACTAGTCAAAGATACACATAAATGGGTAAAATGCAACTAGTCCACCAAATGAAACAACAAAATATGTTGTTCGTTCATGCCTGTGAGAACCAAGAACAACAACATTTTCTGATCTGACATCCCTGTTGGCAGTGCACTATCACTTTTGTGTTGTTTTGGTGACCCATCTATCCACCGGGATCTCCTCCCTACATGCACTTTGTCAATGTTTGTCAAAATCTCACCTAAATTCCTTCTGCTACAGACATAATTACTCTGGCCGCTAGGAGGCTTTCTTACTTGAATGTAAACATAGGTTGTTTTAGGCACTATCTGAAACAGCTTATGTGGTCTTAGGTGGCCAGTCTTGGGTAACTGTGGGGTGCAGAGGCTCAAAGAAAAGTCAACATGAGCCTTCCTGAACAACACACATGCAAAACCCGAAGCACGTTCTAGTGAAGAAACCTGTATCGCTGTCTTTTCAACCATGATATGATTGTTGAATCTTAGAGCAAAATGCTAGCTGTAGAATGAAGGATGATGTTTTAGATATTAAGCTCCATTGCGGCTGAAATGGGAGGATCCGGGTGTGACACTGTGTCTCTTACATTTCCGTGTACAAACCACACTCATCTAACAATCCAAGCTTGGACTCTGCATTTCTGCTGTATTACTTTGAATTCTGTATTTGACTAATGTGAGAGGGTGCCTTTGTAAAACATGAAGTGCAACTGTAGTCATTATTGCAGGGCTATCAATCACCCAACCCCATCTCCAGCCTCCAGCCCACTTGTCCTTCTCCACCTCCCGCCAGTGACTGCTTAGTTTTGGTTAAACCCCTGCCGCAAGCTACTAAGAGCTCCCTTGTGTGAGTCAGTAACCTCCCACGCCCCTAACACACAGCCGAAACCCCCCGGAAACACAGAGACTCCTTTTTTCTTAATGAAAACAAAACAGTTGACACAGGGACTTCCAAACAATCTATTTATTATTTATCCTGATCACCCATTCATTGCACTCGCCAAACCAAAGTGACCCCGTAGACTGGCCAGCCCCCTGTTAAAAACTGTGTCTATTTGACTTGAACTCTATTCCAACCTCCTCCTCCTCAGCTTGTTGCCAGTGGCCTGTTTAATTCCTGCTTGGTGCCATTTCTGCACAGTGGCCCCCTATTGCCGAGCTATGAATCCCTTCTCCAAGCCCCGCCGCCATGCCTCCCATCCCCCTTCCTTCTCCCCTCCCCCCTCTTCCTTCCTCTCAACCCTTTTGCCAGTGGCCCTGCAAATCTCCGGAGGCAGGCAGTGCCAAACGTTCCAGCTGTTTAAACAGGTCAGTGGTTGGTGCCGTGTGCCAGCAGGGGTAGCTTTGCCATTGTGGTGCCCTACATCGCTGGTCTGTGCTAACCCCCCTGAATCCGTTGTCCCCAAGGGAGCTTCAGGGCCCACACTGTACTGATGCTCAGCTGAGAGATGCTGGATTTACTTGCAATTTTATTGCCTCAGCCCCCCATTTTTGTTTTTCATTTTTGTATTCTGTAAGGACCCTTTTTCAGGCTTGATGGAAAAAAAAATCAGAGTTGTGTCAAAAAGGCATGAAAATACACTAATTTAAGCTGGCAGTGTGAAACCACTGAGTGTGCAAAATGTTAGGACAGCCTGCTCTTTCCATGAACTAGAATGATCCAGGTGAAAGCTATGAACCTCTATAGATTTCACCTTTTAAATCCACTACAGTCATTCAGGGGTGAGGTGCTATATATAGATGAAGGGAAGATGGGGAGTCATTTATGCAAGATTTAAGCCTCTGGAAAACTGCGACATGGGTTCTGCAAAAATAGAGTGCAACTCATTACAAGCAAGGCATTTCTGAGAATTTTTGTTCACGAAGCCGCATTATTATTCCTCCATGACATGCAGTCAAGAACAGGTGAAGACAGAGGAATTTCTGCACCCTGCACTTATTCGACTTTCTGTAGTTTGCCATTTAGTTCTGGATTTAAGAAAAGAACTTAAAATGTAGAGTTGATTAAAAAAAAACAACCTTCAGTACACTGTGCTAATACAGTACTTTCTAAAAATAATTTGCAGATGCCGGTCACGTCATGATAATCTGAAACAGCCTTTTATGGCAATATTAAAGGACAATTGTTTTTTTCCTTAAATTTGTGAGAAAAATGACAATTGTTTGATGTCTTCAAGGAACTAAAAGCCTTAACAAAATCAGACACTAAAATATAAAAGGATTGTTTCACCTTATAAAGGTAAGTAAAGGTCACTTTTTATATTTAAATTAGAAAGTCACAGCACTGAGTATTTTTAAAAAAAGGAGCAAAGGGGCTGATGTACTGTAAGCACATGCAATGAAAGGCTTTAATCATGCCATCAGTAGAGTTGAGGGTAAAGTCAGTTTGATCAGAGTAGTCCCACATGCCAGCAGACTGCAGGTTGGCTCTGTGGATGTAATGTAGGTGGACAGCTGATGAATGTTGCAGAATCTATGATTATATATGAGATCAGTCGTTTGAAATGCCATTTACCCAGACTTCTCATTGTTGAGTAAAAGTCGTTCATTGAAAGAAGTTTTTTTTTTCAAACGCAGTTGTCAGTAAACTCTATAGATTAAAAATAGAATATTAAAAGATAATTTAAAACCATACATGACAGGGGCATTTACACGGATGTAACAGAAGGATGGAAAGCAGATTTTCTCTGTGTATTCCTGCCAATACGTGGCCGCGAAGGAAAATGCACACAAGGACTGTACAGCAACTAGTAGTTTTATGCAGCAACCCTGCAGGCTAATTAGTACGGAGCACTACTGCATTCATGTTTTACTCTTAATAATAAGATCTTTCCTTTTATATTAGTACGTCTTTCCTATTATATAAGGGAGACAATTAAATGTTCAATCAAGTTTCTTTGCTATAATGAATATGTCAAGAGAGGTTTTCTCACTGTAAGATCTTCTCACATTCTTCTCATTAAATTCAGTGATACTTGTTCTTGACATTTTTCCTGTCAAACGATTTCCTCCATTGTTATAAATACTTTTTGTTTTAGAAGATTTATCTCGTAAGATAATCACGTTTTTGATCACAATGAAAGAATAAGTTACACCACACATACGCTACATCAGGTTGTGCTCATGTTAACTTTAACTATCATTCAGTGCTGGGCAGGTAGCTTTGGTGGGTTTGCGAGAGCTTTTCTAAATGAAAATAACTGCTTGCTGCTGGAAACAAGGTTCAGCTCTGAATTTGTGGGCCCAAAAAACAAAAAACGATGAGCTAGAATTGGCTAAAAAACTCAATAGAGCTTAGAGTCAGGTGAAATCTCTCAGCAGGATTGTAACAAAGAGCACCCCTTTCAACTTACAGATATTCATTAGATAAATCATTAGTATTAAAGTAGTAAAAAAAAGAAAAAAAGCCCACTGCAGCTTTAACCACAAAATGGCAGAATGGAAAAAGCTCACATAGGTAGTTTTAGTAAGGCACTTGTGTAATATGCTGTCACTGAGGTATGAGAAAACACAAGGAGAAACACAAGAAGGCCAAAGCAGCTTTCTAATGTCACCAAGGGGGGCACTTTGTACTAATGATAGGCCTGCCCCTGTATATATTGTAAGAGATACTTCATTGAAATTACTATCTAATTTAGACATGCTCCAGATCTGTCACACAGGGAGCTGAGATGTATTAAAGCCAGCCCTATAAGCCCACAACACCATGTGAGCTGAATATGAATTAAGCATATTTGAAGTAGACGAGTGACTCCTCATTGAGTATATGGGGGTGGCTTCTCTCTCTCTCTCTTCTCTCTCTCTCACACACTCCTCCTCTCTCATGCTCTCTTTCATATCTCTGCATGTGGCAAACACATTTCGCCCACAGACGCAGCTGACCAGCCACCTCTTTCCCCCTCGTGGACCTGAGCTGCTCGCCCACAGACATTCCACATCAAAGTTAATTTCCGGACTTGTTCAGACGATCAAGCAGTATGTGAGGTCTTGGCTCTGCTGACCTGTGTGATGTGGCCTACTGCTGCGCACGGTAGACGGTGACACTGGCATGGGCAATCAGCACAGTGGGAGAGAGTGTGTGCATATGTGTGTTTGCAACTTTGCTCAAAACCAGACTTGATACCTTCATCACTGAAGACAGCCTCGCTCCTTCGGGCCAAAGTGCGAGATCAGTTTTCACAATCTCGATCAATACGCTGCCCACGCATAGCGTCCAACCCACATACGTGGTAATGATCACTCGTGGTGGGCGGTGACGGCTGTTTCAGCCCTGGTACTGGATTTTAATTGGCTGCTTTAGCTGTCAAGGAGTGCAGGGACCTTTTGATTTGGCCACACTGTCAAACAGTGAGCTTTAATTGGCCTGCGGACAAAACATGAGGGAAACACATTACGTGAAGTGCTCATGCATGAGCCATTGTAATTTATTACGGAGATGTTGCAATCTCAAATGCCATTAAACTCAAAATGCCATTAAACTTTAAAGTAAATTAGGAACTGATTGTGTTATGAGGCTCTTAAGTACTCATCACAAAGTCCTGTATGTCTTTTGCGTATAATATAAATCATTTTGTTTATGACACAGCAACTAAATAGAGTGGGAAGAGAAAAAGCTGTGGGGGAAAAAAAGAAAAAAACAGAAGAGGAAACAGGCAGACTGAGAGCTTCTGCAGAAGTTTGCCCGTGGCAAAGAACAGGCAAGTCTCCTCCAATAATACAAATGCACGCGTCAGCAAACCACAGATGACCCCCGCTAGGAGTTACCTGAATGCAACTTGTTGACAGGAAATGACCCCACCTGTGGAACAAACATTACTCTGGAAATGGCGGCAGGCTAAGGCCTCTGTTTTTATTACTGTTATTTTATAAGTCTAGATGGGGACAGAAAGGAAACTCAGAGGCACACAGAGAAGCTGGAAAGTTCCGTCTGTCACAGCTCTTATGTTGCAACCATTACCTGTGTGAGGCCAATAAACAACAGATTTCATCTCAGCTGAAAATTTCTTTCCTCCATGCTTGGCTGGTTACTACTGGGATAAATGGACATACACAGTATATGGCTCATATGTACTATACTGTACCGTCATTGAACTGTAACCTAAATGTGCACTGAAAGGCACAAATCATTCTTTAATTATAACTTTTGTGGCTCACTTCAACCACTGCAACCACTTCGGAGGTGGTAACTCTCACGCTGGCAGGAAAATGGCTCTGTGCTGTCACCACCATCACCCATCCACCCCCATAATTTTCTTCTCAATCTCTCATTGTAAACTCGCCTTCTTTATTTTTTTTCTTGCGAAGCACTGTGCAATCTCATAAATAAATAAAAAGCCTTGCAATGCTGCAAATATGCCCCGAGTCACTGCTCTGCCTCCACCCTCCTCCTTTTAAACTTCAGCATAAGCCCGCTTTAGTGCCATTAAAATAACTTGTCATGACAGTGTAGCCTGGGAGCAGTGCAATCAATTTCCATTACATCAAGGCCCAACTGGGCATCACCACTGAACTAAGCACTGGTAAGCAATCTCCCTGACCGAGGTTTTGTGTGGTGGCGTGTCCCAGTGTGTGCGCAGTACTGAGAGCGTGTGTCAGCGTGTGAAGGGAGCGAGGGGATTTACTTGACTAACACAAGCTTCCATTTTTCTCCATTAGTTCCCTACATTACCAGTAGAGGGACTGAAAATATGAATACGTCTTCCTACTCTAGTCATAGGAAGCATTTCGTCTTCTGAAAACATTTTGCTCACGTTCCAAATACAGAAACAAGCCTAATTTTCCATCATAACATCATGTGAAATGATCACCAGCTGAACAATTCAGCCTCGTCTCGGCGCAGCGAGTCTCTCCCTGAAGTGATTTAGAATGCACCTTTTGTAAAAGACCAATCTGCAACTAATTAACATCAGAGTAATTTATGCCACAAAATTGATTTTTGCTCACTATAAATTATGCAAGCGTCCCATCCGCCGTCCCTTCCCACCCTCTTATCTCTCTGGTGGAATCAGTGGATTGACACGTGGCTGAAGTGTCCTTGATGGGGCATTTCTACAAACTGTCACAGATAGGGGAAGCAGGAAAAGAGGGGGAGAATATCTTCGAGCCTACAGACGCATGTACTTGCAGCCTTGACAGGAGCTATAAATCACTCAATATCAACCCAACAACAGTATGTACAGGCACTTCAACACAGCATTAAAGTTGAAAAGCACTTTTTAACACTGACATATGTGCTTAAAATGTCTGTTTTCTAAAAAGTTGAAAACGATAAGGAGTTTTGGTTTTCCAAACTGCTTACTTTCATCCCTTGCTCCATACCACTGCGTTGTGGAATATCATTAACACTAGTTTAGCACAGATTTTCACATCTCCAAAGCTAAGGCACTAAGTGAGCGCTAATTAGTTGAGCGAAGGCATTAATTATGTAACACGTCATCTTAATTAGCAATCCCAGATGAACAGTGTGTCAGAGGAGCATTTGTAAGCACAGTTTGCTAATTGATAGATATTTGACAAGATGTATGACAGCAGCCCACTGCAAAGGTGACGGTCGGTTTGGGGAACCTGAATCAGCTGGAATAACAATCAACTTCATTGAGAGGAAATCCCTTGAAGGGGGGAACAAGTTGATGTTGAAAAAATGTACTACTTTATTATTGATGCGTGTAAATTTATCAAAAAGTAAAAATAAATAAATAAAGTAAACAAATATATGAGTGCAGGAGAGATGTGGGGCAGGACTAAAGTGGAACACATTTATTTTCATTTCATTCAGATCAGTTTTAGCTGTACGAGAAAGCAACATCCATCAAAAGTCTCATCATACCTGTCAATTCATGAGGAATATGTCAAATAGCTGCTCACTGTTAGTAATTAGGGCCTCTAAGCTCTTGATCCCACTTTCATGCTGGGGGATTATTGTCAGGGATTCTGTCTTCCTTCTTAAAAAAAAAAAGCCCAATCAATGTGCTGCAATAGCAGCCCAGGCACCAGACCACCTGACCTTTTTTGCATTTTTGCACCATCTGTTCAAACCAGCATCACATCTGTTGCCTGGTTTCACCTGCTCCACGAGTCCTCATTTCTTAGGCAAAGAGGTTTTGGTAAATATTCACTCAACAGTTCTGATACAGACTGATTTAATCACACATTCACAAAGACCAGCACAATAGATGTGTAACGAGGGAGCAAACAGTGAGGGCTAACAAAGTGCACCTGTCATTTTGGTTGCCATTTTGTGCATCCATGAGCACCATGGAGCAAAGGTATTTGGCAACTGTGGCGTATGGTGTGGTGGTGGGTGAGATGATGAATCATTTTCTCAGCCAGTCAAATTATTTGTCTCTCTCGCTCACTCTCAATATATTAAGTAAAGGGATCACATTGACACCAAATAACATGCAGCCCACAGACAACAGGCAGAATATTGATATTAGATGATACTGCTAAATGCCAAGTTTTATTTGATGCCAATGTTTAAGCGATGTTCATTGCCAAGTTATTTCAGGACATGGGTTCTACAGGTAAATTATGGTTAAATTCAAACTAACTAGTACACTTAGTGGATGTTATAGAAAGAGCACAGTTAAAGGCAACATTTTTTGCTGGCACAGACTGTATAAGAAGTGGACGAAAGTTCTGGGTATGACCGTGAAGCCAAGTGCCTTGAACCTGCATTCTTTCTAATGGCCAGCAGGGGTTGACTCCATTAGTTTCAAAAAGAAGTCTGATGCCGGAATGTCCAGAAGCTGGAGACAGGTCTCCTCTAACACCAGATATATCCAAACAACAATTTGGACATGCACTGGCAGGCTAGATTGGTTCTTCAAGGATTGTTCTCCACCATTAGAAGAGCCTGAAAAAGCCTGGTTTTGATAAATGGCAAAAGTTGTAGACGGACATTGCCTTTTTCAAATCTTTACAAATTACTTTGTACCCCTTTTTTTGTCTCTTTCATTTTTGATTGACTAGTGCCTGGATCTGTTTTGTTTGCTTTGTCAATTGGTCTTCAATCACTTCAATCATCATGCATTTTGCTGTTAATAAGGTGGAAAATTTAATTTAAAAAGTTTAATTACAAAAAAGACATCTGATTAGATGTAAGCTTATGAGAAAATGACCCTACTTCTGACTTGATTTATTACCTCAGTAAATAGCTTTCTAATGAGTTGATGGTCTCAATCACTAGTTTCAAGTCTTCAATACAGCATGGTGTTGGTTTTATACATTATGGTCCAATTTAGAGTAAAATAGATGATAAAGTGGGGCATGCCTTAGGGTGTGGCAACCTTGTAAGTCGCTACACCAGCATGTCATCAGGTTTTAAGTCCGATGCAATCAGGAAATCCTACCTCCCCCAAGGTGGCTATGTTTTCAACTGTGTCCGTTTGTTTGACTGGTTGGTTGGTTGGTTTGTTGAGATTTCCACAAAACTTGGATGAAGGGTGGGTCTCAGTCCAGAATAGACCCCATTAACTTTTGGTGTGGGTCCAGTTGATGGGATGGATACAGGAATTGTTTTCCTACTTTGTTTAACATTGCAAGATAGCGCAAGCCCTGAAGAAAAAAAACAGGCACATTTAGGTAGCTGGTATTTATGTTTGAGCACAATGTAATGTTGATCTTAATAAAAATCTATTATTCTTCAAAAACACAATGGAGATTATGATTCTACATCTAGATAGTTTTGTTGTGCCAGGTCTGGTGAACTTAAATTATGATGATGCAATTATGGGTGTTTTAAAATTTAGAGTGATACAGGACTATTGAGTTTTATATTGAATTAGGCATGATTGAATTGAAGGGGAACCATTGGCGGGGGTATACGCTCTACTGAGTGTCATTCCAGTCACCAAATATGGCCACTTCTGGCTCCAAAAAAGCAAGATGGCGCCAGCCATAATGCCAAACTCAAGGCTTCAAAACAGTAGCGCACAAGCTGATGGGTGATTTCACGGTCAGTGATTGCTGGTCTGTGACAGTTTCTGGCATGAACATTAAATGCATCCATCCACCACAACTTTAAAGGCATCAAACACTGGTGGAACATGACATACCTCAAAACAACTCATTAGGAGTTTGTTCTACATCCCAGAGTTGACAAGCGCAAGTTCTCCATAAAAGCAGTCATTTTAAAATCCAATTCAAACTTCATGCACATCGTGGCTACTGTGACTATTATTTCTTTCTGTATGGCATGGCACGCTCAGTATGTGTTGCACTTGCTTTCTGCCTCATGACATAAAGGGCACACTGCTTTCTACATTGGAATGCAACAGGTAATTCTGCACTGAGTTGAATTATGTGAGCAGAATTTCAAGGGACACTGTGTAACATAATGTGTTATGTACTTTGGTGATAAGAAAAGTGGCATTCAGTTGGCTTCGACAGTACATGCAATAATGATGCCACTGTTAGAAACTGAGTGACATAAAAAAAAAAATGCTTCACACATGTCTACTCTCGGTCAATGACCAAAATAACAAAATACCAACCCATCATTTTTTACTTACTTAGAGGTACATGGAACTCCAACTTCACTGTCCAAGGTATATTGGCACCACATATATATACGAAACACCAAGATGTCCAGCATGTGACAATCTTTGCATTGACAATACTTCAATACAATATTTTCCCATTTCTGAAAAAGATACATACATCTACACAATTCTAAGTGACCAGATACTTAGCACAAAAAATAAATTAAATCCCCCAGTCCACCTTTGTTAGCCGTGTTCCAAATCTTGTGACAAAACGTCGAGGGAGATAGTCCTTTGTTTGCTTAAAAGAGCATTTGTGCCCAGAAAGTGCCACCTCATCAAACAAGGGGACGCTGATCAAAGTCATCTCACCTTGTGGAAAGCTGGCCAAGTCAAACTAATTCCTGGAGCTCTTCCTCGGCAGTTTGTTCATGGGGCTCAGATCTGCCGTGCCGAGCCAAAAAAAACAACAACAGAAAAATCCAGGGAAACGCTGCCAATTACCTGTCACCGTTTCACAGGAGCAAACAATATCACACAAACACTGTTGATGACCACTGGATATAGAGGGAGACAGATGGCGGGAGTATCCATACATTCTTTATCTTGGAGATTCACAACCAATTCATAACTTCAAAACCTCCTTCATGCAAGTATTGCAGTTTGACAGGTTTATCCACACACGTTTCAGTAAAATTACAGCTTGTACTGATACACAGTAACCAAGTAACTGCTCTAGTCTGGGAACACTGTGCTCTGCACATGCTTCATGCTCAGATATTTTCTCTCCTGTTTCGCCCACATCCTTCCCTGCTGAAAGCTCTGCAATCACATCTCCTGTGTGCTGCTCCTTTGATGGCGCCAGCAGGTGGAAACCCACCAGGATGCTGAGTGTGCACTACAGTGTACACACTCTGCTGCTGGATTGATCAGAGCACAGGGTTGGGTTGACTCACTGGGTTCGGTAGCGATGGCAGGGGAACACATAACAAACAGGCTGCCAAACCACAGGGGGATGAGGGCATCACTGAAAACATGGGAGTTAAGGCAAACAGCTGGACACAGCGAACTACAATTCTGACCTGGGGAATTGTGTTGTGAAAAATCTACAGAGTGGAGCAAAAGCGCAACGTGGGAGCAATCTTATTTAAATCGACCTGATTTAATGGGAATGTGGGTTGTATATTTAAATCAGAAAGTGAATGTTTTACAATTAACAAATTATTAGTCAAATTTTGAGAAATATACCAAATTTTTTGATAATCACTATATCATTTAGAAAACAAAACAGCCAAGTGTTCTCTGGTTCCAGCTTCTACAATATGAGCATTTGTTGCTTTTGTCTGTTTCATATAATTGTAAAATACAGAGCATATGTTTCGTTCCTGAACTGTTGGTTGGCAGGTGTGGCAAAAGTGTGCACTCGCCCTTGAATGCTCTAATCTCTGGCCCAATCACCCCCTATTATTCTTTTCAATTCAAATTATTGCCCAAGATGTGAATCGCACAAGGACAATCTGAATAAAAATGACAAATACCCACAACTTTATAAGTATATGCGCTGCCTGTATGCAGGGATGCAACTAAATTTATCTGTCCATTATCTTCTGGATGAATTAATTAGTTGTTTATACACTATATACTATACACTTTATATACTTGACAATTAATTTAATAGTTGAAAATGAATGGATTGATTGTTGCAGCTCTATCTGTATGGCTGGTGAGTCAGCTACACATTGTCTTTTATGTATTACATGGCTAACAGCAAACAGAATCTAGCAACAGTGGCTGTTTTGGCCAAACATACATGATTTCATCATTTATCCTCACACAACATGTTTGCCAGAGTGTCAGTCTCAGTATGTTTTCCTTTCTGACCATTTTAATGGTAAGTCATGTGGGTGGTGAGTCAGTGCATTTTGACCTGGTCATTTATCCAGCACAGTCCAGTGCATTCTGATACATCTCTTCAATGTCTCTTCAAAAGTTGTGTGTACCTGTTAAAAACTATTAATCTTGTGTGACCCAAGAATCACAAGGATACTCTGTGCAGTTTCTGACTGTATAAACAAGTGACTTCTTGTTTGTAACTGTGTTTAGCTGCATAGCGTTGTGTCTAACTGCACTATCCTGTATGCCTGTATAGTTCACAGTAAGAAATAAATTGTCAGTCTTCAGCTCAGTGTAGCATACACATGGATATGCTAGTTTGAGGATAAAACCCTCTCTTAAAAGGCAGTATAACTCCCATTATAGTTTAAATATACCTCAATGTCAAGATCATATATATCATACCTATTCCTCCAATTAAGCTCCACCTTAACGCCCACAGCTACAATTATCTCTGGCATTGTAATGATTTCATGGCATTTTACAGGCAACTCTTATGTGAACACTCTCTTGAAAAAGCTGTCGACATGATATCATCATAACAATGATTGTATTTGTTGATTCAGTAAGTTTTTCATAGACAAGCCTCAAAGCAAATTTGTTCAAGACTTCTCCGGCTCTGTGTCTTCTGCAAATTAGAGCTGCACAAGAAAATGTTTAATCTAAAAATACACCTGCCTCATCAACCTAAATCACAAATAAGAGCTGCAGCAGAGAAGAGTGCTCATTCTCCACCGTAGATGAGACCCAATTATGTCATAAACCCAAATTAAATTCTGACATGTGGTATGGTCAGTGGTGGGAAATCTTCACCAGAGCACAGCGAGTAATGAATTGAAGCTGAGCAAAATGCAAAACTTCCCTATTAATAGCGGGCGAATGAGTATGCTGGTGCGTGACGCCTCTGAGAAAATAATTTTTCATAACCTCCGGCCTCTCCAGTCATTAGGAAAATAAAATGCTGGTAATGTGACTTCTTGGTAATGAATTCCAATCCACTGTTTCAAGGATAAAACTGGCTGCTACTCAGGCTTTCTAAAGTGGTCCAGTTCAGGTATCTGCAAGGTACAAGGCTTTTGTTTTTATTTAACAATATTAGCTGTGTCAAGTTGTTTGTACAAGGGAAGAGTCCTCTGCTTAAATTCACTCAGCTGACCTCCATGCCTCTGCGGAGGTCAAGGACAGTTTTTAAAAGGAAAAAGCCAGAGGAAGAGACTGTTTGCGAAAAACATCCACTTTGTAGTGAACAGAAACAATGAATGTCCTTGATGCAGAATCAGGGACATTTTTTGGTCTGGTTCAGCGGTAAATACCGAGGACTTGGAGCATGTTAAAACCTCTATATTTTTCTCTTATTCTGCACTGGTCACGCTTCACCACTCAATATTCACACACCCTTTGTTCACTTCATAACTGTAAGATAGACCTCTGATTGCAATATGTAACATTGATTGCTGAATGACATTATCACAGCTATGTCCTTTTTCAACAAGGCCGTCAATTTGATGCCATGCTTGACTATACAATTAAGTTGGTGGCTGTAGAAGAAGAAGAAAAAAAAAAACACTCAAGCCCAGCTTGAGACTTTCCATTATTGGCTGTAAAGGAAAGCCTCAGGTTCTTGCCTTTCACCTCTGATTGATACTTGGTCTTGACTGGGGTATGAGAGTACGGTGGAGGTGGGAGGTGACAAATGGTGAGACAAGGGCTCAGGCAGAAAAAGGAGGTGATAAAAAAGATGGCATCATAAATCTTTAAACACCATGGTAACACAAAATACCTTGCCATTTAGATTTGGTATCATTATTCCTGCTGTTTACTTTGGTGTTTTGGTGTAATTTCTGTGGAAGACTGACAAGCATATACAGCGTTACATGTGCATAGACAAGTACATGTCCTTGTATTCTCCAGAGACCCTCATCCAGTACTTCATTTAAGAAACTGAGCAGCAGTGAACATGGAAAAAATCAGTTTAATTGATAAACAGCCATCCATCATGCTTTAAAAGCTCTTCACTCAGCTTGAAGTGCATTTCATAACAGTTCACAGCTTCCCCCTCACGGAGAATCTGCATGGCCACAGTAAACTCTATGCACCTCACTGGCAACATTTCTTCCTTTCATTCCATCTAGGTCACTCATTTTTTCCCCTTCATACAGGACTGTTTTTTTTTTAAAGGTCAATCAGCAGCATTGCGTTTTGTGAAAAGATTGTATTTTATGTCATGTATTATGTGCAAAGAACGAACAAAATAATTTCCACTAAATGATTTAAACTTTAAGCCGTTTGTACAGTTGTATAAAACTTCACTTATGTAATATTAGTGGTCGCATATGTTAAGGAAGCTCTATAACAGCTAATAAAGAGAAATAATTCTGTTACACATACTGTTACCAAGTCCAAGGATGAACTTTCATGCTCAAGGATCATATCATGTATAATAAGTTTTCCTATCCAAACCTTCACGTTTACCTATAATCTTTTGATATTGGCTGATACAGACCATATCAACCAAGGTTTAATTTCATCTTACAGCCGCTATAATCAATATCTTTGTATCAACTATGGATCAAATGACCAGTGACCCCCAGATAATTCTCATTTGACCAAACTATCTCAGCCCCTCAGGGATTTTTTAGCATTATCCAACAATTTATTTGGTTGTGCAGCCTGCAAATTTATTGTTCTGGTTAGCTCTCGCTCAGGCTCATCAGTGTTATATCCGGACCCAGCATGCAGCTTTTTTAGTGAAAAAGCTCCAAAGCCCCAACGAATGCTACCTGCTCACCACAAGATGGCAATTTAGCAACCAGCTGGTGAACACAGTGGAGCCTTTGCTAAAGAGCCAGATGCTTTCTTGAGGAGTTGCTGGAGAGCAAAATAAAGCTAATGGCCATGACGATCATCACCATATCAGCTTGAAAAAAAGTGATATGTGTTGTATTTATACATTTTCTCAGCTGCTGGTTTATTTCAATTGCAGAGTAACCTTTTTTAGATGTCAAATACTGTAGTTACAGTCATGAGACAGTTATTTTTGTGGAGATTACTTAGCAAATGTAATTGTGGAAATACAGAAAAAAGAGGGTAATTATAACAGCTTCATCGCCCACACTGTTAATATGGGTCCGACCATTCAATATGCTATAATAACTGAAGTCATTGAATGCTTCCCTCCTCCTCGTTTTTCCCATCATGCTATTCTACAGTATGTATCATCATGAGCGATGAAAACAAGCCTGGTCCAAGTGACCATGGAAAAGCCAGAAGGCTCAAAAGAATACTAAAAAAGGTGCTAGTGCTCCAGAGCCGGGTGAGGGTGTGAAGATCACAATGCCATGCCAAGGGTATGACACGAATTTAAAATGAACCAAACACTGAAGTCTACCAGGTATTTCTGTGTAGTTATCAGGCAACTGCCACAAATTTACAACTATGGCTCAAACGTAAAAGAAGAAATTGAAGTTCAGCAAGTTAACTATGCCCTGCTACAATGAATAATTCTCACTCTCCACCAGCCACAGCAGGGGACAAATTCAAATCACAGCGGACCTACAGAATAATGACGAGCTTCATATTTATTCATAAGTATGTTCTCTAATAAAATGACAAAATATCAAAGGTAATGACAGAAAAAAGATGGAAAAATTAATAAACCTCATCAAACACCTGCTGATGACACGGTGTATAAAATTCAAAAGAAAAGAAAGGATTATTTTCTGAATCCATTTAGTGAACAGTCTTCTTTTTTCCACCAGCACCTTGGCCAGATTAATTATCTTCCATCAATTAAAAGGAGCAATTATATTCCAATCTCCTTCATATGCTAATGAGTCAACTCAGGGTTGGGACAGGAAATTGGTAATGGCCACCAAATGGTGCTGGCAGGAGATATACTTTGGAGAATAGAGGTGTAAGAGAGGTGGTAGTGTCATATTGAGCCAAAGAGTAAACAGTTTATCAGGATTAAGTACACAGAGGCCCTGTTAACATTTTGGTGATCACCAAATGAGTATATACCGTACATGATTTAACACTGGATATCTGTTCTTATCTAAACTCTACTGCTTGTGTCACAGACTGCCTGTGTTCCTCTAACTACCACCACCATGACACATGCCATATTTATTTTTACTCAGCAAAACTTAAATAATTTAACTGCTCCTGGAGAGCAATGGACTAGACTCAAGTATAAAAAATCAATATGTTTCAGCTTTAACAGCATTCATCATGGTGACAGGATATGTGCCAGGTCAGGATGTGAAAAAAACAATGATTCCAATATTGAAAAGAAAGGAAATAGGTTTATCCTAAAGCCTCTGATGTTCATTTTGGAGGGACTGGTTGTGAGAAGCTGGTTGTGTCTAAATGATGACTTTACTTAATCAGCACTGCTGTGCTTTGATCATTCCAGTTCACTTCAGTTAGCTTGCTAAAACAGCATGGTATGCTAGCTGAAGCATCACTGCCTTGCTGTAAAGACTAGGTCACATGCTAGAATAGAAGAGAATAGAAAATCACGGTGCTGGATCATTAAAACTAACTCTGTTTTACTTCTAGATATCTGTTTATATGTTTAAACAACACATTGTTGGCACATGGACAGTAGAGCCCGACCGATAAAGGATTTTTAAGGCCGATACCAATACAAATATTTGGTGATTTAAAAATCTGCTATTCCGATATATCGGCCGATATATATATATATATATATATATATATATATATATATATATATATATATATATATATATATATATATATATATATATATATAAATAATCCAGAAATGCGTAACAAAACATACAACAGATTTCCTTAACATTAGTTATTTGTAGTTATTTATGAGTCCTCACTGAAATAATATGATAATGCAGTTTAAAAATAAACTTGTTTGTTTTATTGTCACATCAAAATTACTAGCTAATTCCGTTTCACTCTCGGCTTACACGTAACAGCAGCAAAACTGGACATGTTAGTCACAAATTTTGTCATGCTTATTTGAGTTAAGAGAACTGATGGGGATGTTCTTTTAATTGTTATTCAAGCAATGTATTTCTCGTGACAGTTGCCAACTTACCATGAACACACTTCACCGATGATCTCAGTCGTGGATAACTGGCCCTACTCTGGCTAGATCAGCTGGTTGTAGGGTTTGTGGCGTTCTAAACACGAGTGTTGCCAACAGGGACGTTGTAGAGTGTCTTCTGGTGGACAAACTATGCAACGCCAACACTCATAACATGGTTGAAGGGTGTTTCGTCCGTTTTTATTTTATTTTTTAAATATTCATTTATCGGCCATTATAAATGCCGATACCGACAGTTTGGAAAATGCCTAATATCGGCCGATAGTATCGGCCAGCCGATATATCAGTCGGGCTCTAATGGACAGTTTTCCCAAAGATCATATTGACACCACTTACTAACAAAATGTATTTAGATTCATGATTTGACAACATCTGATCAAAGGCTTTGGCGTTCGTAATAATACGTTGTAATCCAGTTTCTGTCCATATTAGTAGAACTGTAATTCTTGTCAACATGATGTGTCCCAGGCCAGGGAGTGATGCAGAATAATCTCATAAAAACTCTACAACTTAAGGTGAGCGTAAAAAGGGAATCACTGTTAGTTTTCTAGCAGTAGAGCTAACTAAGCTAGCCCCATCGGTCACATGACCTTTTTCCTGCACATTGTAGAGTCTCCCGATGCGTACTGCTTGATAATCCCTATTTATTTAATCTTTGCCGTAGATTGGGTCACTGGAAGCTTTCTGACAAACAGCTTGAGTTCACATGAAGAGATGGAGCTGAAAAAAAGTATTTTTTTCCTGATTCTGCTAAAATACATGTTTATAGTAGATGTATATGGGTTCAATGTGGTCACAATTGCAGCTGTCTACCAAATTAAAAATGATGTAATATACTGACTGGGACCTTGAACATTATCTTACTCAGACTGTTGACATGTGTCTTTAGTTTTCTCATTCTAATTTTTTTTTTTATGATGACTAAATGCAGTAATTCCATTAAAAGTATCTTTAAAGCAAGGTTTGTCCTCATTATACTTGTCATGTTCCTAAAAACTCAATATGAAAAGCCATGAATAATCTCTACTTAAAATTCATGTTTGGAACTTGAACTGCACTTTTGTTTTCCTTTATTGTCTACATTTGCAGAAAATAGCTTCTAGCTTACAAATGCACTGTAGAAAACACATATCAAGGGAAAAGTTCCCATCATTCAAGAGCAGTGGCTGAGCTGAGGAAGCAAAATTGTTCCTTTCATTTCCAACCAGTCAAGTTGCTGTGCAATAATATTCAGTGGTAAGCAAGACACTGAAATAGAATGGTGCTATCCAGCAAGATGCCATTGTTCACTGGAGACATTACTTTTGAATGTGCTAGACTGAAAGACTGTCGGAACGAGAGCTGCAACAAGAATTACTTTAAGCGACAAAGCTAGCGGAGTATCAGATCTATACAAAACGCTCACACTCAAAGGACTTGGAAAATATCAGGTGAATGCATCAGTCAGTTAGGAGGAGGGCAGAGACAGTTTATGTAGACAGATATTTCCATGATTGTTTTCAACCTCTCAGGCTTTTTGGTTATTGACATACTTGTGCTGCACGCCCTTCCCCTCCCCCAACCAAACACCTCATTGTGTGCTGGTTCAAAAAAAGAAAAGCAGGTTAACAGCATCAGTCCCAGCTCATTAGCTACACTGACAGTCTATTTTACTCACCAAAGTTGCTGCTCCAGTGTATATCTATTTCATCACTGCTCCTTTATTCTGCCGTGTTTAATCTAAGACATCAAACGGTGCACCTTACAAAGAAGTCATAAAACCCCAAACTTCATTTAAAAATGAATGTCGCTTCCAATTACCCAGCAAGGGAGCTCGTTATGATTTTAGTGCTGCTCATTATAATCAAATGGAATCTGACCTTTTGTCCCATTGCACTGCTGTGAGAGGGCCTGTAGGCTGTTGATAAAGAGGGGAGTGACAGGGGTTTTGATGGTAAATTGAAACTATCTGTGGGAGGTTGATGATGGTATTACATAAAGGTTCAAGCATACTCATTCCAGATTTTAAAAAAAACAAGAAAAGAAAGCATGCAGATGGAAAAGTCAGGTGTGGACCACAGATCTTAAAGCCCTTTTTCTCAGTAGTGTGATAACATTGAACACTATCATAGGTTCTGCCTCTGTTTCCACTGATCTCCACCTTCTGTGGGGATAAGTTCCTGGAACTAATCTGCACTGCTCAGGAGGAGGTCCTATTTGTAAGAAAAGTTGATTTTTGTGCCATATTCCCAACTCTTCAACTACTGGCGCTTTGGGAATGTAGGACGGGTTGGCCACCATCTCAATGCCAGTTGGGAATGAGACAAAAAATACAAATTTTACAAATAGGACCTTTAATGTAAGTCGCAGGTACTTTCAGGGGTTACCAGCAACCAATTTCATTCATAAGTAACACAAGGGCAGAATATTTGGTCATGTTTCATTCACTTACCAGGAGGATGTGAAAAAGACTAAGAACCACTGCTGTAGGTAATGGCTCATGTTTGAAGTTCTACTGTGTTGCTGTGTTTTTGTTACTCTTTTTCAGCTGCATACTATATAATGAGTATAAATTGCTGACAATTTCCTAAACAACTGAACCCTAGAATGCTTGTTAGAATGATTAATTGTGAAAATTAGACAAACTTTAGTGTTTTGCACACACAAGAGTATTACAACTAGAGGAGGATGCTTACTCATTAGAAAAATCAGTGTATCTCTCAAAATCAGTCTAAATGGAAATAATGTGCACAGACAGGTTCTTGCATCATTAATTGTTGATGATAAGCACATAAAAGTTCAAGGTGTTACAAAGAGTGATTCACCCCGGTTCATGATATCTACTACAATTGCAGGTCTAAACAGCATTCGCAGGAGTTCTTTCCAAGAACTAAATCTCCGTCCTTAGATGACATGATGCGTTTCATGTGCACTGAGGCGACAGCAGCAGACAGAAATAGAAGATGGATCAAAAGAGCTGGGTAGTTAGCATGATCAGTGCAGCCACCGTGGCAGCACAAAAAGAAAATACCACGTACAAAAACTCAAAACTTCTTCAATCGAAATCAGAAAATAAATAAATAAATCCAAAACTCAGAGGGAAGCAGTTCTGCCTAAAAGGAGTGCAACCAAGCCAAAAGCAGAGTGAACATTGGTATTGCTCTCCAAAGATAAAAAGAATGCCAAGTTCAGAAAGAACAATGAGAACTTGTATTACACTTTGTTACCTCGAGGCAAAACTGCATCTTGTAACTCACAGTTAAGTCAATTTAGGTGAAACTATTTATTTGCATCTCTGCAACGTAAAATGTAGATACAAGTATACCAATTAACTACTATACCACTACGTAACCTACTACTACAGTAATGCATTATTTTCAAGTGTAATCACTTCCTTCTATTTCACATACAATGACAACTTCATCACATTTTACCATTAAATAAACTTATATCCGTTTATATCCATTTTCTATACTGCTTAAAGGCTGTGAGGACTGGAGCTTATCCCAGCATGCACTAGGCAGGAGGCAGGGTAAAGCCTGGCCACAGGCTGGATGTGGGAGACAACCTGCACAGACACAGGTGGAAGAGTATATTTCTTTCTTTCTTTCTAAAAAAAATCATAAATGTCGCTTCTACTGCCATCGCCAATCATCAATCATCTTTTGCCACCTGTTTGGAAATGCTGAATGTCTCCAAAGTAGATAGAGAGATTAAGACTATTCCCCCAGGATGACATTTTGAGGCTGGTGAGAAAATGATTTATGACTTAGCTTGGCCTTCACTTGAGTCTGTCTTTGTGTCTTAAAAGGGACTATAAAGTGTAATCAGGTAGCAGTTAACAGTAAACATTTTGTCTGACCCTCACACCCACAGCGAGCGACGGCAGCTGCACTGAAACGTAACAGCCCCTCTATCCATCCCAAACCGCTTCACTTCTCGGTGGTTTGTTTCAGGCTGAGTCATCCTGCATTTATTATTATCCTCACAGACGTGAGCCAACCACAGGAAATTTGAACCCAGCCAAATGAGTCACAGGGAGGAGGAGCTGTTGTCGTGTGAAAATGTCGGAAGCAAAAAACTTTTACTAAAAAGATTGTGAACTACAATTTAAACTTAAAATGAAGCAGATTTGTAACAGATAGGAAGATTTTTAAAGCAACATTATGCGACTAGTTTATGTTAAAATAAAAACTTTGAAACCAAGGGGCACTGACTGATAACAGGGAGAAAGGTATTGCCTTTATTGCTACTCTGCAACATGAACGCCTGTCCTTGCACTTTGTAACTTTGAGCATTGGTTCTCAACCTGGGATTGGGACCCCGATGTCTTGAACACCAACCTGATTTTTCTGGGGGGTCACGACTGAAAAAGATCGAGAACCACTTGGCTAGAGAGTGACTTGCACCTCAAACTGTAGGAGCACCAAATCACCAAAATATCAATTTGTGCAACCTGTTGCTTTAAATTTGTCCTTGTTGCTTTTATTAATTTTTTAATGATTCATTATGTTCAAAGCTTGGTACTTAAAAGCCAAAAAAAACAAGCAGTTATACAAACACTATCAAAATACAACATTCTAGGAAATATTAAGTCTGTGTTGCTGTTTATTGATTGTTTGTTGATCAAAAGAAGCATTTTGACACCACTCAGGACAACAGCTAGAGGCTATTCCATTCAGTTAACCTAAAAAAAGAGGTGCAAGTAATTTAGTTGTACATTTTGGGTTCCCCCTATCCTCAGTACCTGTTGTATGAACCGTGGCTTTGAAAGCGTCAGTGGCAAGCAATTTGTCACCCACTTTAGGTTCAGTCTTAAATATTTCAACAGCCTTAAGAAAAAGTGCTGAAGTGGCTCTGTGTGAATTCCTCTACTTAGCAATTAAAGCAGCCAAGAAGTTACAGAGACAGTGATGCTATTGACTGTGACACTTTGGCAAAAGGTGCAGGGATCAGCTTTTAAAAGCTTAATTTTTTAACAACAACCTGAAGCCACAGTTTATTTGCCAGCTCACTGTGTCAGACACATAAGCTGTGGAAAACAATCACCAGACACCCTGCACAAAGGCACGGGCAACAAGGAGGATAGTCTTTTGTTCAAATAACTTTGTTTTGAAATGCATTAAATATGAATAAATGTGTTTGCATTGAGGCTTTCAGTTTATACTTGCTGACATTCCTTTTTCTTTCACAAAACCAGAGCGATTCAGGCTCCCTGTTGCTCTTTCAGTAAATGTCAGTGTTGAAACTGCTCAACAAGAGTAAGCAGATGTGATTCTGCAATCGAAGAATTTGCAGCGTTGAAGAATAGTTTCTTTACCTGTTACAGACAGCTCAGTAGTCCTCCGCACCACAAAGTTCCCAAACTGTAATTCGCAGGTGTAATTCCCAATGTCATCTTCCCGTACTTCCTTGATAGCCAAAGTGTCCCTCCTCCTTTCTATGGTTTGTCTCCACTGCTTTGGCTTGCATTCCTTTATTTAAAACACAGACAAACACCATGGTGATACAGAATGTTAGAATAAAGTAAATACACTGTGTCACTGTTAGCATTCAAGGGTAACTAATGTTTGAAATCAGCAGGAAACACACTTTCACTTGCATACCTCTAATTATTACCAACAGAGAAGAGCCTTTATATTTAAGCTTATCTTCAAGCATATTGAATGAAAACAGGCGAAATCCACAAGAGCCCTTTGTTACTAAAAAGCCTGTCATAAAGAAATACAGCAGCTTTCCACACTTATGGTAGAGATACCTCATATCACTATACAAACTCTCAATTTTTGCTTCACTGTTGCACAGACACAAATACTGTTTTAACAGTGATTTATGGGACTGAATGGTGGTATTTTTATTGTTCTGAGGAAGGACTTCTATACTGGATTGGGCTGCACCAGCTATACGAATAACCATTGTTGAGTTTATGTGTATGTGTGAACCCCTCTGAAGTTCTTTGTAATTACTAGGTAGTTTCAAAGAAGTGATTTGATCAGGAAGGTAGCTAGTAAAGACAAGGAAAATCTTTCCTTGCAGCCCAATCAAAACTAATCAACCACATAAATTGGAAGATACATCAAAAGCTGTAACATTACGACCACAAATAACAGTTTTAAGAGGCCAAATTAACAATAAATATACCATTCCTTTGGAGAAGTAGGCATGAGTTTGTTTTATTTATTCATACCTGAAGAAATATCTATGACAGAGTTACTGTAGTATTAATGCAGTGAAAAGTAGTTGTGCAGTAGTAGTAGGTTAGACTTACGTATTATAATCTAACTTTGTGAAATATTTATGGCTTTTAGAGCAGGTCACATGTTAAGGATGTCCTTTTGTGTGATGTGATGCAATTTCCTTATTTGAACATGTTAGTTTAAGAGGAAATTGGGGTATGTGGGGTACGTGGTGTGCTGTGCGGTCACAAGATGATGCATGGTTATTTATGTGTATCACAATTCATGCAGTAAGGAGGTCTCACAGTGCAAACTGTGAAGTGAAGTGTATATATCAAACTCTCTATTTCCTATACCAAATTGAAATATCATTTTGGGGTCGCTCCAAAAAATTATCTATTTAAAAAACACATCTCAAAATGGATAAAAGGACTGATGATAGGTGACAACTGGATTAACATAAACTGAACATATATTTTATTGTTCAGTGTCAAATACTGGGAAGGTTACTGGTGACAACTGCTGACAGTATAGTGAGTATAACATTTTTTCAAGTGAAGAATGTGAAAAGTTGGGAACACAGATTAATATGAACCGAAGAGCACACTTCCCCACCATTGCTCAGCCTAAAGTGTCTGGCCTCTGGTTACACTACACAATACACATTAATCTAAGGTTTAGCACAGATTGAGGACTCTATATTTCCACAGCATACTGTCATGCAGGATTATGTAGGCAGTTCTTGGCCCTTCAGATTTTGGGCCACAGAACAGTGGCGGCAAAGGAAACTAGGGCACTGTGGGTTTGGTTTCGAACTGTGCTCTAATACAGGCCTCCCAGAATTCAATCAACCCCCACTGACGAAAAGAAAGCCAATAACTGGAGGGTGTAGAGCTCACAGTCATTATCTGATATTTTAATTTGATTTAGTGGGAAACTGAAGAAGCATTGTGGCCACCTAATACAGCACACTTTCACGTTTGATGAATTGGCCCCTGAGATTGATCTAACAGGTCTGTCAGAGTGGCCTGTTGGACACGGGTGGTCTGACTGGGTCAGTTACACTGAGGGCGTCACAACTTTACCTGTGGAAGAAGAGAAGGTTTCAATTTCAAAATAGATTTATTTTTGTCAGTTATATATCTAATTTGTTGACGCTTTTCAGAGAGTCGGAGAGGAGATGATATTTGAAGCTAATTAGATCTGAATATAGCTGACCTTATCTGGGGTATTCTTCAAATAAATAAAAGAACTTCCTGCGAGGCAGCTTTTTAATGTAATTGAAAGGTTCCATTTCTAATAACATGCATGAAAGGTTTCAGGTGGCAGACAAAACCCTTCCTTTAACTTACATCTTGCAACTCTTCATTTAAAAAGAAATGAATGCAGAAGGGACTGTTTGTGCAAACAGTAAATAAAACGGGTAAATCTTACCTTGTACCACACAATCTCAGGCTCCACTCCCGGCTGTATATAATCCTCAATGCCCGGGCAGGTGATGACTTTCCATTTGCTTAGTTCTGCCTTCTCAAAGAACCTCATTTTGGAGTTGTAGCAGAGGTCTGTGTCATTCTCTGCCACTGTGAGAGACATGGACACCTTCATGCAGTATGTGGAGTTCCTGCAAAAATACAAAATTAATGAATTAGTCACAGAAATAAATGAGCTTGTGTCATATTGAAGTCTTGCCAGCAGTCCATCTCTGGCTTCACATAAATTCAGAGTCAAAATCTCAGCAAGGCTCATTCATTTAATTCCATGTGAATCACTAAATGCATCAGAGGGAGACACAGGGAGAAATCGTCCTGTTGAAACAAATAAATCATTTTTCAAAATTTGTCTTTTTTTAATGAGAGATCTTTCCTTTAATGTTGAGTGTTGAATCATTATCTCTAGTATGACCCTAAATCTGGACACTTACAGGTTCTTACAATTTTTTCTCATCCATTCAAGTATGAATGCCAGTAATGCATGATATGTCTGCCTCTAAACCATAAATGGAAAACTAAAACTATGTATGTATGTATAATGTACACGTGTGTGTATAAGAGGCAGGGACACAAGTGGAGATATGGAGCGACAGCTCGGAATGTCAACAGCTCTTCAAGATTGATTGAGCCTTTTGTTTTCACGTGTTAGGCAGATACAGCTCGAGCTAGCAGAAAATTACTTGCTACAACTGATGTACTGTAACTGCTCAGGTCATATACATAAAGAAGAAAATTTATAATGCAAGGGAAAGGGGGCGTAAAATGCAAGATTACTTGAAATGTTTGGACTACATGCTTGCCTGGGCCCGCAGATACTGGTGAATATTCATCCACGGTGGAATAAACATTTTACTGCTTAGTGCTGCAGTATACCTTCAGTGGATTTGTGTTGCCCTGAACGCTTGTCTCATAAATACTGAACCAATCTCTGCTTAGCGTTCTTATGTGTATATGCAAAAACCTTGTAGGGATCCTGATCAGATCTACTCCTGGTCCACAGCCGCAGGAGAAGAAAAGATACAGCTGCTAAGCATTTATAGGTAGCCTGTTTGGGTCATTAATGGGACAGTGATTTTGAGATTGGATCTGCTGCTTGAGTAATTCTTAACAGAACATGGGAATCAATGAACACATTGATTCACTGTGAAAGTTGTGCTATCTGAAGGAGGGGAACAGAAGCAAAGGTCCTTGATGATCAATGTATTCAATAAGAGCACCTTTTCTTCGTCCAAACTGGCTAATAAGACTGTCACAATTGACAAGTACTCTGGCATGACTGCAGCAAATCCCTCCTGGTTAAAAGACCAAACAAATTGGCAGTGTTTAGGAAAATCTCATTGCTAATTTTCCAACTAAAGCTGGTTACACAAATTGAGCTGAACCAACAAACAATTACAAACATGTTAAATCCTTACATAATTGCGCAGCATTAACTGCCTCGTGGATTAGCACAACACACACTGGTCTTCGCTACAGTGTTGACAAACAATCCCTCGGCCTTCGAACTGGCCAGTGCCACGCGCTCCGCTTACAGTGAGTGTGCCATTTTCATGAAGCCCGGATGCAAATGTGACATGATGTGGAGATTATCCCAGACAACTTCTACCAGATGGACACCTGTGCAAATGAGATCCCACGGGTGCGCTCTCTTCCCTGTTAAATATTCTGGGCAGCACTGATAAACTCGCCCGCTGCAAGAGAGAGAGAGAATTGTGTCATCTGCTCCGCATGAGTGATCGATGGTGTGGGCCAACACTTTGTCCTACGATGTCTTTCCAACATTTCACATCCATCAGGATGCCTTTTGAGCCTGAGGAGCAAGGCGATCTTTTGACTATCCACTCAGCAGGTATAATATTCATGAAGCCTCTTCAAAGAACTAAGCAGCAAAATTATCCCACTGCTGCATGCTCCAGAGACTTCACTGTATTCTATGCAGTGAGCATTCAATGCCTGTGGAACCCTCTGCATACTGCGTACTGCAGATACAGTGATAACAAGCTCGGTGATACCATGGCATTAATGGCCGAGAGTGTCTGTCAAATGTGTCAAACTGAAGGGGATATGCAATGTCGTGGCAATGATAGATAGCATCCTGCATACATCAACTCAGAGAGGTGCCAGGCTGACAGCTACTGTATACAGCTGGAGGGCAAGCAGAGGACTTGCAGAAAATGCAGTGAAATTATGTGCAATGGTCAGTTATGAGTTAAGCAGCCTGCTGAAATGATTATAACTGGCATTCTGTGGAAAAACAGCAATTTCTACCTACTGCAGGATACTTCAGCATTGGTTAAATTCACAGATTCATTTATAGACTTATGTAGGCAGTTACTGCTACTTTCAGAGTTTTTTTAGTTAAGTTTTTTTTTATTTTGTTTTATCGACTGTCAATTAAATCTACTCCACCAGAAGATGAAACCAGATTGAACCTGCCCTTTAACCAGCAAGTGTTCGCTCTGATATTAAATAATAGGCAGCAGAATTGATTTGGAATTCTCATGAGAATCCATGGCACCTGGGGGGAAATTAATGAACCAACTTAATGAATCTCTTAATTAAAATAACTCCTGTCTAATAGAAATTGGATGATGGAATAATTGCTGATTATTCATTACAGTTTACTTTCAACGAACAATAATGTTCTCCGAGAATTGTCTCAATGTAATGCACATATCACAAGGCAAGAGGTCCAAAGGTTGATTGAAGGTTACCTTGGAAAAATGTCATTACAAGGTAGTGACATAAACCCTTAAATGCCATTTCGGTATATGTTCTAATGGCTTTGATTCTCACTGTCTCGCTTGCTGTGAATAACTTTGAAATTTAACGTCTACAGGAGCTCAAAATGCTTGCATCAGTGCAGCTTTTTAAAAACGACCAAAATATTCCTACTGCGACCAGGGCATCAGGCTCAGAGATGTTGCTAACAGCTGCCAAATCATTACCGTGTCCCTCAGCATCATTGTGGCTGTGTATATATATCTGTGTATCTGTGTGTCTGTGTGCAGTATACAGCGTTGTAGCTAGGCACAGAAATGAAAGTGAGTTCTAAAGGTTCAAGGCCAAGAGGAAAGAGCCTGAACCAGCAAAAAAACAGGATTTCAAAATCCCATCAAAAAATATGAGCAGAAATATAACATTTGAAGGGCACTTGCCTTTTCAACACAACCTTTGTAATAAAATGTATTAGACCCAACAACAAGTCTGGCTACATTGCTGTAAGTACCTGTAAAAGTCAACCACATGTATAGTAGGCTTGTCACAGTAGTCAGTGTTGCTAGTGATACATGGATGACAGGCGTAGACCAATAACATTACTTGCCCACTGCCCCCACTGGCATTTTGCTTTTTTAAAAATCAATACTTAAGACGACGGACGCTACAATTTCAAACTGCTGCACATGTCTACTGTGTACAGCAGAAGGACCGGCAGCAAAATTGCACAACAAAGTAGCAGGAGTCACATTTCACTTAGCGTTGAGGACTGACAAGATGATGGCGGTGCATTTGTTGTCAAAGCGAAAAGAAAAGGTACCTATTTGGCAATATTTAGGATTCAAACCCAATGCAAAGGAGTTGGTTACTTCACTGAGAAGTTGAAGGTGTCATCTGCAGCTCTTCATCTAACAGCTCCTTCTTGTTCTATTACTCCCCTATTTAAACTATTCCCTACCATTTAAAATTGATCCACTGTCAACAATGCCAACAGTTGTTTTTCTCTGTAGACGCAATTTTAATGAATGAGGGAAATGGAACGCGTAACCCCACTATCTTCCATAGATATTCAATTAGGTTAGAATCTGGTGACTAAAGGCCATAGTTTATGATTCACATTATTTTCATACTTAAACAATTTAGTTACCCCTCATGCCCCACATGGAAGCATCCAAATTTCTTTCTCTGCTAATTTATTCAGGTTCTTTTTTTTCATTTGTCACCTCATGGCCAGATCCAGCCAAGCTAGATAATCCTTTTGTTGTCTACAGTGTGTGCTGTGTCTGTAGAGGGCACAATGAGTCTGGGACTGCTGGAATTCTCTAAAACCCCATAAACTGATTCAATTCCTTTCCATTAGGCTTCACTTTGTACCCCTGTGTAGCAAAAGCTAAAGGAAATCACATCAACAGGGGCCCAAGTATGCGGGTGACATCTTTTACCATCCATGCTGTTGCCACTTGTGCCACATATACCTGAGATCAGATATTAATGTCAACCAAGCCTAAGTCATGATGTGGTGGGCAGATGTAAAACCGGCCCAGAGCTTCCCCGAGAGAGTGCATGCACAGAAGTTAATGCAGCCTGGCATGATTGGATGTGCCACGTTCCTTTAGAGGCAGATGTAACAATGGCTTTAGACAGGCAGGGAAAAGTCTGGTCAACATCAAGAAGAGGCTGAGACAAAGACAGGTCAAATTCCAAACTGGTCAAGACTGCGAAAAACTCTGAGGGGTCAGGAAACCAGTCTTGATACTGAGCTAGAGACTGACACTGGAGTCTGGACACAGGTTCAAACTTATAGCATATGAGCATTACATCATCCCCCGGCAGTCTTGTCCTACCTTCCCTGTCCACCAAGCCAAGATTAACCCAGACTGAGATAGGGTCGGCCCAGTTATCCTAAATCAGTATTTTATGGTCCCTGCATTATTTATGGCCAGAGCGAAGGTCATAGTGAGCAGTGGGAAGACTGGGGCTCCTACCTGTAGCGCCCGCTCATAACTCACCTGTCAACTCTTGTACCAAGCCCGGGATGATTAAGCACCTCGGCTCCCCAAATCTGACTGTGGGCCAACTTGCTCCTACTTAGCCTCTGTCTAAGAGTGTGGCACTTGCCTGCCATACTGGAACAATCGACTCCTGCTTCAATTATAATCCATCCACCTCTTCTCTCTTTCTCTCTCTCCCTCTCTCTGTTTGTGGTTTGTCTTTGTCCCTGCATCCGCCCGCCCTTTTCTCTCTTGTCTTGTAGTACACAATTTCCCAGGGAGGAACACATACTTCTGCGGATAATTTAGTTTTGCCACGCTGTGAAAAACACATGCCTGCCCCGGTCTACACACTTGCGTCCACACATACAAGCACGTACCTACAGACACTGAATATAGATGGTATCGTAACATCAATACAGTCAAACAAGATTGGTGGTAAAAGTCTGTTCATGTTGTACAAACCGAGCAAGGACATGTGTCATCTCCTTCCTTTTATGCTTTTTTGGATCAAAAAATTCAGTCTCAACTTAGCAGTTTAAAATTATTCTTTAACTATGCAGCAAGAATATTTTTTCATCCAGATGGTTAGAAAAAGGATTTAGGGATTCTGAAAATACTTAAAAATAGAGGCAAGTGTTTTGGGTTATTCAGAAAAAAAGATGCCTATCTTTGTGACTTTCATTTTACAGTATTACACAGGAGGCACAATTAGTGCTAGTGCTAGATTTTACACATTAAAAGGCACACAAGTAAGTTGAATTGTAATGATTATGTTTTTAACTGGAATTAATTCTGGTAAGACCATTGAAGAACCCTTTGCAAGACCACACAGAGTCCCCAAACCCAACCATTCAAACTACTTTTCTCAACTTACACAATTCAGTGCATATACAGCTGCAAAAGCAATCATCTTATCTGCAAAACCTACATTAAACTAAGAACTTATTTTCGAACAAGTCTGAGAATTCCTCCAAGGCTCCCCTTGAGTTGTGTGTCTCAAACTGACAGCAGCACTTCTTGTGTGCAAACGCATTAGTCAGTCATATCCAAGTCGATGCCTTCAGGGAACTCATTTTCCATTCCACGACACCCTCAACTCATCGTTATGCTACCAACCTGATTCCATAACAAGCATAAACAATTTGTCTCTATTGTATTCTCTTCTAACTCCGTCATGACCTTATTCATTGGTCCCCAGGCCATTTGGGCGTAATGTATGAGCAGCTATACTGCCATGCATATCAAATACAAACCGTCTCATGCTGGCAGTACTGCTGCTGGTTTGGGCTGTTGCACTGAGGGTATGGGCCATATGTCTGAAAAAAAAATTAAAAATAAACCGGTTGCAGTTGTTCCGCGAATGAGAGAGAAAGAGAAAGAGATGTAAGCCAAGGATGTTCCCTGCAACTGGAAATAAAGTGAATAATCGGGTCAATCAGCATTCCAGAAACTTGTATTATTTTTCACAAGTAGCGTTGGGCAAGCCTTTCAACAGCTGGCTTAGCCGCTGTTACTGTATGCCCGCACTGACGAGGTCCCTTCGTCATAGTGAAGCGCAAAGTTCAGACATCCTCAAACTCTGCACAAAACCAGGTAAGTCCAAGAATTTACAAAATGTAAATAAAAACAACCTTTTAGTTGCTGCCTGTCAAGGGTGAAAATGATGCTATGAGATCGGTGACTGGAGCAAAACAGGAAAGTTCCAGCTGAACAGCTAAACAAAGAGTCGAAACTCACTATAATTCCCCGTAAGCTGAGGGGAGCTGCAGAATCAGGTGATAATTCTCTGCAGGGTCATCACTATGGGCGACCCCTTTTAAATTGTCACATTGTTTTTACATTGTCACTTGATAAAAATATCGATTCCATTTTAGAGATTGTTTATTTTTAGTGGACTCTTTATGAATGTATGTTTGTGTATTTATTGTTGTGTGCTCACTTTTTGCAATAAAGGGTTATTAAAGGTATTGGCAGACAATCCATGTTTATTACTTTTGAGGAGATTTTGGATTTAAGGAGTACCCTATCTGTTAGATTACAGATAAATGTGTGAAAAGTTGTGTTCAATTTACTGAAATAAGCTTAAAAACAAAAAAGAAAGTTGTTTATGACTGATTGCAATGCAGTATATTTATTCCTTGTGGAGCTAAGATCTGAAAAAAAATATAAATTTGCTTTTGAAAACTAAATGACTCTTTTACAAAAGCCAGTCAGCAATGATATTGCCTTGTCAAACACTTTAATAATAAACACTATCAGGTCAGTTTTTTATAATTCTAATATTGTTTCTGCCGCATGTCCAAGCCACTTTTTTCTTCTCCTCTCACCCTTAGGATTCAGGCAAGCTGTGAGTTCTCTCCTATATCACGGTTTGACTGATAGCTGCGGTATTGCAGATGTCTCGCTTGGAGCTCCAAGGGGAAGAGAGGGGAGGCAGGGATGGGAGGCGGGGAGGGTGGGAGGCAAAGTTGGCTATGGTGCCAAAGTGATTGTGCTTGGGGAATGGTATTTCTGACATTTGTCTGGCAGATAAAAACCACCATCAGATATGAGGAAGAGAAGGTCAGTGTCCCTGCTATCAGATAGCAATGGTTTGGCATCTTGTTTGATGACTTCCTCCGCTCAGTGTGGACCAGGAGAGCCAAGAGGCTGGATATATATGGGGAGGTGACGCTGAGGATGTGACTGGATAAAATCCCTCAGCTGGGGATGTGGAAATATTTAACTTGGATGTTATTTTGAAGTTCACAGTATTTTAAAAACTGACCTATTACAAATAAAAAACCTCTGTATATTGCATATTTGTCTAAGATTAACATGAGAGAAGAAAATAACTTAAAAAATTGGCCACATACGACTCTTTGCTCAATTGTCCTGCTCAGCCATGCAGATTGCAACAACTGATTTGAGTCAAGAGGTCTCCCAGAATAAAATCTCCTCAGCCAACCTTCCTCTCCTTTGCTCCCTGTAGCCAGGAGCCATTTTAGCCCGGCTTAATCAAATGGAATCGAGCATGGGACAAATGTCCAATCAGAGGGAGCGTGAAGGGCATGCAATGAAATTGGCTGAGACCGTAATGCAGGCACATGCTGGATTAAACTTTCATTCCAATTTCTTCAAAGAGTACCCAAAGTACATCAAAATGAGCATATGCAGGGGCTGGTTAGAAATCAGAGATGTTGGCCACTTTTGCTGCGCAATTGAATAAATAGTCAATATTCAGTCAGGAGACTTGAGTATTGTTTTGATTTGGTCCAAATATTGAACATCCCCTTTACATAATGATATATTTGTAATGTAAGCATATTTCTTGAAGTACTCAAGCTGAGTTTAAAAAAGACCTAAAGGAAAGATTCTGTATTTATTTTGTATGAACAAATATTTGTGATTTGGATTAAAAAATATAAATTTGGCTTCCAGACTGTGATTATAACCAGAAAAGGGACTAATATTCTAAATACTAAGTGCAAAGTTTTGGCAGCTAACTCTAAATGATGTGCCAGTTAATTAAAGAAGAGGAAATACTAATGTTGATCTTTTACTTTGGATCAGTCAATGTTATGTCTTCCTCACATTGACAGGACAAGCAAATAAATGTGTCTGGTTCTCCCATAATATCTTAAATGCCAGTCAGTGTTATGGCAGTGAATTGCTCCTATGCGTCATGCTAAAATCTGCAGATATAGGTTAAAATTTAAAAGCTGAGATTTCCAAGTTAAGTGGAAATCAGCACTTTAGTTAGAGCAGATGCTTCACAGGTGCCCATAGGTGAAATATAATGGTACTATATGAGGCCATTAATACACTGTACCTGCTATTATGCAATAAATGAATGTGGGTTTCTCAGAAACTTATGGAAAAGTGACACACAAATAGAAAATGTAGAGTTGTTATTTTGCAGCGAAGATAGCGTGACACATGTTATATACTGTAATCATGGTTTCTGGCTCTAAAAGCACACATTATGGGGCACCATCAAGGATTGGAGTATGAAATGATTGTGGCTGAATGCATCAGGGCTAATCTCAGTATGAAATATGTGCAGGAAAAATGACTGTGTTATTCAAATAAATATAAATCCAGCCCATGAACTAAATGTAACAGAACTATCCAGAGACAGTATAATGTTATTTTTATCATAGCCTTTATTTATTCCACAAAGTATAGAATTTCATGCGTTGATGACACTGACATACTATAATGCACGCATGGAAAACATTTATCTGCAATGTTTTCAAGCTTCTGAGCCTTTGCTGTTATATTTCTATAATGAAAGAGTTTGAATACTGATCGGTGAGAAAGAAAAACTATTCATTTAAAAGTTCTAAACAAATAAATAGCATCTCGAATACATTTTATTTTCATTTGGAACTAAAATGACAGTCTATTACTACCCAGCACCTGGCCCAAAGTGGTTCCATGTGCACTCCCTTTTTTGACACTGCCATTGTAACATCAGACGTCCAGAGTGAATATCTGGCCAAGTTCACAGCACCACATCACGGGCTGCATAAAGCATAGTGTGAGAGGTGGACTGAGCCCAAACAGCAGCCCATACATCATCAGACAATGGCTGCTGGAAAACAGCCTCTACTAAACCACATAGAGCCAACTAAAAGGCTGTCCAAACAGTGTGTCGACAGAGCAGTCTCTCTATACAGGTGTAAAGAATACTGAATATAGGGGAGCATCATCAATAACACCTGGCTGGTGGATGAAGCAGCTTGGCAAATCCATATCACACAATTATCTAAAACCCCACCTGGGCACTGTGAATAACTGCTGCCAAAGATTTGGCACCTATACTCTCCGTTAACCTCTTAAAAAAGTAATGTGAAGGATTTTTTTTTTTTTCCATCATCCATTGCTGTGGTGTTTCTGTGCTGCACTGTCTTGGATAAACTGTTGATGAAGTTGATGTAGCTTCTGTTTAGCCATTATGGCCATCACAGCTCATGTTAACAGAACATATCTTCTCCAAACTGCTGCTGTCAGATACATAAAACATGTCAGTGTACCTTTGTGGGCTGTAAGTCATGCTAGCAGTCATGCTCTGGGGATGGCAATGTCAGTTGGTTAGTTGGTTCACCACTTTGGTCCAGATGGAATAACTTAACAAATATTGGATACATTTTAATTGAATGTTGTACTCTAATGCCACCATGAGGTTAAAGCTACCAGTTATCTATTAAAAAAACTTAACATCCACTTGATGGATTGGAACAAAATTTGGCATACATGGCCCAAAGCGATATATTCTCATTCTCCTCTGACTTTTCATCCAAAATCAAAATTTCAGTTTTGTCCAAAACTTTGGCTTTTGACCACCTATCATGGGGCTAACTAGGGTTGAGCAAGTACTCAGCTGAGACAAGTTTCCAGAACAAGTAATGTATTTTAACCACTTCCAGTTGAAGCCCCTCTCATTTTGAGTATGGACACAGATAATTTAGTTTACAGATACAGATACAGATACAGATAGAGGTGTACTCGCTCATCCTTAATGCTACGATTATTCTATCTTTTTTTTTTTTTAAATCTATCAATTGTAGCATAACCTAATACTATGATGAGTTAATACATTTATCAGGAAAATGATGTGACGACTTTAACTATTTGCTTTTAATGCCATTTCCTCTCTTGCTTCAATAATATCACATTCCTTAGTAAAACTGCTGAAAAGTCAGAAAGAAATTCCAGATTATTCAAAGAGAAGAGACACAAGGTAAATTGAAAGATAGAGGCAGGGTATTCAAGTTTAGTAAAATAATTGGATTAAAAAGTTAATTTTCCTTTATTGTGACTGACAAAACCTCATCAATATGTGCCCTTAATAAAGCCTATTAATAAACATCCATCAGGGCTTCATTGTTATAGCTCTCCTCGCTGAAGCTATTCCACGGAGCCGCAGCTAACTGATTGTCTCCTGCCAGGTAGCTTATAACACAAACACCATCCTTATATTATACATCATCCATAACCCCTGGCAGCACAAACCGTCCCTGCTGCTCCTTAGTCTAGCGTCTCTCATTGGCTTTGACAGCTGGGCTGGATCAATTGGACAGGCCCTGACTCAGGCTGAATGACAGAGTGTTCCAGACGGCCCATTCTGACTGTCACTTCCCTGAGAGATCACCAGCCACTCCTGCCCACGAATACTAACACAGTCAACATGGCTGCGGTCTGGGAAGCCCTTTTTAATATGTGTTTGTTCCCTGTGTGAGTTCTCGGTATGTATGTGTGCACGCAGGTGCCAGGTGAGGTGCGCTGAAATAAACAAATGGACGCACACACACACACAGATGCACACGCACTCTGTTATCTTTCGCTTCCATTGTTATTTGCTGGTGACAGGCCAGGTATTGCAGGACATGCAGGAAACCCATTAATAAGCCTAGGACAGTGGCAGCATGCCAGCACCAGTGGACAGGGTCAAAGGTGAAACACTAGCTACCTGCCAAGAAATGGAATCCTCCCTGCACTGCTACATCTGTCCTTAATCTGACACTGTAATCCCTGCACTTTCCACTGCGATCGATGCGCTGGGGATGTGTTTCGGCATTTGTATATCCATGACTGCTGCGTGTGTGTCTTGTGCATGCTGAGGGGCTTTGCTTGTTTCTGCTAGAGGTTGAACATGCATGGTAATGTTGCTCTGTGTGTTGATCTAAAAGGTGAAAAGAAGAATTATGCCATCTAAAGACCATTGAATAATCATATTGTAATTGCCTAGTCTGGCCTGCTCCTCTTATCACTATAGACACTATCAATAGTGGACGGAGCTTCTGGGTCTTAAAAGTGAAGCCAACGCAGGGCCTTAAAATTATATTCTTTCTAATGGCCAGCAGGGGGCAACTTGTAAACAAGAAGTTCAATGGTATGTAAGCTTATGAGAAAATGACCCTACTTCTTGCTTGATTTAATACCTCATTAAACAGTCTCCTAATTAGTTTATGGTCTCAATTGCTTATTTAGTAAATTATGGTCCCATTTACAGTAAAATAGAAGATAAAGCAGTAAATGCTTAGGGAGTGGCCTACCTTCTCATATACAAGTCACTACACTGGTGCGTTCTCTTGTTCTCAGTCACATCCAATTAGGATATCCTCCCGGGCTCTACCCACTTACCCAAACATAGTCACTTCTGCCTCAACAAAAACTAAACAGCTGTAATACCAAGCTTAAGCCTTCAAAACAGTGGTTCACAAACCAATAGCAATCATCATGGTGGGTTTACACTTGGATATCACAGACAACTTTGTTCACTATGGCTAGATGTTCATGGAAACTAAAGGACACTACATTGTTTCACACACAGACATCAATATGTTGTTGAACAGTAAATGAGTGAACAATTTAAGATTCCAAAGTTAGTGGAGCAATAATTACTTGATTTTAAACACCTCAAGATGACTGACACTTAGAAAGACTAGAGACCTCACAAATTTCAATTATCTAAAACAAATTATTTTCGTCTCAACAGTCAGACAGTTGATTAAAGTGACATTGATAAGCAATCCCTGAAAATCATGCATGTGATTGTATCAAAGTAAAAACAGACATGCACAAATCAGTTTGAATGTCAGGTGAGCTGTGGCTCTGCAGTGAAACTTGGATGAACTGGATTATGAAATAATATCCTGTCATTTACAGCACACTGCCCCATTTTAGCGTTTGCCCGCCATTTTGTTCTACTTTTAAAATATCTTTTTTTACACATGTGATTTGGACTTTCCTGATCCCAGTTGATGAGAGTCAAATGAAAGACAAAAAACTAGAAAAACTGAATACACACACTTTACTGTCTAAATCACATACTTTGAGATCAATGGTGAACCGTTTCCAAACATTTACTGCATGTTTTTTCTTTTTCCTGTCACGATGTTAACCAGACCAGCTTTTACTTGGCTGTCTCTGCTGTCAGTGAGGTATAAAATAGCAGGAATTAGCAACTTTGTAATGCTAATAGGCTTACAGAGACACTTGCAGCAGTCCTGGGGACTTAGTGGTATCCTCCAAGTACCCGGATGGCCTGGCTGTGTGTGTGTGTGTGTGTGTGTGTGTGTGTGTGCGCTTTTTCTGCCACTGCAGATGTTTTTGCTCTGCCTACAACAGAGCTCCTCGGGGTAAGACATCTGAGACACCTCGATTTGACACACGACACTGCTCATCTGCTCCCATCCGCTCCTATATGGTATTGTTATAGGTCCGGCTTCATATGTTCATAATGCATGTAGATCTATGTGTGTGTGTGTGTGCATGAGAGACAACACAAGAGAGTAAAAGTGACAGGCATACAAGCTCATACTGTTGTGAGTGTGTGCATGTGTGCGCGTGCTGAAGTTGGCCTGCTTTTACATAGAGATCGGAGTTCCTGTCAGTGGCAGCTAGTCTCAGGGGAGCAGAGAACTGACATGTCGCGTTTGTGTCTGTGCGTGTGTGTGTGTGCTAGTGTATGACGATGCCCTCTGACACGCTTAACGGCAGCTGAGCAAATACGCAAAGATTTGAGGAGTATGGGCACACTGCCCTGTGTTAGGACAGGTAGGAAGGCCACAAGTGTAGAGACAGAGCATAATGTAAAACATGGAACAAGGCCAAAAAGGAAGTATTTGTGTATATGTATATATGTGTATATATGTGTGACCATGCATCATAGAGAATAAAAGAAATAAATGATGTACGGTAATAAATAGAATCCACCCTACAAGTAATTTAACATCATAGTTAATCTAATATGTTTAACAAATGACAAACTGAAGCGTTGTGAGATAGCTCTACTTCACAGCATTCACACAAATCTTGAAACAAGAACAAGAAGTGAAGTCGACTCAAACACTATTAATAACATGCCTCTTGATTAAGAAAGGACTTGAAACTACATGATTTGAATTGGAAATAATTGTGTTTATCTGCAACATTTCTCCCAGCTGCTTTTCAGACTTGAAAACTTTGCTAACTGCAAAACTTATTAAGATGTTTGTGCTTCTTTGCACTGTGCAGATGTGCCTCTGTCATCTGTATTATACCACACTGTGTTCAAGCTGCTCACAAAGCCTGTTTCTTTGAAACTTCACAGAGCTTTCTTTCACAGGGGCAGCACACACAGGTAAACTTGTCTGCTGATGTCCTGCTCACCAGACATTTGTCTTGTCTTTATGCTTGTAAGCTTGGCAGTAATTATGACTTGGGTAGAACAAAACAGCCAAAACCGATCAGCCAAAACATTAAAACCACTGGCAGGTGAGGCTACTAACAGTGATCAACTTGTTACAATGCAGTGTTCTGCTGGGAAACCTTGGGTCCTGGCTTTCATGTGGATGCCACTTGCCACGCATATCCACCCAAACACTGTTGCAGACCAAGTACAGCCCCTCATGGCAACAACACTTCCAGATGGCAGTGTATTTTTGTCTGCATCTATGTTCGGGTTTGGATGAGTTCAGTGTGTCAAGTGGCATCCACATGAATGCCAGGACCCAAAGTTTCCCATCAGAACACTGCAACAAATTAATAATGGAATCATTTAATTGGGATATCAGAATTTTGCTCAACAATAGATGGATAACACACTGGCCTCCAAGTGTCATGGCAGCAAACTGACACAGGTGCTGCAACATTGTGTGTTTACTGGCTGCGGCCATCCCGATGTGGGTGTATTATGATTATTCCGCCTACACTGTTAAACTTTGCCCAGTGCAATAACACCTGTCACAGACAACTGGCAGACAAATCTCTTCCCTGGAGAGCTTGTGGACAGTTCTGACAGTTCCTATAGTACTGAGTCATATCATAAACTCACACAAGATTGCCTACAACAGAAAGTATGTTACTATATGTTACGACAAAAGCAAATAAAAACAAATGCTGCCTCATTTACTGTTATCACAGTTTATCATTTGTGATTTTTTTGATCCAAAAACCCCTTAACTATACTGCATGATTTAATAAATTATGATAAGTGTTGTAATGTCAGAGCGCAAGTAAAGTCACCAAGCAAACCAGATTAGGTTCTAATTCCCTATAAGGACATTGGAGAATTCATATACAATGCTTGAAATGACAAAGGAAGGATTTGCAATTTCACAACAATGTATTTTTTCTATTCATTAGTGAGTATTGGTTGACAGCCTATTCCACCTGCATGCATTTTTCATGTAGTCCTGCTCAATAATCTCCCTGTTAAACAGTTCCCCTGCTGTTTCATGACAGAGAAGGACCATCAATAACAAATTTTACATGGACATGGGTATGTAGGGAAAATGCTTAAATGCTTATTAAGCCAGGAAACAATTATTGAATGGTTTGAGATGCATTTCTGTTTTTTAGGATTCCCCTAGTTACCTCAGAGAAAATATGATCCAGAAACACAAATGTTCATATAATTATAGTATTCCACTGGAATTTGATACACAAGAACATTAAACTACTGCCTAGCTGTAATCCTTACACACTGCACTGAGTGCTGAATGGGACAAGAGAAATGGTAAATGATGACCAACACTTTCACAAAAGACAGTGAAACGATCATTTCTAGGTGTTGTCTGAGGACAAGAACTTCAACACTCATGCATGACATTCTTGGATACACTCGTGTCTGTACTTGCCTTTAGACAATAACGTCATGGGAGCCCATAGTAACTGGGATTGAATTGTTATGACATGCTCAAGTATGAAATGTATCCAGTGAGAGATGATTTATTGTTGTGCCGTGATTCATTCGTTCCACCGCTGAGCGCTCTAATTCCCTGGGTCCCTTCATGTATCAAAAGGGCTGAGGATCCTCAAGTAAACACACTGCCAAGAGCCTAATCCAAATGTGATATGTTAACATATGCAAGCACTGATCATCTATAGGACCCATGCTGCTGAGACAAAAGAGAAGAGCAATCCTCTGATTTGGCGGTAGCAACTGGAAATTGAAATGAGTCACGTCAGTGCTATGCGTTTGTAAAATTGGATGAATCCATTCCTAACACGTTGTCAACGCTTGAGTGAATAATGAGAATGTGACAATGGCAAATGTTGTTGCAAACGTCATACTGGAGCCATTTTGAGGTTAATAGCTTAGACTTTCAAAGCAGTAGTTTAAGTATCATTACTGCAAAAGCACTTCGGTTTGGCTCTATTTAACCTCTGCCACTGAATGACAACACGTGACATATATGGAATACATTTTCTACCATATATAGCGTCAATTTTAGTTCATGTGTGGCATGAGAAAGCAATCAAAAGTCTGATTCCTTGAAACCATTGCTCTGTCAGTCATCCAGACTGAACATTGGCCATATTACTGCATTGTGGCTCCACTCAACAGAACTCACAGTATATGCTAATACAGGACTATAAATCATTCTAATTTGATGGTCCCATGTGGTCAACTCTGATGCATTGCTATGCACTTCAGAACGCTGCATTAAACTAAACATGTGACACACGCACACACGCAAATGCACACACACACGCACGCACACACACTAAGTATCCAATAACCTAATCCTCCCAAGCCTTTTAAGCAGGCCCTTCCCCCTGTTAAAAGCCACCGTATGCCACTGTATAGAGCTGACTAATGAGCCAGTCAAGAGAAAACGCCCTTTACCTACAAGGTTAATAAGTTATTACTATATAATAAAGCATGTGCAACGCTGGTCATTATTTAGCTTATGTCTTCAAGTCAACTGTTGCAAAACTGACAGTAAACACCTTGTGACAAATGAATGTTTTTTCCTTTCTTTTCTGAGGTGTTCAATGAATACAGCTGGTGGCTTTAACCTGAAGGAGCTCCAATGTAATATGTTCACTTTTGATTTTATGTATTCAGAGGAGACTTAGGAAAACTACAGCAAAAACTATGCATATAAAAAACTATATAGATTTATATCAACTTTAAAAGATGTACTTAAAATATTTTTATATTAACAATTGGTCGGAGATATGCATAATGCATAATGTCAAATAAGTAACTTTAAGAACAGTTTTGGCGGCTTGGTGATCATTGTTTATGTCTCAGCACAACGTTACCGTATTTGTTCAGTTTCACTGTTTTAATAAACCTCATGTGTGTCTGTTTTCTAAAACAGTGTGTGGATCTAAACACCACCATCTACAGGGGCTTTACACTGAGAATCAGTTGAGCTGATAGTAGTGTCAATGCTGGCATTGCAAATAAAAGGTCAGATTTGTAAATATGCTCAATCTGACTGGCACATATTTAGAGCTGAAAGTAAAGCATTAAAAAGAACATTCTTGTCTTCTCTACAATGTAAAAACACAGTTATGGCCTCCAGAAAGCAAATATAGGCAACAATAGTCCAAAGAAATGCCTACAGGGAGAAATCCTGGGTGATGGAAAAGTACTCTGCATTCAGGAACTATTGTTATTTCTCTCCGTGATGGGCAAATAAGTGTTGCCTCATAATTTGGTTCTGAATGGTGAAGACTGGCGACAAAGCAGCACTACTCGTCCAAATCAAATCTCATGGCTCTACTTTCTGCGTGATTACACAATAACTCTGAGCTGACTGATTGTCTACCTCCAGAAAATGCTGCCAACGTCGTTGAATAGAGCCATGAGAATTGTTGGACTGGTGCTGCCCGTTTCTATTCACGGCGGCCGTCACAGCAAAGGGGAAGAGTGCTAATGGTGATGAATAGTAATGGCTAAAAGCTTGTGAAACACAAGGAAACCTATGCTGAATGCAACTGCTCAAGAGTACATAATTCACCCTTTAATGCCAGTGTAACAAATGTTCTGAATCATTTGTGTTCAGGATCAAATGTGACTGGTTCTGTGGATTATTCTAAATTTTAAAAAAAGATTGCATTCCTTTCCTAGAGGAAGATGTGTTTCAAAGTTCCCCCTGTCCTGTGAAAAAAGGACTTTTTATGGGATTTAAGGCAGCGGCTTTGCTTCTTCTTTCCAGCTGGCCACAGACAACCTCTACGTTAATGAAAACTTCTGCCAATATGAGCTAGGAAGCCAGAAATTTCACCACATTATAGAACTCATAAATCAAACAATTGTCTACCTCTACCATCAGGCAAGTGGAAAAGGAAGATAGTACGAGTCCCCTGCTTTTTTCCTTTTTATCTTTGCTGCCTCTTCCCTTTCCTCAATCTTCCTGTGCTGAATTACTGTCCATTCTCTTTCATCTCACTCTTCGCTCTTGCACGGTTTCAGAAAGAAGGACTTGTGAGGGCCGGAGAGTTATGGATTTACCAACTGCACCTAATGGCTTACTGTCCCCCAGAGGAGAATAAAGAAATAATTTAGCATAGAAAGTGAAAGCAAAGGGGCCTCATACTGTTAGACGATGCTCTGTGGACCAAGGACCAGTGCTTTTTGGCCGGAGATGAGAGACTTCATTAGAAATCAACAGGGGAGGGCTTTAACATAGCTTTACTCTTGCCTGCAGGGTTCCAGAAAATTTTATTTACCCCCACTATGTTACTGACATGCTACTGGCAAAACAAGTCCAAAATGGAGGAAGAGTTTCTCATGAATGCTTGCTCCAGTTGAAAGCAAAAAACATAAAAGCAACAATTTACAATTTTATAGCAATGAAGAGAACAGCATAAGGTATATCTCTCTGTAAGGCTAGTTTTAAAAAAAAAGAGAGGAGGACCTTACCTTAATACGCAGGAATAGTAACCCACATCGTCCAACTCTGCTGGTCGAAACCATATGGCATCCTCCTCCTTGCTCATCCTTGTGCCGTCAAAACTGATGGGTTCCTCGAAGTCCCCGTGTCCTGCACTTTTGTACCACATAAGGCTAAGTCCTGCGCTCTGCGCATGGGTGTAGTTGGCCCGTATATATCCATAGAATAAAGCACACTTAATCCGTACAGGTTCCCCCAGAAGCACCTTGTATTTCAGGTAGTCCACTGACCAATCGGTGCAGCCTTCCACTGAAAAAAAGGACAGAGAAAAGCAGAACTAAGCAAGAGTTGCCAGGAAGAAAGACCAGTGGCTACATTTATAAAATAGACTTTTGATCTTAAGTTTGTCTTAAACAGAAAACTACGTATAGGTAGTTATTTATAAGAATTTACTTTGATGTGGAAATGATATTATCTCTAAGCAAAGTCTAGACTAGAAGTAAGTGATTTTCATTTTCATTTGCAGTTTGGAATGCATTTAACGTTCAATTTTCTCTACCATTGCCCTGATCTTGTCTTCCTTTCTGGAATTATAATAATAATTTGTAATTATGAAAGGGTATGTGGCACCAGGACAAGACCACTTTCAGTGCTGTTTGTTCATGTGCTTTGCCAGCAATCTTTGCATCACAATCAGTCAAGACTCCCTTTCCCTCAATGCAGCACTGATCTTTACTATGTCTCCTTTTGTGGTTCACAACAACACATAAAGCAAATGAGGCCATTACAATATTAGTGCCAAAATGAATTCAAAGCAAAGAGCAGTTGTACATATAATGTGTACATATGTTGAAATGTTTCATTACCAATACCCTTTTGAATGTGAAGAGGATTAATGTATATTATCTCTCTTTCTTTGTATACATTACACTTTACACACACACACACACACACACACACACACACACACACACACACCTACTGTGATCAAGGTCAAAGGTCATTGTATTTCAGATGATAAAACAACAAAAAACTGATGCTTCAGGTTTAGTCTTGGAAGAAATCCAACATCCTTTGTTCAGGACTCAATTTATATGCATGGGAGGAAAAGGAAAACTGAACTCTTAGCATTCGATCATTGCTTTTCACCTACAAATATTACAGTATTTATATTTGACTAGTGCGTCACTATCTCATACATTAAGTCAGTAAATTGTGTATAATCCACCATCAATAACCCTTTAAACAGCACTAACAACATTTTACCTCACAAAACCTAGAAGTTGCTGTAGGTCTGCATTTATTTCCTAAAGCTATCAGACTGTCTTTAGTTCTCAAATCCTGTTTTCAGTTATATAAATGAAAAAGTTGCTAGTCTCATATAGTGCAGCTGCACATGGCAAGGCTAAGCAATAGGGGTCTTCCTGTTAAGACATCTAATAAAGCCCACCAACTGTCAGTCGAAAAGACTTTCAAAGATTGAATAATAACTGCATTATTCATGCTCTGCAGGCGAAGGGAAGGTTTGGATTCTTAGACTTTATTTTTAGTCTTTGGCTTTATATAAGATTCATGAGAAACACCAAATATTAAATTGACACTTAATCCTTACCAACTTCTCACACACCAGGGGAAACTCACACACCAGGGAAAACTCACACAGGCAACACAAAACCCCTGCCTTCTTGATTGAGATTTTAACACAGAGGTATGTAAAAAGACATGTGGGTGGATTTTAAGAATGGGGTTCGCCAAGAGACAGGGAAAAACATCTCTCAGGTGAGCTGTGGACTGTATTATGAAGCAAGATTAGTTGGTTAGCCAGCTTTCTGAGGGCTTAACTTAACTTGTTTCACGAGCATGGCACAATTTTAAATGGGGCAAATCGCTATGGTAACCTACGCTGCACAGCTCTGAGCAGGTTCGGTTGAGGGGATCAAATCAATGCCTCGAATGACAACTTTACAATAAGGTTTACAATGAAATGGCAAGTGACTTTACAGGCATAGTTGACCATAACAACGGCCTAGTAAATTGTAATTGTTTATGCGTAATTACGCTCAATTTCATTCCCAGTCATATTCCTGACATTGATTCTTCAGTGCAGACACCTTTTATTATCTTTTTTCCCATACCAGAAGCTCAAAATAATAGGGGATGATTTGGTGAATACAATCTTTTTAAAATTTAAATGAGTTGAATACTATAAACTAAAAAGTAAGCGCTGCATTTTAAAAACATCCACTGCTATCCTTATTCGAATCAAGCATTCATTAATTTTCTTCAAGCTTAATTGCACGCAGTTACACTGTCTGTATTTTCATTGGAATATTCACGACATTAATGAATCAGATAAAAGCTAGAGAGCTTAAAGAGGCTTTAACTCCACTGGATACAGATACATTTTTACACACTGACAAATCGCTTCTCCTATGTTTGAAAAGCAAAGTGGGTCCAGACTGAATCAAAAACAAACGCTGCCTGCTTCATCTCCCCCTTTCCATTTTTCCCTGCCTGTTCATGACATCCTCTTCTCCCTCGCTTCACCCCACTGCATCACTCTTCCTTTAAAAAACAGCTGGCGAGCACAGCTGCCGCGAACTCAACAGGCTTCGCTAATTGAGCCTCTATAAATGTTTTATTTACCAAAGAAGCAACTCGGCCGCCAATCAGCGAGGTGCTGTATGTGCGGCGGTCGTTGGGGGTAACCGGGGGGACGGGTGATGGTGGGGAATTGATTTAACCATGTTGATTTATGTTATCGTATTGTATTGTGTGGAACTGTAAGGGTTGTGCTCAGAGCAGCAGCAACAACACTTGTGGGTGCTTAAGGAGCTGGAGAAAAAATAAAATGAAAAAGCATGCTCTAAATCACTTGCGCAGTGAAAATGAGGATAACATCATATCAGACTGAAATACTTCAAGCGCAGATAGAGAGGAGTTTGATAACAAAAGATCCACCAGTTACTAAAAACTTGCAGTAAAAAAATGATGACAATCCATCGGAGTCAAAGAGCAAAGTTCAATAGTCAAAAACTGAGTGGAGAAGTCTATCTCAAAGGCAAGGAAACCGATTTCTCCACTAAAAAAAAGCCTCAGTATACCAGAATGCAAAGCAGTACATGATATGGCTGCTTTTGTATCTTGATATACAAGTTTCTTTCCATCAGTGTGAAATTAGACATACGTGTGTCAGGTGCTTACAGTATGTATGAATGAAAATGAGTGTGTGCCAGGACAGGAGCTGATTGTTGCACCAGCTATGGGCTCCCACAGGTGATTGGCTCCTTTCAGATGATGACTCAGTAGATAACTCAAACTTGCTTTCTACCATTTATTAAGGAGGTTGGTTTATTTAATTTCCTTATATTTGTTACCTTCTTAGATTTATCTGGTTGGCCTTTACCCACTCTGAAGTTAAAGTATTCATTAATTATAATCAATGTATTAATTTAATCTCAAATTGAAATAAATAAAAGGATCAACGTATTCAGAAATCTGTCTATGCTTGGTTTGTCCGGCCAGTAGTCCAAAACCTTCAGATATTTTATTTACCATAATATAAAACTGAGAAAAGCAGAAAATACTCCATCTTGGAAGCTAAAACCAGACTGTGTTTTCCTTTTTTGAGAGCTTTTGCTTGATACATGACAAATAATTAATTGATTGGCAAAACAGTTGGTGATTAATTTTCTGGTTAGCAAATCCCTATTTGTTTTATCAAAAGTCCACTTCATCTATGTTCTCTGGAGGTTGTTGAAAGGCTTTCCTCGAAAAGGTGAAGGTTAGTGACAAATTGGTACAATGGAAGTTAAAATACTGCACTATATCATACAACTGGTCCTAGAATTCACCAAAGACTCAGAATATACAATGTACAGTTTAGTTTTAGAGTAGTACAGTATTTGAGGATTAACATTTCCTTTAAATGCTGAATATGGAGAATTTACACCTTATTTTAACGGTGGCGACTGTGCCAAAACTGCAGCGCCTTCCCTAATCGTAAATCTGCAACAATAAGTTGCTGTCTTCATTTTAAGAGGCTGAGAACACTGCGTTCGGAGGCAACGTTTTGACATCACCCTCTAAACCTCTTTTTGATTTCCCCAATTATGAGTCCTCCCAGGAGCAAGACAATGAAAAAAACAACCTAATTTGTACAAAGAATGAATAACTAGAAACAAAATGAAGCAAACACAAATGCATGAGAAGGCGGTGTGCGCTCTGCGAGCTAACCGACACCACAATCCTTTCACTGTGATTAAGTCTAACTGTTGCTATGGCAACAGAAGGGTCTACCCTCGCTTATCAAGAACTTGCTAATTAGTTTGTGGACGATAATAACTTGAAGGCTTAAGGTAAGACACATAGCCAAGATGGTTTCACTTCTAATCATGTGTCCTAATTGAGACTCTAAAGTGTTTTACTCTCACAACTAATAAAAACAGCTGTGGAGTGTAAAAGGTCATATAAGCAGGCAGCAGCTCAAACAGAGAACAAGATTAGTTTGGCAAAAGTGAGCATGGAGCTAAACTTTATTTTCTCTTAGGCGTATATGCACACAAAACACACACATTCAAGAGTCCAAAAAACATATGTTCTTTATCTCGGAGTTTATGATGCAGTGACTTGCTCATTGGTACACTGCAGTGGTGAATAAATCGACACAGACACACACTTCACAGTTCTCACACATTACTTGTAGTCATACTATCAAATAGTGATAGACAGCAACCTAGTTCATTTATGAAATTACTGTACTAGAAAGTACTCACAGTAAGACCCCGTTTTAGCTCGGACACAGCCCTTCACAAATTTAAAAAAGACCAACATGTATTCATAAAACAGGACCCCCACAGCCTCTTTACGTCTGTGGAATAAAACAGACCTCACCACACCAGTGAAAGTTGATTTGTTTTGATGGCTCTAGATAGGGGATGTTTTCCCAGATTGAGGTTAACATGATGTCATGACATGTTGACTTGCCCCTCAGGGCTGTGGGGTACAAGGCAACATCACAGATTTATTTTTTCTTTCCAAGAAAAAGAGAGTTTCTCTAATTTCTCTCTGGAACATACCAATCGCTACTATTGCAGTAGACACTATAGACTGGCAGCAGAATAAGACGTTTTAACATGTGCATGGTTCAGATTAACCTGCCAGGGGGCCATGAGGCTGAGCCTCTATTGGCCCTCCACTGACTGCTTCCATGTACAATGTGTACAATGTCACCTTAAAGTTCCTGTTAAGTCCAGTGCTACCAATTCTCCTTCACTGCAATCATACTGAGCTTGTGTTTGTGGTCATTTCACTGAACACAACTCTATTAAGGAATACTATGAGAACACTATATGTATGACAAAAAAAAAAAATGTCTCCAAGACAGATTTTGACACAGGGTCCATCTGAAAGACATAACCACAAAATAAATCTAATAAAGAAGGATCCACCTATGCTGACATTGTTGTTTAGTGGTGCAAATTCCCTTACAAATGATTTAACAATCAAGAGAGCCAAAAGCAGTTCGCTTGCAGTGAACCAGGAGCTTTAGCGGGCCCTGTTGTCTGTGGCAGCTGCCCACTTTGCCCAGTTGGTTGTGCTGTCTCAACTATACAATTTACCAATGCAGACGGTGGATTTGGTGGTAAGGTCTTTACATACTTGATTATTTCTTCATACTTCTGCTCTTCTATATTTCAAAAAGGAAATACTGTCTTATATTTAACTTTTCCATATCAATTTGATAACTGTAGTTTCTTTGCATTAAGACTCAGACTACTTTTACTTGTGACACTTAAGTACATTTGAAGATGAAACTTATGTACTCTTACTGAAATTTATTTGATTGATAATTTTGAAGACTAATGTTTACTTGAGTAAAGCATCTGAATATTTAACGATGAACATAAAAAATGGTACTTTTCCAATACGTCCCACTAGCTGACCACTAAACCAGTCTTTGCACCCATAACATATTCTGTTGGCCCAGACTGAAAAGAAATAGAGATTTACTCAGACGTCTTTTCAGTTTGGCTGCACAGACTGCATTTGCACCAGAAAAAAACACACTAAATGCTTCACTGCCAAACATCAGACAGAATATCAATGTCATCTCCTTTCAACACTGCAAATAAATGCTCATCCACTCAATTTTCTTTCTAAACCCGAACATTTTCCCTCTTTGTGAAGAAAAATAATGTCACACAAATTAGAAAAGAGTTATTCTGATGAGTCCGAGTACCATAATATTTGCTACTACAATAGAGTTAATTATATATTGCAAATTAGGACGAATGTGTCTGCATAGCTGGTTTGGTAAAACATATTACAATCTTTGGACTAAATAATTAAATTACATACCAATTAATATGCATCTGATAAAAAAGACAAATGAAGAAATAAAGAGTGATAAAAAGTGAAATGGTTGATTACTACGGAAAACATATGCAACATGTAAATGTGGGTCTTTTCAACAGTGAAAATACTGTCAGATAAAATATGCTTGTTAAACCACCCGGAGGCATTCGATTACTGCACAGAGCTTTGAAAATACCCCAGTTTAACAGAGAAGTTACAGAAAAAAATAAAAGCATCAAAAGTCCTAAATTAATTTTCTTTTAAGGGTGTACTCCAGCTCGACTGTTTCAAAGGGCCTGCTGTATTTATCTCTTAATACCGACATGAGGCGCTTGCTAGCACATATATCTGTTATCTTCGACCTATCCTCAAATTGCCCGTTTCAGACTTTTGACAGAGGGTTATCGTTCATTTCAGTAAGTGAGGGTAGGGATTCTGCATAATCTGTTGGCAGGAAACAAACATGGTACAAAGCCTAATTGAACTCGATTAACATTTCCCTGCTCACCAGATTTCCATTCTGCTGGATCACAATTGGTAAGGGAATTGGCCAATCTGCTGAGTGATAATAACAACTCCGGCAGCTCTTCAGCGACTGGGACCATCAAGCATAAGCAGCGTTTGCAGCTCCACTACATATGACCCGTAAGTAAAAAGGGGCAATTCCTCAGTCGCTGTCCGTGAGTGTGTCCAACAATTCTGTTTGTCAGCTGGAGAAATGGTAACAGCTAACGGTCAGCTGTCATGTTTTGCCAAATGATCTCAGAACAAATGTTTGCACGTCACTCTGCATGGAAATCAGGATTTAATAGAGCCACATTCACTGACGCCACAACAAAATGGGGTCTTCTGGCCACATCCTGATTTAACCACGCCATTAAACAAAGGCAATGGCCATTTGTCAGGCCTGCCTTGTTTTTATACTTGTCATGTTTGTCTCATTTGTGCCACTGTGTAAGGCCACACTTATAAAAAAGGCTCCTATCCTCATGTTTTATGATTGTAACCAAAACCAAACCAAGGGTGTGATTTAAATGGAAGAAAGAAAAAAAAGGTTGTGATGCCAAAGGTAATTGGCTGCACCGATGCATTTTTAAATAGTAAAATTTCTTTATAAAAATCACCACCCAAGGTCTGAATGCAAATGTAAACCACAGTATACATTAAAATCAAGGTTGAGTTAAAGAAGACTTTTACAAAAGCCTTTTGAGTCGTAAGGCTAATTATACTTTCAAAATATAATGTATATTCAAAGCATTTCTTCTCACTGAAACACAATTTCTTGTTTTAATTTGACCCTCACTCTTAAAGCAACACACTGAAAATCAGCCTCAAGGCATTTTCCACTTATCATCTGAAAAAGAGCATTAAAATGCATGTGGCTTTATAGAAAGTAGGTTGCCTGTTTAAGAGGAGCTTCTTCATATTGATATATAGGTCATACTAAAATGTGTTTAAAAAATAAATCTAAAACGACGCAACACAGATGCTAGTAAACTTGCATTAGAAAAAAACCCCAAAAAAACATGATGCATATCTGGTTTAAAGGGCACCGCAATAAAGCCAAACAAATGTTATGTCATTGCGTTCTCGCTCCATTTTACTGTCACTTGAGAATGAGCATGTGCTTGTCCTGGAGAGAAGGTGATCAGCTCATAAATTGGGTTACAGGTCTGCTGAGGGGTAATCGCATGCAGATTGAGTCAGGTCGCCGCTGAGACACCCACAAAGTGTCTGTTCTCCAATAAGCATTCAAGGAGATGGTTCACTACCATTTTTCTCCATAAAAGCTCCAGTGTAATTCAATCAGAAAGGTGTGCATACATTAGGCCATGGCTGATTGGATAAACACATAAGCATTCGTACACACATCTACACACACACAATCTATGAGGTGATGCGACATCAACCTTTACTTGCCCTCATGAAGTGTAGTGTCTTAGCTGGCCTGGCTCCAGGATCCCTAAAGGAACTTATCAACTTCACAGCCACTTTTTGCCAAGGGAGGGAGGCATGGGTGAGAGACGTCTCGAAATCTTGACCTGCCATTTTCCACCTTGTGAAAACGCTGTCGCAGCAGAGTAGGTCTCAATTAAGAGGAATATAGCCCTGATGTGTGGGAAAGGTAACCTCTCAGCTGCAGGCGTGCAGGAGGAGATTTCTGCGTGATTGAAGTACCTCCAGCAGGTTGAAAAAGAGAATGAGTCATCAACCAATAAAGCAATCAGCCAAGGCCATCTGCATGTGAGAGTAAGTTCACACACATCCCCAAGACACACACCGTAGGACCTCTGGAACACTAAGAAAGACTCAGGCCTTGTACTTGACCAGAAAATTATTTATTTTCAAAATTGAAAGAGGGAAATGAAGGTCCCTATACTGCTGGTTTAATGGCACTGCAACAATAAGGAAGTGTTAATGCTGAAATGACCAGAGTTATGGGCCATATGGTGGCATAAAGGAGAATGTGCAACCACTTGGAGGTGAACAGTTATCTATAAATATAAAGGGAGGCAGTAAAGAGAATGTTAAAGGAATAGTCCAACATGTAGGGAAATATGCTTTGTCACTTTCTTTCCAAGAATGGGAAAAGTAGATCAATCTAATGTTTGCATGTTATCTACAGAGCTGGAGTAAGGACATGTTAAGCATAAAAACAGGAGGCGGGGGCAAATAGCATGCCTGGCTGTGTCATCCAAAGAGTCCAAACAATGCGCTCATTGACTGTATCAAGCAACCTGTGATATAGTCGGATGCATCAATGGGTAAACATGCAATAAATGTGAAATCCCAAATTGTGGGGTTTTTTGTACATTCTGTTCATTTTTATGCCTGGAATGTTAACTGTGTATTTTATTTCATTTAAGTCAATGTAGTAGGCATATATATTTTTGAGTTACTATACAACATGTCTGTTTCACAGACATCCTGGTTCAACTTTCACCCCCCATCCTTAACGTATTTGTGTGCACTCAAGTTTTTCTGTGCAATGGAAATTATTAGCAACAAGTTTAGTGAAACCATGAATATGTTTATCTAATTTGCTTATTTGCAACCTGTGTGACTGTCGGATTGCTCATGTTTGCTACCCTTTTGGATCATTTTTTTCGTGATGCTGCCGCCTTTGAAGTTTGCAACAACTATTTGGGTGAATTGTATGTTATCATAACCTATTGGACCAAGAGCGCCAGTGAGTCTATTTCCCAAAACACTCAACTGTTCCTTCAAATTCAAAGAAAAGGACATCTAAATATGTGTATTTTTTTGTCTTGTTTTCATAAGTGACAAAAATGTAGGATTTAATGTAGATGAAAAGATTGATATTTTTGCTGGGTGACTCCAGCTGCCCAGCCTATTTCATGATTGTGGTGACATTTACCTCCCATCCTCCTACCCGTTCCTCACTAGCAGATAAAACAGCTCTATCTCTCCTCATCTCGCCTGCACTTTACCCTCATGACACTTCATCTTCATTTGTCTCTCTCTCCCCAACTCCCTCTTTTTCTTGACAGCCACTGGGCTGTCATTTATATGCAAATACTCATGTGTGATTGGGGGGGGGGGGGGGGGGACAAGGGGAAATAAAAAAAACAACCTTTTGCTTCCTATCGCAAAATAAACATTGCCCACAATCTTCCCAGCTTCCCCCTTCTGTATCAGATTCAGCTCCTCTGATTGGACACGGCCTCCACGGAGAGTGACACCTGCTGTCTCCAATCACAGGTTAAATGCAGGGAGCACAGAGAGGTAGCTGATGGGAAAAGGGGACTTTGCCTGACTTTGCCCAGATGGACTCTTGCAGGGAAGAGAATCAGGAAAAAGGCCCAGGGGGAAATACACACACACGCACACACGCACACACACACACACAGAGGTAGGCAACAGTTGTCTGGCACAAAATATGAACACAGCATATCTCCACCCGTGGACCTACAACAGATACAACTCATTCATTTTATCATTTTTTAAATCAATTCGTCAACCGATCAACGATAAGCACCACAAACTTTTTTGATCTCGTCTTCCAATTATTTTCTCATCTGCAAGAACCAGTCCAAAACATAACATGTGAAAGGTGTGACATTTGCAAAAGGTGTGACAATCATCACTGAATTTGACTTAACTTCCATAAACAAGACTGTGTTTTGCCTTTCATGGGTGCGACTCAACAGATGAGGACATGCTTCTATTTTTCAGTTACAAAAAGTCTCACAAGCTGCTGAGCACCGTAAGGCAAAGACGTCTGCTAAAAGAGTTTTCTCAAATGGTTAGTCAATCTTGATGCATCTGCAAGCACGCATTGATTAGTCAGTTTCATCAATTAAAAGAAAATTACAATTATTTCAAGAATAAATTTCATTTGCTACATTTGCTGGTTCCAGCATCCTAAATGTAAGGATTTGCTGCTTTCTTTGTCTTTCGTGATAGGAACTGTTGGTTAGACAAAAAAGGCAATTTGAAGACATCACTTTGGGCTGTGAGAAAGAGATGTGCATTTTTATATTATATCTATATTTCATAAGAAAAATAAAATAAATTGGACTGAAATAATTAGCTTCTAAAGACAAACAAAACAATCTTTGTTTAGCTAAAGTAGTCAACTTACCAAATCGTATGTTAATTGAAAAAGGGAAATAGAAAACACATCATGTGGGAGGACTTTTAATAATGTGAAGGACCTTCTAAACAACAAGTGTTTAAAACCACACATGTACACAATTAAATCACTGGTTATTAACTGAATGCCTGTTTCACAAACAGGCGAAAGAGTAGCATGTTTCACTAATTTCATTTGGTAGATTATAAGGATGCAGAAGAGTAAATGGACTCCTTACCTGCATAAGAAGTAGAACTGCAGACAATTACATAGAAACAGAAGCACATTTATCTTCACAGCTGTGTGTAAATCAGCGTGTTTGACTCTATAGAGGTGATTAGGCCTGTTTTCCCCTCTCACGCTAAATAGCACCCATAAAATTTGTCATCTGACACTCCTCTAAGTCCCAATCTGACAAACTGTCTTATCGTCCAATCTGATCACCTCAGCGTGAGAATCTGTGATGACTTCTACTCTGACTTTAAAGTGGTGATTATGTCTCCCAGACAGCTTTTTGATTCTCCCGGGCAATCAAACTGTGAAAATGTACTTGTATCCATATGTTTACTCCCAGATTGTGCCTATTTCAGGGGAACATTTGACAAGGAGCAGATGTAAAAGTGATCCTATTATGACTGGGGTGTCTCCTCCAGAGAGAACACTATACGTATAATCAGAAAATCATCCTTCTGTTCCCCACGGCACCAGTAATCCTCTCATCTAACAAACAGACAAACAGCCTTGGGAGGCGTGGAGACACACAACATAAACAATACTGACTCCTGAAAAAATACCCGAGTGCTGCATTGCAGACATGACTGCGCACATAGGACAAGAGCGTGGATAAGACATTTTTTTCCCCACACACTCTCACCCGCCCACACAGGTACAAAATACACGGCGAGAACACACACAGAGAGCGGGCCACACAATCCGTGCTGCCTCCGCTGGCAGCCTTGTCAGCCTGTTATTCTGTGCTGTATCATGGCGGTGTGGGTGCGCTAAGCCGGTGACTCAGACCCTCGCCGGTCCACTACAGACACCGACACACCATTTGGGCGTTGTGCTCCGGTGCCCCCGCGAAATGAGCGTCAGTGAAAATAGAGCATGCCCAGATGGATAGAGAGCCTTGTCACATCAGCCTCTGCGCCAGCCGTCTGTGAAATGATAAGATGGCAAGAATATGTAACAAAGCAAGCAGCGGGCGCTGTCCTGATGGGCGCTGGTGTCGGCTCTCATACGTCAACTCTGACCTTATTTTTTGTCTCTCATTTTTTCCCACACTGTTAACTACCAGGGAATCATCTCTTTCTCTTTTTTGCGTTTTGTACTTCTCCCTCTCTCCTCCCCTGTCTCTGAGTTTTACCCTTCCACTATCTCCAAGCTATTCAATCCTTACACAGAGGAGTGGGAGGGTGAGGGGAGGTTGCGTCGGCAGTTCAAAGAGAGAGGGAGAAAATTATGATGGAGAAATGATTCAAGCTGCAGATCAGCAAGGACATAAAGGTCCCCAAAAGCCACACAAGTAAGGGCGTCTGTGCTGTAAATCACTGCGCAATTGGCAATCGCCAATAATTCAGCAAGAGTGGATGGTGACTCAGTCTCTTCGTAGACATTCAAGGTCGAGTGTATGAAAAAAAAGGAATTTCAGTATATACTGAAAGGAACTTAATGGTGAGGCTGCAGAATAAACCGTTTCCGCCTGGCAAAAACCTCCACATTTGCAGACAAGTACAAAACACACAGATATGCCCCCATATTTAAATTCCACAACAACGCACACACAATACGCTACAGTCACACACAGGCAGCCGGGGATCCAGGGAAACCTAGTGGCCTGGAACAAGAGTAGAGCCAGAGCTTCCCATTAGAGGACATTACTGTCAAACACTGGAACGAAAACTACCTGCTGTACACTGATTACCAACCTACCTCCCGCTACAATTCAATTACAAACTAGATAATATGATGCACTGCACTCATTCTCTGTGACAGTGTTCAGCCAGTGACGTGAGGAGGCGAGGACAGCTGGCTGAGAGGTTTACTGAAAATGCCGATGCCTGATTCCCTCTTATTTCGGCACCAGAGGTGGTATTTTTGGGTTTATCTATTTCCTTTGATTGAATTTGCATTATTACCAACCAAAGAGGGTGAGAAGCAAGATTTCCAAAAGGATGTGACAGGCAACACACAGGGTATTAAAATTGTTCATTTTGCTTTCTAGTTGTTACCATGAAAAGTTGGACCTAGGTCAAGTTTTACATTATTCATCAGATCAGAGCATCAAAAAATGGATCAAAGCTGCAATTAAACAATAAATAGCCAGTGTAGAATCCAGTCAACATTGACAGCATTGCAGCAGTTTGCCTACAAAAGCTTCCAATAAATCCATCACATAGAAGTTATTTATGCATAGTGACAAAATATTTGTTTTCTGTAAAAAGAGCCACAGCACAATATATCAATGGGGGCTTTGAGATCGTTTCAATGAAACATCAGAAGTTATTAAAAACATGTTGAAAGTTAAAATGTGTTATGACAAACTTTATTTTGACCCTCTGATCAAATAAGTTGACTTTAATCAGTGCTGCAGCACTGAAAACAAAGTAAAGTACCCTGTTCTAAATAACAATTTGAACAAAAACATTAAATTAAATTAAAAATGTTATTTCAAATGGCTAGTTAAGGTCGACTTTGTTAGCAGTGGCATTCATTTTAACACTTGTATGGTACCTAGTGATGCATGATACTGTAAAAGCACTCATTGTTACTAGATTGAACACAATTTTGTAGTTTTTGCAGGTAGGAAATCGGTGAGGGCATGGTGGTGGTTGAAGTCTGGGGAAGAAAATGTCAACTTCTAGACATGCAGAGAGGATATTAAGCTGTTGGTGAAGTATGTGTAGAAGAACAATGCTCTCTCATGTTCACACTATGTGTGACTATTGCAAAAAGGCCAAGCATGGCCAGCTCCATTGTCACCAAGTCTCTGTTGAAAATTGAGGCCAGCTCAACTTTTAACACTCGTAGCGTGTTATATCTGTCACACAGTAAGTTTCAAGCTTCATGTCTTGTGACCTGTTGTTTTGTCACCAAACATCATGACTCCCTTTTCAGCGCGAGGGGATTCGGTCATTCCAAATAGGGAAATGAAGGGGAAAATGCAGATAGAGAATGCAGGCCACTAGCAGACATGCAAGGACTCTGTGACGAGTCAATCATTTTCAATTCATCTCTCTAGACTGAAGATGACTAACAGTCTCAAATGAGCCTTTTTAAATCAGTTTTACCTTTGGGAGGAGATTCTCCTGACATTACAGCTCCAGTTATAGTGCAGAACTGTGGAAGGAAGCAGGTCTGCAAATCACATATTAACTTAGTCATACTGTAAATCTAGAAAGGCAAGTGAGTCATTTATTGTACCAGTCAAGCCTGCAAGCCTCCACATAATGAATTATTAAGTTGGTCTGAATGTAAAGTCTCTCCAAAACAGTCTGAAAGGAACCAACCTAAAGCAAGTACAATTGAATAGCTCAAAATAGGATATGATTTTAATTTTAGCCTTGTAAAAAATAATGCAATAATGCAAATGAATAATATTAAAACACTGCAAATACGGAGTACATGTATTTAGGTCAGAAACCCTTTGAAACTATGAAACTAATTAAATAAGCGATGATGGTCATTTTGAGCAACTTCTAGTTATATAACCATGCAGGCTTACTTTAAGCTACACACACACACACGCGCGGGCGCGCACGCATGCACACACACACACACACACACACACACACACACACACATATATGCTCCACTCAAGACACACACACACATACAAAAACAACTCCCTCAACACACAAACTGCAATTCCCTTATCCCTCAGCCAACTGGCTGATAACAAGCAGTTCATTTTCCTGATTCGAAATAAGCCATCCTATTCTGCTCCAATTAGAAGCTTAGTAAGAATTCCATTACCATGTGCTGTGCCCCGTCTTCTCCCTCCAAATGCACCCATAGAACAGGAATAGGTGAGAGGGGTGAGCAGTTATGGGTGCCGAGGTGCACAACAGTTTAAAAACTGTATTCATGCACAGTGTCAGCAAATTAGAACCTTAATGCAAATTGAATTTACAATAAATCCACCTGGAGCCACCAGTAAGAAAAAAAAGGAAAGAAGAGCTAGAGAAAGGAAAAAAGCCAAGAAAATGAAAATGGAGATCCTGGCACTATGAGCATACATTTGCATATACATAATTAATTAAACCGGGGTTCACTGCTTTAGATGGATGACCGTCTGAGGGGGAACCGGGGAGCTACTCAAAGTAGAATAGCAATAAAAAGGTTAAAGAAAAGGTGATTCTTATTTCAGGGAATGGAATAATGGCCAAGATTTACCTCACTGACCCATCTAAGGTGGTGTTATACATGCATACTGTATTGTATGTACTGTATGTTTGTAGACACCTCTAAAAAAGGGACGAATGCCAATTAGTTAGCCTGAAAACAGCTAAACAAAACTCCAAAACAATCCACAACCCTCTAGTGAAAGACTCGGTGGTCTTGTTAGCCAGAATCGTAGGTTTGGCCAAGGCAACAATGGGGTAATCCAATATAAACAAACTATCCACAGAGGTGGTCGAGTACACTAAATTAATGCAATTGTTCCATGGCTGTTCAGACTGGCTCTCTCATTCTGTAAGTGCTTCCACTGCAGCTGCAGAATATAGGCATGAAGAGAAGTGAGGCCTTTGAAGGTGTCACCAGCCTCCAAACAACAGTAGGCTTATTTTTTTCATATTTCTATCCAAATATGCTGGTTTATATTTTATTCCTCTATAGCTGCAGGAAAGGCTTGTGGTGTTTGGGAGTTGGCGAGGATGACAAGCCTCCTCCCAGAATCCACTGATACAGTTTGCTTTAGAAGTAAACGTCAAAACAGGAGATACAGCAGCTAATATCAATGTGATGAGTAATTCTGGAAGTGATTTTTACATTTTAAGCACTCTGAAGCACATCTAGAGCGACTTGCGATCTTACAAAAAGTTGAGATTTTTAACATGACAAGAAACCGACAGTAAGAAGGGTTACAGCTTCAAATGATTATCAAACATTCTATGATCTAAACATCACTCTTATCATGAACTGGTAAATATACTGAAATATGTCAGCTTTAAAAAAGCTGGAAGAAAAGGCTTCCTTTCAGTGCAAAAGGGTTTGAATAACAGCAGACAAGTGGAGTAGATATAAGACGTTATGAAATAAATAATCTGACAAAAATGTCACTTTTATCACAAGTTTTGTGATTGGCTGTTTGACATAAATGGGAGGACAGCCAATTAAATTTAGTTTTTTTCCGTATTTATATATTTTTTTTCATTTAATTAATTGCTTTGTTTATATTTTATATTAATTTAGGTGCCCATATTAAACTGGCTGTAATAGTAGACTGAAGAGCTTACATGACTCGATGGAAGGTTTTGGTTGGGGCACACCTACGTGTCAAGGGAAAAAAAGATGATTAACTTCACTCTTATTAGAGGTTTTATTATGGGCTTTGAAACTGTGAGGCTGTTTTGGCATTGAAAATTAGATACCAGATGGTAGCATCAATGTCTTCTGACTGTGCTGTAGGATGAGGCTGCATACATCTACAAAAGAAGCGTGGGTGGGAAAAATTGCACTTTCCCTCTGTGGTTAATAAAGTAAAGACAGAACATTGAAAGTTTAGCTCCACGACCCGCAAAACTTCCTCTTTCCCTCCCAGGCTACTTCGACAGATAAGGACTGTAAAGGGCTGGAGGTTGGAGTAAAACAACTCCGACTACAGTGTATCTGTGCAGCAGCTGCACTGGATAAAAAGCAGTAGCTTCTGATATTGATCAAATGCTAAGACTGGTGCTCCAGTATATCAATCAAACCAGACCTGCTCTCCTGTTAAGCCATCAATAGTAAAGTATGCCTACGTGGATTGCAACTGCAACACATTTTAGTCCTTTTTGATATCACTGGCGATATGAAGTCTTTTTTTCTCCCCCTTTTTTTAATCTGCCAGTCTCATTTATCCTCCCATCGCTGTCTCTCCGCCAGTAATCAAGGAAAATCAAGGAGGCAGTGCCCTTGGTTGGACTTTAGACCAAAAACATGATAGAGGCTTTGGGCTGTATAAAAGAGCTATGAAAAAACTCTAATTTCCCTGCTGAGATAAAGTGGATGTCATAAAGAAATTGAATTAGATTTTTCTTGCCATTAAAAAGGCTAAAGAGGTCTGACGTGATGAAAAAAAGAATAATTGTTAGACTTTAGCATCGGGCTTGTACTCACTCAGAGGTCTGAGAAAGTCATTATCTGATAAATTGCACTAGACTGAAGGAACAGATCAGCCCAAAATCAAAAATGCATATTTTTCTTCTTACCTGTAGTGCTGTTTATCCATCTAGAATGTTTTGGAGTGAGTTGCCGAGTTTTGGACTTGCACTCAGCTTTTGGCGCTCAAAGCTAAAAAGAAACCCCCCAAAAACCCAAACTCAACAGCAATGTCTCTTTCCAGAAATCATGACCCAGTTAATCAAGATATTCCACAGACATTGCAGTACACTACACTAACTAACCTAAGTCCCTGCTGTCATGAGCTCTTGTCTATGACTAGATTCACAAAAAGATTCTTAAAAACATTGATCTGTGCTGCATCTGGAAACATCTGTCAGCAAAAATACACTTTCACATACAGTACAAAACAGCCAACAAACACTACCTTTCACATACTAATGAACTTTTGAACTCTAAAGGAATAAAACCTAATCAGGTTTCAAACCAAAGCCCTCACTGTAAGATTACTGCTGATGCCAGTCACACCTTCATGTTCCTTTATTGTGTCAATCTGTGAGTTTGAAGTCAGCGCAAATGAAATGTGGTGGCCAAGTTGTCATCTCCTTTTCCCTCTGCAGTGAAAATTATAATATGAAATGCAGCGTCAGTATTTTAAGGGGGACACTGTCTTCTTTATTCCCCCCTATGCCAGAAAAGTTGCAGTTTGAAAACCACTGTCACACTTGTCTGAAAGCCGCCTCTTTTTCCCCGCAGTATGAGTGGAGCAATATTGTGGAGTAGTGAGGAAAAGAAATGAAAATTATTCTTCCTTCCTGCTTCTGTGTCATTGAGCAGGCCACAAGGCTGATGCGTAGCAGCTAACCCTGACCTCTGACCTCTCTTTGAAGGGAAGCAAGCAAATCAAGAATGTGAACCGCAAGGCACAAGGAATACATCCAGACGAAAGATAAATATCAAAGTTTGTTATTTGACAAAAAAAATCTCTGTCATTTGTCATTCCTCCTCTCCTACCTCTCTCTGTCCCTGCCATCTTGCTCAGCTGCACGTTATCTAATAAAGCAGAAATGCCATAAAAATAACCTTAAAAACCCTTCAGCCTGCCAAATTCTGACACCGGCGCAATTGAGATGCCATCATAAATTCTGAAGTCTGTGATTCTTTTATAGACAGTATGGGAAGAGGTGAGCTAAATGGATGAGAGAGATGGTTGCCAGTAATGTATGAAAGAGGGAAAGAAAAAAAAAACGACAGAGAGAGAGAGAGAGAGAGAGAGAGAGGAAGAATGTGTGTGTGTGTGTTTGTGTGTGTGTGTAGAGTGAGGGGATACAAAAAGAGACAGACGAAAACAGACTCAAAGACAGGCTGAGAGCCCATCTCTTAACTGTGTGCATATTAATGCAGCACTGCGGAAATCCAGCCAGCCAGGCAGTGGCCAAGGTCACCAGAGATTACCAGGACCATGACTAAACAGGCTGGCCAACGATTAACGCCTGCACCCTCCTCTCCTCTTCCCATCAGCCCATCTATCCAGGCCTTCATCCCCGCAACCTCTTTCACCCCGTGCTCTTGTCCCAGTCCAGGCTCAATCCGACGGGTGATCGCCAATAAACCAACAAGTCACCTCTTTCTCGGTGATCCGCGAGAGTGGGAGGCGGGCTGAATACATGAATTTTGATTAGGGTGCACATAATACCAGGGGTTGTGATGATGTAACAAGACAGAGTTTCTTGCCTCTTCTTCACAGCCTCCCCCCAGTGTGGGTGGGGATGAGGACGGAGGGACGTGGTAGGTGGTGGTGGTGTGTGTGTGTGGTGGTGGTATGTATACATTTGTCATAAAGCATTGTGTGGAAGAAGAGCTGGCAACAGACAGCGGTCACACTCACCATATGTGGGTTTCCAAGGGGGCTCAGGGATTGAAGAGACACTTGGAAACACCTTCAATTCATCATAAAACCTGATCTTGGAGTGGTGCTATGACACACATACACAGTGACTCCTGCACACACATACATGCACTTCACATTTCTTTAGACAGCCTTGGCGCATGGCTCCCTTTCGATTAACAACCAAAGTTTCCTGCAGAGGCTGAAAATACGGCTCCTCGCTGAGCGACTACCACTCAATCGATCCTACACTTTGATGATCTTCTAATGAAAGCAGTAAATATGCAGATTAGAGACTGTCAGCAGCCTTTCTAAATGTCTTTCCTCCTACCACTTTACCTACTATCCAAAATTTAGGAAAATATCAAGAAGAATAGATCCCAAGATAAATAGTGTCATTTGTCATAGTAGCAGAAAACTCATTTCTGGCTTATTCATCTTGTTAATATTATGCTGGAAGCTATACTGTTGATATAGGTAAGCTCATTAAGTAATGCTGTCTGCTGTATCGGGACATTCTGTTGCAATTAATGACACATTACTTGTACTTGACATGTGTAACTTAGAATAACAACTAAAGAGCTACGTGAACTCAACCTGTGAACCCCTGCACACTTCTGATTACTTTCAGCAAATTAAACAGGTTTTGTGCTCATCCACTGCTGTTTCACGAGTTGGAACCAAGAACAGTGATCCTCCTGTGGCAGAGCCAGAAAAATCTATTATTATTATATTGTTATTATAAAATAGCACCTAACAAATGTGCTAAAATGAACATGGTGTCAGGCTTAAGTACAATGAGGTACTTTACCTTTACCTTTACTTCTACTGTATCATACCTATATGATAGATAGCAGGGATAAAAGGCCCCCTGTAACAAGGGATGTATTTAATTGTATTTGTCACATTTGAAAGCCAGCTGCCTGTGCAGGGTTGACCTTTATTTGGCTTCTTCCACGATATTAAGATCAGGATGCCAGACTTGTAGTGATTTAGATGACAGTTTTATTGAATCTAAATTTAGCAAAATACTGTTTTTTCCTGAAATAAGTTTCCCACTAGGGTATGATAACTGTAATGAGGTCCTGCAGTACATTTCAATTTCATTTCTTATCCTATGAACCTTGTAAACAGCTTCTCAGATCAACACATTGACAAGTGGAGCCGGCAGTAATGACTTCTCTTTTTTTATTGGAATTAATCTGTCCTGCAGACTGTTCGAGGAGATAATTAACTGGTGCTTTCATCTCCATTTTAACTGGCATGTTCATTAACGTATTTGCCGTATCTGGTAAGAAAAGAGACTTAATGTTTCTGTTAATGAAAAATAAACAAATACATTACTTGGACCAGAGGCAATCAAGTTGAGGCAGGGTTTTGGCAGGGTGACAGGTATCAGGGCGCGTGGAGCCAGCTTCATTAGCTGGAATAGGGCAATCATGTAAGGATCATGCGGGCGGCACGGACATAATGATCATGATAATGTCAGTTGGCGAATAATAAAATAAACAGGTCCCTGAGGATAGGCTACAACCACATTACCTCCTGTATATTTTGACATGGAATGATAATTATACAATTATTACTCTTAACAGCTACTGTACACTGACACTGTGCAGTTCAGCATCTCTTAGAGAGCAAAAATACATCAACATTTCAGGAAAACAGCACAGAAGCTGTCTTTTCACATTAAATATTCCTCGGAGAAGATGTACGACCCATGAGGACAAGACAGGACTCTTGGATAGTGAAATACACCTGAAAAAAGCCGAACGGACTATCTTGTCATACCTCGTCCGATGACTTATCTACCCTCGGTGCTTGCCCAAAACCCAATTTTTGGTAATGGAGCCCAGCTGTCAAAGATGCTTAATCTTTCTGTCAGGAGGGCGGATATACTCTAAGAAGGGAGAACATATTTTTCCTATCCATCCCCAGAGTGGCTTCTAAATCTCTGCTCAGGCAGTCAGAACAGTATCTAAAATATAATTTTAAAATAATAAGGATGGTTAGATAGATAAGATGGAGGGCAGGAGAGAGTTTTGAAGAACAGTAGGAACAGAATTCAGGAAGGATGAGATGCATCTTTACTGACTTAAACAAAAATACAAAACAAGTTTTAAAGTAAATATCTCAATTAATATTTCCACAATTTTGTTTTATTGCTGCAGGCAGACACTTCACTACCGTTCACAGTAAACATGGTTCCTCTCAAGATGAGAGCTCTGAACATGCTTTGACTAAAAATTCGAAAAGCTGGCGACTAAGCAGCTCAAGTCCAACACATAAAAACAAAAAAAACACAAAAACTACAGAAACGGCAGAGCTGTTTATGGCCTGCCAATTATATTTTATATTTTCAGCTGATTTTTTATTCCATAATTCTCATTTTAACTATTTTTTTTTTTTTGGGGGGGGGGCATATTTACATGTGTAAAGTCATTGATAACTGTATTTTTTACTTCAATTAAAAGGCTGGCATCATTTTAGATGTTTTTCTCTTGTCAAAAAATTTCAGAAAAAGACACACCAACAATGCTTTTGTCCTCACCCATCCCTGGCACTCAGTCCCATGCCCATTCCCTCCTACTGAAGAAGCAAATCTTTGAAAATGGCTCACAAATACAAAGAATGAGGATCAGTTACTCCCCAAAGTGACGGGTCACTGTAATTTTTAGTAAACACAACTCACACAAGAGCAAACGGTGCTTTTGTTGGGGACTACTTTCATCTGCGGATTGAATCAAAATAAACTAAAGTGGCCCTGGTCATTGAAGTGAAGGAACATGTCACCCAGTGGAACAGTGTGGCTCAAGAATGTGTTTTTAATGCTCTATGGCACCGAGGAACTTCATCCTCCTATAAGTGCAAAATCTTAAATCTTCATGTCTTAAAATGTTTAGGTCTCACTTGATACATGCACGGCAGGTGCTTTCTGCCAATATATCACACACTCTTCTTACTATGTGTACAATCAGGGTTACATTAAACGCAGCATTCACATATTACCTTGATCAACCTGCAAAAGATCTTAGTGCAAACCAAAAAGTTTGCGTACCGCTTCATAGGTTCCTTGTCATACTTTGAGATAGCTTGTCATACAGTGGTAAGGGCTTATCGCCTCCTGTCTCATTCCCTTCCTCTCCCTCTCTTTCTCTCTCCTTTTATTTCAATCCTCCTCCTCCTCCTCCTTCGACTCGCCTCCCCTCCCTCCTCTCCTCACTATAGTAGCTGTGCACAGTATTTGTATATCAGTCGCTGAGGAGCTGTTTCTCTGGTGGCAGCCGTTGTCGCCCTAGAGTATTCTTGTCTGGCATCACAACACAACTCGGAGATCAGAGAGCAGAGCACTGTGCCTCTTAATGGGAAGATCTCCCCCCACAGGCTCCTCTACCGCATGCATTCTCTCCTGCTTTCATTTAATCCTCTCTCCTCGCTTGCTCCCCTTAGTTTTCCCTCCTCTCCTCTTTCCTCTTCCTTCCGCTCTCCCCTTCTAAAATCCTCTCTCTGTCTGTCCTCCTCCTCCTCTACAGTCCTCTCTGAAACCTCTCTTAACTTTTATTTCCCCCCACCCCCTTCTATCTCTTTTCTGCTCTCTTCCTCTCGTGTGCTTGTTTTGAACACACCAGAACCAGGACATGGGTCTCTGGGGGTGCCGGGGCTTCTTATATAACATTATAAAAAATTCACACATTGCATGTTCTTATTACGGGGAGAAGATGAAGAAAAAAGAGGGAGGAGAAATGTGGTTGGTGGGGGGGGTAGGGACTGCAACCACAAATTAAAAATAACTTAGGAGTGTTGAGAAGAGGGGGTGAGGGGTACAAGTACAAAACAGCCTTCAGTGCCATTTTGGCAGCTGGGATGTTGAATCCTGCCACCACGCATGATCAAAAACAAGCAAGCCAGAGTATAAACCCCCTCTGAGATACAGTACAGGAGGGAAGAAATGCTGCTCGATTCCTTTTCATATCCACCACCACATCTACATAATGTGTACTGTGTTGCACGGCGTAAACTCATTTCTTCCCTATATTACTTCTCCGATGGAGGTTTTCCTCATGAAAAAACAATACAATTACCATTAAATTGATGCCTGTCACGCCACGGCCTTATTTCCACATGATCAATCATCAAAAGGGAGTTATTGTGGAAGCAGCAAAGGATTCTGGTGCCTAATGGTGCACCACTTACAATATTCCCCTCGTCAACAGAAATGAAAGGCATTCCAAACAAATATCATAACAAAGTCGAGCTTCCTATTCATGAGGCGACTCATTTTTTCTGCTAGCCACAACAATCGCAATCGCACCAACAAGGGAGTCATTGGTCATTTTTCTTTTTTGTGCAGGCATGTAATGTAGCTGATTTAAAAGCCATAAAAGCCTGTTTACCACTGCTATTCACAGATCATCTGCAGAGCATGAATAATTAATCGACCAGAGTGTATCTTTCTCCCTCCTCCCTCTTCCTTTCTCGCTGTTTAAAAAATGCCATTCTATAATGTCACGCAGAGGCATTATTCATTACTCAACAACCTGCTAGGGAGTGTGGGACTGTGGGTAGGAATGTACAACGCAAAGCCGTGTTGCTGAATCATTCGGCTCTAATGAACATCTGCAAGTTCAAGTCAAATGAGATGAGGAGAGAAAAAAAGACAGGCAGGCATGATGTTGAATTGTCTTAATTTTTTCCTTTCTCTGTTCCTTTCAGAGTTTTTGTCTTTCGCTCAGCACACACACAAGAAAAACACTCGCATCAACCTTCCTGTTTCTCACAGTTTTCTTCAATCCCTGTTTTTTTTTGTCTCTTGGGTAGAGTTAAAGCTCGGCGTTGCTCTGACTGTGGCCTAGCCTGGTTGTTTCTTAGCAATGGAGCCCTTATGTCTGCAATGTTAATGAGGAATTATCAGAAATTAATTAAGATTAAAAAAGGTCCCAAGGTGAAGGACTTGCTTATTACAGTGCCATGTAAATCTCCTATAATCCGTGAGCACGAGAGCGAGCCAAACACCGCAAAAACTGGGAAAATGCGCAGCAAGACTGCATTGTTCACTCCCATGCACACTCGAATGTACTGTACATGCAAACCCATTCAGCCCATACATCCAGTGGGCAGTGCACTATATTGTTGCACACATGTAGCATATACACATATACACATAATGTACAAATAAACCCAGCTAGTGTTTCCTACAGTACGCTCACCATCCAGGCTTACAGCAGAGAGACGTGTAGCTGAGAAAAAGGAGAGGCAGCTATGGGACAATGGGACAAGCCCCTGTCTTCAGCTAATGAACAGGTGAGGAAAACAGCGCCGGCGCTGGATTACACGGTGTCACGCAGGGCCACAAATCCCGCATTAGTGATCCATCCTGTGCCGTGTGCTGATTTGTTGACTAATGGACAAATGCCAATGACACATTTTCTAGTTCTCATATCATTTGCTGCTTGTGGCGTTGTGGGTTTCACCAGGCTAAAAAAAGAAGGTCATCACATTATAGTTAGACTGACGACCTATTCGTGCAGCGCTTTTTAACTACACAAATACATGCTGGGCTTCATGTCAGGGGCTTTCCTTCTAAAGTGGGTTTGTCATTATTCAAAGGTGGAGAAACCTGCTGTGTTGCCACAATGGACGGCAGCTCAAGGTTAATCAGTGCATGAGAAAAAGTGTCCCTCCCCTATAATAATGGTTATGCTTGTTTATTCCCAACTGGTGGCACATTATGTGGTGGAAGCCAGCGGAGCAATGTGACAGTTTACATCAAACATCTCTGTCTCACCCATCATGCATCTCTGGGGTATGAGCCAAGTCCTCGTGGAGATCTGGATGCCCGACATGGAGTCGACAGCAGCTCTGGCTCCCATTGCACTACACAGCCATCTCTCACAGACACATGCACACACTGACACAGCAGTATTCTCCACAATAAATAAGAAATGAAAGCATGAACTGCTGGCTGGCCGGCCTCTAAAAAGTTCAGCATCAAAGTCATCTGCTTCTGGCTTTTTACGAATTCTCTTCTTGCTTTCTTCTTTCTCGTTTTTGGTTTTGTTTCTTGGGAGGAAGGCGTTTTATTGATGCTGACAACATACTGCAGCGTAGGAGGAGTGTCCCAGCAGGTGGATAAAGGAAGTTTAATATCCAAAATCTGTTCAGTGGTGTGCTCCTATGAGGGGCTCCAATGTGAATGATATGAAACTAGATGATAAAGTTTTTGACACTTTCCCCAAACCTTCTCAGTTTATAAGATGTTGTCACCCATTTAACTAAGAGGAAGTGCATCTGTCTTGCCTTGAATGTAGCCATCTCAAAACAAACACAAAAAGCACCATAGTCTATAAATTTAAAATATCTATGTTACAATGTTTCAGCACAATTAATCTTACTCAAATATTGTACAGTATGTGTTACTGGTGGGAATTGCAGTACCATGACACAAATGTCAAAATAGCCTTCATTCCATGGTCTTCTGTTTTTTTGGGGTTTTTTTATAAAATATTTGACCTTCTTGATGCTCTTTTTTTTCTGAGACTGGATGTTCCACATAACAAAGCTATGATATCAACAAACAGGAAGTTCATTGCACTGCAGCATGACACGAATGCCAAACTGTGCAGATTTTCCACATACTAACCCGTTGCCCGACACCCCAAAGCCAATAAGGGATCCATTATGAAGGGGAAGCATTCTGTGGAACTGCGTAATACCACAGCAAGACATGTTAAGCCTGTTTCTAAAATGGCTGAAAGAAATGTTCTTTTTTTTCTTTCCCTCAGTCCTGTTTTAGGAAGCAATCTAGCGTTTGGAAATTTGCATTTCTTTGCAGGAGAGACTCATTAATTCGGAATGATTGTGGAAACTGTGCCATTTGTTCCACTCTTGTGACTTTTAATGCACCAGAGAAACAGGGTTGTTGCACAGGGGAATGATAATCTGAAACTGCACTGTAATTCTCTAGTTCTAACAACAGACTCAAGTTGCTGCACACTTGCAGATGTAAGCATACCTGATAGGAAAAACAAAGTTCACAGTTTCACACGACAATTAATTGTGGAAATAATTTATATTTAAATAATGTTTAGTTTGTATCTACCGTTCACAATCTCAATGAATTGATCTTTAATGGGAGGAGAAATGATCAAATGAAACCTAATCAATCAATCCTAATGATGACTAAGATGTGATTTGAGTTTTAATGACATTAACTATGCTCCAATTACCAGAACAGGCTGTTGGTTGAGTCAGTAGGAAGGAAATCTATACAATGGACTTGGCTGTCCGAGTGCATTGAGCTGTATTTAACTAGACGGAGCAAATATTTGATAATGTTCATATCCTGAAATTTAAACTCATAGCAATACCGTAACATCAACCTCCTCTTCTTTTTGGAAAGCACCTGTGCATAGTGAACCAGCATACCACTCTTTACAATGGACTTATTAGTCTTATATACTTATTATTATAAAAAACATGGTTTCCTTGTCTGATGACTGCCTTAAGGGACAATTTGGGGAGGAAATGTGTAAAAATAGGTAACTAGTCCTAGACTGGTCACCAACTACAGAACAAAAAGTTAATACTTTTCCCAAAGAGTCACTGCTTCCTGTCACATCAAACATGCAGGAGTACACAGCCAAAACAAGTTATGGTTACAGACTATGTTTCTACCTCCCCACACATTTATTATTTATTTATTCATTTGCCAAAAAAGAGACAAAACACATGATCAACAAAGTTAAAGATAAATTAGACTGATAGCATTACTTTTTTCTCAAATCTTCTATAGATATTGCAAAAACCTAATGAGATGACAGCCATAGATTGTACAGTATGCGTGCCTTTGGCAGATCACAGAAACACAAATAGAAGGATTTTGGCCAAAAGCATAAAAGTGTGTCATACAGCAGGTATGCAGACTGTATAGACCCTAAACTGCAGAGCTTTGAATTTCAGCCAACAGTAACCATTTAATCTTAGGTGTCATCAAAGCAAAGCAAGGAACCGGAGAGGCCACACAGCATCTGTATCCAACCAATTTACCCACAATGCTGAAAATACCCCAGTGAAGCATATTTTGCTGCTTAACTACAGAAAATAGAATATTCAACATATCAGCTTTTGATATAGGAGGCAAGTTATCAAATTACCCTGCCAGCCTCACTGTATTTTAAGTCACTGAATATTATACAGCAAGGCAAATTGAATAATGTGTCCGTTTATATTCAACACAAGAGGAGCAAAAGCAATTTATTCACACTGTATGAAAGCAAACCAAACTCTCTTTGAATACAGCAGATGTTTTCATACGGACGAGGATGCTTTGGAAAGCTGTTAAATTCATCCCAGACTTCTCCATTACAATAGCTGTATGCTAGGTTAGGTATTTGAAAAGTCTATGAAAACTTAATGTGTGTTGAAAAAACAGGCACTCCAGTCGCTGGGGCTTTAACAGGCTGGAAAACAGACACAATTTAAGTTATTTTCAGACAGAAAGATCATTTGACCCTTCGTAATTGGTAAAAGCAAAAAGAAAAAAAGGTCAACTCTTAACCCCGTACATCCCAGTGAAGCTTAAAAAGAAATGTAATAAACAGCAAGAGTCAAGTTCTGTCCATAAATCTTTTCAGCCTGGTATTCTAACTAGATATAGTTTGATTACACAGTAGGATTTCAACACACTCTGTTGGCCCTGATCCATAATTTAACTAAGAGCTGATTCAGAGCACAACTTAAGAACTCTGTATAAACTTGTATTATTGGAGCACAGAAGAATAGGATGTTTCTCCCTTATTCTAAAAATGCTGAATAAAGTTTTGCTTGGTTGTTAAAAATGTGGTTTTGTGGAGTCAACAAAACGGCTCAGGGCTCTCAAACAAAAGTTCTTATTTAGGTTCCAGCCTAGGCTGCCTGCCATACTGTAGGCCAGAAAAGGAGTGTGTGTGTGTGTGTGTGTGTGTGTGTGTGTGTGTGTGTGTGTGTGTGTGTGACAGTGAAGGACATGGCACTGAACACAATCATCACCGGTGAAAATCAACCAAAATCACACTAGAGCCATTAAAACAGTAAACAAACGTTTGCACCATCTTGAGATAAAAATGCTGATTCAATACACCCCACCTGAATTGTTTTCTGCCAACTCTGCAGGTGTGTGAAAGGTTCTCATTTTTTTTCTGGGCCATTTAAATGAATCAGTGTCATGCATGGCTGGAGCCATCAAGACTCGATGAATACTTTTGCACATGAAAAGCGAAGGTGGGGAAGAGGCGGCGGTGAATCCATTAGCCTTGCTATGTCTCACTGACTCCATTGTTTTATTCTGTTTTCTGGCAGCGGAGGATTCACCTCCGCGATGCTGCCGCAGAGAAAAGTGGAGGCGATGAAAAGCATGAGCCCGGGCCACACACAGATCCAAGAGGGAGAGCAGGCAACACGGCAAGGAAATCAGTGTGGGTTGTGTGGGAGGGTGTGCATGTGTTGTTGCAGAGCATTTCGGATGGTATGTATTGTAAACTGTAATTCACCAATGGGGTTTTGGCTCCCTGTGGCCTAAGACCAAGAACAACCAAGCAAAAATTATACCATAAAGAAAATTCCAGTATTTGTCTACCTTGGCCTTTTTCTCCTTTTCAACCTTGCATTTTTATCCATTATGAAAAAGAGTAATAAGAGTACAAGCCATCTTAAGCTTAAAAAGTTCAATTTAACATAAATCATCTCAAACCCTCGCCTGTGTAGCCCAGTATCACTAAGAATTATGCTCCTACTGAATGATTCTGCAGTGCATAATTTTTATTCCAGTGCCAATAATCGTTGCCAATGCAGAAAGTGGAGTGTCCTTTATGAAGGGAAGTGGAAAGTGAGGGCATGGAGGTCAGGGTGGTGGAAGGACATATATCCCATCCAACTTTTGGGTCATACAGGCACATCTAAATCTAAATAAGCAGTTATTTAACTGGACCTTTCCCCCAACAATAACCATCTGTTTTAGTTACTAAACTTTAACCAATTTTTTTTTGCTACACCCACAATTTTCCCTCATCTGCTACAGATATTCTATCACAGCTTGCAAGCACAACGATTGACAAATGAAGAAATTCTAAAATAATTGGCAGCAGACATGAACATAAAACTGTCATTAATTGTAATCTTGGGATTTTGCAGAATCAACGAATGTCAACATTCTTATCAGGTGATACAGTTTGTGTTCAGGTCTAATCAAAAGTTAACAGAGAAAGTAGTCCCCTAGAAATTTGCATCATTTCAGTAGCAAACAGATCCACTTTCTAATGAGTTAGTAAATTAAATGGAGTTTTTGGAAACACGTGCACTTCATTGCACTTGATGCAATTTACATTATGCACGTTGCATTTGCGATATCTTGCCAGGTTTGTGAGTAGATGTTATCACAGAGAAAATATAAGCACAGCGCCCAAGTTGACAAATACTGACATTTTTCTTTAGAGTATAACAGATCATAAGAATTTTATTTTATTTTTATTTTTTACAAAAGTTATAATTCTGGTTATCTTTAATGAACTCCAATTAACTTTCCTTTTGAATGCAATTAAAATGATTTACTTGAATTAGAATGAAAACAAAACTAATAGACCAGATTGTACAGAAAACAAGGGAACTATGGAAACACTGTTGTGATTCAGTCTGTACATAATAAACTCAAAAATTACTCAGCTTTTAAAACTTGTTTTCCTCATTTTAATACAGTCCTATTACCCATCAGATCTGGCTATATATGATTAATGTATATAATTAATCAATATGTTGGTATAATGTAGGTATTCTCAGGTACTCGATACTGAAGGCCACGAATCAGGATCAAGATGAAGGTATCAGAACATCGCTGGTTTTCACTTGGCACCTATCAACCTCTTACAGAGCTGAATTTTTTTTTTATGCAAAATAAACTTCCCACTCACAGGTGTCAACAGGCCAGTAATCCACTGCAGTACAACACATCTGAGTGAATTTGTGCCTTGCCATGCATTTACATCGTGCCCTCCAACTCTGATTGTGATCATTAACAAGAAATTGCTAAGAAAAACTCCAGATTGGTGCAGCGGGGCACCTTTGTTCTAGCACCCGCTGTGCCGGGCTTTAAGCGGCACTCTTGACATTTATATTCAACTGAAACACTGATTGCACTGAATAATGGCATTAAGGCCACATGCGGGTGTGAGATGGACAAAGTTAATGATAGCAATGTGGGGTAGTGTTGTGTTAGTGGGATGTTGAGGACTTCAAAATGTCGAGGTTATCAGAGAAGAAAAAGGCTGGTTGATAAATATCAGATAAAAAGTCAGAGATAATGAGAAATATTCAAATTAACATACTTTCACAAAAAAATGACACTTGTAATGATCCATTTCTTCATGAAGTCAGTAAGAGACAAGACAATCAAAGCCATTCATCATTAAAGATATTTGATTGAATTAATTTTTCTGTCACAAGCTGTAGAAGGAGTGACAGTGTTATGTAGTTCTTCATTTGAGCGATTTTCCCCTGTGCTGTGCCCACTAATCTATTCAGCCATTTGCTGCGGACAGATATAACAAAATGAAGGCCTGATGAGAATGAACAGTTGAGGAGTGTGACTTGTAGTGTGCAGGAAAGGTCAGCCAGAGTGATGAACTTTTCAGGTCAGGTAGCATCAAAGTGAGCATTGATCACTCGGCTGTATGGATCCGTGTAATCAAGCCTGTGTCTTTGCTTAATACACCTATTTGTCTACACAACATTGCTGATGTCTATAAAAAGGCAGGAAGTAATAAGCAATTCTGGAATGCTGTATGCACACAAACACAATCTCCCACACACATACACACAGGCCATTGTCCAACCTTAAATGAGGCCTGCAATCTGACACACTGGGCTTTACTGCTGAAGACTGCAGCTACAGGATGGGTGTCGCAGTCCTAAATGAGTCCAAGTGCCCAAATGGGAAAACTGTGGATCCTAAATGAGGCATTACTAAAAGAATTTGGATTCCTCCCACTGCACACACAGAGGCTGGAAAATAATATTTTATTTAGAGTTTAATTGCAGCTTGTGGCCCTGAGTGCCCCATCAGACAAACTATAATGGAATCTAATATGATCGTAATGGTTACTGTCTTCACTCGGCTTCTCTGCGTGATCCTGGAGCATATGGCACCGCAAGCATTGTCCCTTTTCTTACAGAAAAATACAACGGTTTGCACGGCAGTGAGTGTAACACTACCAAGACAAATGCACTGTGAAGTCTTTTAGATTATCTCAGGCTCCAACCCAAAGCAGCATAAAGTAGAGTGCCTGTTTATGCAACGGAAGGAGCTTCAAATACTATAAGTGTACAGTAAAGGGTCCAAGTGTCATAACCACAGCAGAATGTCAGGAAACATGTTCTTGGGAATGCAAATAAAAATGAATGAATTAGCATTAAATGCTTTGTATTAACACATAGGTCAAAAATGCTGTTCTGTTCTGCTGTACAGTTAAAGGTCATGCTTTGTTTGGAGAAAAACATAGGCATTTATTTGTAGCTTACAAGTTGTACAACAAGCCTTTCATCTTTTCAAGTTATTATGCTCAGTGAAATGATGAGAAAATTGTATATAATATGAAAAAATGTTGGTTTAAGAGCTCTTACCATTTTATTAAATTTTCAAAATGCAATAAGGCACCATTTGACCATTTGTACATGCATTTGTATCCCTTGGTTATTGCTCCTATTGACTGGCTGTTGGAGCCATGAGCCTACGGTGAATTCTGTCCTGCCAATAAATGGACAAAATTGCTCCAACACCAGGAAAAAACCATGTGCCTTCTCTGCTCATTATAGCATGTCTGACTGTGAAGCCCTCAAGTTTCACTCACAGCAGGATTTGTCATGGGGCTGGTGTCCACTTGCTTCACTTCCTGCTGCAGTTGTGAAGAATTCATCACAAGAGTAGCCTTTGACTTCATCCTTTGTAAGCGTGGAAAGAGTTGGGATAAAAGGATAAAAGGCCGTGCACACACAGCATCCTGAAGCCCTCGTCGGGATCTCGACAAAAGGATCCCAAACCCATCAAAAGGTCAACACTACAAAAGTAACATGGAAAGAGTGTTGTTTTGACATCACCCTTTTTTAAGTCAGTCTCATCCATTTTATTCATAGAGGAAAAGATAACAATACCGAGAGACAAGACCGCCCGAGAAGTGATTGTCAGGAGGAGGGAGGCATGCGGCAAATGACATGACACACTTCCAAAGGCATGCTGGCGGAGACAACAAATCCACCCACATCTTTATCTGTGATCAAAGGAAAGATTTATGATTCTCTGCATTTGTAGTCCACCCTCCTTCCCCACATCACCCTGCCTCCTCGCACATTATCTCTCCAAGTTAGGGCTATCAGAACGAATTTGCCAGCCGACATTTTTGACCCTCCACCAACGCGAGGATGAAATTTCCCCAGAGTGACACTTTCATCAGGCCACTTACTGTCTTGACCTTCTGCAACTTGTGCCCTTTCTGTGGTATAAACATGGCTAATGCGCGTTAGCCTCAGAGTCTTGGGCCATCTAAAGATGCATGGAAACACAGGGCATATGCTGGAGTCACAGCTTGTCGTACTCTCTGCTCTGGACTGACAGACAGCCAGCAAGCCGGATGGATGGTAGCATTGGCTGAGAGAGTGATGGGTTCACTAGGTTGGTGATACTCAAAGGAACAGCTGCGTGGAGCATATGGAGCTCACTGACATTCTTGATTTGACAGAGCTCCCTGATTGCCTTGATGGACGCTGGATTTGTCCAGAGAGTTCGGGCATGAGCTGGTATCAGAAATCCTTGTGCAACGTCATAGTTACAATGTATGACACACACAAATACAAATGTGTCATATTTGTGACTCATAACTCCTTTAGCAATACATTGACTACTCTCAGACTAGCATATGCAGAGAAGTTAAACAGTTCAGCCATGGGATGACCATTCCAAGCCGTTACATATACGTACGCTGTACAGACATCAGAGTCCTAAAAAGCCTGAGTCAGGAGCCATTTGAGAGTCCCAACCACTAATTAATGTAATGTTTATGTTTTAATAAAAGTCTAAATGTTGTTCCATTGATGCAAACATGGTATCAACTATTCATATTTTTCAAGTTACTGAATCATATTTAGAAATTGCAGTATTGTGACAACACTTCTGTAAACGTAGGTAATAGTAGGCATTTGACTAAATGATCGAAGCTAGATGACAGTCTCGTAATATATAAGTATATATAATTCTGTTTGCTGTTTGTGTTGATGGTTAAACAACTCAACAAAAATATGTACATTGAAAGAGGTCACGAGGAAGTACTAAACATTGAAGCTAAAGAAATATATTCATAAGCAGCACATTGTCCTCATCACACACTAAGTACACAATATATTATCACTGTTGTTTGAGAGCTGCCCTTTCCCCAGGTAGACAGAATAGCTTATCGGCAAGAAATGCATTAGCACAGCTAATAAACTACTCGCCTGTTAGAAACTTGGAGTGACACTGCACTGCCACTGTCTAAACTTTATTTAAGCGGGCAGGTTGACTAACAACACACTTTCATTCACAGTGACAGCCTGGCAGAGTTTCTGCAGGGAAAGCAAGGTGTGCACTACTGCTACAGTCTGTCAATATCAGTCACTGGTGTCATTTGGGTTAGATGCCTTGCTCAAGAGCCGTATCCAGGTATACTTGTCTGAGGTACGGAGGGAATGTGCAATATGATTTATTTCCTCCCCAGTTCTTGCATGCAGAGTTTTCCTCCTGCTTTGGGGATTTGAAAAAGCTACTCTTTTAACCACAAATACACTTCCCTTTCCATTAGGCTATCACTGTCCCAAAACTTCATATTGGTTTTCTAGCAGACTGGAACCAATCTGCACGACAGGAAGCCTTCCCCAAAGCTAGTGCCAGACTATCTCTGTCTCACAAACAGCTCAACAGGCCTCTATTTGTGCCTGCGTTTCTATTCTGCTGTTGCAAATTGCATGTTTTTGTGAGCAGGTAATGCATAATGTATCCGCATACAGCAAAATATATTCACAACAGGCATCTGCAGAGATTATATGCCAAACCGTGAGATTGTATATACAAGTCTGTACATTTATGAAACAAAATACACCTCAAGTAGTGCAGAAAATGCCCTAGAATTGCATGATAGTAGCATGAAAGGGGGCTCTTTCACTGAACAATTGTGTTTAGCAATGGTCTCTGGTTGCCCACAGTGTAACTCTCCCTGTGTTCAGTTTCACAAACATGAAGCAGGTTAAACCTGATTCTAACCAAGATGACTTTGTGTAAAAGGAAGGCTAGTCCCAATCTTTACAGGGTTATCTTCTGAAAGTCAAGTAAACCGAGGGTTAATTGTTGCCAGTGTGAACTAAGTGATGGATTCCAAAATGACAACTTAGTCACATTTGTATTTTTCAGTTAAACTTCTTCATTAAATTTTAAATCTCTTTGTGCATTTGTTTTTGTTTTTTATGGTTACTTTAATCGGACGTGTCCATGAGCAGTCCCTTTTCCTCCAAAGATTACAAAATGAAGGTAAATAAGATGCCAGCTTCTGTTGCAGTTTACAACATGTGACTATCATCTCATGCTCTAATGCAGAACGGACATGTTGCATGACTCTTTCTCCCCTCTGGCTGATCAATAAAGGATTATCTTACCTCATCTTAATGGATCAGTAGGTAATATCTGATTTAGTTGAGCATTTAGTTCTCATTAAGTCACTGAACAACAGAAATGTATGAAAACAATGTAACAAAATACCAATAAAAACATCAATGAAAAAGAGGAAGATCAATAAGATCCAGAATGTGTGTGAGAAGAAACATAACATTCATCTCACTTCAAAACTAACCATATGGTGGTACAGGGTATAATCATATCAAAAAACATAAGACAAGCATAAAAGAGGTTTACAAGTTCATACTGATGTTGCTGAGTTAGCAAGATGCATTGGCTCTGTCGATGTAACTATTCCCTAGCCGAGATAAACAGCACAAATCTTTTGTCGAGAAGTGAGTTACTTTAAATCAGCAGTGCAGATTGTGTGTTTGGTGCTGCAAAGATGAACCTGTGAATGGAAAGAAAGTGAAGTGCAGAGGAAGGGACTGAGGCTTGGTTGATGTATTTCAAAATAAACATTTGACAGATTGGAGTTTGAGTTATTTAAACATTTCTCAGAGGCACGGCTGCTCTGGAGGATGAAATGATCTGACTGCATGAGTTAAACCTGGCTGAGAGAAAGGAAGCACAACGTCAGCTCACTGGCAAACATGAGTGTCCACGAAAAAAGGACAGGTAAATAGACATTAGGGGATAAAATCGACAAACAGTATTTTTTAAGGCATTGTTGTATTTTTGCAACAGGACGAAGGACAGAGACACATGTGAACATAGCTTCTTTCCCCTCAGTCTCAATGCTCAGCATTCACCATTGCGCAGCCCATTTTCAAGAAATTGTTACTTTTATGTGGTTCATGTGGGCAGTGGACAACCCGGCAAATTGAGCCAGCATGATACTTAATTACCATTGATTGATATAGCAACCAGATGCAGTCTATGCAAAAATGATGCTCTGTCTGAACTACTTTGAATGCCATGTTTAAGACCTATATCCATGGTGACTCATCTACTATGCAAGCATGAGTGCACCTTTTGATGTGAAAATGTAAAATCCAAAACAACAGGGAACCATCCAGAAATGCAAGCATTAATGCAAGTAAGTACTGTAGCAGCGTGTGCTGCTTTGCTAGGAATAAAGTCAAGCTGTGGTTAGCTCAGGAATAGTTTGGTACACAGTAAAAGCATGATTATTCCTTTTACAGAATGCATTACAGTCCAAGCATGGTGGCAACAAATTGCCTTGTGCCACTTGATGTAAAGACTCACATTATTCTCTGATTATTTCTGCCAAAAGGCGAAGAAAAACTCTCTTCAAAGCCAAGCAAACAGCAGACAAAAACCAACAAGAGTAGAGTTCAATTAATTCTCTTCTCTTTTCAACTGCACACTTATGAGCTTGTTTGGAGGTTAAGGTGAGAGCACCCTGTGGTGCTGCCTGGGGTTACAGGGACATTTTTCCCACAAGTTTCTATCCCTCCAGACTGTAACGTTATTAGACAATGTTCTCGGTGCAGGAGCATGGTGAGAATCTTGGGTTAAAGCAAACCTTGGCTATATGAGGTGTGTGTAAAAAGGGTTAACCTGACTTGAGGGCTGCGGGTTAGCTGTGGTTTAAAGTGGCCTATGGAGAGCTAAGTGCTGAAGGGAGAGCTTAGTGTGAGCATATCAGGTCAAGAAGGCTAACTGAGACTGGCAGTGGAGTGACTGCGCATGTTCAGTCTGTGTTCATGGATGCATTAGTGTAACTCAGATTGTGTTAAGTGTGTGACTGTCACAGCAAAGTAAATGTGTGACTGTCATTTGGACAGCTGAGACCCGCCGCGTCCTGATGTTTGCACAGCCGCCCACTCGAATATGTCTGCAGAGCCGTGTGAAAGCTGCTCAAAGCGCAGTGAAAAATATTCAAGGAAAATGTCTTCCACGGGTAATGATGCCTGCTTGTTTAGCAGCTCAAAAAGCTCAGAAAGACACACTCGTATAAATCTACAAATATGTATGTTTTAGGAGGACAGAAAAAGCAAAAATAAATATACGCACACAAAAACAGCAATTGAAAACAAGTGAGCGTTTTCTCACTTCAAGTGTGGTTTTTGAACCATTTGTAGTTAGTTTTGGATAGGTTATCATTTTCCTCCAGCATGCTTCAAGCAAAAGGTCCTGTGTGTTTTCACCCTTCTCGTCTTATCTGACATCTATATGCACTATTATCTGACACCTGCAGCTGCACACTGCCTTTAAGAAAGCGAGCTGTTCAAGAAAATGAACATTTCTGACTCTGGGCCATTTAGGAAGCAATCACAGCGAGCATAAATGAACCACTGACCCCTTTAGCTTAAACCAAAGAGGTTAATGCATTAGAGATGGAACATTTCCAAGCACTAAAATGCAAGGACACTTTGTTGAAGATTTTCTTTTTCTTTGAACGCTTAAGTACACTTTCCTCAACACCTCAAGACTCAGTTACTGTTATCCAAATTTTAAATAGAAAGTATTTGCTACAGTATAATAGGCTTTGACTTACTACTTAAACATTACACATGCACCCACACACAAAACATAAAACACTTTTTCTATTGTTCTACAGGTGACAAATCAAAGAAAACACTTTAAAAAATCATCACAATGACTGCAATTATTTACATTCCATCAGGCTCTGTGACATGGACGGAGATGCTCAACAGGCCAACCTGACTTTGGTTTTTAATCAAAACGGCAAGAGGAACATGTGTCAAAAGCAGTGCTGGGGAACTGTAAATTACAAAATAAATGTAATTGTCATCCACTACAGTAAATGAGGGAAAACATGTAATTAACTTACAATTACAAATTAAAATGTTGATGATAACAAAGGGATATTATTGTGGTAAAAAAACTTTATGTAGAATAACACATTATTATTGTTGTTTTGCATCTTTTCGCCGTGCAAGAATACCTTCTTTTAACATTTTATTGTTAAATATAGGTCAGCAAAAGCATAAGGAAAAAATTGATTTACCATCTGGCTGAGAAAGGAGCTAACTGTACATCTAGACATTTTCCATTTATTGGACAGTAAACACTCAAATCTGAGTGTTGTTTTCGATTGGCTCTATTGTCTGAATTTGCATTGCCTCTCATCTGCCAAGCAGACTTTTCGGCTTTACGGCCCATTTTCAAACATTCACTCGAAAAGTAATCAAATGTAATAAGTTACATTGCAGTGACATAAGGTAAGTGTGATCTGCATTTTGATCACTGCCTGTATGGTTCAAGAGCCCTGAATCAGTTCCTACATCTACACCAAAGCTAATTCACTTTCAAGATTAAGATTCAATTCTTTATTGCCATTGTGCAAAACAAGAAAATAGAAAACCATCTCCCTGAGCTGCGTAGTGCAGAATATACGATAAAAGTAGTTATAAGAAATAGAATAAATACTAAAGATAAACATGTTACTAAGAATAAAATAGGCAAGGATTGTCAACACTAAAATTATTATTATATAAGTTATACTAGTGAGCGTGTTGGCAGTTGGATGGAGAAAAAGCTGACCAATCAGAGCTTTGTGAAAATGGTGCTGCGTCATCTTCCTACATAGCTAGCAGGCTACCACACTACAAAAAAATAGCAACATGAAAAAACACAACAGAGAAATTGTGAACGTGAATGACATCGACACAAATGCTACACTGTATTAGGTCAACTTACAGAGAATAACATAATAAAGGATAAATAAATGAACATATTTCTTTGAATGCCATGAAAAACATGAAGAAAAGTCCTTCTAGCAGCTTCCAAGTCACTGAAAATGATGAATCAGGATGGTTAAGCTTTTTCTAACTGATTGGTAAAGGAAAAAACAAAAAAGATTCATGCCGGGTTATTCCTTTAATACAGCTCCCAAGACATCTACCACCTTTACGCTAAGTGCCCATTAGGTCAGAGTTTTGTTCACAAATTGTCTCTGCTGCCCCCAAGAGGCCAAAACAACAATATATTTCAGGTTTAAGATTTCTTGCAGGCTGTCAACAACACTCCCTTCCTGATGCATTGAGTACTCATTCACAGTACACAGTAGAGTTTAAGCCTCCATCCACAGTTGGCCTTGAAGGACCACTCAAGAAACATTTCCATTACTGGAGAGAGCAGCAGGGCCAGTAGGGGGGATCACTGAAGCAAGAATGTATATTGAATCAATAGAGATCTGCACAGTGCAGCGAGTACAAACATACAGTACAGAGCTCTGCAGGGTCTGTGACAGGCTGCCATCACATAACCACAGTGGTCTCTGATGTTTAACCTGCAGGAACAAGGGGAGGGCAAGGGAGACAGTCAGACGGGAGGGAGTGTGTATATAGGACAGGGTCACGGAGAAGGCCAGATGGCACAAACTAGATGAGATGCATAAGGTGTAGGGATGGGAACACACGCACACACACAGATATACAGGAGAGAGAATAAACATTGGTGGCTGAGGGTGAAGCCCTGCTGTGATTGGTTCAGAGCGGAACAAGCGTATGCTCTGTCCCTTGGAGCTGGGTGGCTTTAGTGACTGGAGACTCCATGCCAGTGGTGGAAGATGAAGGAATAGGGGGCGCTGGAGCTGTCAGGCACATATACAGCTCTTTGTGCCACAGGGAAAAGCCTATTTGTCTCAGAAGAAAAAGGCTGTTCACAAGATTCCAGTTTTGAACGTACAAATGTACAAAATGTCCACAGAACGCAATGTTAAGGCCTTGAAAAGACCCACAGAACAGCTATTTCCCTGCGTTTAATTTACTGGCTGCTGTCATATTTGGCAGGAAATATTGCCATCTTGTTTTAGGAGTCACTAGATCCCTCCATGGGAAATGTCAAATGTTATCCTCGCACTATCGGGATTGTTTGAGTTTTGCTGCAATGAGACAGGTCCATACACAAAATCCTTACATGATTTAGGGATACACAAGAGTTGTGTTTGTTGACTAGTGCAGCATTTACAACAACACTTATAAGATTATAGGCAAATTATGAAAAGATCCAAATATGATGAGCTGTGAAATGCTGATTTTAGCAAAAATACAGAAGCATGTCATCACTTTCTTCAATTGTTTCCTGCAGCGTAAGCAAGTTGAGTCCTTTACAGTAGATTTAAGATATTGCTTTGTCCAGGTAGAGTTTTAGGAGTCAGTATGTAATGTTTAATACATTCAAAAGCTGTATTGTGACTTACATTTTTCATCAACTTTGCAACTTCCGTTTTTTTGTTTTTCTGATTCCCTCCATGTTTAACAGTAAAAGACTTATCTTGAATCTCTCGTCTTGAGCTGTGGGTTCTTTACTTAACATGTGGGTGGACGGAGCAACAGTGATAGCAGAAGTGGAGGAGGAGAAGTATTCTATGCTCAAGAAAAGGTGAGGGGTGATTACATTGCATTCTGGGCTTTTGAGTCTACTGTAAAGAAATGTGTATCTTTGCCACATCTAATATGGATTTCTCCCTGTATGGTCACTGAATGTTGGTGCAGAATGTGTAGTGGAGAAAGAAGCCTTTGCACTGAGCTGAAAATGTTTGCGCTGTCAATTGTTAAAGGGATAATTCGGGTCTTTTGATGTGGGGTTGTATGAGGTACTTATCCCACACTGACACTCACTGACTAGGGATAAATGCCTCATACAACCCCACATCAAAAGACCTGAATTATCGCTTTAATGTAGATCCACTGGAAGTATCTGAATATAATGTCATGTTGCTCATTTGGCTACAAACCCACAGACAGAAGAAAAATACACAACTGCCAAATTGGAATCAGAGATGTAGTCCACATCACCAGCAGCTATTTTGTAACAGTATGAGGTGTCTTTTTTTTTCTTGAAGCACAACATGTGCTACAATATTAGCCAAGTTGTCACTTTATCTACTTTATCAAACCTTTGCGCCAATGTTGGAGAGCTATTTTGGGTTCAAACAAGTTTCAAGTCTTTCTACTATTCATTAATCCACAACGCATGGCCAAAACCCCCATATAGCAATTTTATTCATCTAATCTTGAGGAGGAGGGTAATTTATTTTCTCTGGCATGTAAAGATAATTACACAGGGGGGCAGACAGGATTTTGAGCGCACTCACTTGTTGCCGCCTCACATGTCTTGGCATCATTCCCAACACTTTGAGTTTATGTCAAAATACAGTTACTCACCCAATAAACCACCTTCTGTTCCTGTGAGAAGCACTAATCTGCACTTTGCAATATCACAGTAAGGGTGCCGCTGAATAGGCACAGTATGGACATTTGTGTGCATTTAAAAAGCAATGAGGCATCTTGTAAAACCAATGCCTTTAATGCATGGCATTTCAAAGGAAACTGTCTCCTACTGTATTTCTGGGCTTCAGTACTCATAGCTACGAATTGTTCCTCTGTGTGTGTACAGTACATACAGTGAATCCGTCTATGTGCTCAATTTAAGCTTTTATTTAATTCCACCTCCTCCACTTAACCTAACCTTCGAATTTCATTCAAGCTGTGGAGAGCCCCTCTTGCAAAAATAATGAGAAAACAAAAGCCTGTTCTTCCCAGAATCCATACTGGCCACTCAGACTTAAAAGCAGGGCAGTCGACAAGTTTGTCATAATGGGATCAACAAGATTTAAGGCCAACAAGTGGAGCACTGAAGTGCAGGGTCTAACAAATACATGAACGCAGACTTTATAAAACGAGAAAGACCGCTTCATCTTTTAAAAGTAGGGCATCATTTCACATTTTAAACTGCAATTGACTACGACCCTGACTCCAAAAACAGTTGGGACACTGTGTAAAACATAAATAAAACAAAGTTGTGAACTTCGCCCTATCATTGCTTGTGAATGACTGAGCCTTTCTTTCTTAGCAAATGTTAGTACAGTAATTTAATATCACACTTTCTCTCAGTACAAAATAACAATTAAAATATACACCCTTAAAACTATCTCTCTCTTGCTCTCTCTCTCTCTCTCTCTCTCTCTCTCTCTCTCTCTCCCTCAATATATCGATACCATAAAGGCTCAATATTAGCTGATGGGAGACATCAATTTAGTTCTTATTTTAAACTTTTCTAAAAGTTAGCTGTCTGACTTTTTTTTTTCCTGGAATTTTCTGACTAAGCTGAAGACGTTACTGGCCCTGATTTTAGCCTGAGAGATTAGATTCTCAAGAAAAAACATGGGCTAATTTTTATCTCAATAAAGACAGTGAGTGGGCGAGTGAGCACAGTGCAGCACAGTTCAATATGATCTGATTATAGTGTCTGCTGAGAAAATACCGCCAACATATCCTTCACAACAGCTATAAGGTTTCCATTGTGCCTTTGTTTCCCACACTGAGGTATCATAGGAATCCTATCACTGTCAGAGGACATGCTGGCAGTATGTCGGCTGCACTGTGGCCTGCCTGGGGGGACACTGACTTCCCCACAGCCGTTCCCTGTCACAGTAGCCCATAATTGGCCCCCTGCTTCTCACCACAGAGTGCGTTCGTGTATAGTGTGTGTTGGTGCGCGTACTTGTTGGGCGCCTGTGCTTTCGCCTGTCAAGCTCTCGGATGACGCACAGATCCATGGGTACCGAGGAGCCCTGAACTGCTATGAAGACATTCTGTCAGCTTAGAGATGCTGGGAACTGCTGAGATAGTTCAATCTGCAAGCTTTTTCACAAGGTTAAAGTTGGGGATTTTCGGGAAGGATGTGCCGTATCTGATCGCAGTGGAATAGTGCAGAAATAATAGATGTATGCTGTGGAAATGCACTGCAGGGAGGGAGATTTGGCCACAATGTTGGAAATGTGATACAGAAGAACAATTCTTTGTTATCAGTTGGAAATGTGGGCTGTGATGCTGAATGAAGCAGTTCATACAAAAGTCGTGACTTTAATTTGAGGCGGGTTTTACAGCTGAACACAGAGGGGCTGTGAAGGGCAGGACTTTGCTTCCATGTAAACAGGGTTGTATGAGAGCTTGTACCCAACACAGGAGATAAGAGAACACAGCAAGTAGAAATTTAGGCTGGATTCAGAAGTGTGTTTTTCTGAAAACACAAACAGCCCATTAAGCTCCAACGAAGGAAAATACTCTGGCACATTAAGTCTCCAAAGAGGCTGGGAAACTCTGCAGTAAATCCACACAAGCCTGATACATGACACAACCACATGACTCTAACACAACTATTTTCAGCCAACGGGGGTGAGAATCAGAGGGTACCTCACCATACGATGTTATTACAAGTCACCCAACTCAACCATGGCATCATGGAGCTGGTGATTCTGCAGTTCGACACAAAAATGTGTTTTTTCTGAAGTTTCTCTTCCATTTGCTTTTACTTATCAAATACAAAATACTTTCAGCCTCACAAAACCTTTTCAAATGACACAATATGTGAAAGAAAGAACTCTTTGATTGAATATGCAACCTGTAGCAGGACATTGTAAGTGGACAGTTAAAGTAGTAAGATAATTTTAATGGGTCAACAGCTAAAAAGGTTGGGAATCACTTCAAAGTGTGGATGAAACTCTGTGAAACAGCAGCATCTTGCTCAGCTATTTAGCTAATTAGCCTGACCTGACCCTTCAAAATAACAAATGCCGTGCTTACTGATGAATTTCAATGCTTGACATGAATTTGAAAGAAGATTGTCATGGAAGATTGTCATTAAGCAATTGTTTTTAAGATCCATTTTTACCTGAATTCCTTGCCAATCAACTTAGCTTGCTAGCTAACTTTATCTCTCCAATCCCAAAATATTCTCCTCCAGGATCTATACATCCACACCATAACTAATTTCTGCCTTTATAACAACCGTGATACATGGTTTTGTCACTAAAATTAAAGCAAAGATAAAAGCCTTTTGAATTAGCTTTAACAATGTCTAGTGTTAAGTAAATAGCTTATTATGGAGAGAAGATGTGGCAGTTAGTTCTTCCTACTTATTGCCCTGACAGCTGATAGGAATATGTATCACCTCACCTCCAACCTATGCTCTCAGAGTACAGTACGTAAATCATGATGTTGCTAATGAAAAGAAAATAAATACCAAAATTCTGTTTAAGAAACAAGTATTTTTGCCTCCTCTTACATGTCTATCTACACTTATCAGTCTGATCCCTCGTCCCTCTCCCTTCTCTGCTCCCTTGGGGTCCAACGTTGGAGGTGCTGATCCCGTTGACAAGTGAGCCTAGGGGGAGATGGTGGTAGCGGAGTCCTGTGATGTGTCCATCCTCTGGAGAGGTGAGTCTGACAGTGAGAGGACCTATAAGCGGAGGTGCTGTCAAATTATGCAGTAGCCCTGAAGAGCAATGCATTAGGAAGGGGTAGTAAGCGTGGTTGTACATGTTCAATAACTGATGAATAGCTGCCATTTGTGCTGGGCCTCTTAGCAGGTGATCTTAACCACATAGGCTTATAGAGTCCATTGTATGGAATCTGAATGTTTTGTGGAAAAATATACATTTTCTATGAGAGAGGAGAAAACTGGAAATATTTAAGGTCACGTCAATACACCTGTGTGTAAATATGTTTATACATGCTTGAGTGTGCAACAAGGAGAGCCAAGGACAACGAAAAACCCTGAAGAAAGTAAGCAAGAGAGAGCGATAGAAGCAAGACATAAAGACAGAGTGAGTCATCACAACACTAAAACTTTACAATACCTCAATCTGTACCGGTAAGCAGATCAGGTAATAATTTAACAGGACTGTCAGCATGGCATCATCAGTTTAGTAAGGTCGATACAAAATTTAATTAAGAAGAGCGTCACAGTTATGAAGAACACTGCTCTTTTTGGTGTCAGAGGGCTGCAAAATGTGAATTGTAATCTTTCTTGATAGCGTTGATTTACATTAAGAGGACAGTCAAAGACAGGAAGCAATGGCACAAGAGGGACACAAGCTTGTTTTTCTATTTTCAAGATGTGAACAAGAGACCATTTAACAATCGGAGGTTTAGCTGCTGTGCATGAGTCTACATTGGAATGTGTTTGAGTAAAGCGCAGAGTTTAAATAATACTAACGAACCCAGAGAAAGACTTGTTCTCTCCAATTTTATGTGTGTTTCTGTTCTGTCTACTTCAGCGTATGAGCTCTAATGATTTACATTCAGAACTAGCTTCAAGAAAAGCAAGTTTTGTCACTGAAGCCCTGACAACAAGTTATGGTTTGATGCACAGGTGGTGAATGTAAAATGTAGTCAGAACTACAAATTGGAAGATAAACCATTAATAATTTATATATTTTACATTAACATCATTTATTCCCCTTTCTAGGCTTCAAAGCTTCTGGACCCTGCTGCTGACCTTATTTAACTTTTTCAGACAGCTGATGTTTGTCACAGTAAAAAGGTATTCTAAAGGGATGAAAGTTTTATTGAAGTGTTTTTATGTCTTATCGGCAGCAGCCATATCCATTGCCTGCTGGTACAATCCTGTGGGCAGCTCCTCAAGGTTCACAGGCTAATCTCTCTTGCCCTAAAGTGCCGTTGCGCCACCAAACCTGCCACTGAGCACTCCTACGACTCTCCAATCACACAGGAGACACAACATTCAACAGAGGCAAAACCCACCTGAACATTATTTAATTTGTCAAGTAGTGATTTAATTTCATACATATCTTAAATTCACAGCAAATGTTGCTGCAGGGATTTTTGGAAGATGAGCCCACCTCAGTTCACTTTTGAGGAAAGGGGATACAGTTATTATTTTCTGATACTAGATAGTATATTATTATGATATTTGTTTGTATGCATTGTTTACAAATTACACCAAGCTGATTAAACCTGACTTACTGCATGAACAGAATAACACAGGCCCTCTAATTAGCTAATGTAGGTTAAGAGGAATGATTTACATTATCTCTAATGCACTGTCAATCATCAGTGATAGTGTTAGGAGTGTGCAGGAAACAGATGCATGAGATGGAAATGGGGAGTTAGGCGTACAGAATGGAAGAGGGCAATTCAGATACAGATATGCTGATAGCGGGGTGTATAAAAACAAGATGAGAAAGTGTGAAAGGTAAGGGGGAGAGAATTGGAGACTCCAGGAGTGAAAGTGATGGGGCGAAGAGTGCATAAGAAAAAAAAATGGAAGGAGCAGAGCCACAGCAGAGATTACAGATTCGCACGCAACCTCTCTTTTCAGCTGACACAGGATAAAAGCTACAGTGTAGATTCGCATAACGAGACCACTGGACCATCATTAAAATCCAGAGGCCGCAAGACAAACCTAGCCCCACCTGACTGTCGGCTGTTGTTGCCCCCCAGAGAAACGCGCCTTGTTGAACCTGCTCCTCTTCTGTCAGCACTTTCATAAATAATTCACCGAGCACTCTGGGGCAAGAGAGCCATAGAGTGTACAGGACTTCTCCCCTGTCTTTCTCTGCATTATTTTATTGCCCCGTTTTGCACCACGCAAACAAGATGCATTCATTTACATACTTTGAGGAGATCGCGGGGTGCAGGTCATCAAAACTGGACATTCAGAGGGAATTTGAATAGTGTTGTGTTGAAACAATAGCAGGTCCGTGCTGCAGCAAGCTGGAGCTGTGCTTCAAAATCCTGATCACTTTTTATTTATTATTTTTTTTTTTTTTTTTTTTATACTCTTTATTTATTTTGCTTTTTTGTTTTACATAAACAAGAGTCATTGCACAACAATGCAATTCACCAAAATGATAGAAGATGAAGAAAAGAAAAAGAAAAAAAAAACAAACAAAAAAAAAACAGAGTAAAGTAAAAAAGTAACAAGTGGATGTGGGGCACACCCCTCTGGTTGCAGCTTTCATCGCTGTCCATTACATCTGCTGCATATTAGATTCTTCTTTTTTCGTATACACAAACCATTTCTGCCACCTTTGGTCCAAGGTCCCTGCTTTCATTCTGAGACAGTAAGTCAGTCTTTCCATCAAGTAAATCTCCTCAACAATATCCAGCCACTGCCCTGGACTTGGAGGGTCACTTTTCAACCAGTTTCTTGTTATGGCCTTCTTACATGCCAAGATCAATATTTTGAAAAGATACAGGTCCTTCTTTTGAATAGTATCTTCTGGAGACAAACCCAGATACAGAGTTCGGGGGTCTCTGGGTATCCTGTAAGAAAAAATCTTTTCCAGAATCTGAACCACTCTGTCCCAGAACCCCTGCAGTTTTACACAAGACCAAAAAACATGTGTGTGATCGGCACTCAACTGCCCACATTTCCTCCAACATTGCTGCTGTTCACCTATTTGTTTATTTTTGATGTGTGGTGTGATGAAAAAGCGAATTAAATTTTTCCATCCAAACTCCCTCCATCTTTTAGAGCTGGTGGAGGTTTGTTGAGTTCTGCACATAGAATGCCAATCAGTGTCAGACAGTTTAATGTTCAATTCTCGTTCCCATTTAGATTTCACATATAGTGAGTTCCTTCCATTTTGTTTCTGTAGACCTCTATATAGCTTAGAAACAATCTTAACAGGCGTACATTTATATGCATTAGTGAATACTTCAATCACTTTGTTTTCTTCTGTAGAAACTCCTCTTTTGATTACTGTCTCATAGAAATGTCTTAGCTGTAAATATCTAAACAGGTCACCATTTTCTAAACCAAATTCTCTTTTGAGTTTTTCAAAAGTTTTGAAAGTTTTTCCCTCTAGGAGTGTACACATCGCTGTAATCCCCTTATCTCTCCACCTTGCAAATGTGATGTCAGTTACAGCGGGACTAAACAGAGATGTTTGTGAAGGCCAAATTAAAAGTTTACTGTCTCCTTCTAGTTTATACTTTTTAACTATCTCATACCAGTTTTTAAAAGCATTCTCCAAGATTAGATTTCCTCCCTTGTGGTCTGTGTGTTGTTTTCCACCTAATCTGGTTTGCGGTGGAGAATCAACCAAGTTCAGTTCAATGTGCTTCCACCTAGCTTGGTACTCGGGAGAGCACCAATAGACAAAATATCTCATCTGGGCAGCATAATAGTATTCCTTTAGGTTTGGTACTGCAAGGCCGCCATGTTCTTTGTCAATTTGAAGTGTTTTAAATCTTACCCTTGGTCTTGCTCCAGCCCAGATAAACCTTGATAACTGTTTGTCCCACATTAAAAACTGTGAGTCTGGGATTCTGACAGGTAAAGATATAAAGAGGTACAGTAACCTTGGCAACAGGTTCATTTTCACTGCCTCGATCCTTGAACTAAAGTCTAACCCTAGTGTGGACCATTTTTTAATGTCTTCTTGTATCTTGTCATTTATTATTTTGTAGTTTATTTCGTATATATTATCAAGTTTCTGACTAATTAACACACCCAAGTATTTTATTGATGTTGCTTCCCACTTCACTTTATATTTCAGCCTAATATCTTTACTTGGTGTGTAATTAAAAGAGAGAATTTGTGTCTTAGCTATGTTCAATTTATAACCAGACTTTTGACCATACTCATCCAGAGTCCCCATGAGTTTAGGGAGTGTTGAGTTAGGATTTTGAAGATAGATAATAATGTCATCCGCAAAGAGTCCTATTACATGGTCCTCATTTGCTATGTTGATTCCTCTCAACTCTTTATTTTGTCTTATACTCTGTGCTAGGGGCTCTATAAATATCGCAAAGAGTGCGGGGCTAAGACAGCAGCCCTGGCGGGTACCTCTGTATAGCTTAAAACTGCCTGTCAGGTGGCCATTGATTTTTATTCTAGCAGTTGGGTCCCTGTAAAGAGCCTGTATGCACCCGACAAATTGACCATTAAAGCCCAGCCTCTCTAGCACGCAATACAGAAAGGGCCAGCAGACCCTATCAAAGGCCTTTTCTGCGTCTAAACTGGCCAGTACTGCACTTAGATGTTTTTCATTAATCTGTTCTATGATGTGTAAAGTTCGTCTGATGTTGTCTTGAGTTTGGCGTCCTTTTATAAACCCCGTCTGATCCTCACTAATTAAGTCGGGCAGGAGATGCTCAATTCTTTTAGAGATAATAGAGGTAAACAACTTGTAATCTACATTCAAAATAGAGATTGGACGGTATGATTCACAATTTTCTTTATTCTTCCCTTCTTTTGGAATGACTGATATCACTGCCTCTTTCCATGATGGTGGTGTCACAGCTTTTTTTAGAGTCCAATTAAATGAATCTGACATGATAAGAGAGAGGTCCTCTTTAAAGATCTTATACCATTCATTCGGGAAGCCATCACTTCCAGGGCATTTATTTGCTTTCAGTTTACTGATAGCCATGTCCAATTCTTTTTTTGTAATGGGAGCAATTAATTTATCATTTTGAAGTTTTCCTATGGAGGGGAGGTCTAATGATGACAAGTATTGTTTAATATTTTCTTCATCTACAGTTTTGGGCTGCGAATATAGAGTTTCATAGTAATCTTTGAAAATTGTATGGATTTCATCTGGTTCATAAGTTATTCCATTAGTTATAGGATCTCTAATTTTATGTACCGTATGTTTCATTTGTTGAGCTCTAAGGCGTTTTGCTAGAATTTTAGTTGCTTTTGGGCCTGACTCGTAAAAGCTTTGCTTAGTGAATCTCAATTTCTTTTCCAATTCATCATTCAGAATGTTATTTATTTGAACTTTTAATTCTTTAATCTGGTTTTTTAACCCTTTGTCCTCATCTTTTGGTTGTTGCTTCTCTAATTTTCTCAACTTTTCCTCTAGTTCATCATATTTTGACCTCATCGACTTTTTTAGATATGCTGTTCTTGAAATGAGTTTCCCTCTCATTATTGCCTTAACTGTGTCCCATAAAATAGTCGGGTCCACTTGACCAGTCATGTTATCCTTTATAGATTCGTTAATTTCTCTTTTAATCTCCTTAACAACAGTTTCCTTGTTTAGAACACTGATATTTAGTCTCCACAGTGTACACTTCTGTCTGTCGTCCAGATGTATAGTTAAATTAATTACATTGTGGTCTGATATATCCGCTGTTCCTATGGAACATTCCCTCACCCTGTGTCTATCTGTAACGTTCATCAAGAAGAAATCTATTCGGGAGTGGACCCGGTGAGTAGCTGAGTAGTGGGTATAGTCTTTTTCAGATGCATGCAGGTTCCTCCAGACATCAAACATACCTGTCTCTCGAATTAGCAAGTTGAGATCTCTTGACTTCAGACATTTATGTCTTTTTATACTTGTTGTGTCTATAGAGTGGTTCAGGACCGTGTTCCAGTCACCTGCACAGACTAATACTCCTTCACTTTCAGATGTTAATATGTGAAACAGAGACTTAAAGAATTTTCTATCGCTCTCTGGGGGGGCGTATATGTTAGCAAATGTGACAAGGATATTATCAATCCTTCCTTTAATAAGTATATATCTACCCTGTGTATCACTTTTTTCCATAATGAATTCAAAATTGAGATTGTTGGAAATCAGAGTAGCCACACCTCGTTTCCGGCTGTTTTCGCATGAACTAAAAAAGGAGTTTAAATACCCAAACCTTTTTAACTTCTCATGTTCAGTTTTGGACATATGAGTCTCTTGAAGAAATATGATTTGCGCCTTATCCTTTTTCATTTTAGCAAGTACCTTACTTCTCTTTACAGGGTTGCTCAGGCCATTCACATTTAAGGAAGCACATTTCAGACTATGTGACCTTATCATGTATACTCTTCAAAACAAGCAAGCCAGTGTCCCCACAAAACAAACTCTTAACATGAACTGCAATTAGAAAACACAAACATGAACTTGAACAGACCTCCAAAAATGAGGGGAGATCTTGATGCCCCTCAACTGTGACCCCGTTGGTGGGTCGAGGGAACAGCCTCTCACTCCGAGAGGGCCCAATGTTAAGGGTGGGTAATGAGTCAAAAAACAACTCAGCCATCCTACTGGTCCAACTCTTTCAAAGAAAAAAGGGGAAGTCGCCTCTCCCAGGCGTTTTATGCTCTGTGTAGAGCTTAGAGAAAGAAAACAAAAAAAACAACTCACATCAGAGTCTCGAGTTTAAAGTTTCCATACCAGGTAATGCAGTTTAAGTCCACGTTCATATTTCCTCGGTGCGTCCTCTCTGGAACTCCTGGAGTTTTGCCCTCGCTCTCCGGGCTGCAGCGTGCCCCTTCTCCTGGCGCCCAGCTGCCTGCTGCCATCCCAACCGCTCCAAAAGCCGTGTCTCCGCGAGGCTCTCTCCTTCTGTTGACTCCGGTTCTTCCACGGGGAAGCCGCGCTTCTTCAGCTCTCTCTGTGCCTCCTGTGCGGTGCTGTATGTGCGGACTCCCGTGGCCCAGTGAATTCGCATACTTGTGTACGGTGTCTGGAAGCGGATACCTTTTTCTTTTAGGGCTTTTTTGACCACGTTATATTCCTTGCGCTTCTTTACAATCTCAGACGCATAGTCATGGTCGAAGTAGATTAGTCTTTCACCCACTTGTATTTTCTTCTTTTTCCACGCTTCTCTCAGTATCAACTCCTTGGTGGTAAACTCCAAGAAGTTGACAATAATGGGTCTCGGGGGTGCATCGGGTCGCGATCTGGGCGCCAGGCTCCGGTGAGCCCGCTGTATTTTCAAGTCCATGTCTTGTGGTAGTGGCAACTCGCTTTTAATGAATTTCTCCACAAACTGTGTTGCCGAGTTTCCCTCTTCCCCCTCTGCCACTCCGAAGATGCGTATGTTGTTTCTTCTCGACCGAGATTCTAAGTCCGTTAATTTTTGCTGCAGGGCTCTTTGTTGTTTGATATACGTACAGAGCGTCTCCGTTGCTTCCTCCGTCCATCCCTCAACCTGCTCCACCCGGGTCTCTGCCTCGTCAACGCGGTCCGACAGGCTCTGCACTGCCGTTGCCAGGTTATCGAGTTTCCCGTTGACTTCTTGCCTCAGTTGAATAATTTCATTTTTCAGGCAATCATTGTGTCCCTTGATATCATTTTTTAGCCCATTAATCGCCTTGATGATATCCCCGGAGTCAGTGTTTGTTGCGGGATTTCGCTGGCTTGCAGCAGCAGCAGCCGCTCCGCTACGGGTGTTAGCTTGAGCTACTCCGGTGTTGCTAACGTTAGCTTTCGGCGGCGAGTTGTTCTTTTCCTGTGGTTTTGGCATTTTTTCTTTTCGTCTTTCGTCTTAGATGATTCTTCCCCCACTCGTAGGGCTTTCGCTTTTATGAATATGACGTTTTTGAGTTGCTAAGCGAGTATTTTTTTAGGCCTGGGAGAGCGACTCCACAACACGTCTTACTTCGCCATCAGCCAAACCGGAAGTCCTATTTATTATTTTTAATAGAAAAACATACTAAAGAGGAGAAAGGCAGGAACAGACAGGGTTATTGAAAAAAATTATGCACCATAAACAGTAAGGATTCATTTTGGAGTACCCACAACTTCTATCTCTAACACTTCCTCACAGGTTGCCCAGAGGTCCCTGCTCGCTGCCTCAGTGACATAGCCAGCCCTTAACATTGGCATCAGACACTTGTTAAAGTGACACTGAAGCAGTTACATCAACCTCTACTACTTCCAAAAGTACTAAAAAGGGCCTCATTGAATGAGAGAAAAGCAGCTGTGGATATTAACAGCCAATTTTGTGTTCATGCTATTACATGTATTTTTATTTATAATTTACTTGGTGTGAAATTTGGACATTTGATCAAAATGGATCATTATCACAACGGAATAAGTATGTATTCGGGAAGTGAATGTTTGTTTTCACAGCATCTCAAGAACCATGAAGATTAGGCATATTAGACAGTAGTTATCTGTGATGTGACAAGGCAACAAGAGAGTCATCATGATCCATTCTGTAATGTGTTATTGTGCCACTGTGATGCTTCAATGGATGCTGAAAGAGAGACGTGCAGAGGTGGAAAGGGAGACTGAACACTCCACATTTATAGGCAATATGCCGTTTCAAAAGCAGCTGTTTTTTAGATTTATTAAATTAAACGATTACCAAAATAGATGTTTATCTCTCTCTCTGCTCCTGTCTTGTACATTCTCTCCTAACCCCTGAGGCTTTTTAGACTAGTTGGGGAAACATTAACATTATGATTGTTTAAATGCCAGTAAGATTAAAAGCCGTTTCTATCCTTGATCCTAATACTGATGCTAACAGCAACAAGTGCTTGCTTGCATATGAGTGAATGTTGTACAGATGTTGTAGTATTGAGGCTTATGTTTGAGCATTAGTGACATCGAGTACTGCAAATTCTATGCAAGATGTAGTAGGGTGGTGTCCATTCCACAGGTACCGAAGGATTTTTGGGGAGCTCGAACAATAGCTGAGAAACCACGTCCTTGGAAAAAAAACTAAAATAAACTGGATGTCTCTAAGCACACCATGCACATGCGTTTCCCCTCTCATTGATGCAATTTTGTCACAGAATTAGTTTTTTGTGATTAAGAGAGCCTCCATCGCCTTGAAAGAGACCAAAGGAAGACATGCACTCAAGTATACACACTCTTCATTGAATGTGCATTTCCACAGCATGATGCATTATAGTTGTAGCTGAAGACCGAAAGCTGCTTTCATAAGAATATATAAACCAGACAGTGTACACATAACAAACTATGATTGAGGTTTGTCGAGCGCCGTGTAAGAAAGAAAAAAAAAAGACTTCCACCTCATGCAACACACAAAATAACGAACGCCTCCTGGGATCACCACCCATGTAATTGTTACATTATACTGAACTATGTGACCAGGACTTCTACGATGCATTAAGACAGTGAAATGGAGTCTTCTTGCCTGCTATCAGCATCTGTAATGCTATCCCTCACCATGTTTTTTGCATTTCTTGCAACAATGCTTGCATTACTAAGGATGAATTCACAAATATGCATGATGCATACACACACACACACACACACACACACACTGCCCCACTGTTCCATTTGGGATTTTTACAATCTGTTTACCCTGCACATTTCAGACACTTAAATACTTCAGCAAGTGCATGTCAGTTTTCATTCTATCGTTAGCCAATCTGTTCTGTGAAACTGGGTCGTGTGGAGCCAGATTGGCTTTATCAGACGAGAAAGTTGCTGAACCGTCCTTCCTCACTGTCCTTCTTCCACCCCAGAATGCAACCTTCTATTTCTTTTTTTACATCACAGCAGCCTCCGCACACATCCCTCAATCTCTCCTCTTTACTGACCCACCCACTACCACCCCTCTCTCGTCTTATCTTCTCCTTCCCTCCCTCGCCTACTGCCTTTATTCTGACGGGTTGAGCAAAAAAAAAAAAAATCTCTTTCAGTTTTACCATTTTTACAACCTTGGACATCTGTTAGATCTTTTTAGGTGGTACTGTATATCTGTTTTTTTGGAGAATCTGGTACAAATTGAAGAACTAGAAGAGGTTCAGGATTCAAAACCATCACCTCAGACGGTTTGTAATGTATAAAACATGTCTGATCCGAACAGTACATTATGATTGTCTGCCACTTCAATCTTTGAGTGACAGTTGTTAAATAGATACGTGATGCAGGGTCTTTTTCAAGAATGATTGGGTTTATGCCATTAAACGGCAGTGACGTGCTTTGTGCAGTCAACACTTTCAGACAAATTGGAGGTAAATATAAATATATAATATATAAATTATAAAAACATAATAAATCAATAATTGCTCTCGACTACAAATTAATTACATTTTTAAATTAATTGCTCTTTATAGCCAAAAGTATGTGGACACCTAATCATTAGACCCACATTTTTGGCTGAACATCCTCCTTGAAAAGCATGGGCATTTATTTGCTGCTAACACCCTCTTCTGGCCTTTTCTCAAGAGTTTACAACCTGGTTGCAGGGATTTGCTGCCATTCAGCCACAAGAGCATTAGTGAGGTTGGCTACTGATGCTGGGCGATAAGACCTAGCTCACAGTCAGCGTTCCAGCTCATCCCAAAGATGCTGGATAAGGTTGAGGTCAGGACTCTGTGTAGGCCAGTCAAGTTATTCTGTAGCAAAATGGTAAAAAAAAAAAAAAGAATACAAAAAGTTCCACCTGCCAAAATTGTTGCCATTAAGTTGGAAACACACTTATATCTTATTCATGTACAGACTCATCACCCAACACGTTAAAAAATAGAAACAATGACTCCTCAAAGTATTCTAGAAATTATCACACATTTAACTTAAGAAAAAAAAGACAAGTGGGTAATGTCTAATTTTCTGTGCTGGCTAATATCTGGAACAAAAGAAGGTCCATTAGGTACAGTGTTCGACTAATTTAATCGCAGTATATCATGGAGTGAGATACCATTTAAGACAGAGGAGATGGAAATTAGAACCAATTACATCTATTTCAGCTGTAGAATCAAATATACCCAGTCCTTTGGTACTGTTTCAGTGTGCTTAAATAAGAAATATAAACCCCTCTGTGTAATAAAAAAAAAGTAGTTCTACTTGCATAAAATTTTGTGTTTTGTGTTTTTCTAATCGCTAAGTATGAGGAGCAGTGCGATCTCCATGCACTGACATTTGCATATTCTCAGTGGCTCTCTTTGATAACCATTTATCAAACTGATGAATGGTTGTCATATTAGGTGTGATTTGTATAGACGCTCCACAAACGCCTGACTGAAACAGATTCTTTACAGCGGCGACCGTTCAATGAGAAGTAGGGGGTAAAACCAAGCCTTATTGGTGACTGAAAGGTAATTAGTATCTTGGCGTTCTGTGTATTACAAGGGCGAAATATGCTTCAGCTGCTAATGATGAGCTGCTGAGTGAAGAAGACACAATTCCTTTGCTGAGCTTTTAATAAGCAGGAACAAAGAAAATAATTAAACCTAAAAGTAAGAAATGAGGAGTTTATAGTTGGACCACCAGTGCCTCTGCCAGCATGCACACCCTAGAGAGTAATTCAAGAACTTAATACTAACAAGGTCAACATGCAGATACACGGCACCACTCCCCCTCCCAGGTCCTATTACAGTAATGCATTTAGACAACTAGCCTCGTTTCTCCAATATGAGCTCATATATCCCTGTAGCTGAAGCCCCTGAGAGCTATTACAGTTTACCATGTAGGGTTCAATTCCTTCAAAGAACCGCACAGTGTCCTATCTTATCAGCCTCCTATTTTTCATACAACAGTATCACACATTACTTGTTCTTTTTCAGTGTTTGTTATCAGGTCAGAGGTCTGTTGAGATGTCTCTGCAGAGAAAACTAAACAAACAGAAACTGGGATTTGGTCTGATTTCATGGTAGAACACAGGTGACTGACAACTTGTAAGATTCATCTCCGGCGCATGCTAATGGAGGCTTGGAATATGGCAAAGAATTGAATTGGGTCTCATGGGGCTCATGTTTTTTGGTGAATTGCTTTGAACTATTTTTAAAAGAAAATCCCTCAAGTCATGCTGTGAATATTTGTTGTGGTATCAATGGTCTTAGTGAAGTGCAGTATAAGTGTGTTTCCATACGCCTGTTTTGATGTGCTTTTTGAATTTGCATGAAAAGGGGTGCCTGGATTTTATAACTAACAATTCAATGTAAATGAATGTGCTCAGTATTGGGGAAAAAAACAAAAAAATTCCTTTTAGCTTTACAGACTAAACAACACAAACTTAAAGGTCCTGTCCGTTACTAGCTTTTGACCACATGATCATCATCAGCAGATCAAATTGGTTAACATTTAAGGTAACATGAATAAAAAGTCTCTGACATGCTCAGAATCATGGACGATTGGAAGATTTAATTTCTATGATAACTGAGCCAACTCAATCTGCTGTCAAAGACTGTTTGATATGGTCAAAAGCGCCATAATACGCGAGCAAGTGGACCTTGAGTTGGAATTATTTTGTCTGGTAATAAATGATGATGTTGCTTCATTAAAAGAAAATTAATTCCTTCAAGCATGGGAACATAAATACAACCCTGATTCCAAGAAAGTTGTCATAATGTGAAAAAAACAAATAAAAACAATGATTCGCAAAAAGTTAATGACCTATTTCATCTGACACCAGTACAGAGGCATTGTATTTATTGTTAAAAATAAGAAACTTCATTGTTTGCTGTTAATATACTTTAATTATGAATTTGATGACTGCAACACCAAAGCATCCCAACTTTTTTTTAAAATCTGGGTTGCACATATTAGGTAGGATTAAACAATGAATTGACAAATGGCAGGTTTAAGCAAGTTGTACAGGCATTCTTCTGAGTATTCGATCTTGTTGCACCTTCTTAAGAATATCCACATAATGGTAACACAAGTCAATTTTCAATTTATTTTACCACTTTTTTATAAATGTATCCGAGTATTTCAGCACTAGAAGCAATAGAAGCGTTATAACAGCATGTCAAGTCAGCAGCTCTGTTTGCTCAAAAATGTTTTCTGATGACTTATTAGATAAAACCTTCAGTTCACCCACTGCCACAGCTCTTAAATGGGTGTCAAAACAATTCCATTAGTTCAGAAAGGGAAGAAAACAGCTACTAAAGGGCGGCCTCAAACTTTAGACTGTTTCTGGACAACTAGACTGTTTTTGCCCGAGTGGTAGAAAATCCTTCAGGTGAATCCCTGATCCTCCTTATCTCTTCTCTTAGCCTCTCCAACCAGGTCTTATCGCCTCGTGGACAGTAATTAACAGGAATTACACAGACCTCCTATCTGCTGAGCCCACGTTGTTACCGCAAAGAGCCCTTTCCCATTTAGGGCCTGTCTGCTGGGAGATTACCACTGGAGAAGGGCTGTTGTGCTTTCGTGCCAAGCTCGGACAAAGCTTTGGCCACTTGTGCTGATAAAGGCCAAGTCTTGCAATTTGTGCCTCCACGCAAATATGAGAAAACCCTTATATGGATGTGTAAAGTCAATCTTTTCCTTAATCTAAAAACAATTAGTAGTACATAAACAGTATTTAAACTAAAGAATTGCAACAATACCATTCATATTATATTTGAAATGTATTTAACCTCTTCTTTAGATATTAACGAGATATTGGTAGAGTTAGCTAATTCAACTGCACCTTAATAATCATGCCTTTAGGTAGATTGGAGGTTTGTGAGCTTAACTTAAAACCAAATGGTGCAAATGTAACCACATCACTCACAGTTATAATGAAGGAAAACACAGATGAAAAGATGGACAATTATCCACGAAACACATCTCTGCCACTAATTTCCCTGTCTCTCTCTTTCTCTCTCTGAGTCCTGCCCACTCTAAATGTTTAACAGGATCCTTGAGAAAAGCCTCTCCACTTCTGTTTCCGTGGCAACTGGCATGCATTGGAATTGATGACATCTCCTGATCGCCCACTTACTTTGCACTAAAAACGCTTCCCAGTGAACTCTACCAATGCCATTTCCCTCGCAGAAAGATGACGCCACTTTTCCCACAGTAGAGGGGAGACGGAAGGGCGACGGGGGATGTCCGTTTTCACCAACATACCAAGCATTTTTATTTTCTGTCTATTTGTAAGCACTGGCAAGGTTGAACAAGGACATTATTTCAGAAGAGCACCAGTGACGAGTTCTTTGATAATATATAAAGAAAATGGATTTAGGGAATGAGACTGGTCAACCTTTCTAACGTTATAGGATTCAACACGACAAGCCTAACAGCGCCTCAATAATTCATGGTCTGCTGAGTGCCTGTGGCGAGATTTGTATACCTCACTTACCTATGTGAATCAGAGTGAATTGCTGTCTATTTAGCTCCACCTCGAAGCTGCAAACTCGTTTGAGACAAAGACTGAAACTCTGTCCTTATCCGGACCATCTAGTTAAACGTTTTTGTCTAACAATGTCCCCATACCTCACACTTTCATTCTCTCCCTTAATTAACATAGACGAGCAGCCAGACAGCTCCGGAGGCCAGAACCCGTACCAGGACCGCTCGCTGTCACCTTGTTACCAACTTAATGGGTTCAGACGAGGTCCCCCTGACACAGGAGAGAGAGGGGAAATGAATTCATGAAGAGCGCGGCCTTGCGTACTTTCCACTTTGCCTTTGTCTCCCTTTGCCCTTCCTCCCTCCCTACTGTCCCACCTACACAGCCTTGTTTAAACGGTGGGCACCACACAACAGAGAGAACATATTCAACATAATCACGCTGCATGCACCAGTAACCCGATGCACAATTCATTCAGCTTCATTAAAACCACACACGTGCACGTGTACCGACAGCAAATTAACAACACATTCCTAGAGTGTCCATTAAAATCTATTCATTAACTCTGAGCCACATTTCATCCGCTGTTGGTTTTGTTTGTAAGTGTTTACAACTCAACAATAAAAATGCAAATACTCAAAAAGCGCTTGGTGAAGTCAACAGCGTCGAGTCGTCTATGATCGCTTGTTTAAACATTCGCTCGAGTGCTACTACCTTGAACAGCCAAAGGACTGCCGAGGCAGGCCGCTCTGTCAAAGAGCTGGATGTCATGTGCGTGAGCAAGAGGCAAGACACTGTGCTGTCAACCCAATTAGGCTGCTCAGGCACACACTGACTCCATTCTGTAGGCCTGAAAGAGGTCAAGGAACATATAAAACAGAGGCATTTCCCAAGCTAGCTCAGAATGAAAGGCAAGAATGTCCTTTATGTTGAAGCCACTGAGGGTGGATGTACACACAAAACCTCTGTGTGGAAATATGTCCATATACTGACGAATTAGGAGAGGGAACAACATGAGTTACAGGTAAAAGAGAGAACTGTCGGGTTGAAAACCTGATATGCAAACTGCTAGTCCTTCAATAGCACAGACAGTCCACTAAGAAAGTGTTTCGAGCGCTTCATTGCTCTGATTATACATTCAACACGCTAATTTGTTTGTTTAATCCAATTATTTGGGGACTCTATTCTGCAGATTTCTCTATTTCCTTTATCCCACAGTCAATAATCCTCAACCCCCCTCTGAGCCAGTCAGAGAAGCCATGAATGCCCACAGGGTTGTCAGCCCTGAGCAAATGTACTCTGATCAATTGTACACGGCCAGCATGGATGTTTGATTGGATAATCTGTGCCTCACTGTCTCACACGTGTCTGTGTGTGTGTGTGTGTGTGTGTGTGTACACACAGAATCAATATTCCAAACAACAGAGGACTATGTAGCTTGAGTGCTGATTTAATAAGTGTGAGCCTTCAATCTAAATTAAATTTACTTCATTTCAGAACAAACAAATAGTTGATTTGACAGACTTTTGGAAAGTGTTGAGTGTGTATTAGCACAAATCTATCCATGAGTTCTATAGCAGATCTTGCGGCGCGTACTTCATCTCATGTTCTCATGGATGAGCACAGTTTAGGGTCACTTAACAAACATGCCTAGAGGAGGTGGAGAAGCAGCAACCTCTAGACGGTGTTCTGGATGGGTGCTCGGGTCCATCATCGGCTCCCCGAAGCAGATTTTGAAAGGGTTAAACTCTCTGACGCAGCAACAACTGCAGAGGTAGCCCTCCCGCAAAAATTAGGTCACTTGAATCACTCAATTATGGATGTTGACATTGCATGTGCATTGTATAGCTCTAATGCCGGGATCACAATTCCATGATATGAAATGCTTCCTAATCCTCCCTCCTCCCCTCCGCACTGGAGATCAAAAGAAATGCTGGAATTGCTTCCCATGGCACATTTGAAATGGTTTTCTGACAGTGTAATACCAAAGTCATTTGCCCGGCTGCATTTGGCTTTTGCTATGAATTGCAGAGATGTAGTTTTCTTATTTTGTTTGATGTGCCTCAGCCATGCAGAGAGAGTCATTTAAATTTTGCCATGCGGCTCCTATGAAATACTGACAAATGACTTTTACTTAAATTAATAATACTGAGTCATGTTACAGAAACCTTGCATTTTGCCTGCATGCAGCAACTGTAATTTATTTAGCCTTTATGCTAAAGGCTAATGTGCTTTAATGAGATGTAAGCATTCCTTGACATGTACAGTATATCCATAGTCCGTCATCGTCCTGAGAAGCTTCCTAAGTGCCATTTCTTGCTGAAATGGTTAAGTCTGATCCTGAGAAGGAAAAAAAGAGGCAAGAATGGTTCGCGTCACCTCCTGGTAGAAATAACTCCCATGCCAAACAGTTTCCTTCCAAAGCTAATCTCCTATTTGCATATTAAAGGCAATGAAAGACACATACAGAACCATAATCCTTAGCTAACCTTGTGTTTTTCAAGACCAGGCACTTGGTGCACAAAAAAGGTGACAGAGAGCCTTAGACAGCATTGCAAACACCAAAGGGAGGCCCTTTAAAAGCCTATATCACACGATTTGAAAAATCGCTGAGGGTGGCATGCACATTAAACATTATAATCAGGCCATATTTGAATTTCAATGCCGAGCAAATGAATGGTGTTGGAATGGGATTTGGATACTTTTATTCTGGATCTGAACTGTAGTGTTTCGGGGCTGGAACGGCGACAGACGACTGTCAAAAATCAAAATGGCATTACCATAAACTGTTTTGCTTTGTTATCCTTTTCAGAGCTGTTTTGCCAGATGTGTCTTCATTAAACCAGGACGCAGATAAATAAGCCGTAGCTTGCAAGTCAATTTAACAGCTTAATGATTGCCAATAATTAATCACCATCATCTCTTTTAATTGATTGTCTTTGCAGGTGCAGACAAAACTGTTAGGTCAGCGCCCTTGTAAAAGGGGTGTTAATCATTCATCAAGCTACTTGATCTGTATCATCGGATTTGATGGGAAACTGTAGCATCTCCATCCACTCATTAGGCTCTATGTGAATGAAAAATACATCTTTTGTCAAACAGCAGCTAGCAGACTTCACAGTATTGCTACGGGCCTCATTACACACGCTCGGAGGCTAACACTTCACGCATCAAACTTAATTGGCTGCCTGAACATCGCATTTTTATACAGCAATTTATTTTAAGTGTTTTTGATGTCAGATGATATACAGGGAACTTTTGTGAGAGGCTGAACGGAGAAGAAACACTTTAATTACCCTCTGGAAAAATCACACGCGCGACGCAGGCAAAGGTTGCGGAGAATTTTTAATCCTGTTTCGGAGGGCGAGATCATGTGAGGGGATGTGCTGAGAGCGCAGAAACACTCGAGATGGTGAGGTTGCGGTGTTGCTTGGCTACTGGCAGGGTACAGAGATGCAACGCCTACTAACATCTGTAGTGCCTCTCAGTTAGCAGTAGATGCTAACAGAGACTTGACGCTGTTTGGATGCTGCAGCGTCTGTGCTGTCAACATGAAGGAAAAATCTACAGTAGCTCAACTGCCTCCAACCAGATATCTTGTGTTGTTTTGACACAAGAGCCTCCTTCTGTAATGACAGTCTCTCTTTCTACACGTCTCTCTTCTTTTAAACTCCTCTTTTCAGCTCTAAGAAAAAGGCATCAGAAGCAAATTGTGTGCATCATCAGGACTGATTGAACTTCCATGTTCTCAATCTCTCTTATTTACGTTGCATGGGTTAATAGAATCTAATCGTTTTAGAAGGCCACCGGGGCTGTAAAAGCATTTCATGGCTATTTGATCCACAGCTGAGAACTTTTCACATTTACAGAGCTGCCACTATATGTCATATAAAAGGAAATAAATGAAAGACACTTCTTGTATACGACAGATGATGATGCCCCCCTTCCCCCTCATGGCTCACTGAGAAACATACACTTCTAACGTAGCACCTCTCTACATGTACATGTTTGTTTCATGAACGCAGAGGAGCTGCGGGGGAGGCTGTGCAGCACCATGATTGGCCAATAAGAGACCAGAGAGAGGCTTATCCCTGGGAGAGGCCTTGGAGATGACAGTGGAACTTAATTGATATGTAGAATTTATTGATCATTGCACTGCAGGGAAATCAGCTGCCATCTTCTACCATTTTTGGGCCCTGGAGGATCATAAATATGAGGTCTTAAATATTTCAACCATGCGCCACATCAAACACAAGCAATAAACATGACAGGAAATACGTGATGGAATTTCACTGTTAATCATGCCAAATGAAATTACAAGGCTTGCTTACAGGGAATAGTTGAGCTGAATTTTGCACAGAGTGGATTTTTAAAAGCAAATTTGTTGCATGTAAATTAAAGAAGCATTTCTCTCTGTGAACAATAGTTACTTTAGCAATGGATAAAATGACATACTTTCCTAAGGGGGGAATACCAGGTAATTCCCTGCTAATTATAATAAAAATGCTAAGCAGTAGGATTTGAATGGGTTCTGCTTGTATCTTCTGAACAGTGGCGAGAAAAGCAGCCAGGGCCTGGAGAATAGAGTCAACCTGGTTTGTTTCCAAAACTCCTGCAGTGCGTCAGTCTTCTGCAACCAACAAAGGCGTACTCCTCGGCAAGCGAGCTTACATCCTTTCTCCCTGGCAAAAAAAAAGGAAAACTGAAAAGCCCCAAACTTGGCAGGACTCCCTTGAGACCTGCAAGGATTCACTGTGCCTCTGCTTGTTGCCGAAATAGGTTGATTGTGCTTTGACCAATCCCAGTTTGACTGAAAAAAGAATGGGAGAAAAAAAGGGAAAACGAAGGGAAAGAAAATATACAAAGAGAACAAGAGAGTAGTGTTTTTTGTTCATAGCTGTCATTGAGCGACGGGTAGACTGTGAACAGGGAATGAACACAGTGAGAGAGGATGTGTTCAAACTTTCCAATAAAGGAGCATTGAAAAAGGCCACACGCTGAGTGCCTGGCTGATGCGAGAGAGCTTGACAGCCTCATCAAATGCGACGTTGTTGGGAGACTTCCTGCATTCACAAAACTTCACCTCTCAAGCGACCACAGCCTCCATTGTGCGGGGTAGGCTAATTAAAAATCCCAATTCATGCAGTTTCTTTCACAACAGCGTCACTGAAGGCAGGAAAAGGCCACAAACTTCCCAGCCAGTGACATTAACAGTCATCTGAATTTTTCCACTCTGGTCCTAACAAGCAAATAATTGGTTTACAAGGTCAAATAGGAGGAATAGTAAACTGGTCATCCGATCCCACCCGCTCTGCTAATCTTTATTTGACTGACAACATGTGTTCATGAGACCTATTTATATCTGGTATCAACACATTATCTGGATAATAATGTCTCATCATGTGGCCTTACATCTAGTATTAATAAGCGTGCAGCTACATCCATTGGTCACATGACTCTTGTAAGATTGTCACAAAACCAGAATATCAAACTTTGACACAAAAATACAATTTAAGAAAAGACAGTACCTCTTCCAATACCACACCAAAAAGACATCAACCATAATTTTGGTTAATTTTTTGCAAGTTTTAAATTAAGCTTTTTACATATTGCACCTTTAATATTGTCTTAACCAATCTCAGTATGAGTTTTGTAAAGATCCACTTGACTCCAAAAAATGGCTTGCTTGTATGTCTTAAATATTTAAGAATACACATCATGAAACAATGCAGAAAAGGGCAAAAGGAACACAACAAGAAAACACAGAGTTGGTAAGTTCAGTAAGTTATCATTCCAGCAAGGAAAATGCCCCATAAGCCGTTTCATTATATAACAAAGACATGTGCACTTTAAGGCTAACTCTCAGTAAAAACATCCTCGTTGTATTGAACAGTTGTCTGTAATCCACATGCCTGCTCAAGTGCATTAGAAAGCTATAGTTCCCACATCATAAATCTTCTTTCTATTGATTTGCTTATCTTTCATCACATATCCCCAATCATTCCTGCACATGGACAGAAACCTCCTCAAACTGATATATTTAAATATATGTTGTTCTGGCAACAAAACACTGCAGATTAACTATTGTGTGTGTAGCAGTGACAGCTGTGTGGGAGAAAAAAAATGACAATCTCATCTTTCGTCCCAAGCCATCAATCAAGAGAAATGATCCCTGAGTAAAGCTATAAGTCAGTGGTTATACAATGCATTCTGTTGAACACAGACGGCTAAAAAAAAGTAATGAATGCTCTTCATAACTGAGAAAAAAATAGATTTTAAGTATGATATTAAAGTACGGATATAAGTTTTCTTTTTGGAAAATGACTAATCTGAAACATATGATTTTTTTTATGTTTCAGGTTGGCTGTGCTTTTAAAATCCATGTATTGTAAGTTGTAAAACCAGCAGGTGAAGTATGAGGCTAATTAAAGAGGCTGATAAAGTTGGAAAATGACAAGCTGCAGTGTTGCCATGCAAATCAATGACCTCCCCTCAGAAATCAAACTAAACTGAGTTGCAACGGCCCAAAACAAAGTTAGCGCTCCAATCAATAGAAAACCAATGTACTCTAGGAGTCGCAACACTGGAGAAAAAAAAAGGAGAATCGAATGGCTCAGAGATTGCAAAGGCTGAGACAAGTGGAAATCAAATTACCAGTTTGTCTGATTTCCACAAATGACAGCAAAAAAAACTTGATACTTGTCTTTTTTAAACAGGAGTTTCTGCTCTCGCTTCTCGAGCTAGACCTTTTATCAAGGAGGGATGTGAGCTATCATTAGGCCCAATTTTACTCCACTCAAACAGATACTACTACTACAGGTGTGCAATTTAAAGGCGAAGCATAGAGTTAGGTCTCTGGTCTGCATATTAGGAGAGGTGGTATTTTCAAATTAGATGTACAAACAGAAATCCCAGATGCTGCTGCGAGAGTTAAACAGTTCAGGTTTTTGGTAAACAGCCTCTTGGCTTAAAACAGGTAGAATCGAATGATGATTATGGGATTAGGATTCAGTTTATTGTTTTAATTATTCTGTGAGACATCTATCTGACTCCCCAGTGATCCTGTCTGGCCTCCAGGAGAAAGTCGCCAATCAATGGAAGCAATAACCATCATTTTATGTGCGCAGGAGCTTGAGGAGAGATGTTAGGTGAAATCAGACAAGGTAGCAGGGAGAAACGCCAGACAGATCACACGGGACAGCATCACCATTGGAGATGAAGGAGTTTTTTTATTTTTGAGAGGAATTCAAAAGAGCAAACTGCCATCTCACCCCTGGCAGAAGCGGGAAGTGACATGCATAAACATAATTCATTAAAAATTGTGCTAAGATTGCTAGATAGAGAGACCGATGCATACAGGCAAAGAGCAACGCAGAATGAGGAGCAGAACCCACATGGATTAATCATGCGGCGCAGCCCCAGGTTAAAATGTGTGATATTTTTGGGTACAGTCCCATCACCGCCTCCAGGCAATTTGCATAGTAGTGAGAGACTACAGCTTCTCTACCCACCATTGATCAGCTATCTCAGAGCCAACTAGCCAAGAGGAATCAGCATAACCATTGGGAACATTACCGTTTATGTCCAATTGCCCTGACTTATCACAAATGTTACTTATTTACTTTTCTTTTTCTTTCCTTTTTTTTCTTTTTCTTCAGGAGTTTTATTTCCCCTAAAGTCTTCTTGCTTAAACCTGAGAGCCAGATTTTCTTAAATTAAGCACTGGCCAGCCTTCTCCATGTTTAAATCCTCTTTTGGACTAAAGCTCATTATCATCCACACATATAATCTCTCAAATTGGTACCAAATGCCCCGGCTGTTAAAGTGGGCTGAATAATTTGCTAAGGGAGCCTGAAATGAACGTATTATCTTTCAGAGAGAAATATTAAAAGTGGAGATAAAGTGCAATATTTTGTATTTAATGTTGAATGCCTGCAGACAGTTGGGGTTCCAAGACAATGAACAGATAAGAGGAAGGCACAACACATAAAGGTGGGAAGAAAATTGAAGTGATTCCCCTCACAGAATTTGCATATATATCATTTAGATTTATGATGCTACAAAATCAATAAAAATGCCACAAAAAACATGCTACCCTGCTCATATTTATACGTCAGGCATTTTAAGAATGGAAGTCAACTGGATGTTAACATCAAATGAGTGAGATTCTGTCATATTACATCAGCCACATTGACAACTACTGCATATATCTGACTAGCCATGTGTATGTAATAAAACAGAAAATGAGTGAAGCACCAAAGAGCAGCAATCACTGAGGCTGAAACCAAAGTTTAAAGACTAACTTAACACTAAATCCACTTTTCCGAGTTAGCATAATCAAGTGTATATATAATTTACTATGAACTGTTTCTGAGCCCAGTGATAGTGTTAATGCAACTGTAGTTCTTGGCAGTCTTCCATAGAAATGCAGTCCCTCTATTGGCAACTAAATGCAATATATCTGACTTGATGTCTTTTGTAGATTTCAAAGATTTCTGTGTCATTACCGAGATATCATGGCTTAAAGATAATCATCCTTGGGGACACAGCTGCTTGATTGACAGGTGTCAGACCCTATTAGCTCCACCTACACTTCCAGCCCATTTCCCAAATCTGGATTTCAGTAAACCCAAATCCAATCATCATGTAGGCCTTCATACGCCTGCAGGTGACATTTCGCTACAGTCAAAGCCTTAAACCCAAATGCATCAAATAAATAAAAATAGCTGTAATCGGATACGTCTTAGATCCATCCTTAGAGGCACAGACAGTGTACTTGAGCATTAACCACCTGCAGCTACAGACCAGCTGCAGCCCTCTGCACCCTTTCCTGGCATTTTTCTCAATTGCTGTGGTGCTGTAACATTATTACAGGTCAGGAAACAGGCCACAGAGAGACTACTCCACTCATAAATCAGGTGATTGATCGTCGTCCATCTCGCACGGAGGACTATGGCATGTGTCCCCAACCCAGAACACAGATCCATAGTAACCCCAGTTGTCAGGAAGCCTTTATCTGGCACACTTGTTGAGTTGCTTCTCTCTCCCTCTCTCTCTCCCTCTCTGAGCAGCAGGAGGGAAAACAACTCCATGTGGCAAGCCATTTCATTTCTAATATCATGTGTGTGATCAATCTCCCCCCGCAATGAACGGGCGGTGCAGTGGAGGCAATCATTCAACATTTGTGGCAGGTATGTGGTATTGACCGAGGGAAGATGAACCGCGGCCATTCACGGATGTGTGCCTCGGTATGTGTGCGTGACAGAGAGAAGTGAAGGAGGCAGAGAGAGAGAGCTTGGATTTCAGCATTCGGTTTTTAAATCAGTGGATTTGTTTTGGAAAGATTCTCAAACTTCATTCTGAGCATTTACATCCCAAGCTGTTATGACTGACAACCTCAAGTGGTGTATAATTGATCTGATGGCACTTATACATTAATATTCATGCGATTTTTATTACTTACTCAATTTTTCTTAGAATTATCTGACAATCAGTAGTTTCCTTGTGTAAAGATCTGACACAATGGAAAGGGTCACTACTTCTGTGCCCCGTCCCTCCCTAAAAGTTCTTGCTGACAGCTTCCTGTCATATTTAACGTCCTTTAATATCAATTACAAAGTCAAATAGCTGGCCATAATTGAATTTGTGCTGTGCGCTGACGTCCCCTGTTAGGAATCACTGTCTTGTCCAATTAAAAGGAGCCTTATTATTGGCCAAATTGCGAGTAGCCGCATTAATGTGGGGGGAAGATCCCATCCTTTAACTGACGTATTAATGTTGACATCCTCCTGGAGTTGTGCGTTGCGATGGGTGTGAAGACTGTAAATTTAACCGACTGTCACAATGTCCTTGATTCCTCCTCCTGCAATAGCGGAAAGAAGAAGTCGGTGAAGAGATGGGAAAATATATGCTGTGGACCTACTGTAGCAGCAGTAGGTAAATACACGGGGGGAGATGGATGATGAGCGGCTGCTCTCTAATAGGAACCAAGGTCTTGTTGCGGTGGCGTGTTTTATTTACAGCTACTCTTCATCAGAGTGACATGCCGGGCCTTCGGACCATCCTTAATAGAAACTAAAGGCAGAGAAGGGGTTCTGTACTCCATTTCCAAATGGGAACACGTGTCGGAGAGCAGCTTCTTACGTATGCATGAATAACAGAAAGATGCCCTCACTGTGAGTGAGTGCTGTGGGTAATATATTGCTGGAATTACTGGGAGACTGTGGAAAGGTAAGCATCATTTGTCTGGGGACTCATCAATGTCTGGTGAAGAAATGGGGACTAATGACTTTACAGCAGAGGGGCGGACAGAGGCTAAATTTGTCTCAATCAATGTCACGGAATATGATTGTGAATCTACAACTGTCAGCGGTGTTCACTCAGGGGATATGTGTTACTGTAACAGTTTTGTTAAGAGGTGACTTTTAGTGAATATAAAATGGAAATGTTTCTTGCACTGCCGCAAGTGAGCTTTAATGCGGAGGCAGCCAATTGGTGGACCAAAAGGGTGAAAGGTTGGTGGCTGTATGCCCCCCCCCCCAAAACCTCCTGACATAATTATTTTTTAGCATTTTCCTAACTTCCATGTTGATTTATGTCACACAACTTCAAAATCAAATGAAAATACAAATCACACATGGACTCAAGTTTTGCCCAAAAAAGAGCCAATTCATTTAAGAGCCCAAATGTTGGTCTCCAAAAAGAGCCATCCAAAAAGACAGCAGGTCCAATCCACAAAACAGCAAGCATGTCATCAACAGACATGCTGTAAAACTGCTCCTAAGCAAGAGGCATCACAGTAAATCCCTTGGGATAACAAAATCTCCCAATGCCTGGGAAGTACGAAAAGCTCCATGGAGGACAACTGAATACTAAGGATAAGAAGACAGAGCAGAGTTCATGGTATAATGCAGATGAATGGTGATGCCCATGAAATATTTAAGAAAACTACCAGAGTATTTAGGAAATGTTCTGTTTCGTCGCTTTTACAATGTATTTATATGAGCTTTTTATTCTATTCTGTATTCTGGCCTGCCAAAAGTCACCGTCAGTAACCTCCGGAGCTGCTTCATACTCTGATTGTAATCCATGTTCAGAGGTGAGAAAAAGAATAAATGCATAGTTATTACTTCCGAGAGCCTAAAGTGAGACCTAACATGAACTCTCAAGTTTCCATTTCAAATCAAATAAATTGCAGCTGTGTGCAGCACAGAAAGAGGATTCTGCTCTTTTCAGCCCACTGCCAAGTCACCAAACAAGCACATGTAGAGATTTCTCACTCGGCTCTTCCAAGAATCTATTGTATAGCATGGCAAAAGTGGCCAACAAGGGGGCTGATTGTGTGTTTAATACAATAATAGCAGCACAACCCATTTTCAGAGAACAAGATCTTTTTTTAAATAATCAATACAATAGAAATAGACCAACTTTGTCCATGGGTCGCTCTCACCCAAAGAGATATAATTAACTTTTGATTATGCAGAATGTATTTAACGGATTACATAATCGCTGAATCTTTCTTCAAATTTTCTAGAAGGGTTTTAGCTTAAAATGTCTGCAGTTAGGCATTTGTGTGTGATGATTGATGAGGTAAGGGTAAACGAAGAAGGTCAAGCAGCTTGTGACAATTTTGACAAAGTCCCTGGTGCAAGTCTGTGTAAAGTGTGAAGATATCTTCCACTGACCAGATAAGTATCGACTTTTTAAAAAACTTCTAAGTATATATACTTAAATGCCAGGAACACTTCAAGCCTTACAGTGAATTCAATACACATTCATATGTGAAGGCTGCCATGTACAGCCAAAGGGATTCTAGTGTTGCTCTCCACAAAGAAGCAAGTCATTGTTACTGTAAGTGTCTTGCTGAAGGCCAATTCGACAGCATTTGTGTCACTTGCTCACATTTCCCACACAGATTTCCCCACAGGGAATGCAACAAGCCCACTTCTCTAATCTTTAGACCTCTGCCATCACACCAAATCTGTGAAACTGTGATGTGCGTTCTGACCACAAACAACAACAAAACACTGATTTACAAGCAACTGGGATTTCAAGTCCCTGCTGTAAACAATACACCAAGATTTAAACTCTGTACTGGAGGTCTTTGCATTTCTAGTCGTATTTTGTGATGTATTTTGCCTATTACACAAATAACTTGTCACACATAGTGATCATAGTATCATACAGACACATTGCCTCTAAACTGTTGTATAACAGGAGAAAATCTCTTAAATCTTAAAGAACAAGGTGATTATTTCGACAGTCATTGTTTTAATCATAAATAACATTTTCTCCATGACAATAGTGTAGATAAATTGGAATGCACTGCAGCCACAAGACAAATAAATGGCATAGCATTCAAACCCAATAAACCTTAATACACATCATGGATTGAATATCACCGACTGATAGTACACAACAATGTAAAAGCATCCAAGAGTGGGGTTTTACCTCAGCATCGGACTTGATGTGCTGTATTAAGCAGAAATATACACAATTATTCTGTTCGCCCAACCATTCAGGCCATATCAGCATTCTAACAAAGAGGAACCACAGCAGAGGACAAATGGATGGTTTCTCCCACTTATGCATGCTGAGGATTAGTATGGCAGATATGCATTGTATGTTCTTGCACTGTTCCACCCTGGGTACAAATGCAGACAAAGCATTACTCAAAGACGGGAGTTTTGAATTTAATCATCTACAGATAATAGCGGTGCACATGTGCAGGGGTTCCTGGAGTTTGTGTGTGTGTTTTGTGTGCCCAGGGAAAGGGAAGGCAAGTGAGATAGTGGATTCGTTGTCCCTGAGGGAGTCAATCGAGTTGTTTAATTGCCTCTAATGGGCTGACACTTACTGGTTTGATTGTCTACAGTGAGTTTCTTTTAAGAAAGGTGCAAATGAAAAACAGTTGTTTAAAGAGTTTGGTGGGGCTCAGTTTGTCTTTTTGGACATTCAATCAGTAATTTGTTTGATCAGTTTCAGCTGGATCGCCATATTTTAACAGCTGTAATTAAAAAGCAAGACTTTAAAGATTATTGATTTAAATGGAATTTATGTCCAAGAATTTGTCCTGATATTGAAAATACAAACCTTACTGCTGTACAACCAAAAACATAAATTGTCACATAATCTATCCATCTCGATATCACACAGAAATGGTGACAATTTCCCATGATAGAAATCCATATTACAGGTAAAGTTTAGGGTTTGTAATGAGACTATTCAGCTGGATTGTATCCAATCTGCAATAAAAATATGACCAAATGAACTGCAAAAGTTGTTTTATCTAATAAACAAAGGAGCCCTAAACCATGAAAATCGTTTCTTTGAAAATAAACCTGCTATGACACCAGGATACTCACCTTCCCCGCCCCTGCCGTCTCTATTTCATAAAAATGAAAGCAATGCAATTTCAAACTGGCTTTCATTGCCCAGAATCCCTTTTACAATGGGGCTCTAACTTGCAACCAGCATGGCTTCTAATAAAGCCATACGAGCTAAAAGAGAAGGAACAAAGGACGGAGGTCTGGCTCGGGTGGGGTGTTCATTTATCAGTGGACACGTTTCAAATCCTTGCCCAAGGCAATGGCTCGTGAAGCATCGGCGGAGATAACCCATAGGGACTTCTGCTGGAAAAGCAGAAACCCTCTGATGAGCCTTGGGCCATTCCTGCACCTGTGTCTAATATGCATGGGTAAAAAGCCAGATGCAAGCAGCTTCTGGTTTAAAAATAAGACTGACAAAGGACTTACTTTATGTTTCATATTAGCAAATGTGGATTGTTCCCCTAGCTTGCATCTATCATTTGTAGAAAGTAATTAGTTTTAGTGTTGCAAAGCAGGCAGTATTAGTGCCACAACCATGTAAATACTTGAATATCCCTACAAAGGCCACAGCTGCACCATTAAATGAAAAGTGCTTCATGGATCAAGAAAGTAACTCACTCATATACGCACTCCTTCACTTTGCACCTAACCAACTTGACACACTCACAGACGAATCGAGTGCATATAACTGAAATCCACAAAGTTTATGTAATCTGTCATTTTGTAATTAAGAGGTATGTTGCAAATTTTGTTCTCATCGCAACAAATTAAAACAAGATTATACCATATAATTGATCTGCAAATTTCAACAACATCATATTCCATCATCACACAGAGAACCTCAAACTGAATACTGAGAGTTTTTGGATTTGAAAATCAAGCTGTTAAAAGACAGGACAGCACTTTTGTTCATCATGACTGGTTGCAGTCTCCAAGTACAACAGCACAAGGCCAAGTGATCCCCCTGCTGTTGACTGAAACACAGTTTGTGCTTTTAGGCAAAAAAAAAAAAAAAAAAAAAAAAGCCTTGAAATTTTGGCAGGTTATAGCTGTAGATGTCAAGATACGAGGTAGTAAATTCGATTTTGATAGAGCATGATTTCCCCATTGGATTTTAGGACTATCATTAGAACAAAAACACAAGACTTACCTGAGCCTCTCTTCGACACCACTTTCAGGCAATGGACCACAACGGCATGAAGCAGGATCAGAAGAGGAATGGGAGCTTTCATTTTTTTACCAGTCCTACAAGAAAACAAAAGCATGAGTCATTATTCTGTACTGAGACAGGCTGTGAATACATTCAATCCATCCAAAACATCAAAAAAAAAGGAGAGATAATGATCTTGGCAGGAGATGCTTGATCAAAGCTCAAATCTAAAAAAAACCCTGCAAGTTTGAGCCAATAATTGCAGAACTTTTACAAGACCTAAGGTCAGTTGGAAAAAATCCAACAACCCTATGTGCAAATTCTGTTCTCAAAGTGTTTGTCTGCCTCTGCTTTATTTATACCAGTGACTCTTCAGGGACTAACTGTATAATCAGGGGGAGGCTGTTGATGATACAAATGTCAAGACGGATCTATATCAAGGCGAACCTGGCTTTGCAGCTTCGTCAACTGCCTACAACAGTAGTGCAACTTCTCTCACACCAATCAGGTGCCCACAAATATCAGGATATGTCTTTTTTAACATATGTGTTGATGATAATAGGACTGACATGACATTTCCGTTGATATCAGTCAGGCGCAGCACATTTAAAGCTATCACTCTCCAAGTCTGGATCTATGTGAAAAGAGTGTACAAGATAAACTGGCGCAGCCAATGGATTGATCCGTATTAGCTCATAACACATTATTGTATTGGCTTATATGACAGCTGATAACAACAAGAATCTGTAGTGAAGAGGTGCCAGAGAAAGAAAAGAAAGAGACAGTAACTCTTTGCCTGTAAAGTATCATGCTCTGTGCATATTGTAGTCAATTCCTTCAAAAAACATTTCATTTATTCCAAAATCTTTGTTTTTGTAATGTGTGAAAAAACAATATTTGCCAATGCAATGCTTTGGTTTCAAAACGTAGGGGGTTGTCAGGATCTTTCAAACAGATTGTTTTTTATCTCTGCAGTCACAGCTTTTCTATATCGCTTTCCGGTCTACTGAATTATTTCAAGCTTTGAGTAGTCATTATGAAAATTAATAAAGATGCAATATCAAATTAACATGATTAATCTGATAATGCATACCCTCTTGCAAATCAGAACTATGTGTGAGATACACCATGACAAAAAAAGCTCATTGGAGTCTATGTATAAAATAGGACTGATCTGAAGTTCATTACAGGTAAAGTTTATTCAGATTCTGCCCGCAGCTAACAGTATTTCTCAGTGATGCACTTAATCATTAAACCCCTCCATGTCACTGTATAATTCTTCTATCTGTTTAGCTACTAATTAATCTCTTTGCTAGAGGCAAAAGTGCCATTTCTACTATGACGCAAGAAAATGCCCATGTAAGCTACAAGGGCGCTTCCATTGGCATTACAGTCACGACAAAGATGCTTCACATAGATTCCACAAAGCTGCATCAGAAAGCCTTTGAGGGGAAACCCTGAAAAGCCACAATAACCCTTGAGACACTCACAGAGGCATGCGAAACTGGCCGGCAGCCAAAGATGGCGACATTGGCGTGTTCTCCTCGTCAAAGGCCTATTGTCGTCAGTCCTTGCTTCCTGCAACCATTGCCACCTCAGAAAAGCTACATGCCACCACACAAAAATCTTATCTTTTTAATTAGTTTTCCATGTTGGGCGACAGTCTGCAACATTTGCACAAAAGCTTAGGTCTTTTTCTTTGGTTTGAACACAGAGGAAACGACTGAATCACCAGTTCTGCTTGGACTCCGTCCGGCTCACAGTGATATCCTGGTCGACTAGACATCAAAGCAAGCACTGAAAAGGTTAAAAAACAGTGTTCTTGCAGTGCAGTGTAATTATCTTTTTTTTGTTGGTACTGACTATTCGGATGAACAAATATAGCAAGTCATCTTCTTTTGGGTACACTGATCATACACTGCTTCTGTTGGGTACACTGTTCATACACTGCTTCTGTTGGGTACACTGATCATACACTATACTTGCATGTGTGCAGAGAGCAAAAATCGTGGATTATGGGATTAAATATATTAAAGAATCACATATGAAAACATAGTGCTTTGCTATAAGCTTCTCTGCAGCCGTTGAGAGGAAAATGGCTCCAGAAGTGAGGTTTTTCAGAGCTGTGATTTACAAAGGACAGTGATCACACCATTATTTTCTCTGAAACCATGGTTAGTTTTATGATATTTAGGCAATATATATTAACACCAGGGAAATGAAATAATAAAATGCAATATAGTTAAAGAGAAACATTATGCATGCATATAATATGCAATATTTCAGCTGCTCAACGATTGCCTATTGAATAGATGCAAAAAAAAGTGATGCCACCGTCAATTCATTACAGTGTCATGTGGCTTATACTGTATATTGTGGCATATTGCAAAAAAAGCAAGATAATATTGGTTGTGCAAAAGGGAAAAGGACAAGAGTTATGAAACACCATCTATATGGTACAGTGAACAGTACAGTATACCTGTACAATACAGCTCTGTGTTTAATTATGATCTAAAAAGTGGAATTACCTGTACATTGAGCAAGATTCAGATAGTTACAACCTGTAAATAATGATTATTTTCATTACTGATTATCCTGCAGAATCTGCAGAAATGTATCAAATAATAATTGGTCTATACATTGTCGCAAAACAGTATGCCCATCTCAGTTTACCCCAGCCCAAGACAATGTCTTCAAATTATGATAAATGTGTCATTTGACTATTTGTTTCAGCTCTAATTCAATATCATTTTGTGAAAGATGCAAAGTATGGAGAGCGGTAGGTGGGCAGTGGTGGGGGAGCCTGAAGCCTAAGGGGAAGAAGCTACCCTGTTGTGAGCGGATCCTTCTGTACAACATAAGGATCTGAACCGACTGGGCCTGGAGTAGATAATGTCCTTAACTGTTTTGTGGGCTCTGCGCACGCACCTAATCTTGCAGATGTTGGACATCAGTACGACAATGTTCGAGGTGGATTTCAACATCCTCTCGCATGTGTGGTGCCAGGTTCCTGTCTCAGAAGTCAGGATAATTAAAAATGATCCCTTTGTGGAAATTTGAGGGAGCCCAGCTTGGTCAGTGCTTGTATTTAGAAATCCAAACTGTCAGTGGTCTGATGGTGTAGAAGTGCAGAATCCAAAAGGTAGTACTCAGACATAGATAGTGTTATTTTAAAGTGTGATAGCTGAGTGTAGTTGACATCCTGTGGATATGCTTGCACCAAATGCAATCTAGTTGAGGATTTTTGAGAAACTTAAAGCAATTCACGACAGAGGCAAACGCTGTAGGTGGGTCATCTTCAGGCAGGACGTTGCAGGCTTCTTAAATAGAAGAACAACGGTTGGAGCTGTTCCACAAGAGTGATGTGTCAAATATGTTGGTTAAGACACCAGCTAAACGTTGGGCACGTGTTCTTAGCACACAACATGCTCCACATTCACCTTCAGCGGGGTCCTTCACACGTCCGCTGTATACACAAGTGCCAGGTCCTCTGAGGAAAGGGGAGGCTGCTTTAATGGCTGTGTTGAGGAGATCAAAGGAAGCATAAAAGGTGTTGAGCTAATCTGGCAGACATGCACATACTGATGCAGGCATTCTAGCCTTTGTAATACATGATTGCCCGCCACGTCTATGTGGTCGCCATTGTCGTTGAAGAGCCTTTCGAGGCTCTACTTGATGCCATAGCTCCTGTGGTGTTACACACTTCTACCAACTCAACTGAGAGCAGTTTTTGGCTCTGAATAACACCCTCACCCAAATAACATGATTGTGTTTGTCATCACAGCATGATCAGCTGATATTTGATGAAACTGTTGATGGATATCACTTTGATGGTATGGTTACTATGCATCAGTCACCGTGTGGGCTAGAAGCTGCTTCAGTTACATCAGTTCCTTATTCAACAACTGATTTTACTGATGACTTGAGTCTCTTAATCAGCTGGGAGTAAACTAGCAAAAAAAGAAAGGGAAAGTGATCTGATTGTTCAAGATGAAGGTGCAGAGGGATTATAGCCACCAGGAATGTTTGAATAAACACTACCGATATCAAGCCATGAAGGAACACAATGAAATCATGGCAGCGTTTCCCCAAATATAATACATATTATGGTTAAATATGACTATGCATCTTCTTTGATTCCCGGTCTCTTTATGAAGATGGCCACCTGCCTGAGAAACAAGATACTCAAGGGCTTATCAAGGTCAAACACTCAATTTGTTATCAGTAATCATGAAAAGGGTGTCAATGTATTATTGTCGCTATCGTCTTACTTCTTGGCACATAGTTATTAGCGAGTGAGAAGTGAAAGATTCACTGCAGCTGTCTAACTGTCAGAGATATGATCAGGAACACAATAGAGCAGAAAAAAGCAAGAAGAGTCACCCTACTTCAACAAATGAACGGATGTCCAAAAAAATATAAGCTCTTGGAGAGAAATAGTCCTCCCTTAAAAATCTCACAATGAAAGCTTATCCTGTCAAGCATCTCATAGTGCGCCATTCTTTAAAGAAAAGCTCATCCAAAAGGTGCTGTCACCTGCCTCTCACTCTTTGATTGTTTTTTTCCTCAAGCAGCCACTTTCTCCCCTCCCTGACAGTGTTTCCTCCTCACAGATTCATCCAAAATTCAATTACTTTAGAGGAGGGTTCAGCAAGAGAAAAATGGGGCACTCTTTCAACACTCTCGGGGCTCCGAGTTGGCCCTGAGGAATGCATCTCCCTCTCACATTTTCACACAAACAATTTCAGCAATCGACGACTGAGGCTTTACTGCCTTACTACAGCTCGCCAGGTGGATATTGAGATGATGATTTATATGAATCTCTCATGTGAAGTCTTGCTATCGCCGTTTTGATTTTTGGGGGGCTGTTCACACTGAAGACCCTCCCGATCAATTCTGAACCACTGCTCATATCTGACAGTTCTGGATGACTGTTCATATCTTTGTCGAATGTTGCCCATATCAGATACCAATGGTAGCTGACAGCAAGAAGCAATAACAGATAACTATTTTTGCGCCCACACATCTCCCACTTTAGAAAACATTTCAGTTCTGTTACTTGGAGTTTTGATTGAACTGAGGTGTAAAACTTGGAAATGTACTCCTTTGTGTTCCTCCAGTCTTGAGTCTTGTCATGCTGCTTGAAAGCACTGGCTGAACCAGACTGTCATGGTTGTCACAATTACAAAATATTTTCATGACAACAGACAGATAGTACTGTTGTAGCATAATGTCAAAAAGTTTAACTCTTAGCCCATTTATCATATTTTTTAGGGGCGGGAATCTTTTGGGTTTTTAAATTTCCGATTATCGACTTTTGTATATTAAGACAATCATTTAGGAGACAAATTTTCATTACACAAATTGAATGTTAATTTTTGTTCAGAGAAACAGGGAAAGAGCAGGTTAAGACCCTAGAATCCTTCACTACACCCCAGATTTGACAGAGTCTGACCTGAGCTCTTAAATATAATTAGCATTACGGGTCACATGCCTTGAATCATATATGCAGATTGGAACTGAAAAATAATTAAAACTGTGACACTCTCACTTGCAGTATGAACACAGTACCCTCTCTGTCTCTATCATTATCCCCGGTCCCCACCCTCTTCTCCCCCCATGTCACCCCTCTGCCCTCTTCCTCCTACCTCTAGTCGGAAAATTGATATGTACTCTGCTTGGTGAGTTATTAACATTTCTATTTGTGAGGAACACTTTTCAGGCCCTTACACCCTTGGCTGACGCACACACACCCACACGAGTCTGTGCTCTCCTCACTGAATTATTCCATTTTAGATTATCTAATAACCCTGCAACCACAAGCCTCCATGTTCTTGACATGCACGCAGGAAGTGTAAGAGAGAGATGAGGATGCTTCTCGAGTGCAATCGATGTCTCTAAACAAGTTAAACACCGTTAAGGTCTTCAAATAAATGTTGTTCAGCTGGTGTAAAAATATGCAGTCCACTGCGTTCTGCTGATGAAAAGCCTAAAGAACAATTAAAGGCAGACACTTTGTGTAGAAACATTATCCAGCTTTGTATTTTCATCAATTGCTAATTTGTCTCTGATGAGACAATGAGAATGAGATAAACTGGTTAATCTAAATTTTCATACTAAGATTTTTATTTTCATTGCAAATTAATATCAGGTCCAAACATTGATTATCAGTCTCCTTGATTACTAATAATCGGTGAGGGTGTCAATCCTTAAAAAAAACATATCGGTTGATCTCTATTTCATTATAACTCGAGCAATTTAGCACATGCTGTAAGGTCAAAATAATGAAAGCCTTCAAAAAGGCTTAAATGAGTTAAGGAGGAGCGCATTAAGGCAATATTATTACCACAATAATTAGTTTACATTCACCAGTCCATACCAGTCACTTTAGCATAAACTTTATCTGAAATAAGTGTCGTCTTCTACTCAAAAATGAACACTTCAGATTAACAGCAACAAATACCAACTAGCTAGCTAACTGGCGACAAACTATCAGCTTGCTAGTGAGGCAACGTCATGAAAATAGGAACCAGGTTCAGTTCTGAGTCCAGGTTTATCTTTTGCTGTCGAGTAGGATTCCCCAACATTTACAAAATCTTAATTCAATATATCTACCTCGGGAATGCTGAACTCAACAAATGACCAAAGAAACGAGTGATCTTAGAATTAAACTGGGCTATTAGCGAGCCATTTGACCTCACCACTGAGTAAGCTATGAGAAAGTGAAAGAGAAATGGTGTCTGTAGGGAAAATATGGCAGATGAAAACAGTCTATGATGTATAATTTATCATTTTGTTCTTGGAAGCTGTTAACTACCAGTCAGGTTGACAAAATCCACTTTCAGTGTATTCAGAGGACAAACACAAATGTGCACATGCAGCCCCATGAGCACTCATAGAAACTGTCTTTGTAGTCACGTCCAGCTCTTAGCCCCTTTACCTGAGCTGCCTGCTAACTAGATTCTTTATCCTGCCTGGCTGTCAGGGAAATAAGGATGACGTTAAATGAACGGAGCTCTCTCTTTGGATATTCCAGGCCAGGGCTAAGCGGACCTGCTGGAATCACTGAGAGGATGAGGTGAAAGGCTAGGAGGGGATGAATGGACGCTGGAAAAGAGTGAAGAAGAGAGGACGAGGAGAAGGCTAAAATGAGGCAATATCATGAGACAGTGCCAAGCAGCAGAGCAGTGAAACACACAAGAGGCAAATAACTGAAATATTCTGGTGAGTGTAGATTCGTACGCAAACTATCAATATTTTGACATCCTAGTGATTATCATCTGTGTTTTACTGTGTTGACTGCCTCTCTAACCGTCTATAAAACTGCTTTAATGTGATTTAGAAAATTAAAACAATTTGGAGCATCTACAGAGCAAACTTTCCAGAGTTAATAGATGTTGACTTTTCAACGCACGGACAATTATTGGGGTTGTCAAAGAGTTGTTTGTTCTCTCCCAGCTGCTTTGGGCACTAAAGCGGCTATTCAAACTGTCTTCAAGTTTTAAATTAACTCTGGTGGGTAAGGATTTATAGCAAAAAAAGCACAGTGATGATTCACAAGCTGATGGATTGCTACAATGCAGATCATCTAGCACTTTTGAAAGGATGATGCTTTACTTCTAAACATGTTATGAGCAATCAATTACCCCGATTATGTACCACATGCAGGAGCGCACTGAGGTTTTTTTCATCGTTTTGCATTGCTGAACAGTCACTTCACACTTATGTTGAGGGACGGAGATATATTTGGTTGATCCAACAACTTGTACTTGATTCCTGCAGCAGCTACGTGAGAAGATCTGCGTCGATCGACTTGGATTAGCTCTTTCTCAGAGTTACTTGTGTAACAGAATCCAGGAAGCTGTTTAATTCAAGCACGTGTCTTCTCCCCCCTTTCAGGCTTGATCTGTACTGCAGGTGTCAATCAAACTCTCAAACACGATCGGAGTTCAAGGTATGAAATAGGATTCACCTCGAGAGGAAGCACGCTACACTAGCTGCTGAATGACACTTGGAAGACCTCGTGCTGCAGGGTTATCTGAAGCCTAACATTAGCTACATCTAACTATAGCAGCAGTAGGTGTACTTCAGTGAAACATTCCAAATGCTGAATAAAATGAAAATTCATCAAGCTGAGGCAGCGTCTTCCATCGGCAGCGATGAGATATTCACGGGCTGAAGGATTTCTCTCTTTATCTCTTTCACACACAAACCTCTAACACACATTTTTACTCAACACCTAAATTTAAATCTGTGACACTGAGACTGATCTGCTGCTGAACCAACGACTCTCCATACTAACTCTACAGTATGCTAATGCTATTCATTGGAGAGCATCAAAGTCAGAGTTCTTCAAGGAGCTCTGACTTTAAGAAAGTAAAAAACACTGCATATTTTACAGTATAAAGCAGGCTGGCCGTGATCCTACTCTGACTACAACACAGCATCTTTTTAGAGATTACACAGAAACATAAAAAGGGACAAATAAAATGTCAAACTTGAATGTTCTTAAACCATAAAAATGTAGAAAGTAAAGGACTATGAAAATTAGAAATAATGCCCTGGCAGTTCTTGTGGTTTTCCAGATCACTTCAGCTGAATATACTGTCTTGTCTAAGCAGCAGAACTGTGGGCTGATTTAAGGGGGAATGAAAGAGGATTGTCAGATTATTAACACAAGTTAATGCGCACAAGTTAAGTGCCTACCCTAAAGCAACTATAGTCATTAAGGCTGCTAAACATTTATCTTGCTGATTTTTTTCATATCAAATCAACCGCTAGGAAGAATCAACTTGAGCCAAAAGCAGAGCAAATGCACAATACAGCCAGCAGCAACAAAACAAACAAAGCCTTTGAACATATAATAAGTCTTTCTTCTAGCAGACAATGTGCTTGAAATTGTACAGTCAATTTATCTGACTTCGTCTGTTGAGGTTGTAGACTGGTGGAAACTACTTCAGCTTTCATCATCGATGAAAGCACCATTCTATGGATAATGATGGATGGATGTGCATGTGGCTTTTGGTTTATTTGATTGCAATATACAATACATTGTGTTACGATAGGCAGTCTGTTTTGTTATGGGGGAATTTAAACCAAACAAAGCAAAGCAAACATCCCCTCATCAGACAGGTGCGCAAACAGCACTTGGTAATTTATATTATATGTATAAAAAATATATATATAAATATTCCAGGTTTATAACTACATTGCAAAAGTGGACACACACAAATCTGTCAACGTGAAAGCCATTTGTCTTCACTGCACCTTTTCTCTGACAATGTACCTTACATGTCTGAACCAAACAGCCCTGCAAGCAAAAATAAACTTAAGTGCTAAGGTGAGCAGACATGCTTTAGCTACCACTGAGAGCTTAACGGCGCAATGCAAATAAGCTTTCACACCATAACAGACGAGCCACATCTCCATGCTAGGCAGCTGAGATTCAATATCGTAGGACAAGGAGTGCTGCGTCCCCAGGCCCTTCTTGTAAAGTGGCCCATAAATCAAGAACCCTGTTGAGAGCCGGTCTCTCTGGGTCTGGTCCAGCAGGGGGGAAACGGAGCCACACTCTGGCTGGGAAAAAGGAACAGTGGTATAACCCTCCCCTGTAAGGCAAAGCCCGCCTTTGCAGCATAAAATTATTACAATCATTAGCCAAACTGGGGATTGGATTATTACTGGAATTGTTATGTTATGTGTGTATAGATGAGGCGGAGGCTCAAGGTGTTCAGTCATGAATGTATATGAACTGGGTCAAACTGTATACACTTATTAACGTTGGTTTATATTTCAAAGCTCATATATCATACAAAGGAGTGCTAGAAAATGGGGACAAACAAAGAAAAGGTTTTGAAAGTCAGTTTAGTCAAATCTTCTGGCACTGACTCATACTTCGTGTACAGACAGACAATCTTAATGAGATCGCCCCCAAAAAACAAAGAGGTTTCCTGCCAAAATACCTGGCTCCACTTTGGCAGGGATGCACTGGATTGCCATCTGGCAAAGTACTGCATGGAGCAAATCTGTGCATCTCACATGCATTACTCTGTAACATGAATTGCATAAATGTATTGTTTATGTCGCAAATCAAAGCCACCAAGGATAAAATGATCAGTCTCTGATTGGGCTGCAACTAACAATTATATTGATTGTTTATTAATCTTATTTTTTTTTTATTAATTGAGGAGTTGTTTGGTCCGTATACTTACATATTTCCACACATCTGATTTACCTTTTTTATGAGGGGGATACAATTGGCAAGCTGAGCCTTTAGCCATGGTGACAAGCTTAGGATTTTGGAATGACTGGAAAGATGCATGCTCCCCCTTGTGCAATTAAATAAAGGAAACCAATGTAGAACTTCATGTTATAGAACTAGACAGCTTCTTCAAGTCACTTGTGAAGGTATTCACAATAATGGATTCCAATAATGGAAATGTATCACAACCAACTTATCCTGAATGTTTTCACTGCAATCCGCGATAAATTCTTATATTGTCCTACCATCCATACAGGCAGTAAAGAAACCAAACATTCACATTTAAGAAGCTGAAAATCACTCATACTGACTCACAAACTATCAAAATTGTTGGCGATTAAAACAAAGGTTGACAAATAATTGACTGATCTTTGCAGCTCTAGTCTGTCATAACTTTACAGAGCTGTAAAATCCTGTCTTATAGTGTTTCAAAGTGCTGCATTGTGTTTACCAATCTAATAGATTTAGTTAGAGGTTAGTCAAACTGAACATCCTGGATCATATTTCACCTTCTCTTCTGTACAGCAACACATCCACACCGAAACAGCCACTAGCGTTCTGATTTTTAACTTAACACTACTGTCAGTCTGAACACAGTCAATGTAAAAATGGTTTGCTCTATAGCTTGGGATAAATCGAGATTTTGGATGCAATCATGTCATAAATCCTTCTCATGTACGCCACGAGACCACTCTTGTACTGGAGGCAGGTTACAATATATATAAAAGACTTGGCTGTAAATACTATGTTGCCCCAGGTCTTATGTTTAACAGCTAATGACAAATGAAGAACTGCTAATGAAGCACTTTTTGATTTCACTCTCTATTAATCACTTGATGTACTTGTTCTATTTAAAGGTCCTGTCTGATTCAGATGAGGGGATATAAAATTAGGGTTAGGGTTAGAAAAAGGTTTCCTGTAGAAGCAAACCATGTATGCATTCAAACACTGCGTCTAGTTTGTGTTCATGGATATGCATGGTGATCCCACTGAAGTAAAAACACCACATAATATGGGCATTTTCTTTTAGTGAATACTTAAGCCTTCCCTGAGACGACCCCATTGTAAATGGGCTTGTAACAGACTATGCTGAATTTCCTGAATATCTCAACACCAGCCACTTAAAATACAGGTCAAAATGTGAATAAAGATTGGTGGTTGTGATAGTGTTTTGATAACATAAGAGAGCGGTGTCTCGCTTGCTATGCAACTAGCCTGCAAATGCATTAGCCTGCACAATAATGTAGTCTGGGTCTTCTTTTTTTCCCCATTCCAACTGGCAGTTTGTGCGATTTTTTATCTCCACACCAACGTATGTAATGTCACAACAAAGCCTTCATGAATGAGTAAGCACAGATCCGATGAAGAGAGGAGGGGAAATGGGAGGAAAAATTGCTCATTTTGCTTCTCCTGGCATGCAATTTCCATCCTCTATCCACATCTCTCTAAAAGCTATCTAAAACACATCAACTTCATCTTTCTAGGCTGGATGGGCCTCGGAGGATCACCTCCAGACATGGCACGATGATAGTGGGGCTGAAAAGAAAGGATGAAAATGATAATTCTGCCCTCTTGCTTATAGCAAGTGGCTTCTCATTTTACTGCTGATTAAAAAGGGGAGAAAAATTCATTTTAAACGTCACTTGCCCCTAGCAAAGAAAAATACTGTATATTGCGGTAATTGATCATGCCTCAGATGGCTGTTTCATCAGAGGAAGTACAACACGAGTATTTCATCACCTCCTTCTTCATTTTAGCCGTGTTACAATTGACCAGCACAACTTTTAAGCTCCAGGGCATCCTACACTGTGGCTGACCTCGAGTCCTTTTATTTTTTGCTGTAACAAATGGGAAAATAAAGCGCTTTTAAATTGCATTTGATTCTGGTCAACCTTGTGCTTTGATCCCCATGAAGACACACACGTACACACACAGAATAGCTGGCATATGTTTTTTTCAAGGAGAATGTAAAGAGACAGTTGGAAACGATGCCATTACCATCCTTTTATTGTGGCATTAAGCGTTGCTCTGTTAGGGTAGCAATGCCATTACATGCAGAAAGTAAATAAAGCTAGCATAGCAGCACACTCAGCTCAGCTCACATCCATACATGAAGGCAATACAGATCAAGGTCTAGAAAATAAGTGGGTCATGAAAATGACTTGCAAGGCAGAGCATTCTTTCTGATACCTCTCCACTGGAAAACAAGGGCACACAGAGAGCTAAAGGGCCACAGAATGAATGGGGGGCCCATTTTGAAAGCCATTTATTTTTCCATACAGCCTGGTCTTCCATCAACAAGTGATTGTGGTTGCTGTGTTCTCTGAAAGAGACATAATACTTGAGTTTCCTATTCATGCAGGTAACAGAGCAAGCTGCTTCTGTTGAACCCTTGAGCTGACCTGCATAAACTACATTATGGTTGCTGATAGGTTTGGATACCACACACTTAGTTTTAGCTGCTTTAGTAAGTAAGTCTCGAATTGAGTGACTAGCTAAAGAGCATTGCCAGGGGACACCATGTGCTTTAAGCGTTGACCTCAGCTGTAAGTAAAACCTGGCAGATTGAAAGCATCTTTGATATCAGAAAAGGAAAGTAATCCAGTCATTAAAAATATCCTTTAAATAATGAACCCCTCTCCATTCCCACTGGGGAGCTGAAATGGGTCTCCAATCAGAAGTGCTGGTGAAAAAGTGTGCCACTTATGGGAAAAATGACACTTTGCTTCAGCTAATCTCCATGTTTGTATAAGATGAGAGATAATGGGGCCAAGACGCAACTGACATGTTGACAAAGAACATCCTGGGGAGTCCATGGGTCTACTATATTGCTCTCTAATGCATGCCAAGAGACAGGGGTGTGTGGATCAAACCAGTAGAGCAAGGGCCTGAGCACAAACAACCAGGAGTAACATATAAAATTAGGAACCGCCAGGCGACCATCCTCCCTCCTTCTCTATAGAGTAGACATTTTCAGACGCGGTTGCCTCTTTTTCCAAATAAATTTGGATGCTGCAGATTGGAGCTTGCTCCAGTAATTAGGTGGAGGGGAGAGTAGGAGCATAGAACTAACAAAATTGATCCTGGGCAGGATATTCATTTTTAAGAAAATGAAATGAGAACAGAGAAGAGTAAGTTTGACCAGTTAGTACCTGTGCTGTGGGGTTTGAGTATAGTTTTAATCATTCCAATAAATACACTTCCAAAGCCCATCACCTCCAGCACAGACCACAAATATGACCACTCCAATCGATCAAAAGCCTTCATAGCATCAAGTGAGAGCACTGACGTGGGTATCTTATTGTCTGTTGCAGCATCAATGACATGAAGGAGACGCCTAACATTGTCTGCTGCCAGCCTTGATTTTATGAAACCCATCTGGTCAGAACTGACTAAAGAAGGCATGTGGTGCTCAAGACGGCGAGGGAGGAGTTTTGCAAAGATCTTTAAGTCAAAATTTTAAAGACTGAGAGGACGGTAAATAGAGCAATCAGTTGGGTCATTATCCTTTTTTAAAAGCAAAGAAATAAGGGCGGTGTTAACATCCCTCGAGAATTCTCCCTTTCCAACTGAGAAAATGATCATAGCCAAAAGAAAAGGACCCAGTTGCTCCCAAAAAGCCACATAAAATTCAGGGAGGATCCCATCAATGCCTGGTGATTTACCTCTCTGCATGCTTTGTGCTGCTTTCCTCAGTTCCTCTAACGTGATCGATTCATCTAAGTTGGTTGAGTCTGTTCTCAATAGGGAGATTTGTCACACCGATTTTTGTCTGGGGTACCTCTGATTTATATAAGTCGGAATAAAATGTTTGGAATATTATATTTATCTGTTTCGGATCTGTGCTGATATTACCCCTGACAGACTTTATAGCTGGAATGTCTGCAAAATGGTCGCTGACCCTAATTCTCGTGGCCAGAAGATGGCTAGATCTGGCACCATAAAAATAATAACGCTGTCTAGTTCGATGAATTTAAATTTTCAGATTGCTGCTTCATGATATTATTAATTTCCCTTTTAACCAGCGTACATTCTAGTGCCTAATGATGATTCTAATGATGTAAAATTAAGTTGCAAAATAGAATCTAACCTGGACAATTTTGCTTCAAGATTTTGTAATTGAAAGGACCTGGTCTTGCGTGCATTAGAGCTGAATAATATTGTGTTACTCCTAATAAAGCCCTTTATCGCATTCCACAGTATTCTGGGGTCCTCCACCAAACCAGCTTTAAAACCAACAAATTCCCTGAATCCTGTTATGAATGTATTAGTATAAGTTTCATTTTTTAAATAATGAGGTGTTAAAACGCCATCTGCCCTAATGCTTAGATAGACAATCCAAAGTTCCAGAACAGAGGACTCCTTTATGGTCCGATAGAGCTAATCGGGAGTAAGACTGCACTTGCACTATTAACACAATGGAAAAGCTGGGGGAAGTGAAAAAAAATCTAGTCTGGAAAAAGATTTATGTCTACCCAAAAAAAAAAGTGTAATCTTTGGAGAAGGTATTGATCAATCGCCAAATATCTATAAGCCCCAAATTACTGGCCCAGGATTTCAGGGCAGTTCAGTGTATTCGGAGCAGCTTAATTGACATCTTACCGGTTGATGGACATCGGATAGTCGGCACGCCAAAAACAAAAAAACACACAGTAGGCCTAAGTCCTTTATGTCCAGAGACAAAAAGTGACCAACTGTCCAGAAATTAAATAAGGTAAGACTGCAGAGCAGCAGTCTCCAGTCTGACAGGTGTCCAGCCACAGCGACAAACTACAAGCGATTTCAGCCAAAGCAGCATCCAAGTTGAACTTGGCTGTCATCATTCGCCAACTCTAGTATGATTCATGAAAATTGTCTTACCACAGCACTGGTGACAGATCACAAAAACAAATTATACTTAGACCGCAATTAATGATTATTTCATTATCAGGTGGCCTATTTTTTCACTATTTACACTGTGAAAAATCGAAAAAACTGTTTAAAGCATACTCATAATAACTTCAGAAAACCCAAGGTGATGTCCTCAAATTGCTTGCTTTGTCCTTGCAATAGTCCAAAACCCAAAGAGAGCCTACTCCTAAAGACCCTAATTCCCATAATTCTAAGATAAATGAATACACTTGTTGATTATAATTCTGCAAAGTGACTTATTCATTAATCAACTACTCGTTTAAGCACTAAATAATACAACAGAAATACTCCTTACCTTACCTTCATAAAGTCTCACAAATTAATTCTACTGCTATTCTGATTCTAGTTATTACGAAACCTTCTCATTTGTCCACAATTTTGCTTCATTCTTTCAAGAGTGGTTCCCAACCTGAGGGTCAGTAGCCCAAAGGGGTTACAAGATAAATCTGAGGGGTTTTCAGATAACTATATATACACCATACCATACCAGATATACCATATTAGGAAGAACAAGTAACATAATCCTGCCACACAAAATTATATTCATTTTTCTTTTGAAATACTACAGTTTTACAGCGTCTGTAATCTGATACCCTGGCTAAGATAAACCAATGAATGGAAAGTTGTACTTGAAAATGCTTTTTGACTGAAGCCTGAAAATGCACAAATAGACTGAAATTTTGGTATTCACCCGTGGTAGTCATGATTCTTCTTTGTATGGGTGAGACGACATGCCCAGACATATTTTAATCTACTTGATCTACCATACTTGTCAATTCATGACATGATGGCTGCAACAAAAATAAATAGCTTTGAATCAGATCGATGCCCAATGATTGCAATGGAAAATGGAACATGGCATGGGGAAAGAGGAATCTCATCTTCACGGGAATTGGATTTTCAAAAGATTTAACCGAGAGCGTGTCTGTTATGCATGTAGTCCACGGGCTCTAATACTCAGATTTCACAACAGTCAATACGTCTGCACAGCAGTGCCAGGCAGGAATGGAAGGTGCTCACGCTTAAGTACCATTTTTGCACACATGCACATGGTCACATACACAAATACCATAAACACACAAGCTGGATCACCTGTCAGTATTTCCATTTCCCCTTGAGTCCTATTAATGTAATCTAATAGCCATGATTAAGGTGGCCCCCTCTCAACTTCTATTCCAACATTCTTCCTCACAAATCCTCATCAATTGCTCCAATCACTCCTCACGCAGAGCCAATATTACACGGTGAGACAACCGTTATTTCCCACCATATTAATGAACTCTTTCATTTGAAAGCCTTTGACTGCCGCCCCTTGATTGCAAAGCCAAGGCCAACAGGCCTTGGTGACAGCTTCTTGGAAATTAAAAGTATCAATCAAGGGGAAAAGCTTGTGATGTCTTTAGATGCTTTGTCTACTAGAGAGAGAATTGTAAGCTGAATGGGGTCAAGCTCTATTTGCTTGTCATGGTGTGGTTTAGCGTATTTTAATGCAGGACGGGTGGGTTTGGGGCAAAACCACAGAGTTCATCATTCTCTGACAGTCAAATATATTTTATGAGCCATCATGTTGATGTAAAGACCGCAAATAACAAGTAACACGTTGTGCTGAGTTGGAAATATGTAAAACTGTCTGTGCAGCTTTGATGCTCAACTGAGGAAATTCAACCATGGAGTTTAATAAGAAAGGGAAGCATTCAAATGTGCTGTGATAAGGCATTCAAAATTATGCTTGAAATAAACCTGCCCTTGAAATGAAGACTTTATTGGTGCATTAACTTGGCCTTTAAACCTACACTTAATTTATCAGGGAGCAGAGGAGGAATTTAATGCTGCTGGGTAAACTTGACCAGCATAAAAAAGTGCCAATGCTGAATGACATAATCTCTGTCTAAATCAATTTCTGTGTAAGAGCACTCGACTCAGCTCGATATGTAGCTGCAGGGCTTTCGTTAAGTGGCCGCTGCCACTTACCTATTAATTCATGTGCCGCTGGTTGATCCTGTAGCAAAGCTTGACCCCCAGATGTTGGAGATGAATAAAGAAGTTATAAAAAGAAAATAACATTAACCAAGAAGATAACGCCTAAAGCAAAAAGTGTCAAGAGGATATTGGAGTGGAAAGATTTAGAGTGGAGCATCATGCAAGTAGATTAAAGAGTAGTTGAAATGGGGAGAAAATGTTACTGTTGACAAAATTAGAAAATCACATGTGATTAATGAGGTGCTGGCTGAATGTAAGGCGAACACTACCTGGCCTTAAAGGGTTCTGATTGGTCATAGATTAACAGAAAACATGAGAAAAGAAGCGTCTCTGCAGCAGTCCTTGCTTGATGAAATGTTGAGATGCAGCTTGCAAGGCTACAGTACCCTCTGTAACTCATCTATAGTAGGAGAGGGAGAAAGAACTTTCCCCGACCTTTTTAAACTAGCATCTGCTCTAACTTTACATCAGTGTCACTTCCCGATTCCAAAATATGTTGAACTGGCATTCCCCAGTCTGGTCAGAGCCAGAGTGGAGCTATAACATCCATCTGGACAATCATAGGCCATCATCCATCCAAGCAGAGAGAGGGAAGCAGGGAGAAAGAAGAGGAAATACTCGCACATACCGAGGAGAGGCACAGAGAGCTGACTCGCCAAGCAATCACTCAGCAGAAATAATTTGAAATAACTAAGCCCGGGTTCTTCTCGCCTCCCTCCTCTGACACACACGCGCGCGCTTTGGGTGTGCGCGCACAGGGCGACACGCAGATGTGCACAAATTCGCATACACCCACCGACACACGCACGCACGCAATCGCACTTCCACAGGCGCACACACACAAAAACGCACTGCTGACGCACCGGAGCGACATGCAAATGCGCACAATGTTACACAATTAACGTCGGGACAAAATAATGCGTACAACGAACAGCTCGCGTCTACTGGCACACTGTGACCGCTCTGCTCGGATAATTAGGTTTTACTAAAAAAAAAAAAAAAAAGAGGACTTCAGCGGAGGTGTTGGTGCAGCCGCGGACAGTTCCACTCAGGAGGCTCTGTCCGCAACTACAGCAAAAAGAGCGACTGGGATTTATGCGTAACTGAGGGGAATACAGGTCCGCTTCAAATGCGCATTAAGTGCCGCATATTAGGAGATCATGAATCCGTTTGTTAAAGCGCGTCGATAAGTGATCCAAATCTTTGCATATGAGATGTCAGCGCCGTCCAAATTCAACGATGGTGCCAGCAAACTGGGTTAAACAGAACCACAGGAGGCAGCATGAGCACCTGACCAACTTTGGAAACGTTAAGGTGAAAAAAATAAATGTAACTTACCCACAAGCAGTTTCCAAATGATATCGTACACTCTGCTGTCAGTTCTGATAGCCCCACACCATCACGGTGTATCAGAATCTGTTCTGGCTTCAGAGTAAAGCAGAGACGTCTCTTTTAAAAAAAATAAAAAATAAATAAAATAAAAAAACAAGGAATCCCAGCTGTGAAATAGTCCACTTCTCCAAAAAAAAAACGCAGCGTCTATCCCAAAATTACATATTGCCAGCCTGGACTGGCGCAGATCAGAGCACAGAAACACCTGCAGCCGGTCACTTTGAAACAGCAGGAGAGAGGAAAATGAAGAAAATCATGACAGTCATTAGAGGAATGGTCGACAGAATCAATGAAGGGCTATATCACAGGAGGCAATTAGTCTGATTATCCTATTAAATCAGTTGCTCAGCCGCTCGCAGCCACACAGCGCCGGCAGGTGAGCACCGCGTTAAGCAGGACTACACGAGCGCAAATTTCAGAAGTGATGTGCAGAAAAAGACACATCGGACGCCGTCTCTCTCTCTCTCTCTCTCTCTCTCTCTCTCAGAGTGCCGCTGTGTTAACGCGAGATGCGTCAAGTGCGCATAAACTGACCAAAACAGCACGGGACATGAGCGGATTTAGTGTAAAAATAAAAGCACACCGTTTGTCAAAAAAAGAATGTGCATATTTACAGACAGCATACTTTACTTTTGCGCTGACAGCTGCAGTACATCAGTGAATTTTCTTGCCAAATTTGCTCATATCCCAAATGTTGCGTTTTAACTATTCCTTGTTCACTCGGTATTTAGGGCTGTATCTCCCTGGACGTCTTTTATTCTGAAGAACACATCAGACGAGTTGTTTCCTCATTCTGTCTGGCTTTACCCTGTTACCAGCGTGAACGCTTCCAGTCAGACCTGCGTTCCTTTGGAGCCGTCATCCTCTGCATGGCGCACAGACTGAAACAGACAGACGCACATGAGGAAATCCTCCTTCTTATGCGCATGTTTCGAGAAATGAAAGCGCAATGTAGGAATTACTTTCACTGGCTCATCCTAGAGAAAACAAGACTGGTGCACGGGCGGGCAGGCAGGCAATGCAGTGCAGCTCAAGTTTGAGGATAGACGCACTGCCGCCCAATGGAAAGAACAGAAAGGGTCTGAGATAAACTGGAAAAAAATACTCAACAAGTTTGACAAGTTGCTTGAGTCAAAAAATCTCATTAGTGCATACAACCAAGTAAAATAGACGAAAAGGAAATCTAAAGACATGGGGAGAAATACATGCACATGAATTTCTCTTCTCTCTTCTGATTAAAATAATATAAAGCAGAATATGTGTGTGTGTGTGTATATATATATACATTATATATGGTTGCTTTAAAACTAATCTGAGAATAAATGACTTGTGACTGTGCCTAAACAAAAAAAACAATTGTTTGAGGATCAACATTGTGGAATAATATTAAAGTACCACGGCAGGCCAACCAAATCCCAATTAATTACATACTGGAGCTTCGTGTGACCTTGCACAAACCAGACCTTCATTTTCAACAGAAAACTGTCCATGTCCCATTACCACAAAATTTGATATTTTTGTCCTTGTGTACTTCTGGTAGGCTTATACAGGTGATCAAATTTTAATTTCATTTTTATGAAAGAGAAAAACATGGACTCTCCAATTGCATTTACAAATTGGTCTCTATTGAGGATTTGTTTTGTAGTCAAAATAGGCCTTACATTGGCCTTAGTTCACATCACTGTGCCATATATCCACATCTGACACCAGGATTCATTCCACTGAATCAACATTTATCATCAGCTTTTTTCTTGTTTCAATATTAACTACACACTTTCAGTCTGCTGAAAAGCCTGAAAGGATTTCAATCTGCACAGTGCATGTATTACCAGTATTTATGAGTAACCAAGGACTTGTGTCCAGCAGGCAAAAGACAAAACCCTGAATCACTAAAGATGATGAATGGATAGTTCGGCTGCCTCCCTCTCTCCCTAAACTGGAAGGGTGTGATGCAGATTAAGGACTGGTAGGTAAGCGGGCCCCCCTGTCGGCCTGCCAGGCCCTAAAAAAGGGAATCGTTTGATTTCCCTCTCACTGGGCTACCCCTGTCAAGACTTTGGCCTCTGGCACGGTGTTTCTGTGAGGCGAATTTCGATGAGGGGAGGGCTTTGAGGAGGAGAAAAACCAGCCTCCTCGGACTGAAAATGTGCACTTGTGAGCTTTCTTTGTCGTATGCGGACCCTGACGTGAATAGGGGTTTCTTAATGAGCAAAGAAGTGGACAAACAGGCATTGATTCCGCCTTCTATCTGAGGTTGTCGTCCACAAATGGCCTCAACTCAATCAACCGGTTAGTGTGCAACTTTGAGGACAACTGTCTAGTGACGGTTGATTGTTTTGTTCTGTATTTGCATTTTTTTCTGCTGGCTTGAGGATTTGGGTGTGAGCCTGGGAGAACAGTGGTGCAGTGTCAATAAATCCACTGATGTGATTTAACATTTAAAATTCAGATATATATTTTTGTATCGTTTATGTGCTGGAATGTGAAATCCTGTACACATTCATAGTACATTTTATATTATTCAATTATGCTCCCCTATGGGTTAATGAAATATATATGTATAAATTCAGTACATCAACACTGAGCTCATAACAATGCTGTTTTTCCTAACCTTTTCAAAAGCTGACAATTTAGGAATACATTTCCACTTGACAGTGGTATGAAGCTTTATACTGCTCCAATTAAAAATGACACATCTACTGATGCACTGGATTGAAAACATGCCATGTGTTCTTAAAAAATGATTAGCTACAGTACATGAAGGTGAAAGTTTTTGAAACGTATATTTTTAAAGAGATTGAATCATAACTGTTGTATGACCTTAAAAGATTTTTTTGAACTATAAGTTTGAGATTGAAAAACAGTATCTCACTGACTTTTACTTCATGTAAAACCTCTGAAAAACACAGTACAAAACTATCTGCAACCACTAAGGCAGAGAAGCTTGGTCAGATCTTGAAGCACAACATCTTAAAAGGGCATACTGCAGAGGGTAGCTATGTAGATGTGTTAAAATTGTGTGTCATGGTATTCTTCCTGGAGTAATGGAAAGATGATGAGAGGAGAAATCTTAAAGCATATTTTTAATGCCTTGTCAACACAGACACAGATATTTATCCAAACAGCTATTTTGTCCCCTCTTTTTAAAAATTATGTCTGTACACTAGAGAACGTAAAAACTAATAAATACTTGAAAAAGCATGCCGTTCCAGCAGGGGGTGATTAGGTCTGTGCAGACGATAATTCAAACACCAGAGAAGAACATTCAGCTTGCACAGAAACTGGAGTTTTGATAAGCTGCACTGTAGACCTTTGCATGTGAATGAGAGGCCAAACTGCAAAAGAATATGTTCAATTTGCAAAAACATCTGTTTATATGTAGAACAAGGCCTTAATGACGCAAAATATCACTAAACCACAGACTTGGCTTTTCAAAACATTTGCCAGACTGAGGTCATCTTTTCTTGTCTGAGGAAAAGTAGTATTGATGGGTACAATCTTGCTTTTAGCTTTAAGAAACAGCAGCATATGCCAAACAATAAACAATTCTGGCATATATATTGTTAACATGAACCTTGAATGATACCTGTATAAGCTGATAACTAAATAAAACATATATGATAAAAATATATTTATAACACTGGCTTAACGTGACCAAGAGTAAAAATGCACCTACAACCTTTAATGACCTTTTTGGGTGATCAGTACTGTGTTCAGTGATGAGTCTAACAAGCTACATGCTAATAATGGAAAAACGTTAATAAAGAAGTTTTATGATATTGGTAATGTTCCTGCATTATTCCAAGATGGTTACCAATATTGTGGTTGCTTTTGTGCCAGTCCCATGATTTTAAATTAGCTGAATCAACTGTATTACTGTTCATTTCAGATATTATTTAGAAGTGACTGCTAGTGATATTGGCTTTGTAGCCATTTTGCCCACAGTCTGTTGAAACTTCTGTAGTTCTTATCACCATGTGGGAGAGATCATAGCTGTCAGAAATTCTAGATATCTCAGACTCGAGAATAACTGAGCCTACTAGTAATTAACGTCTGAAGAATATGACATGAATGCAGCATGTGACAGCAATCATTCCCTCACTCATCCAGTCTCTATTCCCTGCGTCAAAAACAATCTGTCATTCTCTAAAGTGAGCAGTAAATGGAGATTTCAGTCACTTATCGTTATTTCATGCCGTGCGTGGTTTTGCATAACTAATTTTCACATCTATCAGAGTCGAACCTTTGTATGATTTTGTGGGGAAAGAATGGAAGAAACTAAGGTATTGTATTGTGTGTAATTTTAACACATTTCACAAAATTGTGAAAAGTAAATATACCACACTGGGTAGCAAAGAGGAAGTGTTTTGGATACAATATTGTGTATGAGAATCAGATTGTGTATCAGATTGTTTCAGATTTTAACAAGTTTATTGAGATGATTTGTAATTTGATGCTTGTTTGCTTGTTTGTTTATTGGGACAAAATTCCTTTTCCACAAGAGCACTGGTAGATTTATATTTTGGCCGCAGCCTGATAGTTCTTATTTATTGAACACAGACAACCAACCACTTTTCTCAGTACAAAGAAGTGTCCAGTTACCGCCTGGAGTCCAGTAATCCTGGAGTCATCAGTATTAATGAAGACTGCTGCTTCTTTAAACATTAACTTCAACTAGATAACGATACAGGACTCATACTAGAACTTGTGTGGTGTATAGCTTTTGAGGTATTCAAAAATTGCATCGGTCAGTAAAAGATATTCCAAAATCTACTTAACACTTATATTCTATTAGACTTTTTCAATAGTTTTCAAGAGTTATTTCAAACGTAATGATATTCTTTTTGGTTAAATGAACTAAGGAAGAGCCCACTGCAGCAAACTGTAAAAAAAAAAAAAAAGCACAGCCATATGTTCCTGCCCCACTTCCTCAGCTGCATATCTCAACCTCATTTGGACTGGGAGAGATAATCAGACATCACTTTGCGAGATGGACTGTTTTCAGAGAAGGCTACAAATTTAATTGGGGTAATGAGGTCACTGGAGGAAGCCTTGAAGCCTTTCTCCAATTACTGCCTACCAAACAGAGAGTACCAACAGGACTGAGCAGAAAACATTTCGACATGACAAAGTTATTAGAGTGTACCACACAGATTAACAATGCGTGACCCTTCCTATTAAACTAATAATGCATGTTTTAATTTGATCCTGTTTCTGAATAATGGTCCAGGATGCAGTGGGAACAAAAAAGACATCAGACAATTTTCATCTGCACCTTTTACAGTGGATGAGTTGAACTTGCAGACACATATTGTCAGAATCTTTACAACAGGACATAACCTCTCTGGCAGAGATGTTTTGCGTGTGTTTTTGGGGTGATATCATCAGACAGTTGATGCATAATTCACTGCTCACCTCCGATTCAGTTCAGCGGAGAAGATTTAATGGGCTACAACTTGACGTAAATATCAAAGTGATAAGCACACTCCACAGTGCTCCTGCTGAGGTACACGTTTTGAAAATTCATGGGGTGCCACAACATCATTTTAAAATGTTGAAATAAACCATTTTACCCATGTTAAAATAGCTTTTATTTTGAATATAATTTTGAATTTTAAATATAATGCTGCCACGCATTAATGTAAAAAAAACAACGTTTTTCAAGACCTCCAAGCAAATATGGGATTACAATCAGTCAACAGAGAGTTCTTGGATGTGACAGCAGTGTAGTTGACTTGCAGTCTGTTGCACACGGATCAGTTTGAAGTACTCGTGAGGCACCAAGTGGCGAGCATATTCTGTCTCTATGTCATGTCTCTTTCAGCATGTGAGGAAAAACAACACATTGGGTGTTGCAAAGTCACAATGAGCCCCTGCTGCACCAAACAAAGAAGGACCAGACAATTCGTGCATGATGGACACTGATTCCTCTGACAGTAGAAATCTCTGTGTCACGTCAGCTGTGTGAGTCCTTTATTTCTTTTTGCACGGTAATTCAGTAAATCAATTCTACTGGGGACTGAGGCATTTATATACATTTTTTTTGTTTTGTTCAGTCTTTTGTGGAGTTTGCTGACTATAAGAAATAACATGTTTGTTTGGTTTGTGTCTATTACGTCAGGCTGTGTTAGTAAATATCTTAATAATACAGACAAGGACAGACATTCAGTTGTCTATAACAATATCCCACAAGGATTTCTTTCCTCTCTAATAGCCTTCTTCCCAGCTGTATGCAAGTAAGAAAAAGTCACTGAACTACCTGTTTCCTGAAATAAATAGTTGCATGCTCTGGCAGAGGTAAGTGTGGTTGCAGATATTTTTATAGCCCTCCTGGCCAACGTCTGACAGCTCAAAACAGTTATTCTTGTCATGGAGCCACTATTTACTTCCTAGTGCGTTTTTCCCCTTTCAGCTTGCCTGAAAGGCCTTGTCTCATCTGGCCAAACAAATCGAACAAAAGGAGAAATTTTATGGTAAAACCCCCCTGTCTGGTACCACTACATAACCACATTGAAAATGTAAATGTCTGTCCTCTTTAAAGTAAACCCCAGAGAGGTATAGGGGGAGGGAGAATATACTCTGAACCAAAAACAGAAAAGCACTTTTACAGGTGCAAGTCAATGGATGGTGATCACTCACATGTGGAAAGTCTGGAAAGAAAAATAAACATATGTAGTGCTCATATTCAGCTTTCCTTCCAGTTTCTTCATGGGTACCAGCTTTTAAGTTTTTCCCAAGTTACAGACAATTAAATCCAATTTGGTTTTTACCCTAACTCCAGTGTGACCTTTGTTGACAAGCTGAGGCACACTTTCTAATTGGCCTGCATGAACCTAATGAAAGCAATTATATAAATGAGAGCAAATGCGTCTTTTGCACACAGTTCGAACTAAAGAAAACAAACTGTAGCGTTGGCAGACCCCTGCTGGGCCCTCAAACGCTACCCGCATCCCACCCACCTCAACCCCAGTCTCTGCATGGCGGCATGAAAGGTCTGCAAGCAGTTGAGAGAAAGCTGCTGTGCTTGGCTGGGAAAATGATGAAAGCACTGTCTTTGACTCCAAGTGTTTGAAGCTCTCTCTACAGTTTATTACTTTCTACAGAAGCTTAAAGTAAAAGGATGGAGTAAGGAGTGCAAGAACTGTGAGCGACCTGCTAACCTTAGAAAAGACTTTCTGGTGGAAAGTGTGGTTAAAGACTATCCCCATTGTCAGTCACATTAGCCATGTTAAATAGCTGACTTCAGTTGTATAACCTTATCCATACCTTAACAGTAGTTTTGTAGCCAAGTAACATTCAATTGAAAAGTGTTGAGAGTCAATGTTTTGCAGATGTTTGATATAAATAATTTGTCTGCCATTCCAGCATCATGTATTTCACGGACACACTAAAAATGCATTTTCTGCCGTATGTAGAATAAAACAGTAATCCAAGCTCTGTATAGTCCCGCACAAACAGATTTTGCTAACGCAGAGGAGTTGCATATAAACAGAATTCATGGATGTTTGCAGCCCTTTAATCATATTTTGATGATGCAGCTCAACAAGAAAATTAGGGCCTAGATATATACGCTGGGGAGGGAGGACTGAGCAGAATGATATCTAAGGCAAGTAGAGATATGTGCTTAACATCCTTATTCAAAGTATATATGCAGCTTTACATGGTTTTTTTATCCTGCATGGATGTAGGCAGGAGTGTGGCACAGATTTCTGTGGTGAAGGCAGTGTCTGTGGATTACTTCACATCTCTTTGATGAGATCGGATGTAAAAAATATTATATTCCCTGTTAAAATCAAATGACGAAGTTACAATTAATTTTACTAGTTTAAAAAACATTTCAAGTTCTATTCTTTAATCATGTGTGATTTTAGGGTCTAATGTGTGTACTGATTATTGTGTACTAATTATTTCAGTTTCTTGAAGACGTTTCATCCAAGAGGCTTCTTCCGTTCTAACTAACTGGAGGGGAGTTGCAGACTTTTAAACTCTGTGTGGGAGTGTCCTTACAGGGTCGTTAAGGACACGTGTGAGCTCTGAGTTTCAGAGTCGTTAGGGCCACTTGCAGGTAGTGACCCAACCGGCCTTCCGGTTGACCCAACTGGTACTGACTATGTTACATCTTTACGTCTGTGCTTTCCAGGCTATGCCATGTCAAAGTGTATCACTATTGCATATTATCAACACATTGATATCACAGTGTCATTGCTCAGCTCTGTGATCTAGTATTGTGTAATTATAATAAAATATCTGAAAGCTAGCTTACTTGTACTGAATACAACACAGGGTTAACACCACTATTGGCTTAGCACAGCTAACATTTACCATTCATTCCCTTCCTTTGGTTTTCTTCAGTTTGATGCCAGACAGTCTGTCACCTTTGTACCAAATATCTGCAAACAGAATGTTGTTTCAGCTTTCACACTAAAATTTGCAACATAAAAAAATACCTAAAAATCCATCTAGATCGAGGCTATATATATATTATTTTCTCATTTAATTTAAAATGTTCTCAAGGGCATTGTTGATTTATCCAATTTTGAAACTTTGACTTTTCTTTAAGGCCCTATTAGTTATTGGTGTCCAGAGCCCCTTCTGCCATGTGATCTGAATTCCAATCTCATCAAGCAGGATTATGGTCAGTATTTAGAATGCACAATATGTGAAATCTTGATGGTCGGGCAGAATCAGCGCTGCATGCCATCAGGCAACAGAGCTTTAAATCAAGTCATGTTATATTGATTATACTCATTGTAACTGGTTACTTGAAAAAAGAGCTTCAGCAACTAGAAACAACAAATGCAGTGTGCATTTGTTGTTCAAACTGAATGAAGCTAAATGGACTTTATGAAGGACATGCTGTATATTATGCTTCTACAATATGGGTCACAACTTCAAAGCCAACCTATTCTGGCATTGTGTTCAATGGAATGTGAATGCACCTGGTCTGATCTTTCCACAATGTCCTGCATGTTTCCCTGAAATGTTGTTTAGGGGGGTAATTGAGTGATATGAATAATAAGTTATTCCCGGTGAGCTCTATTTGGCTTTGTAGTGGTAACCAGGATATCCAGGCCTTGCACTTTGATTTATGAATGATGCATCAAGGGGTCCAATCAAGATATTCAGTACGCTGAAACAAAAAGGCTCCCTGCCTTCGTGTGGACATCACGCTTCTTAATTAATGGAAATATACCCAGGTGGTCCACGTGTGCTTGATGTCAAACCTTAGATCATATTTGAGATGCGTACCTCAAGATGAAACAAGAAATATTCATTAATACTGATGAGGAAGGAATGAGCTGCAAGGGGAGTGCTTGATACTGATTCCCGTTCATTTTGGGGCACTACATATGGGCAAGGTTCCCAGTGACAAACAATAAGAGCCCTGTTGGTTCAGGATTAGAATAATGTGGGCATCTCATGTTACTAATAAATGACCATTCAGCTGCTGTTTCCTAAAATGCAGAATGCCTCCCACACAGCTGGCAGGAGAGCTTGATCTTACCACAAGGCTTGTTACTGCTCAGTGGGACTCAATATGGAGCAGTGCCATGCTCTCATCCAAGTGTGTGAGGTATAAGATTATCCAATTTAAGATATTATGCAGGGCATATAGTGAGACTGTCAAAGATGAGTAAGAGCCACTGGTTTGTATTGGCAAAAGAGTGGGGAGGTTGATACATCACCCCATCTATTTTGGGAATGCCTTGCTGTAAAATTATTCCGCTCTGAAATGGTATCCATAATGTTAAAAGGTTCTAATCTTCAGAGCCAAAATTCTGTGTATAAATGATGTTAATCAGCTATGGACACTTCTTAGTGACTCTTCGTAGGTTGAAGGAGGGAAGGTAAGCTAATTTGTCTGACATTTGACATTTGATGGAAGACTATCTGGTCTTGATAGTAGATATATAGCAACCAGCCTTCTCAAAGAGTTTGCTGTGATAGCGAGGGCCACCCTGAATTAAGGTGTCTGCTTGGTTTTAGTTATTTTTTGATCTACTATCAATCTGTAAAGACAAAACATACAAGGATGTTTTACAGTAACATTATGTAATTTTCTGAATTTACCTGCCTGTTGTGCTTGTTTTAATACCTAATCCCTATATCCACATTTCAGATGATTAACAACAATCTTGAGGTAACAATATAGAGGCGTTTGGCAAAAAAAACAAAACATTTTGATATTTGAATCCATATTGCCCAGTCCTTTCCCCATTCAAACAAAGTAATATGCTCAAATCTGCAAAAGAAGTAAAGGAAAGGAGGTAGTTAATAATTGGAGTATTTGGACTCTTGCTTGTACCTGGGAAACCTTCAGCTTAGCAGTCTGACCGAGTCCTGGTTGATTTGTTGACACCTGTTGTTACTGGTGTTAACAGCAGGTGCAGTTACTTTGTCCGAAATACAACTGTAGAATAATGGTGCTGTTTACAGTGCAGCCTAACAAATTAATGTTGTTTTAATAAAGAAGTCGGTCAAGTATTGGCCTTCTTCCATCATGCTTTGAGTAACCACAATCCGATTTTATGCTGCACGCGGTGTGAGTAGATTTCCAACAACACATCAAACAGTCACATTAAAATCATTCATCTAACGGCTCACTGTGGCTGCTTCTTGGTTCATTACTCCCTGCAATATTCAAAACTGATCCACTGTATAAAAAAGGAAAAAAAGCCAGAAAAGATTCTTCACGTATCTTGGGCAGTGAAATGGCCTACTCTGCGCCCAAGAATGAAAAGTACTTTATATAGAGGTACAGGACTGATTGCCTGCTAACTTTGTCCATCCCTTCCCGTGGACCACCACAGGACCTTATTACAGAAAATATATGTCCAGTGTTAATGGGAGACAAAACATTTTTTTGACCTTGTTGAATTTTTTCCATGAATTACACGTGATGTTGGTCATTCAAGATAATTTTGCAACTCAAGACACAGTTTTTGACATAAAGCAGATGAAGTGAAAGACTGACTGTGAAAACAAGTAGTTAGAAGGACTACACACCTAACAGTCATATAAGCAACAACATTTCGTTTGACACTAACCCCAACTTATACCAAACATATTGTAGATCCAGCATGCTAGCTAGCTTATAAAACCAACTAAATCTACTTCCACATAACTACAGCTGTTGATATGGCCAGACTTGTAGTAATTTTGTCATCTTAATACTTTTTATGTGCCAAGGTGATAGCCACATTGGTGTTGGTGACATATATTGCGAGACAATGAAGCTCTCAAGTAGTTTCACACAAAACGAAACAGCACTTTACCATCTTTACAACAAACTGCAATTTCTTGGAAAATGATCTTTTAAATTCATAAATATGTGCAATTCATGGCACAATTCAAATAGAATCGGACATTTGTTTATTGCCATTAACTACCATACTTTTTTTTTTTCCAAAATAAGATCCCATGGGGCACTTCGCCTTACTCTAATACAAAGTAATGTTCATCAACTCCACAAAGAGCTTAATTAGAATTTGGTTTGGAGCTGCTATGTAACAGGCATTCCAGCCACTGCATGTTTTGGAACTTCCACATTTACTTTAGCACTCAGCCTTCGTGTCAGCAAGAGCAGGCACCACCATTTATTTAACAGCTCGTCAGAAAGCCTTCCTATACTCAACAATGAGTAAGCCCACAGCACAGCCTTGTCTCCATTAATTATAGCTTACGTAATGTAGCACATGATAAAACATTATTCTAAAATTATTCTGCAAGGTTGAGCACAAAACACTCTCTACTCTGAACTACACGGCTGTGTTTTTGTTCTTTCTTTAATGGGGTCTCGGTTCATTTGGACTTTAAGCTCATACATTTCTAATGGGAGCTTTTCATGTTGCTCGCAAACTCTCAACTAAAACAGAATGCATCTACACTACCAAACGCTTTTGAAAAGTTCTACAAACTTGTGATGCCACTTCAGACCCAAATGTTGTCTTCACAACTGGATTTAAGGGAAAACAGTAAATACCTTGAATGCCATAGTTGTTGCAATTTCTCTGTCTTATCATATTATTGATTCATCGCCATGAATGCATGAGAATTAAAGTGCTAAAGAACTAAAGTGATTGACAGTACCATGAGAAATGTTACTGAGATTGTGAAACTCAAAAATATATCGTCATAACACCTGAATTTTGAGGCAACAGCTTCTGAAAAGAATGTTTCCAACACAAAACTATTGTTTCAACCAGCTGCCCTTGAAATAGACAGATCGAGCTTTCAATAGTAGAACAAAGCTTTTTACCACAATTCCCAGGGCTATGATTACGGATAAGACTTCCCTCAGGCAATTCCGAGTGAAGGGCAGATGAGGCATAGAAACCTAGCATGTGGTCCAACTATGGGCCAACTAATTGGCGACAAAGCCAGATCCAAAAGGATGATTTCTTTGTATACATATGGTAAGCCATATTCATACACAAATACACAGAAAGATTGACAGATAGAGTTTGCAGAGCCTATTCTCCACATCGACTCTATTCATCACTTCGTGGCAGCTCTTGGCAGAAAATGGCGATCAGTCTCTGATGGCATGTAACATAGCTTTGGAGAGCCATCACGCTAAAGGCCAGGTTTGTTTGAAGTTCGCTTTGCAATGCATCAGTGGGGATGACCTAGATTTCCTATCTCTCTCGTTCCTCCAAGAGTGCAGAGAGAGACAGCCTCGTTTCAGCCCTTTTCCATCTTCTAACTATGTCAGCTCGCCTGTAAACATTTGGCACAGAGTCACATCACTGCGTCTCCCTGTTTTCCTGCAGACGACTCCCTTTTCCTGGTGTCAACTCTTGACTCCCCACGTGTTTCTCCCAGAGGATGGAGGTGGAAGGCTGCTGCTCAGCTCCCACCTCGAAGCTAAATCAAAGGGAGATATAGTACAGGATGATATTTTAAAAAAACAAATGATGAAACAAATGCATACCACTCACTCTCCTGTGAGTATGAGTGCATGTCATCACTCTTCTAATCTCATTTCTTCAAATTCTTTTGGGGAAGAAATGAGGATTGGAAAATAATGGGTACTTCCAATCTTAAGTATTTTTCTCAAGACTGTGCACAGAAAAATTAAACTCCTAAAAAAAGCATTTGAAGTAATACTGAACAGATTTGGGTCATCATGTTCCTGTTTTTGGCTGTGAAATCATCCTACCATCGTAAACTTCTTGTGGGGATTCTGACCCATGAAATGCAACACAGGTTAAACCCCAGGTGAACCCTATCCTCAGCAACATGGCCTGTCTGTCTGCCTGTCTGCATGTCTTCCAGTTCATCTTGCTACTCGTCTATCCATCTGCTGTCTTGCCGCGTTTGACTCATTGCCTGACAACCACAACAAAAAGAAATGAACAAATTGCAAAACAGGGAAACTGACACAGTTGGTAGCTGGCCTTTTGCCTCTGAGGTACGATGTTTATTTTGATCGTATCTAAAAGCGGCCACTAAAAAAGAAGCAGGCATTAGCCAGCCATCTCTCCCTCCTTTCCTCACAACCCCCCTTCCCCTCCTCTCTCCTTCCCACACACCCACAGGGGACAGTCGTCACTGCGGAGCACACTAGATTGAAGGCACAAGAACAACGTTAAAAACTGCTTCAGCTCAACAGCAGACTCAACAAGCCAGAGAGAGTGTGCCGTGTTTTTAATTATGCATGCTGCGCAGCATTACACAGCCCCGCCAGTGAGGGAAATTGCGCCGTCTTCGCTATTTCTGCTCAAGTCTTTTGTTGGTTTCCTTGGTGACTGTGTAATCTGACATCATTAGACAAGTACAGTATGATAGCCAGAGTTGCAGGTGCCTTGTTCGAAAATATCTACCCTACGCCTGCCTAATCCTGTCACACAACTGCCACTACTTCCTCTCACTGTGCGGAAATTTTTATTAGAAAACCCGTTTGAACAACTCTGTCAGACCTCAGGATGCTGGTGAAAAACAGAGTGTCTCAGGAGTAGAGCGAATTAATGTTCTTTCATGGAAAATCAACCGCACACTGTAGCTCTGTGTGTGGGTTTGAATTTTGGCTTGGGTCCTGGCTATTTCGCTCGTTCGGCTCTGCTTCTTAATATCCTCTGTGTGCAATAGCAGGTGCAAATATAAAAGAACACCGGAACATGATGGATTGCTCAGCTTCCTCACAGCAAATGAAGAAGCACTAATAAAAAATTCTGTACAGTAATAAAGTCTGACTTATAGTCTGTACAGGTTCTTTACAATAAACACTCCCAAGTCAGAAAAAACAACAACCGCTGAGTCCTTGCTGTTTCCTGCTGTAAAGAATTTTCTCCGAAATCTGAGCCTGTAGCACATTTTGTTTCAATCAAACTAAATCTCCCTTGGAATAACACTCAAATTGGACAATTATGAAGTACATGACTCATGTCGAAGGCCGATGTTCCATGCCAATGAATAAAGTAACAGAAGTGGTGATTAAATGCACACTGCTGTCAAGTTTGTTTATTTTGTTTTTTTTGTTAAACAGCAATGTGAAGTTTCTGGCATCACTTGTTTCATGAAAAAGTGGTCCAACTTTTAATTTGTCTCAATATATATGAACCAAGGTGGTGACCTATTGTAAAAAAAACTTTCATATGCAGCTGTGTAAATTCTGGGGAGATACTTAAGCCAAATTACAGGAAGTTGTAAATTTGTGCTGAATGGATATTCAAATATATATGATATATGTGGTTTAATCCGTAAGTAATTGTAAACCTTTACATACATTGTCGCAATTTGGTTATTGTAGATCAGTGTATACATGAAGCAGGTGAGTACTGACATTTCTCCCCTACACCCAACCTTATTTTTTAGGCATAGTTTGCTTTTATTAACTGTATTAGCCATAGAAGACATTGCTTTAATATAATAATTACACAATGCTATGCATAATCATCCCTTCTTTCCCTTGTCGTCAGAGCAATGTTTGTCTTGCACATATGCCTGTATATGTTGATACAGTTGATTGCCACAACACAGTTTAGTTTACAGGTCACATATATCTACATAAGGTTTTTAAAACTAGACAAAGGACCACCTTTCTCCAACATTTCAGACTCTTGATGCACAAGAATTGAGAGTAAAGTGAGCAATAAACAGGAGCAAGTGACGGAATCTCTCTTTTCACAAGCTTTGGTTGTTATCATCATAAAAGCCTGCACAATCCTGACCTTTTGCTTCCAAGGATGATTGTCAGGCTGAGGGGGAGATGAAACACTGCGGATGTTTTGAAGTGTTTTCTATGCTTGTGCCTGTTTGGTGGAGCAGACCTTCAGTATTGGTGGGAACAGCCTTTGATAAATGAAAAAAAAAAGGAATCGTGTGGGTAAAAAGGTGATGATGAAAAATGTCTTTTGGAATCAGTAATCCACAATTTTAAGTTGTAAAAATCTAGACAATAAAGGAGTATAGTTCTTTTACATCAAAGTAGATTGATTAGTAGCTTAAAGATTAGGAGATAAAATATCTCTTTTTTAATAAATAAAATGTTATTTGATCCATCCGTACGTAACAAGGCTGTAACTGTGGTTACGCCAGCAAGATCTGAGTCTGAGATCTGAGTTATGGGTAAGTCTTCAGAAAATTTGAAAGTTTGTCAAAAATCAGACTGAGTTTGTCAAATTTATACTCCTATACTATTAATTATTGACAGAAATCACTGCATGTTACTGTCACTTGACTGTAATTATCAACACAAAATCTTTACTTGTAAAAAAACAGATGATAACATGAGAGAAATAAAGTCGGGCTCCGGCTCATGTCAGGCCTTTCAGTTCTAATGGGTATCAGATTTTTGGGCTATCCAATGGAACATCGGGGAGAGGAAGGACACGTTTTATCTGGTCTTGATCATAACACATTTTCTGTTGAAAGATTCAGCCTCTGCTGCATGAACACCATCTGACTCTGGCACTTCATGCACAAACCAGGATTAAATATTTAGCTGGATGTCTCCACAGAGTTTCCTGACTTACTTAACAAGCTACATCACCACGCAGCAGTTTTTCTCTCGCACAATTTGTACTGACCAGTTCAAAAGCAACAATACTTTGTACAAGACTTTGCAGAAATGTTCCGGATCGCAGTTCTGCAGAAGACTTATTTCTCTTCATCTTAATAAGGATTTCGCATTGGGATCCACTGATATTTTGACAGCTGTGGAGTGTAACTATCAGCAGTCCAGTGTGTGCAGCTGCATTTGACCCTCGGGCCTCGTGGCCCCTCTGATATCACCCATCCTTTGAAACATAACAGCACTGGTGGATCACTGCAAGAGATATTGCAGTGAAGGTCAGTTGGATTTGATTTCTGTCAACATTACAGCCCCTTCAGTCTTCACTGTATTCTATCAGAATAACCGGTTTCTGTGATGTAAATGTGTTTAATGTGCACCCCCTTGATGTACAAGGAGAGGGCACAACATGAAGCAACAATGCCAATAAGAGCCTTAGAAAATGTCCTATTAGAATTTTATATTGAATGTATTGCAGTCCAGAGCAATACAGCCCAACAATAAATATTACCTTTGTGGAGTTTATATATGACTGTTGTTTTTATTGTAAGCAGCCGCTTTGCGTTTGAATCCTATTGGCAATAAAGAAGCTAAATTCTGTGAAATCTAGAGTAAATATTTTTTAATTAATTTTTTTAAATCCATTGCCATCATTTTTAAACTATTCACCTTCTACAGTATCTGCATATGACAACTACAGGAGCAAAAAAACACTATGGTAACTGGTTAAGGTTAGGGGAAAATGGTGTTTTTTGTTAAAAGGGGCTGCTAGAATCAACAAAAACTGAAAGTTACTCGTAGTCACTGCAATGACTAATCTGAAAGTATTCATATTTAAATCAAAGGAAAAAAAGGAAGAACAAATGAAATTCTTTCTCTTACAAATGAAAGGTTGAAAATGAAAGACATTCTTGCTTAATTCATCATACTCTGGAGTTTTGTCCAACAGCTTACAAGGTCTGGTCTGACCATGAGCTTGTACTGGTAAATGGTAAATGGACTTTCCCCATTCACACACACACACATTCATACAGTGATGGCAGAGGCTGCCATGCAAGGTGCCAACTGCTCATCAGGAGCAATTTGGGCTTCAGTATCTTGCTCAAGGACACTTTGACGTGCAGCTGAGGTAGCCAGGGATTTGAACCAGCAACCCGCTCTACCTCCTGAGCTACAGCCGCCTGATGTAAGCTAATTTAACAATGTGCAAAAACTATTTTATTTATGATTTGAGCCTTCTATAGGACATTTAAATGTATTCAAGACATATGCAACGATTAGTTGAACAGTACATTTGAATGTAAACCACATTAATCTGCTCCAATATAATGCAACTGATGTATGCATGTAGAAAACATGTGTACAGCTCCTCCAGTTTCTAACCTGCAGTTCGTTAAAACCCAGATTACAATTACATTTCTAAAGTGAAAAAAGTCTCCCAAGAGGAAGGGACCTGGTGATTGTTATGTTACCTTGACATTTCATTGGTACTACTATCAACTCAGATTTTGAATACATTCACTGTGTACTTATATTTAATTTTTTCAAGTTGTATCCAACAAAAAGTGCCTTACGAATTAGGATAAACTAGGTGATCTGGCCAAAAAATACTATCACAATCTATTTAATCGTTGTCACAATCTTTATGATTAATACAGCCTATGAATTTCTCCATTTGCACCATTAAAACATAGTATTGCACTAGATCTTGTTAGGCACAGGTTCCTCATCTACCATGTAGCTAGGTATAACTCATGTTGCATTAGTTACAATATGTAACCCAGTAAGAGCAATGTGTCCAATTTAGCATAGCCATCTAGTGTTGTTCATGTAGCTCAGATCCACTAGTCAACGAGGTTATGTGAAGTTTGAATACAGAAGAGGACATTAAATACCACAATCGCTATGATGCTCCTGTAGATTGTGGACACCTTCAACATCGATCATTACCTGTAATCATCAGATTGCCAACCCCTTGAATTAACAAGCATTTTTCAATAGGCACACAGCAAAAAAAAAAAAAAAAAACCTGCAGCACTACAGATACTAATAACACCTGTCACCTTATTCAGATAAATGTGTTTAAGGCCATAGAACCTCCAGCAGCTCTTTTTAACCTTTGAAAAGGCTTTTAGTTGGCTCGGCTGCAATCCATCAAAAGTGATTTTCTATTCCTAAAATTAAATACACACAAATGCCGAGTGATTTTTAAATGAAGTCAGATAATTCCTTAATGAGTCCTGAGTGTGTGCTGGTTGACTGAAACGAAACAGCCAAAAAAATGCTTCACTATGCTTAAATCACATGACAGTAAGACAGGGTTGGCACTTTGCTTCCAGGGAGACAAAATCAATACTCCATGAGCAGAAACTGAGTGCATGTCATACAGTAATTGGAGCCAACTTTAATATACTGTACATGAACCCAGACACAGCTGAAAAATGTCTTGGTTATTGATATCTCAACATGTTGGGTGCTGCTTTGAGAATGAACTCATTCTGTCTGGTGATCCTTTACAACTCTAATTTGCTCTAAAACATAAGAAGGAATTTTTTGAAAATTGTGAATTTCTGTATGGAAGAATACTGCAGCTACTTGTGTAGAATCCAGATTAGGTGTCATACTTTTCTGTGGGCAATTAAGTTAACAAATGTTGTATAATATGTATAAGAATGTGGGAAATACCATAAAAAAGAGCTTCAATTCTTTGGCACGGCCTGAATGTAAAATGGGCAGAGGGCCACAGACTAAAAAGGACTGAATAGGTCTCTTGTGTTGACAGTTCAGTAATGTGATGAGTAAAAAAAAACTCATACAATTTCTGCAAGCAAGACAGTTTTAAGCTATTAATACGGCGTGTAATGAGCTATCTTTCTCAAAATAACATCTTAAATGTTATTAAGCTCAATGAAAATTGATCAAATACAAATTATTCCACATAGCAGAGAATTCTTGTGAGAGTCACAGTTTTGGTATGAGGCCAAGCTGGGCCCATGGATCCTACTTTCAGCAGAATCTAGGATAGAGCTTTCTGACTCTTTTGTTATCTTTATTGTCATTTTGCTGACACAATTCCCAACTCAGCACAGGTACACAGATATGACCACGGATTTGTGGATAACAAAGATTCCTTACAAAGCAATACCAGCTACAGGAGTTCACAGGGGGATGGCTCTCTAATGATTTAGTATTGGAAACTTTTCAAAGCCATTTTGCAGGAACTCAATTAGATTTTCAATTCCAGCCAATAAACAGAATTTATCCCTGCAGGGCAATATTCATGGCAGGCATATCATATAGATTAAAACACAAACTAATACATAAACACACAACAACAAGATTATTTTATAGGGAGCATTACTTAATTTTGAAGGAGTAGCGCTATTTTCGATCTTCTTTAATTCAATGCTGGGTGTGTGCTGTCATCTTTTCACACACACACACACACACACACACACACACACACACACAGAGAGAGAGAGAGAGAGAGAGAGAGAGAGAGCATGTGTTTACATCAAGACTGGTTAAGGTGATGCTGGAACAGGCTTTGAACAGAGGAAATTAGGGGGATGAGAATGGACAAATTCCCAGGAGTAGTGCCTCTTCTATGGATTATAAAAAGAGCAAATAGTAGAAAATAGCTTTTTCCATAATATAGTCTTGATCTCAGTGAAACATGTCTGCATGTTAGCCCATTCATGACAAAGGACTAGATTTAGTACGTTAAGGAGAAAACCCACAGAATTTTCTCTGTTAAAGTTACACACTGAAAATTGGCTGTGGAAACTGTCGAGACATGTAGCTACACATTACAAAAACAAAAATTTTGATTAGTAGACAAATTACATTTATTTTAAAAACAATAAATCACAAAAATAAGTTTAACATTTATTTTACATGCTAAATAATTGAAACTGAAGTGGTTCTGAATCAATTGGTAATTTTATCAAGTATTTGATATAACTCCTTGTAGTTTTTCAGATAGCCATTCCTGTACTATAGTCATTTATCACACAGGGTTACTTCTTCAATTTTAGGGATGTACGATATGGATTTTTTTTCAGCTGATAACAATAACCAATAACCTGTTTCACATGGCTGATACCGACAAGATAACCATCAATTTCACATTTGTATTCCTAACAAGCTCCTAACTTGTAGTTTATGCACACTTGAGGGTAATAGAGGCTGAGATGCAGTGAGCAAAGACGGATGACTCAATATTTCATAGCTCAAAGAAGATTTGTTGTGTTAAAACTCAGACTTTTTCCCCTTTTCTACTTGTTTTCCTTCTTTTTCTGTGTATATTGGTGGAGGGCAAACCAACTGCGAAGGTGTCAAGTCAGGACTTGGGAAGGCCATTCCAAAACTTCAATTCTAGCCTGATTTAGCCATTCTTTTACCACTTTTGATGTGTTTTTGGGATCATTGTCCTGTTGGAACACCCAACTGCTCCCCAAGACCCAATCTTCTGGTTGATGATTTTAGGAAGACTTTGGAGATCCATCCTTCTTTATTCAATTTACTTTCTTTTCGAGCACCAGATCCACTGGCTGCAAGACAGCCCCACAGCATAATACTACCACCACTATGTTTGACAGTAGGTATGGTGTTCTTGGGAGGGAAATGCCTCACCTTCTCTCCTCCAAACATATTGCTGGTCATCGTGGTCAGATGAAACAAAAATTGAGTTGTTTGGTCACAGAGGTTTCCTCCAGGAGGTTTTTTCTTTGTCTATGTGATCAGCAGCAGACTTCAGTTGAGCTTTAAGGTGCCGCGTCTGGAGCAAGGGCTTCTTTCTTGCACGGCAGCTCATGTTGATGCAAAACACACTGTGGACATTGACACCTGTCTTCCAGCAGCTTCTTATTCATTGCAGACTTGCTTTTTGGTGGTTTTTGGTTGACTCTTGACCATCCTGACCAGTTTTCTCTCAGCAGCAGATGACAGTTTGCGTTTTCTTCCCCGTTATGGCAGTGACACAACTGTGCCATGCACTATATATATACAAACAATTGTTACAGTTGATCTTGACCTGTAACTGCTTGAATTGGCTCCTGACTTGTTCAAATCAATAATGTGCTCTTTCAGATCAATGCTGAGCTTCTGAGACTTTCCCATTGTAGTGTTTTTGGGTGAGTCTAATGGGTGTGTAAAACATGTCCTATTAAAATGGGCCCAGAAAAGTCACCAGCTGTTATCAATCAGAATCACTCAGAAGAAGTTAAGAGGCCATGCTATTTGGTCACATTTTCAGAAGACCTATAATAAATTAATTACTGAACCAAACTTCGTGAATGTTTTTTATGACAAAGTAGTATGTGTTCCACTCATTACACACCATCACAGAAAATTGAGAGCTGTAGAAATCATTGGTCCTGAAGACTGCCATGATTGACATTTTCTTTACAAGTGTATGTAAACTTTTGACACCTACTCTATATAACTGATAATATAAATTTCCAAGTATTGGGATAAATCATCGACCCAATATTTATTGTCAAACTCTACTCATTTTATAATTTTTCCCAAAAACACTACAGTGGTAATACAGATTCCTATGATCCCTAAAATGGGTGGAAACTGAATTTGAGAAACTGAATGGATTAGTGCTTAGCGCAGCTAGAACTTTAAGTGCTTTACAGAAGATTATAAATTCCACCGTAGACATTAATGGTTTAGTTTGTATTTCAGAGTGATCACTACAACTCCTGAAACATACTGTACTGACATGCTGCTGTTTCATATTTGTCTTCTTTGATTACCTCAAATATAGTTCCAGAACTGTAGAGAGTGTATCAGTAGTGGAGAGAAAACATTTCTCTTAAAATATCACTGTCTCAAACTAAAGAAGAAAGACTACACTTGAAAGGGTCCTTTATTAGGAACCACTCTGATGCCAGAGACTATTGATCAGTATTTTCTCTACTGAAGTATCTGACTGACCAAGCATCAGAACAGCTTTTGATTTTAGGTTTAACAGTTGTCATTAACAACAGTGACTGCATGAATCTCAGCGCGTGAAGTTTTTTTTTTCTATGTGGTCATTTGTGAAGGGGAAGCTGAAGCCAAAAAAAAAAAAGCTCCTGGAGGACTTGAAAGAGAGGAAGGAAGGAAGGAAGGAAGGAAGGAGACACTGGCACCAGTCTGAGTGGTGTGATGTAGAGGACAGTGCCATGGGTCTTTGAGCCAGATGATTTATTAGACAGTACTTGAGTGTGAGGTTCTACTTCCAATAATTCTTGCCCGAGATGGAGACTGAAAGGCGTCTTTATTTAAAGCTTTTTTATGGGCACCGTAATGAAGATTGAGTGCAATGAATACATGTACTTATTTTTCATTACCTCTGGAAACTAAATTGGAAGATGGTTTTTACTCCATCTGTTTTTGTTTGTTTGCAAGATGTATCTGAAAAGTAACAGATTTAGATGATTTTGTTTTTCTGAGAGATACCTTATGTTGATTACTTGATTAGATTTTGGTAATAATCCAGATCTGGGACTTTTGCCAATACATATTTTTAATGCTTAGCAGCATTGTATTCATTGCATGCATTGATTTGTTGGGGAATTATATCTGGAATGAAAACTATGAGGTTTTAACTGCAGCAGGTGTCTTCCAGGGTTCAATGTTAATCCAGAGCCATCAATAAGAGCTGTGTATTAGTTTCTTTCTGTGGGATATTTGAGGCACCTGGTAACTTTACAGTAAGACAGGAGTCCAAGAGGAATGCTAGATGGTGTAACGTGCACACTGCTTATTATGGCATAGAGCCAAGAGAGCTGTGGTCTACCACCATGTTTGCAATTCGACATCTTAAACAGATTCAATATCCAATCTGATCAGCGTAAATAAGCTCTTGTAGCAATGAGGTCTGCTGGCTGAAGTAATACTTCAAGTCTTTTCTCTAAAGACACAATGTATGAAATCAGACTGTCAACAGTTTTCACCAGAGTGATTTGTTGTTGAAAAGTAGTTCCAATAAAAGCTCTTTACAGCACATTCTGTGGGTAATTCAGAGAAACTGGGACAACTGTTTCTGGAAAGAGGTACTGCTGTTAAAATGTGAAGTATATTTCTTCTATGCTGTGAAGATGGCAAACAAAAGTCAACTCATCTTCACTGTATAAGAGTGGCAGCAGAAATTTGAGAGGCAGATATCTCAAAACCTACATAAATAAAAACAGAAATATCTGCAAGGATGCCACTCGAGTTGAATGAAAAATTAGATGTTTGATTTGGGTAAACCAACACTTTAAAGTCTTAATAATTGGAATACATAAATCCCGATCAACCTGCTACAAGTGATTATTGTTGTGTTTGTCCTCTGTTTCGTTACCACTTGCAGACATTTCCGATCCTCATTTTAACCCTAATATTAAGATCAGACTATTGTGTTAGAAACTGAAACTTTGTTTTTACAATGAGCGTACTGAATGAAGATACTAATTGAAATAAATAGAAACATCCATGATGTTGTTTAAAACACAGACACTACTGGCATGTTACTGTACTGTGAATGGGAGAAATACAGCAACGGGTGAAACACTTGGATATCGACTTCACAGTGTAAAGCTTGAGTGTTTCCTCTGGCTACTCTACTCTCTACATGCCTTCATGACATCTTCATGATAAACATTTGATGTCCCCTGTGATACAAGACAAGAGGTTATATGAAGACCTGTGTGAGATAAAACGGATCAAGAGTGCGTAACAGAATATCAGAAGGGCACCTGCAATGACCTAAGTGTAACAAGCTGCATTATTCCTTATACTAAAAGACTAAGGCTCGACTGTAGCTATGAAAAATGAAGAAACATTACAGCGGTAATCTTGCAGATAACCACTTTAATGTGGTCTCCAGTAAAAAACATCAACCTTTTGAGCTGTGTAAAACCATAGCCTTAATGGACTCTATTACAGACCTTCTTAAAATGCAGTTTAATTTGCACTCCCTCATATTCTAATTAGCAGAATAATCACAAATCTATGCAGATGTTCCTGCTTAATAAAAACAGTTTTCAGTGTGGTTCAATGAGACAGGATAATAACAGCTACCATTTCTTCATGAAAATCCAAAGAAAGAACATGTGTCTGAGTCAAACCAAACAGGTCCGGTCGAGGAATATATCTGATCAATAACTCACTCTAAAGCGATGCACTCCAACTGACAGGTGACTGGGCCAGGTGGAAAATAGGGGAATCCTACATGAGATCTAGAGTTGAAAGGGGAGGAAAAAACTGAGAGGGTGGGAAATTACATAGATCCCCGTGGATGTAAGAGGAGAAACTGTGAAGAAGAAAAACTGATGTATAAAACCTGGGATGAAATATGTCTTCTACATGCTTTATCAAAAGCACCTCTGGGTACTGTATCTGACAGGTGGCACTATCTCTGTTGTTACTGGGAAATATTTCTATGGTAATGCTGGTGCTAAACAGATCCTTTGTACACTACAAAAAATGTCTATATCATATAGTTTATATACAATATTTGATTAGAACGTGAAAAGAATCTAGATGACATGGATGGAAATATTGTATTATAGCAATGCCCACTAACCATTATCAGCTTTAGAGCATAAATAGAATAAATATAATTGGAAGCAAAAAACAAACAAGAAGGCACTCAAAATATTAGAAAATGTAACAAGCAAGGGAGGAAGTACTACCACTGTACATTGGTCAAAACATTTTTTCATGCTGTAGCTACTACAATGAAGGCCTCTTAATATTTCCTTCCTCCTGTTACGTTCTTTTGTTCTCTAGCTTTCCAAGAGCACCCAACACATTTCTGTGTTAAATCTAAATTGGATTATATAGCGCAAACAGTCATCTACTTTCCTTTGGATGCCCAAAATGCCTCATATACGATGAAGAAATGGACACGTCCACAACCTAAACAACGAATATCGTCTTAGCGGAAGGGGCCCCAACAGAAATAGCACAGGAAAACACAGAAGGGGGAATTTGAAAAGTTGTCCGTTTCCCATTTAAGCTTTGGCAAATAAAACTGGTCAGGGAAGATCTTCCTCGTGGTTAAACATAGACCCACCCATCCACCCTGACCTCTTCTGTAGGTTTTGTGACTCTGTAACACCCACAGTGACCGCAATAGGCTAGTTTAAGGGAATAGTCAATACAGAAATGACAGGGAAGACAACAGTTCCACTGTAAGTCTTACTGAGAGTGTTAGAGCAACAAGCTTACATGAATTATAGTAAGCAACATGAATGATTAATATATTTAAACAAAAATCAAACAAATGGTGCACACATCAAAAATAAATATACAGCCTTTTGGACTGAAAGTCAGATGTCCTCTTGTCTCAGTGATTGGACCAGTCAAACTATCCATGCATGGGGCACCCCAGTAGCTTGGTTACTAGGGCTTGTGCCCCAGGTACAGAGGCTGTGTCCTCACTGTGGCCCAGGGTTTGTGTCCAACCTGTGGCCCTTTGCTGCATGACATCACCCTCTCTCTCCAATCCCATTTCCTGTCACTCTTTAGCTGTACTTCTAAATGAAGCCATGATAAGGCCCTGAAAAGAATAGATTAATTAAAAAAAAACATCCATGCATGATTGGCTTGTGACAAAAGGAGCAAAATCATTGGAAGCACCCTCCTTCACTGTTAGGTAGTTTACTGTTAGGTCAAACTGAGTGTGACACTCCCCTGGAGCTGACATTAAAATGCCAACCGCAGTGGTGGTTGCTTCAGACTTGTGCACCACTGCACAGAAAGAAGGTCTTATTTGCACAAACAACCTCCATGCTATGTCCCTCCTTTGTTCTCAGAGAGCTATCCTGTTACTTATGGCTATACTGTACAGCACGAAGAATCTAGAGAATATCCAGCTAACTATTGCAATTCCGATGAGTGAAGCTGCTAGGCAAAACACTAAAAGTTTAAGCGAAATCCTGATTAACATCAGTATGCTAACCTGAAAAGTGGATACTGAAAGAGACACCATTGTCAGTTTTTCTTGCCTGATGGTCCTGATGAAATAAAAATTGGCTTTTTAATAGACATTATAGGAGGTTCTAAAATCAATCATCCCTGCATGGTTCCTCCACATTGAGTGCTTAAACTCACCAGGATATTATCGACTAACTGCAATAAACAACTTTCTTTAACATCAAGTAAAGATGAAATCATCTTCTTAGGTGAGTCACATTTTTTATTGAAAGTACAAAAGGAACTTTTACCATGAAAACGTTTCAATTCAATACTGATGTGACCATCAGCAAGAAGACTGGCTGTTCCTATGGTATATAGTTATTGCAGCTATTCTTAATGCCTTTCACTGGGAGGATCTGCGCCAAGTCAGAAAATTAGAAAAAAAAATTATGATGAAATGCGGAGAATGAATTGAGTCTCACAACCTGAAGAAAGCTGCTCTGTAGAGTCTGCTGGTACAGTACTTCTTTAAAACAAACTTTGTTTTTCCCATCATCATATTACAGTTAATCTTACACCGGAATTAGATAGCCATGCATCCTAAAAATAGTGTATTGTGTCCTCCTTTCCACTAATTTCAAAACAAATGAATGACAAGGCAGTGGAAACACGACCGCTATTTTCCACAGGGGCCACCAGAATTTACAAAAAAATGAAAGTGTGTTGTAGCTGCTTTAAGTACATTTTTGACAGGCAATTTATCACTGCAATGGCTGTACAGAAGTTTTTGTAGTCCATTGAGAATACGCTAAATTCGATTTTGTAAGTAAAAATTTGAAGTTTTAAGACGGCTCTTACATGAGTCACTATTTCCTTTACTACTGTTATGTGGAAATGTATAAATGGCAGACTGTTACCAAACAGAAAAGGAGGAGGCACACAAACGGGAAACAGCATCTGAGAGCACTTTGGGGTTTTGGGAGTTCAGCACAATGCCATCAATGTCCCCAAGAAGGTTCCATCTGTGCATAGAATGATATGTGGAGCTTAACCTCCATTTTCTGATCTGATTAACTTCTCTGTCACAGTCTTTGGTGACAAGCTGTAAAACTATACTCAAAAGTGGACATTTAGTGTATAAACTACAGTATGTACAGGGGCATCTATGTTATGGATTTTTAGCTCCATCCCAGCAACCTCCATGAAGGGCAAATTTACTTTTCATTTCCTCTTCCCAGATATCATTCAGACATAGTCTTTGTTGGAAGTGTCCAAGGGCGAAGTGGAAATACGTGACCCTCTCTCCTCTTCTTCAATGGAGGGTTGAGCTCCAGCACTGCTGCCAGTGTCAGATGCCAGCATTGATAAAGCCAGCGGCAAGATGGCAACTGTCCACCCTGAAGCCTGCATTTTAAAACTGCTCCTGCCTGCAGCTTTCAGATGGGCACTAACTGCATAGAAGAACTCTGTCTCAGCAAACCCTCTAGTCTTTTTTTCACGATTTTCAAAAATTAGTACAACAATACTGTGTAGTGATGACTTCTATTATAGATCAATACAATGCCTTTGAAAAACAAGTCAAAGAAATCTGAATGCTAATTTTTGATAGTCATTTTAATTTATTTCAGCTTTACCAGCGGAGCTTTGAGGCAAGGAGCACACTGCTACAACTAACATTTACAGCACGACAAATAGAGCCATTAGATGTCACAGACCTCAACACCAATCCACTCACACATGAGCCACTCAGTAAACACCCCGAACACACCCCTCCAGCCATGTTTCATGGTCTCCTTCAATCTCAAGATTGCAGATTCCTTATCAGCAAAAACACCTGGAACTGTGCCTTTGACGAAATGCCTCAGCTGCATCAAAGACTATTTTAAAATGTGACCACTTAACATGTAATCCAGTGGCAGCTATAGTTAGAAAAAGCAGCCGTAAGACAACAATGCCATGGTTTTTTGATGCTTAAACATACCTACAGAAATATGGGCTGGAAAGGTACCAACCAGATTTAACTTCCCAGCATGTAAAGGCTAAAGTGTAAAGTAGCCAATATTAATTACTAGTGAGGTCACTGAAACACCACCCAATCAGGCTGCTATTTCACCTTATATAGGTCAACCCATGCTTTTCCTGCAGCTCAAATTATTTTCCTTGAACATTATTTTAAAGTACTGACCTCAAAACTCAGAGCCTGCATTCAAAGAACTTTTACCCAGTTTGAGGAATTACTGTAATAAAGTTAATGTGGAACTTCCCTCTGGCACTAGGCCATCTGCTGTTGAAACAGCAGCAATTAAACTGCAACTAATAAGCCCATGCTGAAGGTTTGAAAGTTAGCCATTAATGATCTGCTGGCTATTGATTTGGATGTGTTTTACAAAGCCATAGTCACTTATAAACATGCAATCTCCAATAAGAAAAACAATAACATACTTTGAGATCATCTGCAGAGCTGCACTAACATTAGAGATCATTAATTCCGTCATTTAGGTCTTGTCCTGGTCAAAAGACTGTGCTATATCTTATCTTTATATCTAATAATCTGACATGTTTAGTCTTGTAAACTGAAGTCTTCATCCACATCTTCATCAATGGCAGATTAAACAGATCAATGACCACCAAGAATAACTTCATTCAAAGTCAAATCACCTTTTGCCAGTTAACCAAATCAATAGGTTATTTTGCTTAAATGCTGTGGTGTCACAAACAAAATTTCTAGAAGTGGATTTAAGGACACAACTGTCTTCAATCTTCCTTTTCTCATTTGAAGGCATTTTATGCAACAATGCTACTGTTGAGTATACAGTTAGCTTTACTGAGGCGGCTTTCGTCATATCGGTGGTTGTCTGCAAAATCAGCCAGTGAAGACTACAATATGTCAAAGGAGATGGCACATTCTCTCTTCTACACAGTTTTCTCTTCTTCCTTCAGCTCTCTTTATCTGGTTCTCCCACACACTCAGTCACTGTACAGGAAACATCACTCTATTTGCCTACTCTCAATTTCTTTTTTATTCTGTCATATAGGTCTGTAGCTACAGGGAATGTATACTGGCTCTTTATGTGTGTGTGTGCGTGAGTGTGTGTGTGTGTGTGTGTGTGTGTGTGTGTGTGTGTGTGTGTGTGTGTGTGTGTGTGTGTGAGTGAGTGGGTGTGGGCAAGTAGAGTATTGCTTCCACTTTGAACTCTTTACAACGAAGGCCAACCAAAGCTGTGATCTATAATTTATCTGCCATGAGCACAAGTATGAAGAGAGTGCAAGTGCATGGCTGCGTGAATGAGCGTGTATGAGTGAGAGAGTGCATAGGGGAGGAGCCTTGAACGCCTTACAGATTGTGACTGATGAGAAGAACCTAAACACAGAACCATTCTTAAGTGACAAGTAGGTATACAAAGTCTTATGCAGAGTAATGTGACATCAGTGTTTATGCACATTTAAGCCTTGAAGCAAGAAAAAAAAGAAAAAACACACACACACTGTTCATCCATAGCATGTGGGAGGTAGGGGTTGTGTGTGTGGAGACCAGAGTGCAGTCATAGTGAAAGGAACATTCATAATTCCTTTGAGATTAAAGTTTGACATTTACAAGGAGAAAAAATGATTCATCTGAGTTTAAAATTGGAAATTTAGGACATGGAAAAGTCTCAATGAATCAAAGTCTGAAATAAAACTAAATCATTTTTAAATTATAAAGACAAATCTGTGAAGAAAAAGATTAATAAGAAATTAGAAGTCTTATAACTCCTTATAACTTTCAATTAGTCGCCCTGTGAAAACTGTGACTTGAGTGACTAGGCTTGAATTTAAGAGATGACACATTTCTGTCAGAAAGCGTACTCACTGTTGGGTTTGCGTTGGGTTTAAAAGACGGGCATATATCAACTCTCCGTCTTGGGGGCAATACTTGATAATAATGTCCTAACATCTGTTCTGGTGGCTTTAAACAGTAACGCCTGACTTAAAATTTAATATCAAATTATTAATTAAGTTATCTCTCAAAACTGTCATAAATCTAAACTCATGATTGGATATTTTTCATTTAATATTAGTGATTTTAATTTTCAAGATGGAGATCCTTTTTGGATATCACTGCTGGAGACAAGCTGTGTAATGTTTGTACTTCGTCTTCCAACAGTGCCCTACATGACCAATATGCAACGTAAGGCACAAAATTATGAAACCAGCTTTGATCATGTGGTGAAACTTAAAAGCTGTTCTGGACTAGATTACATACAGAAGTGTTATCATCCTGCATCACAAAGCGGGGCTTCCTCCAGGCCTGGTGATTCTCTTTTTTCCTAAATGAATTTCTGGTCACAGAGATAATCTGATCTCTGCCCACAGGAGGTGGGGAATTGAAACTTTGTCAAAACTAAACTCTCACACACAAGAGTAAGCTGCTGAGCCCAGCCACACCACACTTCTGGTAGTTTGGTCTAAGTAACTATTAGCAGACCAGTCTGTAGTTTACTGTTGTGTTATTTTATTTCTAGGTATTAAAAAACTATATTTTATGTAGTGTTACCAATCTCTGCTACTTAGGGATGCCAAAATAAAAATTGCTTTGCACACATTAGCATTCAGCAGGGCAGTGAAAGGTGTGTGACAAATTAAACAGATTAGTTGAAACTACAACATATATTGTTTAATGCAATTTGTACCGCATAAATTTGGTGTAGATGTGTTTGAGTGTCTTTTGTCTATTTTCTCTTATCTCCAACTCGCAGACTTAATTACCCGTGTGAGTCCATGTGGAGCGTGCAACACTGAGAGGTGGTGCACCACTTGTGCTGGTAATTATTTTGTACTTCACCGAGCTTGTAGACAACCCACTGAAAATGTAAGCAGCATCCATGATGACAAAGCATCAGCCATGGGCTGCTCTGGGCTGATTACAGAGTTGTAGACTGTAAGATGGATTAAACAGAGAGGAGAAACATTAGCCATCTTGACATAAAGGTCAACTTTGTGCTTACAGTAGGATGAGTCACAGGTCCTTTCTTTCTGTATGTTTGACTTTAATCAAAGCAATTTCAGCCGTTCAAATGAGTGTTTGGGTAAAGAATACTGTCATTTACATTGGATGATGGCGAACAAACAGTTACTGAGGACTGTGCACTCTTCCCCACTAGAGTTTACACTTGGATTAAGGTAGGAACATCAATTTTATTAAAGTATCTATAATTCATAATTTTGCTTGCTATCATTGTTATTGTAATTTGTATTGTGCCACTAAAATTGAATGTGAAGATTAATGATTAGTGTTTATGTAACAGTCACATGTCTTGCTATCAGAAATTAAGATATTCTAGCCAAACTTAATGTTGAAATTTGCATGTAAAGTACAGAAATGTGTACAATTAAGTCAGTACATCAGTAACATGCCATTATGGGTAATACTGAGATATTACCACGATGGTGGCTAACAGGTACAGAACATGCGCAAGTGCTATAAATAACCATAGTCGTGTGCAACAGTCGTGTATAATGACAGCTGTTCTGATGCTGTTGGAGTGCCTCACTGATGAAACACATCAGTTGTAATTTGTCTTCTTTGCTATTCTTCCCGTGAGGTCTAATGAGTGGTGAAGCAGGAACAAGTATCGTCATGCAAACAGATATTTAGGGGCGTTTCTACATCTATGGATGGATTTACACATTCTGGATGGATATGCATTCAGTTATGGATATTTGTGGTTGTGGTGAAGCTTGTGCACGTGTCCCCATTTCCACAATGATTGAGGGATTTCTAAAACAGAATCAGGTGTACGCGTAGCTTTTTAATTCATATCTGAAGAAAGGAATGTGTATGCCTATATCCATTTTAGTGCCTACATATAGTTTCAGTTGGAAACAACTTTTATGCACCTGGCCCTACACCGGACCAATCCGACATCCATACAACCACAGCACTAGCACTGCCAAACACTGCCAGCAAAAATAACTTTCTAAAAGTTTGACCAGGAAAGAAAGTATATCAGACATCAATGCTGGAAACTTATTCAACATTTTAAAATCTGCCTATTGAGAGAAATATTTCAGCACACCATCTCTCTTTTTCCCTCTCCTAACCATCCGTGCTCCTCGTAATGACATGCTTTACTCAGGAAAAGGGTTTCAGAACTGGCTGGTCATGCTGTGCTCTGTGTGCCGGCCAGGTGTCATCGCTTTACACCAGCGTTCAGAGACAAGACCCCTCACTGTCACCAGCTGCTGTCCTCTAATCTCTATCCCCCTCTTCTTTCCCTTTTGTCTTTTTCCTTATTTTTACTTACCTTCAGTCTTGTTTTTTTCTAATGCTTGTTCATTGCTCCTAATTTCTACCCCTTGTTTTGGGCTCCCACTGTTTTCATGCATTTCTCCCTCAACCAACTGCCATTGAGGATTGTAAACTCACTAGGCAAAATTGTTGCAGAAAATTAGAATGTTCTTTTGATGGGGTTGAAATTACAGAAATGCATACAGCATTTGCTAGAGCATTGGTTATTTATTCAACATAGTGGGCTAAAGTCAGGACCAACACCTTTAAAAAGTTTCCTTGGACAACTGAAAACCCGTTTGTCTTTCTCACAATATTCTAAACAATCCCAAAATTTGCTTGTAATTATTGATTACAAGCTGTCACCATCACATGTCCATGGTGTGCTGAAATTATTGGGTAATGAGTTATTGTCGACAGGGAAAAGAGGATAATGGATAAAACAATGTGCTTTTGTTGACAACTGATTATGGTAATTTGAAGACTTCCTTAAAACAAAAGTTTAACAAACTGTTGCACCATATTATGCCAATTCAAGCTCTAAATTCACTGTTTAATCAGACTTGTCTTGCAGTGAAACTGACAACGGGGCTTCCGCAGAAACAGAAGAGCACAAGTACATCATGTTTGTGCTAATCACTGTTAGGAGCTACTTGTCAGCTTTAAAGACACGTTACCTGCAGAATCTTTCCCCCATCTCCTACAGAATGAGGGCTGCTAATTTAGCCCAAAGATCTGTCTGATCACTCAGAGCATCCGTCTGTGGGTGTGCAGTAATTACAAGATGTGCGCATCACTGTGGAGAGGGATAATCAAGGACATGCAAACGCGGTACAACTACTTGGATGAGCGGAAAAAATGCTTCAGAACAACAGCTGTCATTATTCCTACACCATACCTGACAACCTTGAGAGTACACAGATAAGGAGAGTTTCAGATCCAGAAGGTGTGTGTGTGGAAGTCTTCCTCAGGAAATGTGAAGATTCAGAGATCTTACTTCTTGCATTATGGCCACTGACCTAAGTTGCACTCAACAACTATCAAAGATAATGAACAGTAATGGGCACGTGTGTAATTTCACAAGATTCCTTTTTACTAAGAATTTAATAATCATGTGAGAAGATTAAGTTAAATCTGCAGTCAACTCAGAAAATATCACACATCGTGGTGATATTTGCACGTCTAGCTGAGATCGATCAATATATCCAGCATCCACACTTCTCATTCTATCATTTCTTCCTCTGGCTTTGTGCTTTTGGAATTATGCCTGGTGGTATATCAACACCAGTCTGCAGTCATCAAACTGTAACCCTTACCAATGATTTACTTTGTAGGCTTGTTAAATAGCAGGCTTTTAATCAGCGTTACCAGCTGGTGTCAGACGGACACACCATGTGGGAAGAGCTTGGATAAAGAGGTGAAATGAGGTGGACTGAACTGATGAGCATACAGAGTTTTATTTCCCATGTTCTCAAAAGAGTGAAATTTATTTGTATAGTTCAGTATCATGTACAATCACAACAGACTTTGAAAGCCCACTATAGCATTGGATACGTTGGATTTGTACTATTGATGTCAATAGTTAACAGCAGAAACTATTTTTGACCGGTTACATGCGTCGGCCTATAGGTCTACATGTTTCTCTGTGACAACCGCAGTTTGTGACCTCGGCTCCAAAGATATTCTATTTTACATTTAAAAAAAATTGCCTGTGTGACTTTAAAGTCAACAGAATTTTACAAAGATTCTCTTTCAACAGCAGTAGCTTTCTCTCATCTTTCTGGCTCTACTGGTGCAAGTTATTCCCAGCTCTCGTCTTTTTTAGTATAATGTCTGTCTTGAAAAACAAAGAAACCTAGACAGTTCTTGGCACATTTACTCTATATTCAACTTCTCGTCACTTTGGGGCAACATATCATTAAGTCCTCGTTCTCTGACCATCGTGGGTATACTCTGCAGTAACATAACCATTCAGCTTTTGACAAATTTAAAATCACTGCGGACAGTGAGTCTCCCAGCGACAACATTTGAGAACAACTCCTATGAGAAGATATTCTGTATCATGCGTTGATATAAAGTGATGCGCCGGGCAAAACCTATCCTCAAATTGTCAGCAGGGGCACACCTGAGTCTCCTGTGATCTTGGTAAGATTTGCATCAATATGCACTTAACAGTTGAGTGTATACATTGTACATATTACATACTACCACAGCTTGGGTATTGTTGACTGCTTGCTCACTTTTGGCTCAGACTGCTACTCATGTCGGCCGCAAAAATAATTGATTCCCCGAAGACAAGGGAACCAGTGAGCAGCAGTGACTGTCCACTTTAACATTAAAAGCTGAGCGCTGGCTTGATCAAGTGTCAAGTGGCAGCAGGACTGCTTTGAAATGGAACCTTTGAAAGTGGGACGCTCAGGGCTTTAAACCTGGTTAGTGAAATGGAGGACTAATGGTTCATGCTCGTCCAGCCAGTTGAAATGCCAAGTGTAATGATAGGATAATGAAAAGAATGGTACTTTCCATATTGTATATATCTGCCCTATAGTGTATTCATGTTATGACTGCCATCTATAGTATACTTATATCTTATATTTGGCTTATTAGTGTTTACACCATATTCATATTCAGATCTTGATTGTATTTGTCTACTACTAGCATTACTTATTCTTACACCTGCACTGCATTTTTACAATTATACCTGCAGTTACCGACTGTAACTGCTGCACATGCTGTATATATCATTATTTCTGGTAATACTGTAAATACTGTAGTATTCTTGGCGCATAGCACTGGCAATTATTTATCTCAAGAGCTATGTACATCACTCTGCAGTTTCCTGCTTTTAGCACTTCTGTTTGGATGCTAAACTGTATCTTGTTGTCTCAGTACTTAAAACAATAAAGTTGAATATAATCTAAAGAAGGCCATTAAAGTATCTTTTCTTCTCTTATACTCACTGCAATCCACGTGAAGCTGAATAATTGCAGCGCAGGCCTCACATCTCAATGTGTGCTCTGCGTGGGCGGCTTCCTACACCAAGATGATATGAGATTCGGCTATGTCAAAATTGAAAATTATAATACATTTGATATGTCTGCCTTTGCCTTTAGCTCATTCGGTACAACTGATGTGAAACACTCAGAAAGGTGTGTGGGCAGCACATGTCTTCTTCTACTGTTACAATAATTTGTTATAAAAATGTGGAAACACCACTTACACGGATTCCATATTTGGTATTCACCTCAGTAAACAAAGGGAAAATATGTTGTGCTTCAGCTAATTGTTTATAATAACCTACAGCGCGTATTAGCATTTTAATTAGATACAGACCATTTTTTAGTTTTTAGTAGGACTCTTCCATTCAGTTAATAAGCAATAATTACTTCACCTTAACATAATACATTAATTTCACTCATCATTTATCAGTGATTAAAAAATATTCCCAAAATAAAACAAATCCCTCTCTCCTTTCCCATTTTAATTTCATTGTTCACACAACGTGCTATTTCTGTACCTGAGCCCCCCTTTAGCATAGCGTACAGTCAATAACACTGGCTTAGATGAATATGAATTTCCCCTCTGCTCTTTTCTTGGCTACTAAAAATATTCACCTCATGATTAAGGTGGAGATGTGGCACCATGGCTTTCATTACCACTAATAAAAAACAGCCTCTATTTCAGCACACTGACTGTGGAGTAAAAATCATTATTTGATTATTTACCTATTCCACCAGGAGAAGCAGCATATTAAACCTCCTGACTCTGATCAGGCAGATGCAACAGGCAAGTGCACTCTTGAATGGATTGGTGCTGGGAAAAAAGGGCTGTGAGCCCTTCATAAATAACGTCTACAAATTCACTTGAGTCGGCAAGGACAGCCACACAATAAAATGTAAGTGATAGGGGTTTGATCAGAGGGAGAGGTTGAAATAGTTTTCTGGCAAGGACTTGCCATCTAAAGTGGGCAGAGAACCCTCCGGGGGAAAGGAGATTATATTTGTTTTACTGAAACATCACTGTTCCCAGTAGATTCAAGATATACTAGGCTAGGTGGTTATGTACTCTAAAAAGCTCCAGATTATAAGCATTGTTTGCCCAGCCCTTGTTTGAACAAGTTCTATATTGATGTTTGGTATGGATAAGCCTCCACTCACACACAGAGTAAGATCAAAACTTGCAAAGAGAGCCAGTCCAGGTTGGTAGAAAATTAAGATGTTTTGGCCAGTATCAATTATTTTGTTGCTATTTAGAGTTACAGTGTATTTTAGCTTCCTTGTGTAGCTTTTAATGCTGCTGATAACTTATTTTCCAATGGCAATAATTCTACAGAGAGAAGAACAGTCACAGACGTACTATTGCACTCCCTTGAAGTAGATTTTTAGTCTCCTATATGGCTCTTTTTTCCATTACTTTGAAAAAGCAATTTCTTATCAGTATAAGTAGAGTAAACATCATGTTTACATGTTTAGCATACATGCTTACAAAGCTGTATTGTGCTATCATCTTCCTTTGAAGTTTAACATAATCCAAGCATTATGCATTTACAGTGCTATGAATGTCACTTTCTTGTGCACCATGATAATGACAACTGAGAGCTTTGATATGGCATTTAGCTTTGAATTTAGACTTTGGCTTCTTGTAAAATACAGAACCAGTGTTTCCCATAAGTAAATGAGACTCTGGCGGCCCACCATACTCTAATTTTCTGTGCCACAGTCTCATATTGATCCACACATGTTTTTCACCTCTTATAATAGCGCTGAAGATCTCCAATGTCACGTTTTGCAGCAGCAATCTCAACCACACAGACCAGACAATATATATTTAAGATGGGACTCAACCACACACACCACACAATATACAGTTAAGATGGCAATTTTAAAACAAGACAATGATTATCTGGTCTTTCAGTCAATGTTTAGTTACAAGTCAGGACTAATGGCTACAAGATTAAAAGCAATAGCTCATAGGCTTGTGCTAACACTGTATAGCTAATCATCAGGCAGCAGAGCCAGAGCTTAGTGTTATATTTGATTATTTTCTACATTTGATATTTTCCACAATTTCTCATTCATGGTCATGTTATTTATGAGATCTTTCTTTTTTCTCAAAGTGCACCAGATTGCCTTTGACTTTAAAATGTGCAAAATTTTCTTGTGGGGGAACATGCCCCCGGACCACGCTTAGGGTCCGAGGTCCACCCCCCATAGTCTCATGAAATCCTGTGGGAAACACTGATAGAACATATAACATATTTTAATTAGCAAACAACAAAAGACTCTGTACATTTGACTCAAACAAACAAGGATGGGAATTAAATCAAGGTGCTGTATGTGAAAAGAATTCAGCACCACAGTTGGGTGGACAGCACCACCTCAGGACTTTCACTTAGTCCAAAAGTAAAAACTGAATATGTATTTAAAATACTGAAATAACATATAAGCTACTACCTTTTCAGCTACTTGATCTAAATAGGGGAGGTGCGGATTCAGAACCATTAAGTTCATACACTTACCTTTTAGATGTAAGCGTATGAAATGGGGATTGATAATTCTGATTACTGAAATCCATGTAATCAGTCAGATCTAAAAGTACAAAAAATGATGAAAACAGGATTTTACAATCATACAAGGCTGAATTGACTGAATTGTTGTGGAACTGCAGCATATTAATGGCGACAAAAGCAGTCTTAACTTTACATTTAAAACACCCTTGCATGACTCGGACAAGACTCACAGGTGTGGGCTTCACACATCATCAGGCCATCAGAGAACATCATCTTCCTGTGTAGCAGTGCCAGTATTATGCGTGCACTGCCAAAGCCCTGGGGAGCTCTCAGTATTATGAAAAAATAGAGAAACAGTTGTGAGACAAAACTAAAGTATTTCAAGGAAATGAGAAAATATTTCATAACAACTTTCCACTGTGGCTTGTTAGCAGTGCATACCATATTATTCAGAGTTAGCAGCTGTCGTGCAGATGCATTGCAGGCTAATGCCAGGTTATGTATTAAAAAAAAATGTTAGGGCACTTTCACGCTGAGATAGACAGAAATATGGAAACTGGATGGGATGACTAACAGCAGCCCAAATGGAGCAATAACAAACTGATTTTTGCTAAAACTGTCATGTGCCCTGTGAGTTCCCTCGTTCCGTTGCAGATAATTATGATGCTTTTATTCTGCTCACTGTTCTCTTCCCGACCGTTATTAATCCATTTTAGAGAGAGAGGACATTATGACAGATGGGATACTTCTCATGCTCATGTCCTCCCACTTTGATTGCAGCGACCCATCCATACCGCCCAGGGGGCCATATGTGCTGTACTCCTCCTTGAAGGAGTGCAGAAAAGGGGCATGGAGTCACGCCAGCTCAGAGTAGCTTTGTTTCCAATACAATGCCAAACATGCCAAACACAGGCTTTGTCACTATTCAAGACAATTAACCTAGTGTTTCTTTGCAGCTTCCTCTGAAGTAAGCAGTTTCAGGTTCCAGATTAGATTTTGTCAGGAACAGAAAATCAATCATGCCATTTTGTACTGTATCCAAACCAAATAAACTGTATCATTTTCACATTTTGTTGCCAGAAGAGATGGTTTACTAACTGGGCTATAGTTCCCAATAAACAAATAGCAGTTTGGCTCCTGCACTAAATCACACTGGATTGACCCCAGTCCTGACAGGCACTGCAGGGCTCTACTGTGAGGGTTCTACTGTGTGAAAGTGTCCATTGGAAGGAATCCAGGGCTACTCTGTCATGTCAGAAAGAGCTTTTATGGACCATTTCCAGCAACACGTGCCATTTCTACCGACCTCAATAGTCACCTCTACTCGTCAGTGCTACCCTAGAGTGCTGCTATTGAAAGGATAGTCGCTCAGGTTGGCTGTTATCTCTAATGTACAATATCTTAGGCTTCAGAGGAAAGAGATTGAACAGGTGAATTTGCATCAATCTTCCAAGTCTCTGGCTCTGCAGGAGGCCCCTGCTCAGCAAGCTACAGCCTCTGTTTCTTGTCAAGCGTTAAGACAGATTGGAAGGAAGTAAGGAGGTCAAAGAGGTGACAAAATGTGATGAAAATACACATTGTGCTTTTATCCACTTATTTAAAGAAATCTGATTGAAAAGTACATCGCATTGAACTCTTGCGGTTGTTATTAAATGCATTAATTTGGCTCTGGCCTCATAAATCTATCTCAGTACATACAAAAATCACATTCTATTCTAGAAAAGCTACAAGTTAATGTTTCAGCGAGACACGCCGTAGCCATCGCTGATTTAAAGTACAACTTCCAAATACCAGAGCCATTACAAAACCAGACTAACATAAATGACCCTTGGTGGCTTTTCGGTCTCACTTCATCAAGAGTGATATGAACAAACCGATCCAGTCAGCTGGGTCCACTGTGTTAGATGCTGTTCCAATTGCCTCCAATCTAGTTCCCTTTGTAGAGCATGTACTGCCTCTGGCATTTGGAATCCATCCACCATTCAGAATAAATGAAACAACATGCTGTAAAAACACCCAAAACAATAGATATTCTATTACTCTGACTTTTTATAATGTTCAAAGCAGATTTGCGAATTGATATTACAAAAATCCTTTAGTCGATAATAAAATTAGAGACTCATGCAGACACAGCGAGAAAGGAATTGGTCATATTTTTCTGGTCCAGAAGGTGACAGTTATGTAAATGCAGCGTCCTAATCTGTCAGTAGCACTCCTTCAGGATTGATATTTTGACAGTATGACAGACTTGAGCCTTCTATTTTTGGGAGATGGCTTCAACTGTCAGAGACACTGACTGAACTGTCTTGCATCAGGAGAGAGATTATGTTTTAGGGCATATTCTTATTTAAGCGTTCAGTTTTTGATAGACCAAATGGAAATGCCTTTCATCCACTTGTTAAGGGCTGCAATGAAGGATCATTTTCATTACCTGTCTTTTTAATCTGCTGATTATTTGTTTTTAAATGAGTGAAAAATGAGGGCTGAATTGTTAAAAATGCCCATCACCAATTCCTTGAGACCAGGGTTACGGCTTCAAACTGCTTGTTTAGTCCTTTCAACAGCCCCAAGCAAAAACGATTCATTTACAATCCTAGAAAATAGGGGGAAAAAATGCAAATTTTCACATTTGCAAAGGAAACAGTGTTGCATTTATGATAGTTCTTGTTTCGCACAACAAAGAACTCGCATTGTGTATTTGAAATCACATCACCCAAGGAAAAGCCACATGAAGTAATTTGTCCAATAAGCATAGCCATCTAGTTGGCTACATCACTCAATTGCTGTGTTCATGTTGGGCCTATTTACTTGTAGATTAAGTGATGTGAAGTTTGGAAACTGAAGTGAAATGAAATAAAAAATCATAGAAGACCATGAGTAGATTGTGGATGCCCTCAAAATCAATTGCGATAGAAAATAGAAAGTTGTCAAACCTTTTGCCAATTAAATGCCCAATTCCTTCAAACTGACATTGGTTATCAATATAATGTTTGTATGTTTTGTATGTGTTTTCATGAGCATATAGTGTATTTTAAAAGCATAACACAAGTATTGTTTATGCATCAGCATGAGAAAAACCTCTTTACCACATACCATTACTTCCAACAGGGCGGTAATTTCCAGCCAATGTTATGCTTTTTATTTTTTTCAAAGCGTAACATGACAGGTAATACTAATGGCCTCATTTCCAGGTGCACAACACCCCCTGCAACTTTAACAATTAATGTAATGCTCTTGACAAACTACCCTCTCAATGAACTTCTGGCAGAGGTGGGCTTAACACAAAATGGCCATTGAATCATTTTGGGTGCACCATCAAAAACAACTCACAGAACAATTCTGTAAATGCATATGATCATGCACATTTACTTAAACATTAGTGGATACTTCTAGTATAAAAGGATCTGACACTGCATGGACGGGAGATATAATCTTGTCACTACTCTGCATACTGTACATATCCAGTGAACTTAGCGTTCACATGTGCCGCGGCTGACTAAATGTTCCTGGAGGCGGCAGGCATCTGACCCAATGACGGCCCTTATTCTCTCTAGCAGATGCAGAGTGCGCAATTACTGCTCAGACAATTACTACTCCTCGCAGTGCACAGCAGGCCGTTAGGTTCACATTCTGTCAAACGTGTCTCTCAAAAAAAATCTCCAGAGCTCTGCTGAAATGACTGAATCCTCTTCGGGGGCATTTTAAGCTGTCAAATTGGTAAATAGTGTATTTGGACCGACTAGAAGTGACATGGAGATTTCAGTTTATGATTGACAGCAGTGTATGTATGTATACATATATATATATACATATAGGTAAGAGAGTATTATTTACAGTTACTATAAAAATGTAATTTGAATTTTTTGAATTTGAATTGAGTTAATATATACTTTGTATTCCTGCAGCAGTCTTAATGTGGACCCATTTAAATAGGAATATTCACTTTGACAATACATTTTAAATCCTCCTCTCATCAAGCTTTGAGAGATTCGGGGCTATTTTGGGCTTTTATGGCCTGGCTCTCAGGTGGAAAATACTCCGGAGGAATGAGGGGTTTCTTCTCATATTATTAATCAAACCAACAATGCATCCAAAGAAGCCACTGGCGCAGAATGTACTTTTTTGCCCCTCAACGACACTCTGCTGACCAATTTCCCATCACTTGCTCTGACTCACCCCATTTTGAAGAAGCAGCACAATGGCTTTATTACCACGGCACAGGCAGACGGGGACTCATAAAGCTGACGGGTGTGATAACTCGTTCCCTACCTTGTCATGGCTTGGAGAGGAGGATGGAACAAAGGTGTGATGGAGAAGGGCATGCAGCCATCGTCCCGCAGTGTGCTCAATGGGTTTTCCCAGTGACACCCTGTCGCTCCAGATTTAAAGGCTGAGGGGAAGGCCCAGACAGTGATGGGTGACAGAGTGCCAGAGATGCACACAGGGCCGATGTACCTCTGTGTTTATGTCTCCAGTGCACATCTCCCAAGAGCAGTTTGTTCTCTTGACTGAGGCACTTTTAATGGTTCGGGTGAGAAGGGCATCGGTGCTTTCTGGTTCGTTTTTAAAAAAAAATCTTTTAGAGATAGGTAAGGTAAGGTGCATATCTTTTTTAGGGGAAAGTCCATTCATTTTTAATATCAATAGGATTAATATTAAAGCATCTCATAATATCATCAATATTTCATTTGGTCACCTATGGTTGCCTCCTAAGTTACAAAAATTGAACATACCTCCTCTCAGTTTTGATTTGAAACTCAGCTCTGTGGGTGAAAAATCAAAACATTAACATCATCTATGTAAAGAAAGTGCACAACAACAAAAAGAGCAACCTTTGTACCTTGTGCTAATGCAAAGCCAAATGCTAAGTACACAGTTTGCTGCAAGATTAGACATTGCGATGGCTAGATAGAAGGACATATAGTAAGAATGTGCACACCTAATACATACATCAGATGAATGCTTGATTGTGCCAAAAATTATAATCATTCTAATTATTATGGTCAAGATTGAGATCAATGTTAAACTTTTATAATTTATTTATTTGAAAAAAAAAAAGTCTTTTCAACAGTGACTTTAAATACAAGTTCACTCAAAAAAGTATATTGTCTTACAACAACAATATAAATATATAACTTAATTAATATAAAGACATTCAACATATGATGTGAATTATAGTGTCAGTTTTATTTGGAATATAAAACGTGAGCCAAACATGCCACAGCCTGGCTTAGAGTGAGATTGGGCTTCCACACAAAACAAAACAAGCACATCATCGCAAAGCAGAATGTGGCAACAAAAATAATTTTGTCTCGATTACCTGTTTCCATCATCATTGGAAGCCAAAATTGTAATCGATAATAAAATTAAATTAATCACACAGCCCTTAAGATCACAGTCATGGGTAAAACAAAGCAAATTTGACTGTTGGCAGGAAAACAGAGTTGTGAACCCTGATGTTCCATGTCAAATCACACGCTTTATTGAGCCAACCATCTACCCGGAACTGATCCCAAGAGGTTTTGCGATGCACTACTTGCAATTTTGCTTCTGAGAGAGAACAGTCATTATATCTGTGACCAGAATAGGTCACTTGTCAGAAAAATGTAAAAAAACAAAAAAAAAACAGGTTGTATTAAGTTTTTTTTTTTTACAAATGACCAATCCTGTGGTCTGTCTGAAATTATGGTAATCAAAAAGGAGCATTGCAAATTATTTTCTTTCTTGATGAATTTTTATTTGTTCCACTTTTGATGTTATTCCTGGTTTCATCATTTTCCTGTGTTTGTGCTTTTCACGTTTACCCTTTATTGTTAAATAACAAAAAATACTGCACACTTACAGAGTTTTAAATCCACCAAACCTGCCGATAAGACATCCCTGGGTGTGTGAATACTGTAGTAATTGTAAAATTTAATATAAAGCACTGTGTATGCTCCAAATCTATCTAATATAACAATAATCTATACAACTTCTGATAACCTTTACAGTGCTTGATGACAATTATTGAGATACACTTGCTGCTGATAGTTTACAGACCAATAGGTGATGAATTCATGTAAAAGCTTCGGCTTACAGGTCAGAGTATTTTGAATAGCTGAGCAGTTTAAGAGGTCATCACTGGTGGGAGGCTATCATCTACTATTCACGGCTCTGCAAGTTTGCTTGGGGGTATTGTCGACCTCTGCGCTGACACAAACTTATTGCTGGTGTAAATCACACTCCAGCCACACACCACTCCTGCCCTCTCGCCATGAATATTTAAACAAGTATACATACTGTACATACCATGCTGCCTTCCATTGTCTAGAATACTGCCTGAAGTAACTTTTGAATGATGCCTTAGTCTCAGGAAGTGCAACTTTGGACATTTTCCCTTACAACTTCAGTATATCCAGACACATTCTGATGACATTTTAGACGAGAAAATATCCAAAACCTGCTTCATGCACTCAATGTCTTTTTCTCTGGGAGGTTACTGGGGACACAGAAGTGACGGGGTGTATCCACACTAATGCATCTCTGCTCACAGACAGATGACACACCTCCAGACCTATCTGTTCATTTACCTCCACAATCAAGATTCACGGCTCTATTTTCTACCGCCCTGTTTGCCAGAGGTGCTCTGTTTTCCTCAGTGTTAAATGAATTAAATGGGCAGGCTGCCAAAAGCATTGCTCATTCCACATACCAGATATAGAGTGTCTACGACTCAGGTATGTATAGACAGAAATTTGGAGTGCGTTCCCACGTTGCCTTAGGCTGATTCAGAGTGATGGATTTTGGTTTCAGAGCTCTGCAGCGTGACCTCTATTTTTACAGGTCAACCTGTGCTAATGTCATGATATCAAGAAAAAAATACATTAATACTGCCTTTAAGTCATAATTACCAGAAGACTTGCTTTTAAATGCCAGTCCAGATTCCACACTCAGGCAAACAAAAAAAGTTGCTGAAGAATGTCACCGTGATGAGCACAGTCGCTCTGCTAAATGAGCTGAATTAAGCCTTGTGTGGGAGAAACGGCAAGCAGCAGACAGTCGAGCCTGGGCTTTGCATGACTGGCTCCATCGATGGCAGCATACGGAGGCCTGGTGCTGGCCAGGTGGCTCTTACATCTGGCCCATTAGCTCTCAACCACTGCAATGACTCTCCACACCACTGAGAGCCTGTTGAAATAATATCATCAGGACCCGTAAGTGCTGAAGGCCGCCTTGCCCATTGCCTGCTCGGAATAGCGTGCCACAGAAACCCTCTGAATCTGACCTGTCAGCTCGGAGGCCAGGTCCATTCCTGAATGGAATATCTTACAAAACTGTGAGGACACTGCACTGCTGCTCAGGTGTCAGTTTAGTGCAGTATGGGTTTCATCCCTGGAAATTATATAACATTTGAGTTTTGGAATGTTGGAAGACTTCAAATGAATTACAATACCAATCAATTAAGCTAAAAAAGGTGATCATCAGTTGCAGCCTTAAATGAAATAGGGTCAGGTCAGCATTTCGTATTATTTGGCAAACTTATAGTGCTGGCCATTGGCCACATACAGCCCAGAAGTGGCCCAGCATACCTAAAACTGATAGCAAAATATGTAAACAACATATATAGTGTATATGTTAGGGGTGTCACGATTTTTATTTTACATCAAAAATCGATTGAAATGAGCATTCAATTTCAAAGCTCAAATTCAAATGAAGTATCAATGACACATGCATACATATGCCTCACATACACATGCACTTTTAAGTCCATATACTAAAATTGCTATTACTACCATTCATTTGCATTTGTCTAGAATGTGTCATTAGCAAAAGCTTAACTTTTATTTCTTTGTATAACATGTAGCCAATGAAATATCATTATGGTTGCCTGCATCCTTTAAACCGCTCGCAAGATGATTGTACCACACTTATAAAAAAAAAATAGTTTTGATACAATTTGTAATGATTCAGTTGAACTGCTATAGCTTAACTATAACAAAAAGACATATCTTTATGGATATAGAACAACACAAAGTAAAGTCGTTGTCTGTGCAGAAAAAGTTCAGTAGTATTTTTCACAGATTTAGCAACTGAACTTAAATAATAGATGTTCTTGTCTGGGACCTCAGCCGAGATAATCTAGAGACACGTCTGTCTCTCGTGCATTTCGTGTCCCTGTCAGGTCGTGGTAGTTAACGCGAACAAAGCAGCCAGGTCTTTGGCCTTTACTTTCCAGTTCCCAGTCCCCTGACTCTCCAGGATCAACCCCCACCTCCAAAAAGCATGCCTCTTGCCATGAGCACTGCACCAAGTGACACATTCTATCCATCAACTGCTGTGCGGCAACATACGAAGCAAAAAAGTGCAGGGATGGCAAATTTTTCATGCATATGATATTCGGGCTACAGCACATCCACCTAAGTTAACCCAGGAGAGCGAAAGACGGTTCGTGGGGAGGGGGGCTTTGAAGATGGATTAGAAGATCACATCATGAGAAAAGAGGCTGCTATGAGCAAGCAGCACTTTCAGGACAAGGCCCTCAGAGCGAGTAGAGTGTGTGGGGAAAAGGAATACAGATGCTCATTTTGTACAGAGTTCATTTTCATGTCAACAGAGGAATACTGCGTATTAGTGCTGTCAAATACTTTAGATCCCAAGCTAAAAGCCACTATAATAAATACGAATAACAATAGATGCCACGGCCTTAAATTTGAAAATTGTAGTGCCACCGACATATTCTCAGATAAGTGGTGAACTTTTGTGTTCTCCTTTTTGGTTTGAGCAATCAATTTTCTTACAGCTAAGCTACATTTGGCATGTAAAAAATCTTCACTTCAGCACTGTGTTTTATGAGTGTAATTCCACTGAGCGAAAAATTAAATGCATAATTCAGGGTTGAACAGGCTGCCCAATTCATTTTACAAAAGGGGACAAAAGCCAGAGAAAAAGCAAACTAATCTGTGGATCATTCCTTAATTGATCATGACCGATACGGCAGCGATGAAGAAGGAAGATTTGAAATGTTGTTCTATTTTTCTCCTGCTGGCACCTAGTCTGTAAAAAAAAACAAATACCATTTTTTTGAACTGCTTTTTTGTCCTTAAATGACAAGGGCTTGCTGATGAAGTTGCGCCGAAATAAAGAAGGACCAGCATAATGAATGCCTGGATCTCTCTCTTGCCAAAAACTGCATTACAGTGCCTCTAATGGTTTCCCTTGTCTGAATCAAACTATCTGTGGACGTGCACCTTGCAAGAGCGAAATAAACCCTGAGAGATGCATTGTAGGAGGGAACTGGGGAGTTCAAGTGTGGAGGGGAAAAAAAGGCCTAGCAGATACACGACCCCATTCAAACCAGGGGCAGGGGCAAGCTCTCTAAAATGAACGACAATTCATCACATCCAAGGTGAGCAGCTCTCACTAAGCAGCGCATTTTTTATCTCAAGGACAGCATGTGGGAGAATGTACGAAGATGGCTGTAACAGCGGTATGATTACACAACTCTATAATTTTACCAAAACTGGCAGTGCAACATCATTTCCTTTGAAAATTGCATGAATTAACAACATGGATAAAAGGATAAGGACAAATATAACCACCAATTTTATGTGTATGAAATCCCAGTGTTAGCTCTGATCGTGGTACAATACACTTTCCAAGAAAAGGGAAGATTTCTTGTTTCGGCATGAATACTGACAAGAATGTTTCCTATCCTCATATGAAAGGATTATGTACCAACTGAGCAGGTCATTTAAAATAAAAAGGTAAGCAAAAGGCAACTGAAAAAGCTTCAGTTAAAAGGGTTCTGACCTGGGACTTCCTATCATCTACAATCCCACTATGGATTTGGTTAATAATGTTATCAGTTACACACAGAGGACCAAAGATTGAAGCTAGAAAGTGATTAAAACACATCCATTGAACACATTAGCAGTCAGAGTGCAATAGAATCTACCATTTTGAGTTTCCTTTGGAAAGTTGTCTGATCAAGATGAAGACAATAAAGTATGGTTGTTTTCTGGGCAACTAAAATATTAGTGACAGCTCCAGTGATATTCTGTAGTATCTGGAAAGTAGCTACAGTTAAAAGATACAATGATATTTAACACAGACTCTCTGAAAACCTGACTCTGATGCCAGTGGTACCCAACATTTTGAGCCTGTGACACTTTAAAGAACATGGACATCTAGTCCTACAATTGCTCAAAAAATCTCATAACTCCATTATTGTACAATAATCTCCACTTCCATACATAATTGGGCAAACTCCATCAGCTAATGAAGACTGTGTGATACAGTTGAAAGCGTTGGAGCAAGCTACTATGCAGGAAGTGGACCTTGAGCATTTTAGCCTATTGTTTAACCTTTTTTAAACCTTAATATAGGAGAATAATTATTAAAAAAAAAATAAAAAACTTAGAAACTGTATATAATTTATAGCTCAGGTTTGAACCTGCATATTTGCTCCCAGTAAGACCTGAATCAGAATTGTCCCAATTCATAAGAATTGTTTAGCTCACTGCCAGGTAACACACTCCTGGGTACACACTTCCCTAGTTTATTTGCATGCAGGACTTGAGCTATGCAAAGGAAAGTTGAGTTTAAATGCGTGGGCACTTTTTAAAATTGGATGATGTGGAAGATTTTAAATAACCTTGCGTGTTGGTGTTGCTGTCTCTCCCTCCGGCTCTTTCCTTATTTATGCTTCTCAGTACTTTCTATTGTGTGATAACTGTGTGACTTATAGTAGTTGAAATATACTTCTTTTTTATACTATATATACTATATACATATATATATATATATATATATATATATATATACATATATATATATATATATATATATATATATATATATACACACACTATATATACTTTTTTATACTTACTTTTCTTTTTTCTTTTTCCCCTGATGGTGATTGGATATGCGTGCCCTGTACTTGGCAGTGGCTTATCAAAGTTAGACTTCGATATATCTCATGGCTTTTTTTTTTTTTTTTTTAAATGGAGGAAACCAAGTTAGGGCACCGTGTCTCGGATGTCTGTGAGAAACATTGTTAATTTTGTCAGCTATTTTGTATTTAGTCTTATTCCTGTGTCAATATACCTTGCTAGCTTTTAATCATATGCAGTCAACCTTATCCTGATTTTTATTTAGCTAGGTGTTTGTCAGATAAAAGTCATTTCAAGTCATTTCAGGTATTTAAGGCATTTCAGTCTCATTTTAGTAAAAGATAGGGTTAACCATAACTATTTAGTCTAGTTTTAGTCAATGAAAAATGTTGTAAAGTCTTTTCAGACAGTTCAGTCTTTTTTTAGTCATCAGATAACATTCAACATTTCGGTCCAACTATGTATGTAAGAAAGACACATTTGATTTATTTTGATGCCAAATCAAATCACCAAATAGATGCATACATACATTAAAAAAAAAAAAAAAAGATTAGCTGAGGTATTGGGTGTTTTTGTTTATGATTGCGAGGTGACTGGCTTTTAGCTGGTTAGCTTGCTAGGGTTATACTGAAGCTCCCACTGCTGCTTAAAATAAACTTGCAACCTTGCTGAAATATCAGCATTTCCCACCTGCACATGACACACACACACACACACACACACACACACACACACACACACACACACACACACACAGGCATCTATCAATACACACTCACCGAGTCCTGCCTGTGTGCTGCTTGTGTGGTCCTGAAGGCACGTACAGCACAGAGGAAACCAAACTACTCCATTGAAAAAAGGAAATCTGTCTCTAATATTTTGTCTGCTCTTTTTGTCAACAAATAGAGAGATTTTGCTAAAGTGTTTGTCTTATAAACTACATCTAAATACTGTCTTTTTCGTCAACAATATTGCATGTTGGTAAAGTCACAGCTGGAGGAGTTAAATGACTTGGTTCAGTCTTGACATCGTCTCATTTCAGTCATAGAAAAAGAAGAACATTGATAAACACATTCCAACATAATTTTTGTTAATGACACTAACGCAAGTGAGACGAATACAGCAGACTTCATCAACTTTTTTCATATAAAAAGGTGGCAGGTAAACAAGGAGGATGCATTTTGGTCATTTTGCTAACAAGTGGGATGGCAACCTCCTCGTCCCTTGTTAAATCACCTGCTGAGTGTTTCTAGAATACCAAAGATGATATGACACTGGGCGAGATGGCTGGGAACAATATGGCTGTGAGATGTTTGCAGCTGATAATGTGATGAGAGATTTTGAACCCGACAAGCAGTAAGAATCAGTGGACGAAGACGATGAATTCACAGGCCATCTCTGCCAGAACCCTGTGGTTTGTCATTTGAGTGAGACAACTACTGCAAGCTCAGCAAGTCAAGCCCCTGCAGCTCATTACAGCAAACTGGACCGCTGTAGTTTCTCCTGTGAGTCAGGCTGCTGCTCATCCTTTATGGTTTGTCCATTGTTTCAAAATGTCACCTCAAAATACACGTGAGCACTCCTGAGCTCCTACAGCAATACAACGAATTGAATCAGCCTTTCTGTTGGATCCATTTTCTGTGTCCTTCGGGAGTTAGTTCACCCCTACTCCATCGCCCACACGCTGTATCATTAGGTTTTCTCTACGTTTCTAGTGTAACTTAGTTACAGCCCCATGGGAGCATCAACTCACCAAATGCATGTATAGTAGCGTGCTCAGGTCAAGTGCTGAAACAGTACAGCGAGACAGTTTGGCTTCTTTGCTTGCGATTATCATCTCCTGTGATGGACAAGAACAATTTAATTTCTTATTTCCAATGTGTTCTTCTTCTCAAAATTGAAAAGCTAAATCAAAAAGTTTCTTACCTTCAACTCAACGGGTGTCAAATGTGGAAAGTCTCACTTGCTGTACACTGGAGAGCTGAGGAGTCCTTGAGATCTGTGAGAAATATTAACCCCAGAAGTAAAACCATCAACATACATAAGTAGTGCTGCATGTTTTCATCTCACAGAGCCTTATGGCAACATCAAAACCTGGTAATAGAGGTCTGCACAGGGCGGGCTGGCTCTGTCCCGCCAGACTGACAGCAGATGTTGGTGGCAAAGACTTTCTTTTCTTCCTTTCACCAAGGCTGCGTATGTGCAACTTTAATGTACTTGGCAGTCTACTGTTTGTACATAAAAAAAAGACCTGTCACACTCAAACAGCACTTATTGGAATCTTTTTTTTTTTCCCAATCAAAAACCATTTTGTGAAATGTGAGTGGTGTGGGGCACAGATGACAGATTGTGAGCCGGCGGGCAGGCTCGATGCAGAGGATTGCAGGGGCTGAACGTGCGCTGCGGAAAATCCTGCAGATGTGGCCAGATATGGTGCAGAAAGCAGCAGGAGTAGGGACTGCTCTTTAAAACATGCGTCGGGTCTATTGATTCAAACTTTGTGAAAAGAACAAATCTATTCCTCATCCACATATCAAGTCTGTTTAAAAGAATCTTATGGCCACGTTCTACAGTTCTGTAAAGCTCAATCTAGATGTGGAGCCTATTTCGATTTTGAAACAGCAGCAAACAATATTTAATATTCAATACTCCCAACCAAGAGGCAGTTTTCTGGGGGAAAGAAAAAAAAATTGAACAAGCAAAGCATCTCAGACTTGACATGCATCACTTCAGAGGTAAAGTACATTTTGTTGAGATTATAGAATTCATCTTAAAACAAGGATACAACACTTTAAATATTTTAATCATTTTTACATCTAAGGCTAACTAACAAATAATTTGATTGTTTATAGGGGAAAATGTCAACAGTCATCGTGTTTCCCTACAGCCAAGGTGAGGTCCTTATACAAGTTGTTGGCGTTTAAAGTTATGGTTGACAGCTAATTGATTGATCGTTGCAGCTCTACTTACATCTAGCATTCCATTGTTAAAACAACAAATCATTAGTCCAAAATGACTGCATTTTTATACAGGAATGGTTTACTTTTCACCAGGCACCTGTTATATCCTTTAATGCGTGGGCCGAAGACAGCAATATTCAAAATGTTGGACAAATTTGCAGCTAACAGTTAGCTTGAGAAACAGAGTGTAGAAGGACAGTTTACTTGATCATTGGTCAGGCCTACAGTTGGCAACATGAGGGCAGGATCAGGCAAACAGTTGTTGGACAAATTGTTAGGACAAGACAGCATTAGAAATACCATTGTCTGAATTTTACCTTGAAGGCCTGTTTACAATCTGACAAAAAGTTATGCAGAAAATACCACCTCCATTTAACAGTAAAGCTATCGGGCCACCGAGGAACAGCTGTGCAGGCAGGTGACAGGCTGGTGTTAACTACAGTAGACAGATATTTGGAAGTCATTTCTAACCATTTTAAGTTGGAGAACCATGTCCCAATCCCCAGGTAGTGGCTCCCCAAAGCCTCGTATCTCTTTGTCATTTTGAGATATGGCATCATAAATTAAAAATGATGGAGGGAAGACAAGATGTAGCAAGTACCTTTGGGATAACCTGTAAATCCTCTTATTCTTAGAAATCTAGACAACTAAAACAAAACTATTACTTTCAAATATAAAAGATGTTAAAAATTGTATCCAGATTCACTTGTTTAAGAGGAAAAAGAAACACTGAGAAAATTACTTAATGCTTAAATGATTCATGCATAAAAAGGGCCATAGGCATATGCACATGCAAACACTTCAGTTACAACCCCTCTACAGCCATGTTAAACCTGCACAGGTGCCAGGACTGTGTGGCCTTGGCTCTGCTTGACTGACATCTCTTTCATATAAACTAAAATACAGTTTATCATGCCATAACATCTGTTGTAAATGCACAACTTCAGCCAAGTTCAACCTACTAAGAAATTAAATGAAAAGTTGTTATTTACATTGGGTTTAAAAAGCTACTGACAGGTTAACGACCCATTTAAATGACAATTTATGTGCGCCCCAATTGCTAACTGTTACAGTCAAATATGTACAATTTCACAATTAACAAACACTCGCCTGCTGCTGAGGCCGCCGCCATCTTTTAAGATCTTTTGAATCCACTTCTGCTGAAATTTCTGCATTTTCCTTCATACTTGACAGAAGGTCTTTCTAAGTTTTATGGTAAAAGGGGGAAAAACGCTAATTGTTCCCAATGAAGTTTTTTATTTGTTTTTTTTTTTTTAACTGAGCTGTTGAATTGTCTTCCCCTTTAGGAATCAAAGTTTAGTGCAACAACCTGGACCTGCCACCTGGGGCCTGTAGCCCCAGGTGTTTTCTATTTCGACAGGTGTTAATGAGTTTTATTAAAGCTGATAAAGTTAAAGTAAAGGGCTGATTTCATGAGTAATATCCCTGTGCTATATTGCTGTGGAACTGGAACAGAGGCATACCTATTTCTATTTGATATTCATGAAAAAGAATTAACCCAGTTTCACTTCACATGAGAATATGAAGGGTCAAACTACAAATTAATGTTCAGAATACCACTGGAACCTTTCTGTTTTAAGTCCCTCTCAAGGTTTTTATAAAATCTACTTACACGCACACAGTAAGACATCATGAATGTAACTTTACATTTGATTTATCGCCATAAATTATACACAGTAAATTCTTCTCACATTTATCTTTATGTAGGTCTTGGTTGTGGTCTTGGGTTTGTGTTGGATGCAGTGAAGTCTGGATCCATTTTGGTGCCCATCATACGTTTTATATTAAGAAGATCTGAGATTGTCCCTGCCTTAAGGATAAGTTCACCCAAAAATGTAAATAAAGTCTTTAAAAGACTTTATTTACACCCTTTTTTAAGCCAAAATCTTTATGTAGCTGCTACGCTAAATGCATTATCCGGGGTTTAAATAACATTAATTCATAGTGTAAGCCTGTGTAGATTGATTAGATCTGAATAATCAAAAAAGCAACTCAAAAACCCTGCTGTTCAAGCTCACTTTAATGTCATGCAATTTCCTGTGATCTCGTGTCAGAGTCAGACACCCCAAAAGACCAGCTTGAAGCTTGTAAATCTCACTCCCAACAGAACATATCCAATCAAGTTTGCTCTGTCTGCTTGCTTCTACATTGTTATGCCAAAACAACAGAGCAGCAGGGTGTCATGTTGATTAAGGAGACCGCCCTTCAACTGGAGGATGCTGCGCTCGGGCCCCCGTGTTGGCAAGCATCTGTCCGATTGTTGTGTGTGTGTGTGTTGTGGGCGACACAGTGAGCCCACGCCCACGAGGCCTGTTCTCCTCGCCACCTGGGAAGGATTTCAATCGCAGTCACGACAACTTTAGGGAGATGAGCTTATGCTCTGTGCGATTGTGTGTTTTCTGCAGCATTTTGGCACACACCATACATCAGTAAAATCAATTTGTGGCGACATTTCTTTTTACAAGACATATTTGTTTTCCAGCCACAGTTCATTGCAGCCATATTGGGCTTGTTTGGAGTAGTGACACTAACAAAATCCTCCATTATGTGACATTTGGTTGCCTAATCAGCCCAAACTTAGGGTGAAATTTCTGTGAATGCTACATCCTTTACTTCTACTGTACACCCAGGCTGAGAATTTCCAAAGGGATCATCATCTAGCAACACATTTTTCTAATTGAAAAATCTTGGATCGCTATAGAAACTGAATCCGCGGCATAATCATGCCAAACCGTCCACCTGAGACAGCTTTGCCTACATAATTAGAAGCTCTCTTTTAATGCTGAAATCATAAAAAAAGCGATGAAAAATCAGGGCTGATCTGACGGGGCAAAGAGTGATGGTGGCTTGTTAATTCGTAATCACGTTGAATTAATGATTGAGTGAGACTGAGAGGCACGGGGCATATGGAAAAGAGAGGGCTGCAGATGCTCCCCAGTGCCCGGGGGGCTTCCAGGAATGGGAGCAACTCGGTGCCTTGTCACACATAACCACGCCTGTATGCATGCCCATAAGCATAAACACACACACAGACTATCCCGACATGAAAACATCTCTGATAAGGAAATGGCTTCGGTTTTATTCAGCATTCAGACCGCATAAGACAATATTTTTTCAGCTTATATGTTAGTGGTTTGGATGTTGACAGCCAGAGGGAACTTAAATAATGAAAGAGAGATATTTACTCCTCCCTAGACAGTAAATTGCAGAGGGAATGTCTTTCCTTTCCTTTCCTTTCCTTTCCTTTCCTTTCCCCACTTTCCTTCCCTTCATCTTGACATTTCTGAGCATATCATTAATATAAAAAAGCGCATCCTTGAACAGATTTTTGTCAATTTACCTAAACTGCTTTCTACTTGAGTGCCTCAGCCATCCACTCCATATCTTTAAACTGGATCGCACCAGGGTAAACACACACAACAAGTACAGGCCGCAAATTGAAATGAAAACCGAGAATCCCCTCTTAACGCCTCAAGCGAAAGCAGAGGGGGTTTTTTTTCTTTGACCAAAGGGATTATCTGGACAAGCCACAAAGAAACCTCCGTGGATTCATTTCTTGGTCTGAGAATATTGCACATCCTATCTTCTGACATACAATATAGCCGAGGGATGCTGGAATAAGTGTCCTGTGAACAGCATCTAACTGACTGCTATCAACATGTACAGCTGGCATTAAAAAAGGAGGAGAAAAACCCTTTATCCCATGACAATAAAAAAGTGGGAATGGATGTCTTGCTGATATTTTAAGAAAATGAAATACTGCAAACCCAAGAAACAGCATCTTTTTTTTTAATCATTTATGCTCATGGAATCAGGTATGGATTGGGATTTTGGAATGACTGCTGGCTATTTCTACTTCTTTTGTTTTCTACTTGTTCTCCAGCATCAAAGCATGGACACATCATTAGTGTAGAAGTTCAGAGAATACCTCGTATTCAAAGCTACTCTCTTGAACTACTTGAGCGGAATTACATTTTTGATGACTGATGTGCAAACAGACCTTAATTGAACCGGTTCTGACATTGTCATGCAAAGGTACTTTACTCTGTTCTGGTATAAGCATTGTTTCCCTATAAGGTTCCCTTTACTTTATTGGTACCCTCAACAGTTTTCAAAGCGCCTATAGTCAATATTTTCATATCAACAATGTACGAAATGACAATGTGAAAACTGTGAAAACGTGAGAGGAGTCGCTCTTTAACCAACAGAGAATTATCAGCTGAATCTGCAGCTCATTGTTCAGCTGTCCGCCTGCAAACCAGCTATTTCATTGAAACATCTCTAAAAAGAACCCTATACACCACCTGCTCTGCACCAAGCAGCAGACGGACACAGTTAGAGACTAACTGGTGAACATAGTGGCACTTTTGGGGGTTGGTGGAGACCAAAAACAGAGCTAGCATAACATTCACCAGTAACCTGACACGCGAATCCAAAAAAAGTTGTATAAAGTATTTGAAACATTTGAATTATAAATACATTTCTTATTGTTTATAAGTGTGATAACAGCTATCATACAAATGGATAGAAATATACTTATTTAAGTGCATCTGCATGGTGTAAGAGTACAGTCAAGTACACTAAATTGTATTTCAGTATATCTATAGTAGTAACAATGATATATCAATAGCAAAGTACAGTGATAGTACATTTGAATTTGTACATTTTTAGTACATTAATCACGTGTTTATTAGGTTTATTAGGTTATTAGTTATTTTTACATGGGTCTGTTACTGTTGGATGTGTAAAAAAGATCCCCACATCAATTTAAAAGCTGATGATGAGTCAGTGTTGTGTTCACAACTTGATTCCGCTGCTCCCCCCAAAAAATCAGCTATCGCAGGTTTAAAAACAGCTATTCATCTCTTGCTCTGATGACTCAACACGTGACAACTTCATGCCCGTCTTCTACTCTTACTTTTAAAATGTATTCATTTATTCTATATGAGGTAGTGTATGTGTGCTGTGAGCTTCAGATCACAGGCATCGCCATGGAGAGTAAGCGCATGCATGCCAATACAACATAAGACGGAGCTCTCATTCAGCTGAGAAGAGACTAACATAGCAGATTACGCCCATACTGTTACTCCCCACTGACACGACATCAAACTAATAATATAAAGCATGTTTCGGGATGAGTCACGTCTAATCCTACACGTCAGACTCAACTTCAGTCTACAACTCAAACAAACTGGTTCGTGGGAAGAAATTTCAGCTTGAACTGATTAGAGGAGAGTGAAGAATGAAAGAGCAGAGGGCACAGATTTGTGAATGAGGCAATCTTCCTGATTGAACTCGGGCTAAGCTTCATTTAGCTGCTATTGAGACAGAATAATAGAGAGTCGACAGTGTGAACTCGTGCTCAAACATGTAGTTTGAGCCTATGGGCACTGAAGGCTAATTCGGTTTCAGTGACACATGCTTTTTTACCACTTAAGCCAAAATTCCTTTTGGCTTAACTAGTGATAAAACTGTTTCAGAGACACAGCAGAAGCAGAACGTATATGACCGATTATTAGAGTCAACATGTGACTCAAGCTTTAGGACTGTATTGGTACAGTACTGACAGTGTCAACCTCTGTCAGGAGCAGGGAAACATTTTTTGCACAGGAAGCCCTTTTGAGGAGGAGTAGCTTTTATTTTTGGTCCATCTTTGGCGTGACTTGGCACACCTCGGTGCATTTTAATTGGCAAAGGAAGTGCAAATCAACATGGCATGTTGCCCTAAAGAAGTGTACAGTCCTTAATGACTTTGTAGCCTTCTAATTAGTTAAATTTAGTTCAACTGATTCATTTATTTTTGGTGTTGATTTCCAGTCTTGGCGTCTTTGTCAGGATTTCACAGGACTTTCTGAGATCTGAAACGTGTCCATTTTATTTGTCCTCACGGAAGCCTCGATTTGGCGACTGTACTTTGAGGGTCACTTATCTGAGTCACCATGCTGCACTTAAGTAAGCAGGAGCAAGAGCTGCTCCTTTCACTTTGCTCTCCTCATGTGACTTACTCTCTGCTGACTTCACCATTACCACCATGACAGGTGGCAGCTGTGGTATAGGCTGCATTCACATCAAGTAAGCGTAACGGGGAAAACAGAAAACTTCAATTCGTCATTTCCCTTTAGAGCTTGTATTTCAAGATGGTGAGGCCAGAAACATGGTCCACACATGTATGTGGGCTCAATGACAATGCCTGGCCCGGCCGGCACAAACTAGCATCCCCAGTTAAGATACTCAATGTGCACTCTAACGCACAGGTGAAGGTAACATCAGTCCGCAAAGTGGCCGTATAAAGCTAACCAGGGACTGCATTAGTAGCCAGACACTGTGTCTGTCTGCCTGTGATTACATTCTATGAAACATGAATGCAGCAATAGCATTCAATATCTGCCAAGACTTACTGTTTTCTTATTGTTCAAATGCGCCCTGTTATCGTGATCCACACAGTCATAGTCAAACGAGCCAGGCTAGACACCTCCATTGTTTTACATGAATGTAAATGACTCCAGCCGCTTGAGCTTCTAACCTCCGACACCACCTTCAAAAAACTCATCTCCTGCCTCTTCCCACCTGCCACAGAGGAGGTGGTGAAGAGTGTGTTAACTGCACAACTCTGACTCTGCCGTGTTGATATTGGGATCCTTTTTAAAATAACTTTGAGGTTTTTTTTTTTTTTTTTCTGGACTAGGCCACCCTGACTAAAATAGGATGGCCTTCATCTTAATAGAATAAGGTCTCAGATGTTGGCTCAGAATATTTGCTCCTGCCTGTGATGCTTCAGTCTTGCAGGAAATGTCCCCCGCCCCCCTAAGTTCTCTGTTTGATGATACTTTTCCTCCCATATTGCAATGTATATATTTGCAAAAGTCCCAGGTCACCACTATGGAGAAAATTGCTTGGTCTGAATATTAAAGGGAGACACTGCAGGTGAATAGGTAAAAAATAAATCAGTATCTATAAATCTATAAATCAGGCTATGCATGATTAAACCCACCTGTGGAAACCATTAGAATATAGATAGGAATAGAACTGGAAAGCTTGGTGTATGTAAGAGGAGATTTCTCAGTCCATACTCATCAGGAGAACGCGGGTGGACTGCGAAGGGAGCTTATGTCGACCAATATTTTATTTCTTGTTAAGTGGCGACCTCTTGTGGCCACAGTAAGTATTACAGCAGCAAAGGAGGGAGTCAGGTGAAGTGGTATAAAAGGGAAAAAATGGATGGATGGTTGAGTAAAACAAGCACAGGTGACCACGCTGTTTGACCACTGTAATGTTCATCACATACATAATGTAACAACAATTATGTACATAACATCGTTATTTTACCCAAACCATAATGTTTTCCTAAACCTAACGTGGCAAGCAAGCTAGTCGTTTTGGTAGGAGGATGTGATGAGATTTCTGGCTCGGAGAAAACAGGCCTTAGATATGTACATTTTTAGATGATAAAAAAATGGTTGATTACTTAGATTAGATTATTTTTTGTATTACAAGTTTTCTGATTTTTTTTTTGTTTAAATATGCAATCTTTGCATGCATTTCCACGACATAAATCTGAACAAATATAAACACCTAAATGTGTATTTCTGGAAGTCTGAAAGAGGACATGTTATGGAAGCCCATAATGTCAAAATGAATCTGTAGTGCCTCCAGTTAAACAGCTAATTTACGTTGTACATATATATATATATTAAAAAAAAGCAAGATAACATCCAACAATTACATGCCCACATGCACATTTTCCTGAAAAACAGGCGGAGGTGATAAACATCTGATAGCCAGCAGTCTTAAGGCTCTATATGACTCACACACAAGATTAATTGAGGCCAACTGAGTGTCTTCTTTATGTGCTTTCATCTGGTATGGAGACGAGATTTGATGAAGCACAAATAGGAGCACACACATGGCCATCATGCTCGGCTAAAGATACAGATCTTGGAATTCATTTAGTATTGTAAGTATTGTAAAAAAAGGTGTACAAAAAAGAAAGTAAATAAAGCACAGTAAGGCTAAAAAGCAGGAGAATTCTTTACAGTACCTTCAGTTATGTTTTTCTTCAGGTCCACACTTGCTCTGTGTTATTTTGTGCATTGCAGGCCATAAAATAATACTTCCAGTTTATGGTAAATTGAATTTTGCACGGCATACAGAAAAAATGTCTTTTTCTTCATCAGTAATTTAGTTCTATACAAAATGACCCCAATAAATATTTGGTAAACAGTGAGCAAAAAGAACCCCACATAAATATTGACTTGCAATTTCTGTGTTGGTAACAGCTTCTGCTTTTATTATTTTGTTCTCCTTTGCTCATCTTCTGGTAGGTAATAACACTTTAAGGTCACTTTATTGGATGTAGCAATATTAGGTGGGTCTATAATTCATATTATATTACAAACAGACAGCCACATCAAGAGATGAGCACCATCTTTCAGGAGCCAGCTCCATACAGCTTGGACTTAGGCGGGAAAGCTAGTTAACCCAAAACAGGCTGTGGGAATAACAGACAGCACTCTGTCAATCTGGGAGGTATTTGTATTTGGATTCATTCACAGATCCCCGTGTATTACTGAAGGGATATTATTACGTTTCTTTATGGACACATTTCCACCATACCATACCTGTCTTTCAACTTAAACTTCATTTTATTATGCTATAGTATGATTGAAAAGCCATCATCTTAAATCTTTAAATAGAGGATTGTTGAGAGTGTGCGTGCATTGATTAAGAATGTACATTATATCCATCACAGGGGGGAATTTTATAGTGATTGAGTTAATTACTGGCTCCAGGGGACATACATATACCCTGCATAAAATTTTCAACAGGTCATCATATTTGTATGACATGATAGGTCTTTGCCAGCACCTTTTAAGAAGAGCCAAGAGTGTTTTTCTGATTCCGGTTTTAGTTTAGGCACCTAAAACTACTGTGGGTCATGAAAAACATAAATTCAAAGCTCCTTCCGAAAAGATTTTGCAGCAGTATAACGTTGTAAGTTAACTTCTGTATAATCAGGCAGGCAAAGTGACATTACTGAACGTTATGTTAACGGTGTATTATAATGTTTTCCTAAACCTAACCTAGTAGTTTTTACGCCTAACCTAACCAAACTGCAATCATTTCACAACGTTAATGACATTCCAAAAGTCATAATCTGTGATAATATGTGAAGTCAGCAAGCTTTATTTTGAAAGTCTACCCTTACATTGCATATTTATTCTGCTCACTTGACCGCCGAGCCCATCACATGCAAAACAAGAGGGGTAGGTAGAGTGTCATAGACCAAGCTGCCGTGTTTGATGAGTTGGCAGCGACAGTGTTGTAATCTGGAAACTTTTTCTAATGGATTTTTCAAAGGCTGTACTCAGAAAAAAAAACTCATGTAGCATAGCCTCAATCCCATGCAATTGTATGTTCAGTAGATCCCATATAGCCGCACTGTGTTGTGTAAAAATAATGCTAAATAAACCACTTGCATAGAAGCCTCTCATGGCTGCCTCATGCTTGTTCATTGGCCGGCTCCTTGGCCAAAGGTCTGTGCAGGTTCATCTCCCAGCTTGGCCAAAGGGTAGCCAGAGAATGATGCCAATCTGTGGGTGAATGAGCAGTTTGTGAGAGGCAGGCCATGGCAGCAGTGGATCAGTCTGATGTGATCTCTCAGATTTTAGCACTTGCTTTCCTCATGTTGTTGCTAATCTTCATAATTCAGTGATCAGTTATCAGTCGTTTCGCTCGCTCTCTTTTGTCTTGATCAAATACAATACACAGCACAGTGTTGTTGCTCCCACTACAGCTGCTGAGCTGGTCTCCAATTTCTGAAGCAGCTGATTGATGCCACTCATCCCAGCTCATTATTACAGAAGTAAGCACTGGCCGTTCCTCTGTAGAAGTGGGAAATATCAAAATGCACTTAAGTGTTCCTTCGGAGAGGTAAGCCCACAAGAGGTATGAGACCAAAGCTGCACCTCAGTGGTTGTTTGGCTTGTTTTCTCGCTTCTATCCCTGCTCGCCTCTGAACACAGATGGAGATTCATCTGTTGCCTGTTCCCTCTTGACTCGTTTTCCCTTTCTATTCCCATCTTCTTGCCCCCCCTCCCCCTCTCCTTCCCTCTCAAGAGCCTGTCTGCCAGCAGAAGCCCTGTACCTCACCGTGCGCTTATCAGACAGTTTATCCTTTTCCTGTGGGCGCCGTCCTCCATCTGTGGCTGTCACAGCCAATCGCCACGCCGAGGGTCCATTCCAAGCCGTGATTTAGACACCCGGCCTTGCCAGCGCTGCTCTGTTTACCCCCTCTTTCCTCCCTCTCATTGGAATGTTTCTGGACCCGTACGTCCTGCCATCCAAAATTCAACCGATGAATGAAAACAAATATACTTTCTTCCCTGACATCCTCACACCTTTACACTCATACATAATCACAGTATAGAAGTCACAACATCCTGCACCAGACAGGCAAAGTGAATATAGTGTATTAAGAGTGGAATGATAGGATGGGACTAATGAATAGGCACCGTGTTTACATTCCTCAGTGCTTAGGCTCTCTCCCTTAATAGCAGGGCTACAGTCGTGGCGCTCAGCACTTGCGAACATCCTCAAGAGGTACCTTCGTTAATATTTTACTCAGTAGAGATAGTAAATAACAAGCAAGGCATTTCCAGAGAACAAGAGCAAACAGAACACAGCGAGAGAGAGGGAGGAAGAGGCAGAGAGAGGGAGAGAGAGGGCGGCTGTCTCCAGAGTGTCAGCCACAATTGCTTTCTCATTTTTAACTTGTCAAGTCGGCTTTATCTGTTTTATCGCCGATGGAACTCCTAACGCACCAAAAGGCTAAGGCAGCTTGACAGAGCAAATATGGCTATTACAAATTTCGATGGGGGCTGCAAAAAGGAGATTTAAGAAGGGGGAGGAAAAAAAAATCGGCTCTTCTCCCGCTTCCTCAAAGAAACATAAAAAAGATACAAAACGGAAAATAAACAAAAGCCGAAGTCCTCAAGCAAGCTGCGCGGATTTGCTTGAAAACCATGCTAAATAGTGTTTGTTCAGCAAGGTGTGAGGAAATAAAAGGTAGCAACTGCACAACCCTCGCGCAAATCCTCCGAGCTGAATTTAAAGTGTCAGCTCCCCGTGACAAACAAATGGAAATAAATAAATAAAGTGAAAACGGAGCCAAGGTTGGAGTGCACCTCCCATCCCAGCACAGCAGGTGAGTGAGAGATAAACATTTGTGCAAAGTCGGCCGGGTCTAGTCAAGCGGCTGCTACTCCTGGTTCATTTGCAGTTGCCAGCGATGTGTTAAATGGCCATCTGTGATGGGGTGAGAGCCCCTGTAATGACTTCCTGTCTGGGAAGGAAGACTGGCGTGTAGGGAGGGCTGAGACACACAATCCGTTTGAAAACATGAAAGGGGCCGTTGGGAGTGGAAAAACAGTGGATGTTCACGCTTTCTTATGTGAAAAATGTCTGTTTGTGGGGCCCCTCTGAAGTAACAGTCGGCATGAATTCTCAAAGTGGGTTGTTTGAAGTTTAAAATAGGGGATGCTGATTAAAGAAATCGGTCTTCTCCGTGACATTCCACCTGAAATCTATATCTGCTGTCTGTAACAGCAAGACAGATGTGTTTCATATTCTATTCCCAATGGAAAAAAATGGCACATTTCAGTGGCTTTTTGTTTTGAAAACACAAAAATGTCACTTTTGTAGAAGACACTGAGATAAAAATGTCATTAGTTTTTACTTTTTTTAATTCCTGCAAGTACGATCAGTTGGTGATTATGATATATCAAATGTTAAATCAAAATATATAGGCATTGCAGCACTAAAAAAACAATTAACCTTAATTATACAACATTTTAATTAAGATCAAGACCAGACTGCTTATTGGCAGGTACACCTTGATCATCCAAGTCTATAATTATTGTTATACAACAGTTACAAATAAACGTGGGTGGTACTGAGTACTAAAAAACAATATATGTGTTAATACATCCAACTGTCTGCAACAACATCAGTAATGAGCGTGGATGTGGTGGTCCTTAAGGAGATGATGCTATGATTGAAGTTAAGTTGCCTCATGTCTTAGTTAATGAGTGGCCATGTCTATGTTTCTAGTGTGTCTTGTGTCAGTTTGATTAGTTTGGCTCAGCATCCAAGAAGAAGAAAGGTACTGTCACATGTAGCCAATATAGTGAGGACCCAAATGCAAGACACCCAGGAGGCAGGCAGGTGGAAAAGAATGAAAGGCGACCTTCAGTGACAAAGCTGGAGTCCAAACATGGAAAATATGAAATGGAAGAAACAAAAAGGCAGGTGGCAAAAAAAAAAAAAAAACACATGAAGCTGGCAGGTGCAAGTCAGGGAACTAGAGAAGTACCAAAATACAAAAACTAAATCAAGGACAAGCCAAAGAAACACTGGGAACACAAGGAACATGAGGAACACAAGGACTGAATTGGGGAAAACAAGACAAAGGGCAGAAAGTATTACAACATGACACATAGAAAATAAATCATTTAAATTCTCATCTTGAGTTACACTTTTTTATCTTTATTCGGTTCCGTTATTTCTTTATTTGCCGTACTGACAAAATTCCTCGCACACATGCACTTAGTGAACAAAGTCTGACTCTGGTTCTGACAGGCATCATCAGTAAAATGTAGAATCCATTTAGCAGACAGACAGTCTTATATTTGCCAGCCGTGACAGCGCCGACTGCTGTTTTCAGTTTGTGACTGTGTGTGTGTGTGTGTGTGTGTGTGTGTGTGTGTGTGTCATCATGGCAAAAAATGCTCCTGGTGACACCTGAACAAACAGAAATGATTTTGGATATTTTGGCAGGTGATTTCTGTCTGTCTGCTGCTTCAGCATCACGGACAGCACTGCGGATTTATCAATACGCAGCAAATCAGCGCTTAATGCTATATAACATAGAGTCTTCGTCATACAGAACCACTTGCAGTTAATTGTATTCATATGTGAGATATCATAGTTGTCATGAACAAACGCAGCAGATGCTCCGCTCTGTTGCTATTTGCGTGTCCATTCCGAAGCACCTCTGAAATGCGGAAGGTCTCCCCTCAGAGGGCATTTGCTGCTGCATAATTGCCCGTAATCATCTTTTCACCCGGCTCACAGTGTAATTTTATAGCTTGACAGCTCTCTACTTTTGTGTTTCTACTTTCAGCACCATCAGCACTTCTGTGTTCAGGTTCTGTGGCAGTAATTTAGCTTTCACTCCAGATCTTTCACGCCTATCAGTGTGACTCATGATCTAAATTTAAATAGGATCGCCGCTATGACTGAGAAAGACGGATGGCGAAAGTAGACTCTGCCGCCAAATGTGTTGTTTTCAGAGTCTGGATTGAGCCAAAGTGTTATTTGTAAGACGAGTTCATTTGTCTTGTCTCAATTTGCACTTGATAAGAATTGGCTGCAAAGCCTTTGGTTCATCATTCAGCTGATTTAGCTTCGGGCTAGTTCTGCTAAAACTTGCTTAAATATGTTAAATGGAAGCAGGCAAATTTAAACACTGATGATTTTAATGCTCTGAATTAAATTAACACTGACAATTTTGCTTTCTTATCGGCTTAAACTTTACCAAAATAAGGTGAGTGTATCTTCACATGCATCTGAGTGAGTGGGAGGAATCTTCTGCCCGCCTGATGCCTCCTGCACGGAGCTTATTCCGTTGCAGAGAGGCAAAGTGAGGACAGGCGCTGGCCGCGAGCGCTTTCCACTCAGCCATGAAAACTGTCTCCGCCGCACGGCTGTTTCGGAGTCTGCCACCAAATCAGCCCGCGCTAATGACACATGACCCCGGGACGGCGGCCCTCGGGGCTGGTCAGCGGCTCGCCTCTGTCATTTTGAGACCTCGCCACCCACCATTATACTGTCCATCTCTGTTGCCTTTCACTCAGTCTCGCGCACATACACAACAGTCCCTCAGAGCAAAGTGAACCCAAGGTGCTCACCTGTCTGGCTCCCGCTATTAGAGCAATGTTCTGGGTAATGGCAGCAGGATTTTTTTATGTGTTTCTGATGTGTTCTGTAATATTGTGTTTTATTCATGTGTCTGAAGAGAACTGTGACAACGCTTTCTCATTTAAAAACACTAACTTGACTATATTTAAGATGGCAATTAGGCAGCAACCACTTTGGCTGCATTTTAAAAAGCCAGTATGACATGGAGTTATCTCCTCTGATGAATTGAAGTCAATGGGAACACTGAAAACAAACTTTACCCTTGGAGTACAATGTCAAGTGTTTTCTGACAAGAAGATAAGTTCTTTTTTAAAGCGTCTTTGTGGCAGTTTTTAAAAAAAGGCATTGTCACGCACAGAGTCAGCTCGAACCATTAATCTGATTCCATGATTTAAAATGTGCCTTCAGAAGCCCGAGGACATCACCAACTCCGAGGCCACAATCAGGATATTTCCTAGTCACCCACAGCACCCAATTACCGTCATTTACTCGCCAGGGTTGATAGTGTGGTGATGAATGCCAGCCACCAGCTGCTGAGGACTCTAGCTCTCAAAACCCACAATCTAGTCAGTACTCAATTTTTCTCCTCCCGCTTCTCTTCACACAGTCGGATGCTAAATGATTTACAGCGGTACCCACCGCTGAACAAAAACCAAGTCACATATGGTCACAAGTCAAAAAAAAGACACAAATAACAAAAGAGTCTCATCACGCTGCATGCACAACATATTATGTCTTTATGTCTTACTGCAGTTGACATCACATTACATAAAAAGCCACTGCATGATAAGTGCATTCATCTATAGACTGAATCACTGTGATGTCGAGCAACAACAACAGTTACTTCTGGGTAGAAAGCAGGCCGTCGATTTGCATTGTGGAGATTTAAACGTATTTAATTGTGTTGTCATTTTCAGCCATAAATGTAACATTTAAATATATATAATATAAAACTAACACTCGCTAGTTTTGGGGTAAACTCAAGCTGTAATCTTCTGTACTCTGTGGCCCAACAGGTAAATTAGGTCTGCAACATAACATATTGTAGTGAAAGTTTTGTTATTATTAAGATATGACACCATCAAACATGTATTTGAGATGAATTAGGTGTATGCACTTTGAAGTAACATCTTTAAAAAAGGCAGTCAAATTGTATGGAAGCTAATGTGTGTTGCAGGCGTTTTCTACCCAGAAGTCTCAGCAAACACACATTGTGATTTGGATCATAGGAACAAGTGAACCGTGTGCATCCCTCCCACAACCAACAGTGTGATCTTATATGTTCTAATTAGACTGGCTATTATGTAGAGCTGCAACGATTAACCGATTATTTGATTAGTTATCAACTATTAATTGATAATCAATTTGTTAGCTTCTTAAATGTGAATAGTTTCTGGTTTCCTTCCTCCTCTATGACAGTAAACTGAATATCTTTGGGTTGTGGACAAAACAAGACATCTGAGGACATTTTCACCCTTTTCTGATGCTTTTAAAGTCCACACAACTAATTGATTAATCAAGAAAATAATCAACAGATTAAATTACAAAGAATATACATGAGGAAAATGTAACATTTGCAAGCCCAAATACCTCAGCCGACACCTCCTAAAAGTTACATTTTTATAAAACCATTTTGATTCCGTTAAAAAAAAACATTCACGCACTGCCACCACAATCACTCAATGTTATTATTACAGCTGCAGCTAAAGTATGATGGATGTATACTTAAGATTGAATTGAAACCAGGTGTTTAAGGGGCCTTCTGCACCTCTACCATATGCTGCATTACAATGGAGCTGCACTGGACACTGCTGTTGATCTTTCCCCAGTTTAGTTCAACATAAGTCAGCGTTGTGTTTACTGCAAAACAGGGCTGCACAACATGGTATAAATATCATAATGCAAGTAATTCAACAGATATAAGTACAGTGATATGATTCACAGTTAGTGGGAATGAACATTTTTGCATCACAACGTTCAATGAAACTATTAAAATCACGATGGTGCGACATTTGTTGGGGTCTGCACCAAACAAACACGTTTCCTTACATATGAGGAACGAGATTTGTATGACCGAGCATCTCTGCAGCACAACAGTACTTCACTGTAATGCTGGTTTGTCACACATTCTACCCTTATCAAAAAAAATACAGCTTTTTCAATTTGGATATTTGAGCCATATTGCGATTTTAATAATATTTCAATTAATTGTGCAGCTCTACTGCCAAATGTAATTATTTGTGCAAAAAATAAAAAATAAAAAAATGTATTTAAATGTGGTCTGTTGAAGATTGGGTTGCAGAGGAAGAGCTGCAAGCTTTCACGAATGTCTTTGCTACTGGTCGCAGATAAAGGATCCACAGAAAAACAAACCTCCAGTTAATTTATTTGATTGTTTTGTTTTTGCATTCTCATCTCATCGTTTCGGCTCTAGACGCAACACAAATGCCCTTTAAATACACGAATACACAAATATAATAAAATATGAATGACAGTAATAATTGTATGCAACAAACAGAAACTCTGGAAAACTGCTGTCACTGTTTTGCATTGGGACATTTAGTCGTAGGGCTGTCAGCGGGATGAAACCGGTCCCCCAAGGCCACCTTGAGAGGGAAGGTGAGGCAGGAGGAAAAGCGTGCACAAGAAGAAGAATCGTAATGACAGCTGTGCAAAAATAGCAAAGCCCAAAAAACAGAAGCGCCTTGTAAAAATATCAGGCTCGTAATTAATAACTTCACGCATATTTAACATCCTATTTATTCATGAGCACCTGCTTCCATTGACCCAAGGGGCACGCAGAATCACCCTGCGTTTTAAACATTTGCAGTTGAGACTAGATTCTAGAGTCATCTAAAAACGCTTGACATAATCAGCTTTGACACTTATTCACATCCTGATGAATGATCCTAACTCTTTGTCGATAGCCGACGACATTTTAATAAGCCTACTGTCCCAGTCACATAAATATCATCCATCTTCGATATCAGCCGAGGTAGCGCCGAACCCAAGGTAGATAGAGAGAGCAACATGATGACCCTTTGTGGGCTAAAAAACAAATGTAATACCTTTACCCAACATACTACCCTCAGACAAATCCCACTGCAATTTATATTCAGGAGAAGAGAGAGATTACTCAGCGGACAAGAGTGCAGACCATGGGTTCAAATAAGACTCGCTGACCTTTGTTACATGTAATTCCTCATCCCTTTCTCCACCATCTTGTCTGCTCAAGGGTCTTGAAAAATATGTAAAAACTTGGGGGCAGATCTCTTTGTAAAAACTACACATTATTGTGTGTTTTGATTCCGGCCGGATTCGTTTTCAGGATTTGATAGAGCTCACTCATTGCTCTTGACCTTTTGCCACAAAACAAATTGCTTCGTGCTTCTGTAACTGAAAAAAAAAAAAAAAAAAATACCCAGCTGCTCTCGACCAAAAAAAAAATACTGGGCTCACTGGAAATATCTGCCTGATAGGGAATGAATGGAATGTGTTATCAATGCTCAACACAGTCTGACACCAAAGACTCAAACAACAATAAGATAAAGATGGATGTATTGGTAAAAAAAAAAAGTAGTGGTTTAAGTGCTCCATTTTGCTGCTTTGAAGTGAAGTTGATGTAGGGGCCTCTGATAACATCTGCGTATGAAATCTTAAAGAGTATTTTGATGTGAGGTAGGAAGTCAAAATATTGTTGATACTACAACTGAAAATTGATTAAAAAATTGTCTGACGTTCGCTTCCTTGGCATGACTTAGATGAAAAGATTGATATCACTGTCATATCTGTGCACTCGATATTCATTATAAAGCTGGAGATTGCAGCTAGCTTGGCACAAAGATCAACTTTGAGCACCTGTAATGCTCAACAAATAACATGTTTTACAGTCGGTTGCGTTACCAGTGCAAACATTGGCCAGGAAATAGTCCCATGCATAACCCCGTAAAACCACAAATTGATTTTACACATCGATTTCTGCAAAGGTGAACAAACATGTTTCCCAAAATATCGAATTATGCTTTTTACCAATAACTTTTCACAATCCAACAAGCCTTGCATCGCTGGTTTCTTATCTTATAATGACCTTGAACAACCTATTTTTTCAATCCACTAAGATTTACCAAAACATCCTTTTATTAACGGTGATCAGGTCATCATGACCCAGCCAGTTCCTTTGTCTGTCGTCCCCGGTGAGGTTCCAGACACATTTTCTCATATGTTCTGGTCACGTCCACTGTTACCTGTTCCAAATGGCTCTCTTGGGCTTTTTGTAGGCATCACAATTGTTGGCTCGACATATCTTCCACAGTAACATAGCAGATCATACACTCAGTTATTAACCACTACTCTTGGGAAACAGCTCGGCCCAAGTAAATTTGACAACTTCACACATGTTGATTTGATTCATTATGGATATGAGTTACAGAATTATTAAACACATTTTTTATGTCTCCACTTGCACAGAGAGATGGCTCGCCAGCTGCATTTCGCAGCATCAAACCGGATGCACATTGGTCATTTTAGGAGTTTCACTCACCAAAGTCCGGGCTTCAGTCCACTATCGTATTTCCCAATTGGGTTGTCCACTTAAAACATCCGGTTTCACACACACACACACACACACACACACCTGCAAAGAATCCATCTTACTGCTCCAGCTGGGTCTCATATCTAATTCAGCAAACATAATTAATAAGTTACTCACAGTAATAAACCTTATATTTGCATATTTCTCTTGAAGCTGTTATTTCATAATGTTTTACCATTGTATGGGTTATAATCCTATATAATACTAACTGAAATGATGTATAGTTTACACAATTACAAAGATGCTGACAAACATGAAGAAAGACAAACATGTACTATTCCCTTCATCACAAACTGGGTATCAGCGCTGGTTCACCTCAGTTGTGACCCAATACTAGATTAAATGCAGAAGGTTTTGGCTACTGTGTTCACACTGGAAAAGTAATGACTACGACATCTACTGGATTCCTGCATGTGCTGTTTATGCACAAAGGGAAAGGATGAGCTAATCTGGGAGCTTCTCGTGGCTGCAAAGCATTATAATGAACTGTCGGTTAGAAACAGATGAAGTCAAAGAGCTCAGAAAATATATAATAATATATAGGCATTAAATCTTCAGAAAAACATCATGCTGTTCTCCGTCCACTCACTGGCTTTTCCCGAGCGGTTCTAATCAGCATACAAAATTCAAACAACTTTTTTGTTTTACAAAAGTTATTTAAAAGTCATTTTTTTAAAAGTTATTTTTTAGACAGTAAAGTACATATATTTTTTGTAAACTATGCAAGCTGTCATCGATAAGTCCAAAGTCCAAAAATAAAAGAAACAAAAAGGCAGGCGGCAAAAAACACAAGAGGCGGGCAGGGGCAAATCAAAGAGCTAAAAACAGTACAAAAATACTAAAACAAAATAAAGTACAAACCAAAGAAGCACTGGGAACACAGACAGGAACACAAGAAACACGAGGATAGCAGGACTGAAGTGGGAAAACCATAACAGACGAATGAGAGAAGGGAAGACAAGGACTTCCATACACAGGGAGTGATAACAGGTGAGCAGGTGGGAAAACAGACAAAGACAGGAAGAACACACATGGAGCAAATACACAGGAGGATAATCAGGGACAGGTGAAACTTATTGGGACAATCACAAGGGAGGGAAAACAAGACTAAGGGCAAAAAGTAACACAACAGGACATATGAGGATGAACCTTACAAAATAAAAATCAGGAAACATTAACTTTACTGAAGTCAAAACAATACGAAGACAATATAATAAATGATTTACCTCATCTACTTTATTGATTTTTTGTAAATATATGCATTCTACTTTTGATGCCATCAACACACAAGTTGGGAAAGCTCAGTCACTCACAAGCAAGGATGGGGCAAGGCTCAGCATTCTGTTTTTATTTTGATCTTGTTATGTTGTTATGACTATCTTCTTTTGGATTCAGGGTTATAGAATATAGGCTGGAACTTGAACACTGACTTGTCACAGCAGGAGAAGCACAAGCTATTAATATTCACAATGGCTCCATTTAGGTGAAGGCCGAGACAGCAGGCCAGCGTGCGCAACAGGGCCATCAAACTTCTACACATTAATGAAATTCAGCCATTATTACTTTAAACTTGTGTTTTTTTTCCCCTGATACATCATCTCAAAATGTCACGTGAATGATCTATTGTGCAGTACTGGCTAACTAGGACACTTAAATAGAATAAAACCATCATTAATGTCATTACCTGTGGTTTTTCCTGCTATGACATGTCAAAATGTCTAATATGAAAAAAAGGCGATCGACTAATTTCGGCCTAGGAAGTGAAATAAATGAATGCTCCAGGGATCAGTATTCAGACTATTTCACACTGTTCTAATTAATTTTCAACCTTTTTTTTTTCATTGTAACATCCCTCATGAATTCTAGCCCTGCTGCTTTAATCCTTTCCAGACAGCATTGAGTACCTACCAATCAAACTCAACCCCAAAAGCATATTCTAATATAAATCTCACAATTACTGACATTTTCTCCCAAAGCTACAACTGTTTCTACTACAAGGTCACAGATGGAAAAACTATGAACATTACCAATAAATGCATTATATCAAAGTGATCATTTGGGGAATGAAATAATATGAATAACTGGCTCACAGCCCTGCTACTTTGCACCTGTTGTAAAACACCGTTAAACTTTAAGAATATAAAGCTGTAAAGGGCATCTCCAGTGAAGTGGCAGCTAGTTTTGTCAATGCTGTGCTTATCACTGTCCTTGGTCTTTGGATTTATCGTTGTAATATCACCACCTCTCTGCTGTTTGCCCAAGCTGAAATGGCAGATGTTTAAATGTCGCTACAGATGTCCATGAGAGGAATTTAGCTATGTGAGACTATTCGAGTCATGTACAAACACTCAGTCACTGTGTTTGCTCACTCTCTAAGTCTTTGTAGTGCTGGTTTTCTATCCACGTTCACAGCTAGTTAATCGCCGTTAATTACACTCACCTGGCATCCCAGGTGTAAATCAGCCCTGTTTGTAGATGGGTGAAGATGAATGAAAAGCAGCACAGCTGTGAATGCTTCGGTTTCGGAATTAAAAAACCACCAATGTAAACTTCTACCAAGAGGAAATTAGTCATTCCTCAGCAACACAATCCATCTGTGACGTTCAGGCCATTGCAGGAGCTATTTTGGGATGGCGTGTTGCAACTTACTTTTTTTGGTACACCTAATTTCCTTCACGCTGCCTCATCTACTCCCCCAGTTTGTGATTATCTACTTTTTTCAGCGTCTTGAGAGCACACTTGAGCTAATTTGTGTTGCAGCTCAGGTGCTGCCTCCGTTAAACATTTCATGACAGACAACTGTATAAATCATAGGTAGACGGGGTGGTTTCAGTCCAAAGGCAGCTCAAAATCAGATGTTTCTTTTGATTGAAGTTCTTGTCAAGTTGGTAGATACCATGCGACCATATCAGATTTATGAGTTAATTGAGCTACTTGTCAGTCAGCTGGTACACAATCAGTGGTCAGTGCCTTCCAAAACAGTTTGGTAAGGTTTAAGTGCACTTATTAAGGTTTAGGAAAAGATCATGATGCAATTGTGGTCATGGTTGAAAGAAACCAACTGCCAATAGGAAACAGGGAACAATCTCATTGGTCGAAGTCCAACCTCATTAATCCCTCAGTCAGGTAAGCATATCATTTTGGTAAAACAACTGATGCTAACAATTGTATTCACAATAGAGATTCTACAGACTGGACCATAAGAAAGCCAATGGAAGCCTGGCATAAAGCCCACAGTTTATTGTTAGCTGCATTGTTCATCCAAACATCACATCACATCACATCTGTTACAGATAAATGAATGTTTTATAAATATACCTGTCAGGAAGCTTGCATATTGTTTAACAACTGTACGTTGTGTTTAAGTGGAACGTCACAACCCGTGCTCACAACTTAGCTATCATGGGGCTTGTTCTTTATGACTACGTGTTTCGAATGTTGCTTCATCAGATTAACTCTGCTTGATTGCCAACAGGTGCTACTTTGAGTAATCAGGTGCTGATTAGCAGAGTTATTATTGAAAATACTTAACTTCTGCTTCTGCTTCCATATTGTGAAGAATCGGCGCATAATAAGTAGTCTAGGAAGCAACTACTTCTTCAATATCTCTATTAGGGATGTTCCTAACAATTAACTTCCTTGATGTTTCAACGGAAGTATGAACTTAGACTCAGACTTAGACTTGATTGTGCTAAAAGTAAGAAAACAGCCAATGTTGGGGTCATCAGTGAGCGTTGGTGCCTCGAGCACGTTGCTCTAATATCCAAGATTTCCCCCATTTAGCAAGATTTCTTCTGATTTCTCACCTCTGCCTCTTTGCCAGCAGCATTTACAGCTTTATATCAGACGTTTCTCGATTAGAAGTGGATATATTTGCGAGAGTAGTGTGAGAAAAATGCTCGGAAATCCGCAACCCTGATTCCTCTGGTTTCCCTTTTAGAATGAAGAATACAAACTACTGCTGCCTGGTGGTATAGAGATGTATTTCCTCTCACGCAGGCGCAGAACGTACAAGCTAGTTGGCCGTCAGCTGAAGTCATTGCGGTATGCTCAAGTGCAGCTTTTTGGCCAATACACAGGCAAAGTGAGGCATGTGTCTTGGCCCTTAGTATCCAGTATTGTTTCATTAGTCATCGGAGAGACCTCAGACGAACTTCTATTCAAAATCTGTACCACTACTTTGATGTATTTTGTTACATCTGGCTTCATATAGAACTGCCTTACTATCTATAGAGCAATTTGGGAGATAATGAGCAAAAGAAATAGTGAAATAGTCTCACACTCTCCCGGGCTATCTTCCAGTGACAGGATGTATTTGGAACACAAACTATCGCTGATTTGGGATAAGCTGACTGGAGCACTGTTTGTGGTGTTTACAGGGAGAGTTAGAGGTAAAATACAGAATTTACAGCTCTATGAAAGGGCAACAGCTATGCAGAGAGGCAAACATACCGGGAGGTCTGTCTTTGTAGCTGGTAGCTCTCTGATCTTGGTGCAGCCGCGAGGGCAACCTCAAAAAACACATCCAAGGCGCAAGGGAGCTGTAATGCATTGACTGCTTTTTTTTTTTTTTTTTATCTTTGCAGCCAAGTCATAATATAGGCATTTTATCTTCTACACTACTTCAGACTTCAGCCTCTTTAAAAAAGTATTTTTCTTCAACAGTGCCAGGATCAGTTCTGGATCCCGCTTTGTAAACCAGGTGAGAACTAGGCCATATGTGAAACCTCCCGTCGCACTTCTGAGCATTTAGAAAAAGGAACAATTTGCAGCGGTAATTTTGACATTATCGCCATAAAATTTCGATGATGTTGCTCCGTGTTTTTTCTCCAAGAACAAGCGATGAAAGCTAATTTATTTTGATGGCCTAGACAAGCACTCTGTGCTGTTATCCCCTATTTCATTTTGTTTTGCTTTGTGTAACAGGAGGCAACAAAATATAGTGAGACAGAGCGAAACAAGAAGGACTCCTGAGGGGTTTCATGTAGGCCAGTATATGTGGGCTAAACTGTGGGAGTCTGAACCACCACCGGCCCACCGATTTCATGTCCAATTTACAGATTACAAATTAGCGCCACATATTTTTGTGAGTGGGTTGGCCACATTTACATATATTGTCATAGCTGTAATATTACTTTGCTCCTCTCCCTGCAATAGCCCGGAGACAAATAATTGTATAATTCCTGATTTTTTAAAACATCCTCAACAGACAGTAAAGGTACAATATATTCCTATACAAAATGTCATGTGTTATAGATGTCATAGGAGATCAAAGTCCCCAAAGGACAATAATGTCACTATAGCTTCCTATAATAAGCTTTATTTTGCACAGCAGGTACCCTGTGTGTCACCCAACAGCCTCTCACCCTATCAGCCCCCCCGTTGATTATCTTGAACCATAAATAGCATTTAAAATGTATTTAATATTCACTCTACAGATACCATGGCAACAGCTGTCTTCTACAGTGGTATTAACGGTGCTCCTCCACTGAAGTCACAAGGCTGATGGTGACAGTGGATGCTGGTGCAACGTGGGCTCCACCTAGTGGTACAAAATGGAAACAGCAGAGCTCTCACACATACTGCCAGAATGTGCATTTGGTCAATGCATTGATCAATTAATCCTGTTATCTACTACAATGGCCCATCTTTAAGAAGCAGCAGCCGCCATTCAAGGGGCTTTGCAAACTCCAAAGTCTACAAATCAGCTATCCAAGCTTACTAATCAGTGCCCAGAGCCCTAACCATTCTATGATGGCTATATTTAAAATATATTTTTACCATTACACATATCCTTAATGAGATTTCATCATGAATTTGCATGTCCAGTCTTGTGTCATTCTAAATTCAAATACATAGGGAAAAATGAGAAAGTTCAGAGAAGAGCTACTAAACTAAGAGATGTCAAATGAAGAGAGGTTAAGAAAATTACAATTGCCACTTCTTGTATAAAGCAGACCAAGAGAAGAGGAGACTAATGTCTATAAGTGTGTTCACAGGACATCAGTGCTCAGACTGGGGGATGAGTTTGGAGGGGAATTATCCTCCTTAAGTGTTTTGCTGAAATGAGAAAAAAAACTTCACACTTCCTGCTGTAACAGCAAGGAATGAGCTTCCAGAGGATGACCTTCAGTTCACTCCTTTATAGATTGAAGAAATTCTCCTCACAAAGGGTTTTTTGTGTAATTTTGTGTAATCAGCAATTTTAGGTGCTTATTAGCCTAGTAGTGTAATTACAAGTCTCACCAGCTGCTCAGTTCAACTACCTGACATTAAGAGCAATGCATGAACACCTTAAAAGTAGACTTGAAACATAATATTCAAAACAGGAAAATTGCGTGGGTGATGTCTGCTATAAACACCACAGATTAAAAGGAGCTCCAACTTCCTGTTTGGTTTGCAATATGGAAAAAGCTGTTCTTTTCTAAATGAAAACAGAGATCAAGGGTACAAGACCAGAACACACAGATGAACAAGTCTTTTGCAAGTATAAAGTAACGACTTTATTGAAATTAAGGGTCTATTTTATCAAAAATCTTCAAGTTTTCAGGACAAACGGCAACAGTGCAATCAGAGACGAGGACAATTCCCAATAAACTAGACAAACATAAAACATAACTACAGTGAAAACACAACAAAGGCCACAATTTCAAGTATTTTGAATAGTAACAAGGACATATATACACACACAAACACCCTTATTATTAGGTAACAAGAACAGCCATCTCATACTTTAAACATTTCAATGGTCAATGCAAAAGTTATTCTATACAAAATACTAAAAATATTCATTTTAATTATATTGCTAACTCAGCATTTCTCACAATGTGAATGTTCTTCTGGAAAGAAAATAGTTTTTGTTTCTAAAGCTGTTCGGTAACCAACAATGAATACATTATGAGGCAAGGCCATGCAACAATTGTTGCTCTTCTAACAATACTTTACAGTTGATGTGAAAATGCAATGTGATTAAATAAGAGGTTTGATTGCATTTTCAGCCATTTAAGAAGCAGTTCCCATGACCTTTTGAAAGCTGCATTATCTGGCACTTATTACATTTTCAGTTCCAACGCTGCCCTTTGGAAGAAACCATGTCAAACGTTTTGGCCCAGAACCACGCAAATCATTTGGGTCATCTATGAAGCACATTTTCACTGGGGAGTAGCCAGCTGGTTACATAGTGTTTCTCATGTTATTTTGTGTCCATGGAGGAGTCATCAGCACATCCCATAACCCTCTGCAACTCCTGGATACAGGGCACAATAGACTGGCTGTGCGACTGAGCCATCTTCAACCTGAGACAGAAACAGAAGATTCATGGGTTAGACAGGATTCACCTGGACACCTTCACAACTATTAACACCAACAATGGCTAATGAACTGATTACCATAAACAACTACATCTAAAACACCAGGCAAGTGTATAAAAATGATACACCTATGAATACGGTGGTATTGATAGTTCATCAAGAGGTAGGTTGATTTTAACAGAAAGCAAATTTCTAACTAGCAAAATGACTTTATCATCTCCCTCACAATGTAAGCAACCATCATTTTAGGTTTGTGCTCCTGATTTTACTTTAGCTGCTCAAATTATTTAAATGAGTGAAAAGCATCATACACAAACATGTTATATATCCCAGTGAGAGCTGAAGTAAACTCCTAGGTGGTGAAAGTTCTGGAAAGGCAAAGAGACCCAGCTGAAGTTCCTCAGGGGATGGTTTACCAACCCAGAGCTAAAAGGTGAGTGAACTTACATTCAACAGGTGACAAGCGGGGACTCCACTAGGATGCCCATGTTGCATTGCTTCAGCTGGATAATAAAGTCAGCAATTTGTTGCCAACATGTCAGCAAAGAGAACGCAGGGAACCGACACCACAGCACATTGAGTTCGTCACAGTTTGAGCTGTGAATTTGTTTTGAGATTTCGCTGCACTGTAGAGGTCAAAAATGCGAAAACAAATATGGGCCGTAATAAATGATATCGCCAGCAAGGTTGACTGCACCCTGATACCCCCCGTAACCTGAGTCGACCCATTTCACTTAAGGATCAGGTTATTGTGGGCAGCGTGCTGTAAACAGCTTATTATGCAACAAAATGAAGGAAATTAAGTGACTTGATTGGAGTACAGGCACATTGCTGATCATCTTGTTTGCTGCTGCCTTTCAGATGTGTGCATGAAGGCAAAACACTGAGATAAATTAAATTACACACCCAAGTAATAAAAGTCTGACTGAAAATGTCACATTTTAATTAAGGAAAGAAACTGAGGTGTTTACATGATAATTTCCTTGCTGAGTATTGCCTCAATCCAATCATAATGATATAGAATAAACGTCGACACGCTACCAATGTGTGTATGTATAGTTTAAGATCTGTGTGTACGGTTCACAGTCGTACCTTCTGAGCAGCTCGCGTCCTCTGATGGGTTCAGGGTGGTAATGCTGCAGAGCAGTGAGGCTGTGAGCTGCCAAAATGCTGTAACACTGTTCTCTCAGCGCATTATGGTTCACAGTGTCCCACTGCGGCAACTCACTGGTGTAGCGCCACGCCATCAGTGTGTGTTCCAACACAGCGTCCCACTCTTTGTTCCTCAGAAGAACCTGGCCCCACTCTTGACACGAAACCTGAGGGGGAGGATAAGGAGGTATGGATTAGGATGACACAATTAAAACACTCAGTCTCATAGGAGTAACATTATGAGCAGTTTTTAATACATCTGTGAGAAAAAATTCCCTTTATGAAAAAAAAAATAAAGCTCAATTAGAAAAGAACAGCAGGGGTGAGCTGAAAGAGCCAACAATGCCTCTTTAAAGACTAAAATAAAACCACATTCCTGAAAATGAGAACTGGACAGCATCCAATTAAAAGTAAATCTTCTGGTTTCCACAAAGTGTCGCCATTTATACTAACATGTCACAACACCACTGATACTCACTTTAAATGACACCAGGTGTGGATATGCCTTTCTGTAGCAGTGAGCGTCCCTGTTGGAGCCAAACCGCGAGTAGGGTATTGACCTATAAACATTTGTTTTCTTCAGCTGCAGGTCTTCCTGGAGATACTTCAGGTCTGACGCCAGGATCCTGGGCTCTTGACTCTAGGATGCAATGCAACACATCATATATTAGCTACACTGTATGCAGTGAAGGCTCAGAGTTGAGTTTTATTTTACATCTTAGATACTAAAACTCCACTCCGGATGAAAAACAATGCATCCTTTTTTCTGCATTGATATGCTCGTGTTAAAATGGGATGGATGGATACCTGTTCGACTAAGATGAGGGATCTGATGAGCTGTACAAGCTGCTGTTTGGAGAGAGGGGTATGGTGCTCATCCATTTTCTCACACTGCTCCTCTATGCCCCGACTCCACATGGCACCAAAGTCCACTGCAAAGAAAAAGGGAACATGATTAGGACAATCCTTCCTATAAAGTCAACTCACAAAACTAAACCACTCAATAGTTTTGCAGCTAGATTGACACTGGTTCCCCTTGGTTACTTACATGACTGGACACGTTTTGTGTTTGTGGCTGAGTTTCTCCCTCTTGGAGCTGGAGAAGGAGCCAGACGAGCACTTAGGATTTCTAGGTAGGACCTCCTCATTCGAGCTGTGGGAGGAAAAAAAGACAGAAAATTAAAACTTCGTTCCTTTTCTGAGGACGGCGGTTCGTGTTATTATTTCATAACCTATTCCTGCTACACCCAGCACAAGTCTCAACGTATTCATCGACTGTCAGCTACATTTTCATGTAATTGTGCAAAGTTAACGCACTTCTCCACATTAAGGTCACTGCTAACATGTAATATGTTATCAGCTAACCTGACTGTTATTCCTGTGGGCGCGCGCTTGCGATAACATTAGCATGATAGCAAAGTGGCGCCTCCGTCACAAAGAAGTTAACGTTACAGCTAATGAGTCCCCACAAAAAGAAAGCTGTCATATTTCAAGACTTACCTGCGATTTTAGGCTGTGGAGCAGGTATTTCCACCAAGGCACGTCGTGGTTGGCACACAGCTGCCATTGCTATTTTATAAGTTTTTGGAGCTAACTACCTGCTAGGTAGCCGGTGACGCTACTGTTAGCTGAACTTTAAACCCCACGGGGTGCACAACAATAACTTTTCCGCGGTAGCAGTCGGCTTCTGCGGGTTAACTCGGCGGTCAGCAGCTCTTCCAGGGGCGACAATGCAGCAGTCGAGCTCGCTGATATCCACGTTAAAGATAAACTTGGTTGAACTTAACTAAAAAACTACAAAAACCCCTCCGCGGGTGAAGCCTGCTAAAGTGTGGGACAAACTAACTTCTGTTCGCTCCGGGCGCCAGTACAATGCTGCTGAGGCGCGCGACACGAGTTGCCGCGCGGGCGTGGTCTGCCGCACGCTGCGACCTGATTGGTGGACGTCGCGGCGTGTGTGGAAGAGGCGCCCAATATGCAAATGAGGTCATCAGTGTCCTTCCCCCCACATCTCCTCTGCTGCGGTGGGGGGGGGAAGGGTCACGTGAACACACGCATGGACTCATAGTAAGTGCGCGCGCCCCACACACCACAGTGTTAAATTCTTTATTCAGCCGTCATGTGATTCAAATCAGTCATCTGGCATGGATAGAGAAAGCTTTTTTGAAGGTTTAACTGCATAAAATCTTCATTTTGTGTCGTATATGAATCCTGATCCTGCAAAAAAACACATTTAAAACTCATAATATTTGTATTGTTTGCTTCATTTTATGCTTGCTTCCAACCTGTATGAGGTTGATCTTTTGATTCCTTCTTGGGATCATAGTGTCAGTCAGGTGCAGCTCGAGCAGTCTTTTCTCGTGCAGAAGGATGCTTGACAAAACAGGAACCTGAAGGGCAGCTTCTCTGAGCAGTGAAATCAAACAGTTGTTTCAAAATCTCCTCAATTTAGACACAATAGGCCAACAGAGAGGCATGAAGTCCAGGACCATCTGCAGCTCTTTTGTTGTCACGGACCCTCGATACAGTTAAAGATCAGCACATTTAAACTTCCTTCCTCCACTGCTTCCTGAATGCCTATAATAACTAGCCATCTGACACTGGATACAAATATGACACAAGTAAGAAAAGGTGGTTTGAAAAGTGGATTGTTCATTCACAAAGTATCTGATCTTTCAATGTGAACTGCCTCCCCAATTATGTGCAATAATATTATGCATTATGCTGACATGAGAGCTCTGATGTAGTAGTTTAATGAAAGTGACATTTAAATTATTGGCTGTTGTATTTTTATTCTAGGATGGACTCACACTCAGAACTTGCCTGTGCTGACTGTATTCTACAGTGAAACATTAGAACCAAAAGACACATAGTAAGAGACACAGACATATCTGTAAAATGTTTTTTAATAGATTGGTGGATCATTGAAAAAAACAAAAAAAAAAACAAAACAGGAATTGAATTTCTTGTCAAGAGACTGTACCTTGATACATAGTGTGGAATAATAAATCATTCAAGCACAGAACTTATTCCAAAACAGATGATAATAAAACACAATAACTTAAAAATAATCATATAATTAACACAGCAGTCAATCTGAAACAATCTGCATAAATTATTATTTCTTTTCTAAATTCTTAATATCTTAGCATTATTATAGTTTCATATATTTATTTTTTTCGGGGAATATTTTTTATATTTCCTTTTATTATTCTTGTCTGAAAATAATCTATGTGATAAAATATGAAGCAAGTGGTAAATGCAGTGCAATTCTAGTGTCCCTGTATTTCCAACATTTCTAATAAATGTTCCTCTCTTCTTCCAAAAAAATAACAAACAATTAACCTGCATTGCAATGCAACAGGGATGAAATCAGTTAACTTTTACACAGTCATTCATAAATTCAAGCTAATATTTATCGTGTGAATAAAATCACTGGACTGACAGTGAAACATTTTTACTTACATTTCTACAGGTACATTATTATAATCACAACTATAAATATCCGTAGTAAAACTGCACTTTTATGAACTGATTGAACTAAAAAGTGAATTCACTCCAGCCCTGTACAATATCAGAGCAAATGAAACTGAAACTCAATGGCTTCTTGAAACTGCTACGGCAAACAATATAATTATATTGTATTTATGTACATTATATACATCTTTTAAATAAGTTACATAATGCACAGGTAAAAGGGTATCTATTAGGTACATATCATATTACAACGTTCTGTGACAGTATGGCTTTGTAAATATACATTACAATATTGTCATCAGAAAAAGCAAGTTCAGTCAGATATGACTGCCTTTCAGCATCTTACTAATTTTACAGTGTGAATTTTATGTAACTTTAACTTTGAGTGTAACTGCAACGAGTCGTACACTTTATAGATTTTTATATGGAGCCCATCCAGACCTTATATGAAAAATATATGACTCTTCGAGCAGACTCAAAAATAGCAAAATGCTTAAGGACAGACGTATGCTGACTGTGTAGGCCACACTATAAAGCATAAGGAGTAGCCTCTACTTGCTAAGCAGCGTTTTAAGGGAGCGGGTGAGTGCGTTAGCAATGGCCGACATGGTACTCGAGTGGCGGACCAGGGCTTTCATGCTGTGCTCCCCTGGTGCTCCAATGGTGGCAGCCTCTGCTGCTTTGAGCAAACAGATATAGTTCATAACAACCTCATCAACCTTTGCCACAACCTCTCTCTGTTGATGTGAGGCCGAGGCCCCGAGACCCCTAACCAGACACATACACGCTTCACAGAGACAGCATAGCACCTGGAAGCTACAGGTTACAGCTAGCAACATCTCCTCAGGACTGCTGTGGGCCTGTGCCATCCGCCGGCATGCCCGGCCTAATTCTTTTGACTCAACAGAGAGTAGCTGTTTGTACTGGGACACATCCTGGAGAGGCATCTGGGGTCCACGGTCGCAGCGACCTATGCTGGATCTCACCAGTGCGATGAGCTCACTGGCATCACGGCGTACATCAGTGAAGCCAGATGGGAAGCCATACATGCGGTCCTTCAGTGCGTTGATTCGTGCAAGACGGTCACTGAAGCTCATGTTATTGAGGACCTCCCCGTACAGCTGCTCCCCAGCTGCATCCACTGCTGAGCCACAGGGCAATATGGCTGCAGCTGGATCATCATGATCAATATCGCCACGGCTTCGTCTGGGCCTCTCCCACTCAATCTCATCATCTTCACCCTCACTCTTACGTTTAAAGAAACAGTAGCTAAAAGGTCCATTGCATCTCCAGGGGCTGTTGTCCAGTTTCTGAGAGCCCTTCATGTGTTTAGCATCTTTTTGTAATGGAAATGCCACAGACGCCCTTCTACTGTCTACCCTATTGCCTGTAGACCAGCACGTGGTATGGGAAGATACAGAGCCCTGGGAATAGCTCTTGGAGAGCCGCTTCCTTGTTGGCCTCCGCTGGACTTTGGTCTCACCTTGCTGGGGCACAGATGGCGACAAGGGCTGCTGGCTCCGGCTTCGGGTGGGCTTATCAAACAGAACTTCCACACTACCAGAATTGGCAGTCACATTGCTGGAGCTGCGTTTGAGCTCACGGCCTCGTTGCAGATTATTGCTGAAGGGATCTGTCTGTAGCAGGGTCGGGGTAACAGCATGAATGTGGTTCTGATTCTGCCGTGACTGGATGGAATGGATGGAATTCTGTGTGCATCCTGAGTTGCTGGAGCTAACGTTGGCTTGCATGGAAAGAGGCAATGGAGGAGGTGGTGGGGGAGGTGGTGGAGGAGGTTGAGATTGTGGGTTGGGAGTTGGAGATGTAATGCAAGCCCTATTAGCAGTAGATGTCTGTCTGATAAAAGCTGAAGGATGGTCTCCCCTTCCTAGTGAGACGGTGTTGAGGTCTGCTCGTTGACCACTTACACTGGGGGCAGCAGAGAAACAAAGAGAATCATTAGGACGAGAAGACGGACGAACGGCATGCTTTGCTCTCGGGTCTGATCTGAACCAGTCCTCTGTGGTGCTGCTAGGTTGGCTTCTTGACCGAGGTGGGGGGCGATTAGCGGTACCCCCACCGTCACGGTTTCCACCTGGAATAAATCCCCCATCACGGCTGATACAGCCCTCTCTCTTATACAGTGACATGAAGTGCTCTGGGTCCATACCACTCCTCTCTAGTTCACTTTCCAGGCCAGAAAAGGAGCTCCTCCTCTCAGCAGTAGCTGGCCTGTAATCTAGAGTTTCATTCACTCTCTGAGCATGCATGTCAGGACTTCTCTTGAGTTTGGCAGGAAGTGTGGCTGAATGGTATGACCGTTGATTTTTATTTGCCAGCTGCATGGTGGCTGTATTAGGGTTTACTATATTTGGACTGAGGAATGGGGATGATATGGAGGAAGGCATACATGGGCAGCGAGCAATGGTATTCCCCCTATTCTTAACCATTTCGACAAGCTGAGGGTTGCTAGTGATAAAGCGCCTGGTGTCCTTTTTAACTGCCCCTCCCATGCCTGCACTATGCAGTTTCCCTCCCTGATGCATCTGGCTGACTGTTAGATAGTTAATCAGCTGTCTGTAGGCCTCACTGCCCTCCTTCTGGTTCAGCCCCTTGAGACAGGCCTGTTGCTTAGCATGCAGGTCATTGTTGGATCTTTTGCTTCCAGTACCTGTGGTCTCTTTATGCTTAGACGGTGTGGCTGAAGAAGGGCGCCCTGGTTCAGCTCCTGCAGCAGGAGGGTGAATGTTGGGCAGCATTTTCCGAAGGAGGGCAGGGTCTGCGTGAGGGTGGAGGTCCTTTCCCTGAGTGCCCTGGACAGGGATGCCACGAGGGATTCCAGGTTTGTTATCGTCATAGTTTAGCACCCTGAGTAATGAGGAGGAGGAACTAGAAAGTGGGTGCCTTTGCAAATGGTGGTGTTTTGATTCAACTGCACCAGGGCCAAGTGGTGAGTCAGTTGGGGTGGCACAGGCACTACTGTTCGTGCTGCCCCCAGCATCTAGTGATGAGCACAGAGAACCCTGTAGTGAACTGTGGGCTTCTCCTTGTAAATTTGAAATCCTTTTTGCTAGATGGTACTCACACAACCGTGCAACACTCTGCTGTCTAGAAATCGGCTGATGGTCACTCTGTATGTCCGATCCCTGGTCAGACCCCCCTGATCTGGATTTTTTGGTTGGGGACAGCAATGATGCTACAACTAAATGTTCATCTTGCTCGACTGCTGCAGCGCCGTTATCTGCGTTACAGTCCCCCATGTTGACAACATCTAACATATGATCAGAGGTAGAGGAAGGAGGGCGGGGAGCTCTGTGATGGTCACGGGGAATGCTATTCATTGCAAGGCCCTCAGCTGCACAATTTTCTGCCGAAAAAGCATTCTGCCTTCTTTGACCTTCCCCTCGCTCACAAAATGACGTGCGCTGGTCCATGTCAAGATGACTTCGGCTCCCACTACTCTCACCTCGATGCAAATCCCTTGTGCTGAAAGTGTTATATTTCCCGCTGGAGTCTGCAGACTTTTTGTGATGCTTGCCTCCTGGTGTGGTGGAACTTGGGCGCTGGAGAGTGGATGAGAAGTTAGTCTGGGACCTCACCTCCAAGCTGTTTGGCCCTGATGTTGCGGTGTCCAATAGGGGGCTCCGTCTTGGAGGAACTGCTGGAGGCTGAAGGTGCCGTGTTGGACTACGGGGTTTCTTCTGTATTGTTCCTCCCGTACTGGGTGAGACAGGGAATTCTGTTTTCTCCTCAAGTAAAGGTTGGTACCCCTCCCTTGTGGCCACTAGAAGACGCATGTGGCTCTCACTGAGCCTGTGAGTAGCAGCCAATTCAGAGATTTCAGTCATCTCTGAGGAGTTGGTCTCATTGCCAGAATCCGAGGATGACTCTGGGCTAAAGCCTCGAGATACGTACACCCCTAAAAAATGAGAGAGACAAAATTAATTATAGGTAATTTAACTAAAAGTTAACTTCTGTGTAATGTGTACTGTATTTAATATTACACAGAGTTGTGACCATATTTGCTATTAATAAGAAGGCACATTATACAAATGTATACAGGATTCTGTTCAGGTGTTGTGGATGTGTTTTGGGAGTGTGTTCACTTAGAGTTCTCATGAAATGGCTAGTGGTGTGCTACTTGCTTCGGCATCAACATTTCCTCTAAAAACAGGCAGCTAGGAAGGGACTTGTCGTGGATATTGATTGGCGTTTATGGCAGCCAACAGCCATGGAGCTCCCAAAGGGTTTTTCCATACACATGTGCCGGCTTGGCTTGACTTAATTTGACTCGGCACATCAGCCCAGTGCTGCAGCGATTTGCATTCCACTGAAACAGGGCTACAAAAAGATGTGACGCTCTAGTCTTGAGTAGTGGTCAAAGGAATGGCAAAAAATACTCCTTCTCCCAGCTCTTACTACTATCGGAGAATAGCCACTAACAAAGCTCCATTAAGTTGATGACAAACCTGTTTTATTTGCAATAAATTACAATAAAAGTCCTCCGTTGTTTAGTTATTTGAAAGCTTGAATTATTAAGCAGAAAAATCTGAAAATGTTGGGTATTCACCAGCAGTTACTTAACAGTGGGTCAGTTTGACTCAGTGTGGCCAGTAGTGCCAGTGGAAAAAAACCCCACCAGTGAACACAACTGGATCGGGACGATACAACACAGCCAAAGAGAAGACAGAGGCCAGTTTGACGACAGGGAATACAGTACCAAGGTAGTTTTCTTGCAGGCTGGCTCTTTTGGCTCCTGGCACCCCTGAAGCTGAGACTGCTAACTTAGCTGCTTCTGGTATCTTTGTGTATCTGTCCTTCAGGAAACTCCATAGATCACCTTGGTACTGTTAACTAACCTTTGTCGTCTTTGGAGATTGCATATGTCCCTTGTCCACAGGTGTTCATTGAGAGGCTACTGGCGAGCAGTAGTTAGGAGTGACTTTCGCAACAAGTACAGCTATCTGTCCAGCTGAGGCAGAGTAGCCAGAGGACAGCAGGGGAAATATATGTTTTATGGAGGAAACTAAATATTTCCTCCATAAAATATGATTCAGTTTCACCAAAACAAGTGAAGTTATAAACCTTCAGTGATAAAGTTGTGTTTTTGTACAGTACTCTGTGAGGCTCTGTTCCCCAGGAACACTGCGCTCTGGTAGTGTCCTCTCTTTTATACAGCAGTGGCAGTGTCATAAAACTTACAGAGAGTGTTTATTGGATGTACAATGAATAATGTACATTTTTGTTCTTATCATTTTCCAGGAAAAGAATACCTACAAAATGCCATTGTTGGGCCACCTGGTATAGGTGAGATACAGAGCAAGACATATGTAGTAAAAACACATAAACATTGCTTTTGTCTTTATGGGAACTTTAAAGGGGACAAGAGGTCACTGAGAATTAAAGCTGGATGGTAGAGAGAAGGTGATTTATTTGGGGTTGGTTGCACCGAGTAAAATGGACATTAAAAAAAGACATGAATGATGGTGGTCAAACATAATTGTGCTTGCATTAGTATTCAACTGACCTGGGTTGTTACTGCTGGGTGGTGGCGGGGGAGGCCTCTGTTCAGAGACAGACAAAGCTTCCAGTGCCTGTAGAGTATTCACGACTGCATTCTCCAGCCTCCTCTCCCCTCCCATGCTCCCTTCCCCCTCCCCATGTGTTGGAATGGCATCAATTAACGATACTGGTATATCGTCATTGTCACGTGTGCTCAGTGGCCTTCCCTCAGGGGCTGCGTCCTCATCCGAACTGTCCCGAAAGCCTGGTGGTGGAGCTGCTATTGCAAGGTTGAGCGTCTCTAGCAGTGTGTCATCTTCTTCGTCGTCTACGCCATCGTCTCCCTCGGGAGGAGGCAGTGATGTCAGGTCTATGATGTCATCAGTGGAACCAGCGAGCGTCAGAAATGTAGATTTGCCGGCTGCCGTGGCTAACCCTCCTCCTTGGTTACCACAGTTTTCTCCTCCTCCTCTATCGTCACCCACCGGTGTTCCCCCTGTGGAGTCTTCTTCACAGGAAGCATCGTCGTCATCCTCTGCGTCGTCAGTTGTGTCACGATAAAACAGATCCCTTAGCAGTGGCTCTTCACCACCCTCCTCACTTATAATGTTACTATAGACATGTGTGAGGCCACTGAACTGAAATGGCACCCTGTCCTGTGGCCGAAAGTCTGTGTTGTTGTGCATGTAGGGCGGTCTGTGCTCCGGTACCTCAGGGCTCTCCAACAGTCTTTCATAGCCCAAGTTCTTAGCCTTGTTCAAGGGCGGGTCCCCCCCAAAAATAAATGACACTTTGGCGCTCCGTGGTGAGTCTTGAGTTTTGTGTCTGGTAGCGGGGGGAAGAGGAGGGGGCAACGGACTTCTCCGAGTCCCAAGGTCGGGGTTTTGGGGTTCATGGAAGTAGGGAGAGATGCTGTTTTCTCTCTGCCCGTTGTCTGGATACTGAGAGTCCCTGTTGTAGACCTCCTCCTGGCTGAGTGATGGCTCCTCATTGTTCCCCAAAGATGTGCTGTATGGCCACTCCAAGACACGATCCTGACCTGCAGACAGCAGCAATACAAGGTCTTATTACTTTTTGTGTTATATATTTTATGTCGATTAAAGTTTAAAGGGTCTGCCCCTTCTTCACTAGACTTTTGAGTGCTCCTCTTCAACATTTTTGAGGTTTTTCTGCACTGTGTAGCATAAATCTTTAAGCCATTTAATCCAGCCATGAGTCTTTTCCCTCAAAATGTGTCAGAGCACGAGGTTTCATCAGCCTCTGATGTGTGTGTTGCCTTCCAGGACAAAGATCTTGCCACTTTTTCTACATCATTCCAGACACGAGTAAAAACTGTACTGGTAAAAAAACACACATTTTCTCACCCAAATGCCAATTATTTCACTTGAAAAACTTTAAATACTGACTGTAAACTTTGAATTGTGAATGACCTCTTGAAATTAAAAGTTAAAACATGCCTGATCATCTGATTTTCAGACATCATTTTATTATTGCATTTAAAAAACAGCTGAATCAGAGCAAACAGCTTTAATCAGAAAATAATTAACTATTCCCTTATTGCATGTTAGTGTGTGAGACTGCATTTGAGGATATATGAGTAGCATCATTTGTCCTGGAGGGACCTGTGCTTTCATTATAATTATTTCAATCCATATTATCTTGGCCACACACACACACACACACATAGCTAATAAAGACTCACTGTTGTCATCCCCTCCAGTGCTATTGCAGTGGGGCATGCTGAAGATAGATCTCCTTGCGTCCACTAGGAGGCGGTAGTAGCCTGCTGTTAAACAGGCCAGGTTCATTGCATCACTCGACTCCATGATCAATGTGATGGGCTGTGAAAAATAAGGAAAGGAAGCAGGAAAGGAGGGAAGAGAACAAACAAAAACAGATGCTTTAAATCGAACGGGATAAAATAATATTTGCTTGTGTTTCTGTTTTCAGACAGAAATGTTCTCACCCTGACGTCCAGCACATGCAGCTCCAGTCGGACGTTGGTGTCGTCCTCAGTGAGGATCTCGATGCGGTTGACGTGGCTGAAGTCAGCCAACAGGGCCACTAGGTTGGTCCGGGCGTTGATGACGTGACTGATGCCGTAACGTGGGCCCACTAACAGCATCACATCTGTCTGTTTCTCCCCTTGCTGCCAGAAGAAGTGTATTCAGTTAATGACCGTTAAAAGTAATTGAAGAACAACTTGGCAAAGTCTTTTCCTCAAAGTTTTTAACAGTGACAGAAATGCAGTTATAAACAATACTCAAGTTTGCTCACAAACTTTTTACAGATCCTCTCCAGGACTAATGGCCTTACCAAAAGTATTGATTTGAACTCCCTCCCTCCATACAGTCTGAGTTCACTGAGGTACCTCAGGTAATGCACCTTAGCCTGCAAAGCAGTCAGCTGCACAGAGAAAAGTGAAATACATTAGTGAGCATCATCCGAAAAGAAATCACTTCAACCAGAACAGACGTATTTGTCTTCTAATGTCAGGATGTAAAGCACTCCCGAGCCATTCTGATCTGGACCGCTGATTTTCCATTATATCCCATCATATCATTTAAATCTGATCAAAATGCGAGGAGCTCTTTATGGTTTGCTTGTGTGGATGTGTGCCTCTCAAGCTATTTAGGGTCAATGGGATTTTCAAAGCTCAAACTTGAAAGTACTGAAATAATTTTTAGCAAAGTACTGATGCTTTCACTGCAACAACACATTTTTCACTTTTACACAGAGCAGATTGTGTTTTTTCTTGTTTATTTATGTTTTTTTACCACTACATGCCGATGGAAGGCAATACATTTGTAATGCAAAAGCAGCTGAATAAAAGTCACCACATTAATATATGTGGCATATTTCAAGATTACTTCATAACCACTTACAATACTCATCACACTTAAATGAACAGTTCACACATAAATCAGCCATTATCTTTTCACCCCGTGCCGATGGATAGTCAGGTAAAGGTTTGTAGTCCAAAAAACATTTCTGGACCGTCACGTTGCGGCATTCTCCTAAACAACTGAAGAAGCTGGAGACATAGAGCTCATCTGACGTAATCCAAGTCTCTGGAAGCCCTGAGTTTCTTTTGTTGTGTTTTCTGGTTGTAATTTTACGTTTTAAAACAAGTCTCCAGCTGCTTCCGTCGTTTCCAGAAATGTTTCCTGTAATACAAAACTTCACCAACTTTCCATCGGCATTGGGTTGAGTAGGTAATGACTGCTTTTTTCATTTTTAGATGAACTACTCCTTTACTAGGGTACATCCACAGTACCGTGCATTCTTTTGATTTTGCATCTACATTTAAGAATAAAACCAGTTCACAGTCTAATGCTGTAATCATTTCCCTCCCCATCAGTCTCAGAAACAAAGAGCTAATGGAATGTCTGACCTTGCTCCTCAAAAACCAGACTTCTCCATTAAAAAATCATTTTGTTTTCATCAAATTCCTGCTCAGTCTTAACCACCGTCTCCTCACAGAACCAAGCGAGCAGCCTCTTTTGGTGCGAGGGGCTGAGTGATAACTTCAAGACGGTAATGAGAAAGCTAATTTGGAGCGTCAACGTTTTGAATTGCACGTCAGTTCATTGGTGCTGCTCGGCTGTACTTCTCCCTAATGAATAGAGTGGATATCCACCACCACTGTGAATGCAAATGACGAGCCGGCGCATCAAACTGCTCGGGCGCCGAGGGAAGAAAATCAATATCCCGTTAGTATGACTGGCGTTTTGTAAACTTTGTACGCACATATACACATATAGGGAGTAAAAGTGTGTTTTAAACATGAACCACATTCCTTCATCAACAACATGAAGCTGCATTAAGTAGAGCGGGTTGGGCATGAAGCAATACTGATTGGCTGATGGGCGATGTTGTTCAGTCACAGTGAGTACTCCACGGCTCATTGATTGCATACATTGGAAATAAATTAGAGACTACGCATGATTTTATTTACCGTCACTTAAAGGCAAACAACTATAAACATACTTTAACGTGTCCGTAACATTGGTTTGACATCCAAACATCTACTGGCTTCAACTGAAGAGCAGCGCTACCACAACGGCCGATTTGATTCGTATGTATTGTGCAAACTCTGATGGATGTTGGTGCACAAACATGTTGACCTTATTACTCTGTAGATTTATTAACATGGAAAACTGCAGATTACACCCTGAATATACATGGTATTTCATTTTTATAGTAAAAATACAGACAGCAGAGAGCTTCTAATGATATGAAATGTTGTTGCCCTGGATGAAAAATGGCTAGACGTGGAATAAAACTTGTTATTCTACATTTTATTATAACAAATTCCACAAAAAGAGCAAAACCATCAATGGGTTAGGTTTTTCTCTAAGTGCTTTCCTACTTTCCTGCCCTGTCACACCCGATTCTTTCCGAATAAACATGTCTATCTTGAAAAATGGGTCAAAACTATATAGTGTAATATTTTTAGGCTAAGCAATTTCCTAAAACAGCTGGGATCTGTGGTTCATGGAAGTAAGGATGAATAATATTGAAGGATTAATACATATTTGGTGAGTATTTATGGCAGCAGGACTTTGTATGTGGAATCGTCTCAGAATAAACAGGGCTCATGTTCATCGCAATGTAGGAACATGTCACCCAATGCAACGTTTTCTCTGCAGGGTTCACACACATACTTAAACATCAAATTCAAAGATTTTTTAAAGACATTCCAGGCCCAGTTCTCTCAAATTCAAGGACCCAACACGGCATGGTTTGAGACATGGATCAAGATTCATTACTGTCACAACACTGACAATTTTTATAATGAGAACTAGCATGTTTCATAGAGGCTTACTGACAACAATTAAAAAGAAAGAGAGACTTGAATGTGTGAACACAATAGGATTTAATAGTCTGTGTGATAAAAACCAATAAAAAACTCTCTTGGTGATCATGCAAAAGTATCTAATACTAATATTAACATAGGGGAAATAATTAAATGCAATTCAGGCAAGGCATAACAGAAACATGCGTTAAGGGGACTTAAAAGTGAAATTACAGAAAACCAAGGCAATGACTTCATAGACAAACATTTAGTTGTTTCTCTTCTGACAAGACAAGACAGCGACAACATAATTAAATAATTAAAAAGGAAAAGACTATTTTTTTTAGCAATGAATGATATAAATTCTCATTATTTTGCTCAGTAAAACGTTCCTCAAATATGTAGGATCAATAATTATTAATTATCTTTCATAATCTGAGAATGGTGGACACTTTGCGCAGGGAATTTGGGATCCAAGAACCATTTTTTATCTCAAAAATACAATACCATAGATGTTTGGTTTTTGGCTGTATCTGGACTGGACTTGTTTCAGTTTCTTGAAGACGTTTCACCTCTCATCACCTCTCCAGAACGTCTTCAAGAAACTGAAACAAGTCCAGTTGCCTCTGATACAGCACTTAGAATTACCATGACCTGGATGACTAAGAACCTTCATCATCACCCCTGAAATAGGATTTTGGACCAGTGTAAGCAGGTGAGGATGTGAATGATGGAAACACAAGAGACCACTGAATAGGGGCCAGGCATCATTCAACAGCTGAGTTGATAAGAAATATCTGACGGAACATTTCCTAGCATAGCATACCCTTATTCCCCTAAAAAAAATCCCCTACAGACGCGTCTATTAATGACTGTATTTCAAGGCCTTGATTTCTTCCCCTCAAAGGATTTCAGTGGACTGTGTGGTCCCTGTCTTAGCCGTTGTTTGGACAACAGTTGAGCTCAGTACACAGCTTCAGTGCCTCACTCACACTGTTGGTTTTGGTCTTTTCTGTGGCTCTAACACTTGTTTTTGCAACAGAGCAGCCACGTCTCGTGCTGTTCGAGAATAAAGAAAATAACAACCCGTGATTTATTCATAACTAAAGCACAACTACAGCAGGATCCCACAAGGATATGCTGTTTACTTTTCAACGTACAGTCTCTTGCCTCACCCGCAGGTCATTATAATTCAGTTTGGAAAGAGTTTCTGTCTTCTCTGAGACAAAAATATCATCCCTCTATTCTGATTGTCTAACTGAGATCCACCTGCTAACCTCATTTGCGTGACAGCTGATAGTAGATCACTCAATCACGTTGAAACCGTTGCCCGGGTTAATTTTGTTTCGGCGTGCTGCTGATTTGTACGTGTCAAAGTAAATTTGGGTGTCGCAGAATGAAGAGATCAGCAGCTGTCTGTATAATGAAAGGAGTTTCACAAAGTTCTGCTGGAGTTGGATCGGAGGCCCCAGACTGTGTGTGTGTGAATATGAATATCTTATTATGCACACAGTTTGACATGCACTTTGCTTATTATTCACATTAGCATTCAAGGTCTAGCTCGACAAAGGGTCTTAGGTTGACAAGGGTGAGAACCTTTACAAGGTCGCGCATGGCGGCGATGCTATTTTTAGATATTGCATCAGAAAACAAAGAGATGGTGTGTTTGTGCACATTTGTGTGTGTGTGTGTGCGTCAGAAGTTTATTAACAAGGGCGAAGAAACACAAAGAGAACTGCTTACTTTTTTCCCCGGAGGCACAAGGTTCTGGTTGGTTTTGAGGATGTGCGTCAGAGCCTTCTTGATGTTTTTCTCCTTCATGCTGGACAGCACGGCGGGAGGCAGGAACAGCGGCAGACCCCACTCCTTTCTGTTGAGGGGAGATTGAGTTCAGCATAAAGTCGCCCTTGAAAAAAAGTATTTCCTCCAGACTTGGGTTAAATATCTGCAGTTAAGAGCTGGAAATTGGATGACGTTCACTCTCAGACACTCACTGAAGTGACTTTAAGGAGGAGAGTTTTCTCTGTGGAAAGTGGAAGAGTATTTTTCTAACAACTGCTGAAATGACTAGGTTGCTGTACCAACGAAAGCACTAGTCTATAAACCTTGCTGTAATTTGGGCAATTAATGATTATGTCATAAATGACAGAAGCTTACAGAAGCTCACATTTAAGATGCTGGAACCAGCAAATGTTTGTTCCACTTGCAATCAGGAAAAATGTAATAATCATCTTTCGTTACGAAGACCTTCATCAGGTTTTTGTCTTTTCTGCTTTTGTCGACCCTTGGTCTTCTCCTCCCACCTGTCGATCCACAGGTGTGCAAAAGTTTTGCTCTGTGATGCTTAAAAAATGTCTGAAACAATGAATTATCAAAATAGATGACGATGATTGATTAATCAACTAATTGTTGCAGGCCAATCTGTAATTTGGAAAGCCATGATGATGCTATGATATGATATGATCATGATACCCGTGAACAAAATATTGTTTTGCATTAAATTTGTTGTTTATGTAATTCAGTTAATTAATTCAATTATAGTTAGCAAAATAGTTAACATATTTAGTTATTAGTTATTATATTTTATGCAAAACTATTAATTTGTTCAGTAACTTCATCTGTCAGATAAATGTACTGAAGTAAGAAAGTACAATCTTTCAGAGAAGAGGAATGTCATTTATTATTGATGGCTCAGCTCCAGGCTGTACAACAGTTTAACATTACAGATCATGTTTGCGGTGGCAAAAACGCACACACACACATACACCCACAGCCGCACTTACTGGATGTACTTGAGCGAGACCTTCTGGCTCTGCCTGGTTGTCATGGTGAGGATGTACATCTGCAGCGCGGCCAGTCGGAGCGCGGCGTCGTACTTCAGCTCCGGTCCGAACCGCTCCAAGCACACGTCGTTACAACTCTACGGGAAAGCGGGAAAGTAAAGTTTCATGAGAATCCTGACGTCTGTTTTAGGGCTTGTGAAGAGCATTTCATCTGTCCACTGAGCAGCTCGAGCAGCAGGAGTGCGTCCTCCCTCAGCTGAATGAAGTTCTCAGCCTTTGTGGCTGGAGAGTCCTTCAAAGGGACACAGTTTCCAGTCCTGGATGAAGGACTGGGAAGCACAAAAAGGTGAAATCTGACAGGAAAAAAAGATGAGCTTTTCTCCTCCCAGGCTGTTTGACTTGACTAATTATCAAAAGAATCCTTTGGGGAAGAGAGAAGTAGTTTATAGAAGAGCGTCTGTAGATGAAGACTTTATTTGCAAATGAGCTTTTTGTTTAAACAAGATCCATTCTGTTTTATCTGATTAACTTTTTTATCAACTAAAAATCACTTCCAAACCGTCTGGTAGATCGTAACCCCCCTAAAAGTTGACATCTGGTTTTTCATTTGTCACCTACTGATCAAGAAGTCAGCAAGGCTTTAGTTCATGTTATAATCAGAGTCAGTTTAAGAACCTTCCTGGTGACTTTGCCCACCTGTACGTAGAGGTATTCAAATGCCACAGCGTCTCTCCGGAGCAGCTCCACGGGGTCCCTGGGCACGAAGCTGACTCTGAAGAAACACTTCATCTTGTCAGAGCCGGGCCTCTGGGTCACCTGGGCACACAGACAGGAGGAGAGGAAGGAGGAAAAGAAAAGAAGAAGAGAGAAGAGAAGAAGAGGTAGAGAAAGAAATAGTCGAGTGTCAAGAAGAGTGTTAATAGTAGTAATTGTTGTGGTAATACAAGTTACACTAGCAGTGAATTAGTAATGCTATCTTGTAGTGGTAGTGGTTGTAAAAGAAAGCCTGTGTTGCATTATGGGAAGTGTACGATGTAGTGTCCTTTCAGCTTGACCCATACTATGGACTAAAATTACTACAGGCCATAATTGCAACAATTTTAACCATTCTTTTTCACCTTTCTCCAAACTATATTGAACTATAATACAAGGCTGATGAAGATCTACCAATAATGAGATGAAAAAAAAAGTCCAGTAAAATATACTAGCAGGATGGCTTATTTTCTTATTGTATTGTATGTCTCACAGGTTTAACATGTCTGTTAGTTGTAAGTGATTTCCCCACTTCAAATTGTTTGCTTAAAATCTTTTCAGGTGTCTGAAATGCTAAAACAATCCAGTATTTCACAAGAAAGGAGGAGTTATTAAAGAGAAGTAAAAATAATTTGCGTAGGATCTCGTGGCTAAAAGTCATTGCGAAACCTTTGGGGTCGCCTGGGAACCAGACGAGTCTGCTGATGCACCTGATTTAACATCATCAGCAGCCAGTGATGCAATGTAACTAAGTGCATTTACTAAAGTAGTGTGCTTAAGTACAATTTTGAGGTACTTGTACTGTACTTGAGTATCTGCATTTTCTGCTACTTTATACTTCCACTCCACTACATTTTAGAGGCAAATATTGTACTTTACTCCAATATGTTTATTTGCTAACTTTAGTTACTAGTTACTTTGCAGATTACAGGCTGCATCAGAGCCAAAGTGATGATTTATAATTAATTTATTTGATCAGCAATCTGATAAATAAACAAAACAAAAAAAACACAACATTTACTTTTACTTGTACTTTTGATACGTAAGTACAGTTAATATCAGATACTGTAAGACTTTTACTCAATTACTGTTTTCATGGGTGGCTTTCACTTTGATCAAAGTAATATTTTAACAAAATAAGTATAAACTTTTGGTACTTTATACAACACTGTCGGCACATTATTATATATCATATTCTATATAATCTGCAAACTAACTGTCAAATAAATACAGTGGAGTAAAAAGTACAATACTTGCCTTTGAGATGTCTGAAAAGTCTAAACTAGCATAAACAAAAAACTCAAATATAGAATAAATCAATAGCAGTGGTATTATATGTTATTCAAACCACTCTACAACCTAAAGACATGATTTTGCAATTCAGCAGCAGTAACCCAGAAAAAAAGCGAACGTGCTTGCTCAGTGGCTGTCTGTGCATTTGACTCCATTTCTTATTCAAGACAAAACCACAAGACCAGCATCATCTCTTAAATATTGATTATATTTGATAAATTATTTAATGTGGGAGCGTTCAGAGGGCAAGAGAGAGAGAGAGAGTCTATTTTCTAATTCAGGGACGACCAGTTTTTCTCCTCTACACCTGTCACCAGGATTGACACTCAGGTGTATTACAGTATATTGTGTGTTTTATCAAGCGTGACGGGGAAGAGTGACTCTTAAACATTCATCTGCCACTGAGTGCGCCATGTGCAGAGCTTCACATCTGAACCGTGTGGTATGAATATTAAAATTGTCCTCTTGTGATCCTGCAACCTCATTAGAATGTAGCGGGCACTGTGGGCGAGTCTGTGTGCCGGTGTGTGTGTGTGTGTGTGTGTGTGTGTGTGTGTGCGTGCGTGTGTGTGTGGTGTTCGGGCATTTGTGGGGTATCTGCAAGTGTGCGTGAGAGGGTAGGTGTAATGTGAGCTGTCGCCCCTGCTGTGCCAGTGCTGATAAATGACACTGGGGTCCAAATGCTTCTTGAATACAGAGCAGGAATGTGTGTGTGTGTGTGTGTGTGTGTGTGTGTGTGTGTGTGTGTGTGTGTGTGTGTGTGTGTGTGTGTGTGTGTGTTTTTGTGTCGGACAGAAAAAGGAGACAAAGAAAGCAGAAGAAGGAGGAAACATCTCCTACCTGAGAAAGCATCTCCTGTTCGTGCAGGAGAAGCAGTTTGCTTCCAGAGCCTTCCGTCCTCTGCTCCAGTATGAGGGAGAAGTGCTCGATGCATTTGATTGACAGCTTCTCTTGCAGGGTCAGGAGCACGTCCTGAAATAAATATGCCACATGAATAGTCGCTTTATAGTTACAGCACATGCTTTCTATGTGTGCATGTATCGTAGTATACTGCCTTTGGAGGAACATGAAACACATGTACTTTTACTTCAGTTTTGTAACATGAAATGAAGCAACTGCAGTTGAGAAGACGAACAGTGGTTTTGTTTCTGTCTAATTTGAATGATGTGAGCTTCACGATGATAGTTGAAATCACGTCTTCATGTAGACCAAATTTCCCCTACCAGTGACTTTGGAGAAATAATCAAAACTAATCAGCATCGTCTCTTTTTCAACATACAAATGAAAAAAAGTGGGTAACAGATAGTCGACTAAATTAGGGCTCTATCTAGCCGAGACGTCTAAATGAAGTCTTTTGCTTGCTGGGTTTTGTCTGTGTGGTCATCTAGACTGTGAAAAGGCACATGTCTGTAATCAGGGCAAGCAGGCGAGCTGTTACCGTGGTAACAATTGCGTGACAGGGTAACACAATCTCTTTATTTGGCAGAAAAATAAAGCCCGAACCAGGATTTAGCCCACAATTACATTCTGGCCGTCGCGGCCCAGCCCGCAGCTGCCAGCTGAGGTAATTAACTGGACCAATTCTATCATTTTTTGTATAATATGTAAATCTAGGACCCATGTTTAAAAATACCGGAATTAACTTTTAATAAAAATAGATTTTATTGATCAATATTAGAGGAGAAGTCTTGTTAAGATAACAGAATATTGATGCTGAAGCTGAGGAGACGAGACACAGTGAATTGAATAAGAATCTACAAGTCAAAAAGTGGAAACTTCGCCACGTTGCCTGAATAAATGAGGTGCTCAAACAAATGGAACTCAAAAATGAATTTCATGGTCTGTGTGTGCGCGCCGAGACACGCTAATTTGCACTCCAAATGAATTTCTGCTTTCGTAATTATAGATGCTGCGGAGACTGCTAATTTTGTTGAGCGTGCCTCCGGGGGAAGAACACACACATACAACAGACACAAACCTTGATAGAGGTACTGCTGTCGAAGCGAAAAGACTTTGTCTGCCCGTTCTCCAGGTAGACCTTCAGGACATTTGGCATGAACAGAAGAGCGTTGTCCTTCACCGGGTTCTGCAAAAGGAAGCCGTGGGATCAGTGTTTTCAGTCTGTGCATTTGTGGTGAACAGATGAGGTTTGATATGCGCAAAGGAATTCATAAAGTGTCTTATCTGTCTGGCATTCACTGAACTATCTGTCTTAATGATGTAAGTGGCAACCATCTGGCACTGCTTATATAGGTCATACATAATGGTGTGTGTGTGTGTTTGTATGTGTGTGTGTGTGTGCGTGGTAGAACTTACTGGAACCTGGCCGTTTATGATGACCTCCTCTGCAAAGCGCACTTTGACCGGATTGGACTTGAGCATGGCTTTTTTGGCTGCACTGATGAACGCTGATTTAGGGGACTAAGAGGCAAGCGTCCAACGAGAGAGAGACAGAGAGAGACAGAGAGAGACAGAGAGGGAGGGAGAGAGGAGGAAGACAGATGAGAGAAAGAGAGATAAAGAGATGCACATGTACAAACAGAGGAAAGGAAAAAAAAAACATATCCAGCACGTTAGCTCAACATGCTACATTTGTAAATCAATAAAACATTAACAGAAAAACATCTGATTTCCTAAAAAATTGGAAAAGTGCAAACTATACGTAAGCAATGTATTAATTTATTATTTAAATTTGGGTTTCCTCAAACACAACTGTGGTGCAGCGCATTCAAAGGTCAAAAAAGTGAATGGAGCAGGAGCACATCATCAATTAATCCCCTTCAAATTAAAAGTGTTTTCCTATATTTTTCTTGTTGTAGTAAAAATAGCAATACTGTAGTGTAGCAAGTGCGAGTAAAAGTTCCGAATTCACCATCTTACTTAAAGTACAAAAGAATTACACATAAAGTATTAAAAGTTACAGCACTCATTATGTAGAATGGCCCATTTCAGAGTGATAGAAAATAAATATTATATTACTGGACTATAATCAGTGGCGCACAAATGTGTACATCACTTTAATGTTGGAGCTGGTAAAGGTTAACTTAATAAATATAAGATATAGTTATAAATAATATGATTTATGAGTTGATTGTATTTGTATTAATAATCTAAAAAGCTATCAAATAAATGTGGTGGAGTAAAAGTACAATATTGGCCTCCAAAATGTTGTGGAGTGGAATTATAAAATAATGTAAATTGGAATACTCAAGAATAATATAAGTACCTTAAAATTGGACTTAAAGGTGCATTATGTAGTTTTTGGGAGGACATTTTAATCAGAAAAGAAAAATCTTCATTGATTGATTTTCATGCTTAAATAAACTAAATGAACAAACTCTACTTATTTTCGTGACTGAATAATTTGGAGAATATGTAGTTTAATTTAAAAAAAACAAACAAAACAAAAAACGGATCCGTAATGGTCCACAATAATTTCCTAGTTTTCCATAGTTTCTCGGCAAAGTACTTTACAGCAGACGTTGCTCAAACAGGAGTAAAGCGTGCATTTGTTGGGGACTATTTTTAGCAGTGGATTAACGACCACTTGCTTCTCTAATGAGTTTTTACAGCAGCAGGACGGTGAGAGTGGGATTGAATCGACATAAACAACTGTTTAGAGTTTCATTCTTGACCTTGGAGACAGCAGCTGACAGGAAACGCTCACCTCAAGGGTTAGGTCAAACCCGTCCTAGAGCTTTTGCTCATATCACATGATCTTCATCATCAGTTGGATTTCAAAGTGTTCAAAAGTGAAGTGTTTGCTGCGCACTTATTCTTGACCTTGAAAACAACACTTAACAAAACAATGACTAATAATTGCGGATAACTTGGCAAACCCCATGTGCTGATGAAGACCATGTGATATGATCAAAAGCTCCGGTGTTCACGGTAATGAAGGAACATGTTACCTAGTGCGATGCTGTGGCTCACTGATGTGTGATAAAAGTTTTGGGACAACAATGGCACAGGCGAATCGACAATATGTGCCATTGCTGGATTTCACTGGCTTTTTTAAAATAAGACAAATATGGAATATCGGCAGTTTTTATCCTTTAAATACAGGACAGAGCTTAACAGGCCTGGAGCTGAGCCCAAGCCTGTGTTTACTGAGAGAACACTGGAGTTACAAGCCACAAATCTATCCTCTCCAAACATAATGTCAAGGGCAGACAATGTCCTTTACAGAGTTGAAATTACCCCCAAGAGAAAGGTTATGAAGATTCAGAGGAACAGACACTAAGTCATCATCATCACGTTCTTGTTCCTGATGATATAAAGGCAGCAATAATCCATTCTTGTTCAATATATCTGATACATACAATAGTTGCGCTGTGGTCCGAGAACTAAAAAAAAGACCACTGGATAAGAGCTGATCTACTCACAGGATACGGTTGGACAACAGTCAACATGATGGATTCTTTGCAGCTCCTGAAGCGAGAAGAGAGCGAATCACAGAGTCAACAAAATCATCAGAAAACAACAATCACAGCGAACAACAGCGGCAGATAAGCAACTAGAAACTTGATTAGCTTGGCTGAAATGGAATGAGATGCCTCTGGCAATCACCGCTTAGAAGACGCAGTTAAAAGAAACACACACACGTACACACACATACAGGACACCCATTAGTTTCCCATTTAAAAAAACATGTGACAGTATCTCTGGTGAAGTGAAACATGATTTCCGAGTGCGATCGTGTGCATCGAATAAGCAAAAAGTTATATTTTCAACTAGGCGTCGGGGTGTAAAGCATGACTGACACTTAGCAAGCAGTTCATTAGAGTTTCACATTGTTCTGTAAAATTAAACATGAGATTTTAAAAAGAACAAATGAATGATAATGAATTTGTTTCACCGTGATCTTGTCTGGCCCTGTTTTTAATGTTTGATCAGGATTAAACCTGACATTTCATTTACATTTTTTTAAATGACAAATGTCATCCAGATGTGCCCTAAATAAATCACATAAAGCCCACATTATGTTTCAAATCTGAACACGCCTCGGGCTCAAGCAAGTGATTTTATTGCCTATGACACGTTTAAAGAGTTTAATCATTCTCACTCACCATGGAGTAGATGCCTTTCTAATGTCTCTAAAGTGGTAATTTGACGTTTTATCCCTGCAAAAACCATGTCACCAGTGAAAAAAGTTCACAATAAGGTCTGTAGACTATCCAGAGGCATTATTTCTTGGAATGGATGTTGCTGTTAAATTTTGTATGCCATTTTTTCTTTTCATGCTGTGAGCACCAAAAATTAAGTCCACCATTGTCCTAGGGAGGAGGCAGAAATCTCAGAGGGGGATATCTCAAAATTGAGACAAATAAAACCCAAACAACTGTATGTGCATGGCTGGATAGCATTAGAACTAGTACAGCATCATATAATTTTGTAATAGGAGTGACCTGGCCCTTTAATTTCCAGGTTATCAGTAAGCTCCAGTACAAGGTTTGGATGATCGACAAGGTTCCTGAGCCCACCTGACGAGGTCGATGACTCGTTCCCTCGGGGCCGAGCTGACGGGTTCATCGTTGATCATGATGATCTCATCGCCTGGCAACAGCTTCCCCTCTGATGGACCACCTACACACAAACAAGAGATTATCTATGAATGAATCAGGGCCAGAACAGATGCTAACATGTGTCAGGTCATCTGCAAAAACATCGACCTTGCTTGGGTCTGTCTGCTGACACATCTTATAGGTGTGAGCGTTAATAAACTGCAGCGTCCTCAAGCACATACTGTATATTCCTTTCCTCTGCCAGCAACTTGAAATAGAATATGCATTAGCTCAATTGTCTGCTTGGAATTCAGCACTCATTGATTATTGTGATTGCTAATCACTGTGTGTGTCTGTGCAGACACCGGAGCTGGCAGGTGATAGGGGTCTGTGAGCAGTGGTTTGGCAGTCATTTGGCAATCATCCAATCAACTAAAATAAACAATACTTACAGGAAGAAAATAAACTCATTTGTGTTCATTCTCTTTCTTGTATTGGATCAATACTACTTAATTGTTCAATCATAGGCTGGAGAAGACTTTCATCTGCACGGTCTCCTTCTAAACACTCATTACAGCAACTGTTTGCATTGACTCTTCAAACAGTAAGAACCTAATGAAATTGCTCAAGGCAGTCTTTTAACGTGCAAACTCTCAGACTGTCGGGCTTATTAAGATATCAGGCCTTGTTTTCTGTCTTTGTTCCAGGTATCTTTTTCTGCCAGTTTTTCTTGAGTAGTATTATATCATTGAGCCAGTGTTTGTAGTACAGGCTTTTTCATACTACCCTTCTGACGTCAATCATTTGACATTAATATGAATGAATGGGCTTTAGCATCTGGAAGCAATCCCTTTAAAAAGTCCATTGTCATTTGATGCAGGTGTTATGCTTTGGGAATACAAATGCAGCTGAAGTCTGGGCTGCATTCAGGACCACGTCAAAGTGAAGGACAAGTCAAAGTCAGAGCAGTTTTGAGATCAAGTCAAGACTGAGTCCAAATGGGCTCAAGACTGTAGTAAAGAGTAAAAAAGACACAACAGTTCACATTCAATAAGCAGAGCAGAACACCTACCTGGTGTGACAGAGCGGACCACCACCGGTTTCTCGCTGCCCGCCACGAAGCCGAAACCCAGGACCGGGTCCCGTCTCATCTCCACCAAGCGAGGGGCGGGAGGGACCGCATCCAGGTGAACCTCCTCCAGGGAGCTGCTCTGGGACACTTGGCTGGAAAACACAGGAGAGGAGGAGCACGGTGACTGAGAGAAGATCGTAAAGTGAGTCAGCAAATAGTTTTACTTCAGGCTGACACGCAGTAGGTAATGGGCACAATGACTGTTACAGGGGTCAAACCTGTCAAACTTATCAAAGGAAGGTCTCTTAAAAAATATGACAGTGCACATTTAAAATCCAATCAATGCATTCATCCCTACAGTAGAAGTAAGTTTTAGCTCGGAGAGTTAACATTAAACTTCGAATGAAGGATCTGAGTTATCTGATCAGAGGTTCATAAATCAGAGCCTTGGCTTAGGTTTGGTCATTAGCACACCACTCCATGCTTAAGAGCCACTTATAAAAAGAGAGCACAGGTCCTGCATTCATAAAAGGCCTCGGACTTGCAATCCTGAACCTACTTGCCTCTTCCACCCACATAAAAGTCTGCAGACTATTCCAAATAAAAGTGTACTGATCACTTAATCAAGTCACAGCTCTTCAGTTTTAAGGGCTTGCACATCTATTTTTTCCACGTTTGTCTACTTCTTCATGTGCTCGAAACGCCTGTTCTCTGCTTTACCGCTGCTGTTGTTGCTACTTCCCCTGAACGCTTTGGAAATTATGTTTTTCACAGCTACAATTAATGTGGTCCATTTGAATACAAATATATCACACTCCACAGTTAGGGATGGATTTAATGGTGCATTTGTCTACTTATACGTAAGCACAAAATGCTTTCATGTCTTGCTAACTAACGCTGTCTTACTTAGACATTCAGCTTTACCCTCAGGGGTTACTAGCACTATAGCATGTATGTGGCCATCAAGAGCAATTTCACCTTTTACAGGCTATTTATTTAAAATGAGTTGCTGGAAACATTAAAGAGTCAGCCACAGACTGTGTGTTTAACGTTAGCTTAATTATCGAGCCAGCTACAGCTGATGCTCTTGGCTTTTCAGTGGATAGGGTGACATATGTTGCGTGACATTGCACGGCCTGAGCAATGAAGCAAGAAGTTTCCAGTTGAGTGTTGCAGTTTAAAGATAATTACATAATTTCTGCAGCATCTCATTCTGATTTCATCCACGAATGGACATTATATATATCCATGTGTACGGACTTGTACTTGCATTGACAAAGCACTTTTTTGGTTTAATGACCAGTCGAAGCCCTTTACAATACTTGCACGTTCAATACTGATGGCAGAGGCTGCCATGAAAGGTTCCTACCTGCTCATCAGGAGCAAAAGACAGCATCCTAACGATATTTCTATGCTCAACACTCAGATGGAACAGTCATCAGAAAAACTTTCAGGTTCAGTAGCTTGCCCAAGGACATTTCGACATGCAGCCAGAGCTGGGAAAACCATCAATTAGTGGACAACCTGCTCTACCTCCTGAGCCACAGCAACCATGCATACATAAAATACATATAAAAATAAAATATTAGCAGTCCAAAGAAAGTTCAAATTGGCAGTCACACCTCCTGTGCGCTTTAGCGCTCATTACTGGAGGCCCCCCAAGGGTGTGTACTCAGCCCCCTCCTAATCACAGTGTACACCCATGACTGCAATCTCAGACATGGACAGAACTCTATCGTGAAGTATGCGGCTGCATTACAACAACGGTTAGAGCTCATATCAAGGCATTTTTCCAGCCTATCAGCTCCTTCTCTGTTCCTAGTGTTCTTCCACTCATTACCCTCACCTGTGTTTCTCCGCCTCACTCCACCTGCACCTCACCCCCTCATCAGTTTAGTTTGTATTTATGTCCAGTATTGTTCAGTCTTCGTCTTGTTATCTGTTTAATTTCCCTGAACCTGCTGTTGTGTTTTCCTGCTCCTGATGTTCCTTTGCATTTGCGTGTTCCTGTGATTCATTGTGAATAAAACTTCATCCACTGATCATCCTGCCATCTGTCGCCTGCACTTGGGCCCACCTTCTTTGCTACAGCACGACATCTAATTAAGGGACTGGCGCTAAAACACATTGACAATTTGTCTGATGAATGACTTTTATGAGGATTGTTGCGGCCACCAACATTTAATGCAACTTAAATGTAGGTTAAAACTGGCAAAAATGTCACGCTGTCCTTCTCTTTTCCTTATTGCAACTCACTTAGGATGAGAGCACCACTAAAATGTAAATGTACTGTATTAAATCAAACCTTCCTGCTCGCTGAACCTCAGACGTCTGTCTCGACCGGGACACTGAGAATGCAGAGTGCCTGTTAATTAAGAGGTGATATAGGCTTTCAGTGGGGTTAACTCATTCTCTTTCCATCTATATTTCTCCCTCCCTCCCTCGTTCACAACTTCTAAAGCTCCCTTGGCAGCTGTTGCTTCCTCTCTTCCTCTCCAGTACATGGTGTCTATTGTTACCTGGCTGACATCCATTCCATCATTGTTTGCCATTACTGTCTATACAGCAGAGGATATGATGTTCCTGGCTCGTACGTCCTATCCTTCACATTGTCACAAATTGTTCGCAAATGCAGCTGAAATCGTGTAAACTACATGATTTTGGAACTAACTTTCCTCTTTTATTTTATCAGGTAATTTTGCATGACCAGTTTAGCTTCACCCATGTTTTCTTTATCTGGTTATAAACCTGCAGGTTTGCTTAAATCTGCCCTGATGATAATCATGTCCCAACCATCCAGGATGCGACTTTATCTCCAACCAATCCGGATCAGTCTTGATCTCTGCCCCACCTCCAACCTTCTCTCCCTCTTGCGCTTTCTCACTCTCAATCTCTCATTATGGCATTGATCTGTATTGTACATATGGTGCAGAAATCTCAAACTAAATCTGTCTGTAATGAAAAGCAAGGACCAATATGCGACGAGGGCTCATCCAACTTGTCAGGGTCGGTGGCGTTTAATCCCACAGCAGGGCAGAGCTGGGATGTCAGAGGGTCAGGGGAAAACTAGATACAAAAGGTCAAATTCTGGTGCTGCTGCTAGTCATGGGTTAGGGATAGGGATAGGGAGTGCACTGTCCCAGGTTCTTGTCATAGTTAAATCAGTAGCTTTGCTGAGGCTTGTATCATTTAGTCAGGAGCAAAATTCTTCCCTGTAACAAAGTGGTTTTGGCCACTTTAAGTAGCCAGATACTGACAAATGTTACAGGAATAACCAACTGAGTAGACATGACAATTCATGTCCCTGAAAATAAAATTGTAAAACAGATGTTTGGTTTGGAGGCAGATGGATTTGTGTGATCATGTGATCTTGCAAAATCTATCTTGCGAGCCCTCAAGCTCTGCGCTTGTTGCAGAGCACAGTGGCTCAACCATTCAGCGTTCTTTGAGAAACTATTGGCAGCTACAGGCGTGGTTTAGATGTGACAACCAGCGAGAGAAGCAGCTTTTCGTTCGGAAAAAACAATGATGGCTCCTCAAGAGGTCAGTGTTGCTGCTATATCAGAACTGGGTAAAGTATATTTAATTGAAAAACCAGAGACACTTAAGGCTTTTCTCGATGGAAAATAAGTTTTTGCTCTACTTTCAACTGGCTTTGGTAAGAGTCACTCCCCTAATTTGGAACCCCGGTGGAGGAAACTCAAGAATTAGGTGTAGTCCTCATCCAGGGATGCACTGGGTGCCCTGTGATGATAACAAATGCAACACTGGCCCAGGTACTCTTTCAGAAACTCATCATCTCCTATGAGGACCTCAGCATTTTCTTCCCCCCCAGACACCCCACCAGACCTCTGACTATATAACATCAATCAAATCCTTAACTTGAGCAGAGAATATCATTCAAAAACCTTCTAGATCATGATAGGTAAAGGTTAGGGAACTTCTAGCTGTCCAATATAGTTAAATCAATCATCGGCTTTGCTCACTCTCGCTCTCTTTTCTCTTCCTTTCTCCATTTCACAGAAATCCAATTGTGATACTCAATCTGTGTCACCTCCTCTTAAGCCAATAGCTTTTTTCTCAGGGAACAAAGCCACATAACAAGAGCTGTCCTCCCTGTCATATTAACCCTACCCCGTCACAAAGAGAGCAGGGCGCGAATCTAATGGAGGAGTGACAAAAAAGAGGGAAGGGGCAGTAAAGACAAGAGATAAAACTACAAGACAATGAGAGGAGATATAAGGAAGGGTGAAAGGGGGAAAACGAGGAGAGGAAAAGCATCAGAGAGAATTGAGGGAAAAGCAAAGTAAGTATAAGAGGAGAAGGAGACAACATGCACATCACATAAAGCAATTTGTGTATCAGAACACATTGTGTCAATGCAAGTTAATTGGAGAACAGCTTATCAAAATTCCTCGGCACCGGCTCTGCCAGCATCCACATTTTGTCAACAGTCAGAAAGAGAAATGATGCCAGGAATACATTACTTAACGTACATGAAGTTTTAGCACCAACACAACTTGGGTATGAGATTTTTTTTGCAGTGTATTTTTGAACGCTATTCATATTTACAGAGACCTGTTTGCACGTAGCTTGATTTATCATGTATAATGTTCTGTATGCTAAGCCGTAGATGCCAGTCCAACTTGAAGATTTGCATGTTTGCCTGGCTGAAAGTCTCTTCCTGCAGGGTTACATAACAGGTACGACACACACAGGTAGAATGCAAAATGACCTGAACAATGGCTACTATTAGTGCATTTGAGCCCCGAACTACCACTGCTGCTACTTAGGGCTTCATGCTCACTGTATCTGTACTGTCAGATCCATATTCAATTTTCACGACATGACAGTGTTAGATAGCTCAAGCAGTCTCTAACTTTATTGAGGGTAGATATTAGATGACTACAGCAGGTGAGCATACAAAACATTATTGGTTATAATGAATTATTCATTAACTGAAGGAGTATAAGTAAGAATAGATTAATTGTGTGACTGGTTCTGACCTGCGGCCTTTGCTGCTCCTCTCTCTCCCCCTTTCCTGTCATCATCTCCAGCTTTCATTACCATAAATAATCAGAATGATTTTACCCTATTATTTAAATTCAGTTTACAATTTAATGGAATGTTACACCACCACGTTTTTATCGTCCATCAGGGGGTGAGAACAAAAAGAATAAATCTAGGGAAAATTAATTGGAAAATTAAGGATTGCATACAAATTAAATAACTATGAAGAATGGTTTTGGGGAGTAACATATCAACAAGTAAACGGCAAGGATTTTTTAAAAAGAATATACATGGCAGATGTAGGGTAAATTCGTATCATCGGCATACATGATCAATTTTACTGTAGATGTTTGGTGTAAGATGTCCTGCAACAATGTCCTTTAGAAGGTGTGTATGGGCGTGTGTTGTAGGGCCAGGGGGGTGCTCCCAAACTGTACGTACTTGGTGAGGCCGTCCCGTCCCTCCCGGGTGCTGTTCATGCTGTCCCAGCTGTACGGAGGCCCCTGCAGTCCACCCCAGGAGCCTGGGCCGGGGGGAGGCCAGCCCGACATTTTGTTCTTATGGCTGAAACGCAGAGGAAGGGAAAATCAGCTTTTGATTATCACATGTGATCAAAAATGTGTTTTTTGTTCGGGAATATAATGGAATCGAGTCTCACAGTCAATCTCAAATACAAGACTGCTTCTAAGCAGTGATGTCAACCAGTTTGATTGGAAGTAGTTTCACTTTTGTTTTGGGGATTTTGGACAAACAAGGCCCACTATCTTGAATCTTGAGAACATCATCCCTAATTTTTGAGAAACCGAACACACAAAACTGGAAATTGACACTTCTAAAAATACAAGCTTAGTAGTGGTTTAGACTTCTTTGAAAAGCTGGAACAAATCTTCAAACTAATTGGAAGGTTTCTTTATGTAGGGAGGTGATCCACAGAGAACGGAACTCATTCATAAACATCACAGCGCCTGCCTTTACTTATTCCAAGAGTTAAACCGTCTGAGAAAAGAATCAAAGGTGAATTAATAAGTCTTTATTGCCCCCCTGGATAAAAAAAAATACCCAGAACAGTGCTTGTCTGATCTTTCGCAGTCCAATTAGTGTGACTTGTTTCTCAGTGTGTGGCTTGCAGTGTGAGACGGGCACTGCTTAGTGCAATCGACCGCGCTCGAATAACGGCTCATCGGGTCCGTAGATAGGCAATCAGTGGCTGCATGTAGGGGCAGCGCTGCGGTAGTCGCTCTGCAAAATTATGCACGTGAAGCGAGGAAAAGCGCTGATGTGACAGCTGATTGGGTTAATGCAGTTAACTCAAACTGTGGATTTCAAGAGAGTGGCACTGTCTTGAGAGAAGGAGGGAGGAGATAGGAGAGCAGCTTCACTTCTGTGAGAACTGAACAGACCGTCCTCCTGAATCAGCTGTGATTCAACGTCTCACACACATTCCACAGCGACTAATCACGCAGAGACCATAAGGCGCCCATCTCCACAGGAATAATCACAGACGCAATAAAAGATCATAAAGCCAGAGAAATGCCACTGAATTTAAGCATCTCTGCACTTCATTTTCATATTTGATTTATTTTGGAGAGCACTTGCTCCCGCAGCCATAAACCACGAGGACGAGTTTATTGTCCTGACCTCAAATCCGTGATAGCAAGCTGATGCATAGTTGCAGTAACAATGGAATGATGAACGGCATTTGAGTGCCAAGTTTCAAAATAATATTCTGTTACTCAGCATATTCTCCACTATGTGCTTTGCATCAGAAACATCAAACATCACAGGCCTCTAAAGAATGACATGTCAAGGCCCCCGAGTGATTGAGTCATTTGCTAATACAATTTCTTAAAAAAGAAGAAAATGCGTACTAGATGAGGACGTCATCGCCGTAAGAATCCAGCCGATCGATGCCCATATTCTGCTGCTGATGGGTTGAATACATCAGTAAATCATGTCATAGCTTCCAGGGTGTGAAAAAGAAAATTGGCCTTCGATTAAAAGTGTGTAACAAGCTCCACTGGAGTACAGTGAAGCTGTGGGTGAAAGTGTCAGACACTCTCAGTCATCCTGCTGAGCAGTTGTCACAGAGGAGAAAAAAAAAAAAAGATTCCATCAACACCAACTGCAAAGAAAACCCAAGCACAAACAGCTGATATTCATGTCATCCTGAGAAGCAATAGATCCATTTCAACACTCCGGCTTTTGAGTTTAGCTCCTCTCGATTCTGTTGCCATCCACGGATTCCAGTCAGACGCTTGCTTTTCTGCTGATCTTCAGTCATCCGAAAGAAAAACACATCCACTGCCACTTCAGAATCCCAATCAGAGGCTCTTGAGCTCAAAATATACAGAGGCCGTGGCGTTAACGGCTGTGCACATCTCCAGTGTGTGGCCAGACATTCATCTGTGTTTGTCATTGTGCTGCTGCTGAGAGCAGCTTTGGTCCAAACTGAACTAAACTGGCGTGGCCTCGCCTCCTTTATCCCATAATCCCTCTCATCACAGAGAAAACAAATCCACGCTGTGTGTGTGTGTGTAAGTATGAGTATCTGTGTATGCATGTGTATGAGAGAGAGAGAGACAGCGGGGTGTGCAACTGTGCATGTATATGTGAGGAAGTGTGCGAGTGTGTGTGTGGAATAAGAGGATTTTCGGAGAGCAGCAACGTGTATGGAAACACAGCAGCATCTCAGAGCTGGAGGCTCGCAGCAGGAAGCAGGAAGTGTAAACTGACTCCTAAAGTTCACCTGGGTGGAATTAATATGCCACTCATCACTGTTGGTTTCCCTCCAGCAAAGGAGAACTCTTCTTTTTCTCGTTTAGGATGAAGAATGAGACCGAAAAAGGGCGGCTTGCTTTGCCAGTCAGACAAAAATGACAGTTGAGTCGAGAAAATATCTTTGAGATGGTTGCCTACAGGCTCAACATGAACATTGTGATGGTAACACGCTCTGAATGTCAATGCCAACATGCTGAGACTATGAGAGTGTAATTTGTTCAGGTAGTTGGTCATAAATTAAAGCAACAAAATGTAACTTCCTGAAGAAAGATAGTTGATTGTTGAGTCTCATCCCCAGGTCTTCAGATACTGACGCTTCAGTATCTGAAGACCTTCAAGTACTAAATAAACAAGCACAAGAAAAGTCAGGTGATCAATCAGAGGGCCAACCATCCTCTACAGCTCCGTATCTCTACATATCCTTATCAAAATGTACTCGCTAGGCTGAAGTATAATCCAATTATATCTGTATGGATTGATCAAATCTCTCTTGCAGCTATACTATAGTCACATCATGGAACCTGGTAGTTGTGTGTTTCAGATTCATCTTCTGGGGACCTTGAGTATCCGTACTAAAATGTTGTGGTAATCCATCCAAAAGCAGTTTAGATATTTCACTCAAAACCGAAAATGTCAACCGCGTGGTGGTAGCGTACGAGAAAGGGACTTTCGATTAATTGTCTGCATATAATTCAGGTCTAAATGTTGGATCGAGGCGGTCGACAGACCAAGTGACCGACAGGCTGACATTGCCATTCCTAGTGGCAAGAAAATACACTATTGTTTATCTCAGGATGGATGAGGAACATATGGATTTACATGTGGACTCAAGTTCGAGCACTCTGAGGGCACAAAGTCAGATAATTGTGTTTGCTGTGCTGGAATATCTGTGTTGTGCCAATGTTTTAAAGTTTCTGCACAAAGTACTATGTACAAAGTTGCTCTGTAACCCCTGCCTTCACACCATGAAAGATGCCTTCTCGTTGAACTATACACCAACTGATGAATCACAAACTTGCTGTGTTGACATAAGCCAACTTCCCCCAGTTTCCCTCTGTTTGATGCATTTCCCTTCAGCTTATCAGAAATCCAAATACATGCATTCAAAAAGAAGCAGCAGGATGCTGGTTCTCACGGTTGCAGCAAAGGCCAGTGTATTGCTTTCAAAAAGTACTTTTTCTTTTCGAACCGATCAATTCATGCTCCTCTCAAAGGGGGATCAATTTCTCTGAGTCTTTCACACAACTGCTCAGAAGCAGAACTTCATAACACTTACTCAATCAACTTCTCATTCTTTCCTTGACACAAATGTACTGACAAGCACAATACTTCAGAGAAAATGTGGAACATGATTTAATGAACATTTTTAAATATATATTTGAATGGGTTTTTTTTAAGTTTAATGCCATGAGATAGATTAAGTTAGCTTCAGGATGACATTTAGGAACGAATGTTACATATAAAAACCTAATTTGCAAACGAGACAGTAGCAATTGAAACTGTGGTGTGTAATTGACTTAATAGATAGATCATATTCATAGATAATTGATTTATTCATTTTGACAGGCTGCCACTACAAAGAGAGACGGCTTCCGTAACAGGCGACTGCCAAGCTTTCGGCTCTGTGAGGGTCCTTGGCAGAGCGGTGCTTCAAGCTAAATGAAAAGGTTAGCTTAAAATAATGCATCACTAAATATTTCACCCCTTACTTGTGGTCTTTCTTTAAAAAATAATTATTTTCTTCCTTTCTGTATGTCAAAAAGAGACAAATAGCAAAAGATTCTGCCAGTCAAGAAAAGTTCTTGATACTTGCTGACGTTAGCACACTCATAATTGCAAAGTTAGCATGCTGAGAGTGTTTAAAATGGTCACCGTTTTAAATGTTTGCATGCTATGAATTGCCACTTAGCACTAAACATATCTTTAAACAACAGTTATTGTTAGTTTTGTCTAAATGCTAATGTTAGCATGCTAACATACTCACAATGAAAGTGCCAAGATAGTGATGTTCCGTGTGTGTAGGCAACTGTCCCCATGTTCACCATCTTAGTTAAGGGTATTAGCATGCTAACATTTGCTAATTAGCACAAAACACAATGCACAGCTATGGATTATTAGAATGTCACTGGGTAGTATTAAACACTGAAAGTTTGACCTGATGATGGCCTTAAATGAAAAGTCAGAAGACCATTAAAGTTGTTATAATTTACTCTGAATATCTACGACATTTCATGGCAATGCATCCAATAGCTGTTAAGACATTATGAACCTAAAGTATTGAAGTTTCTGGATAATCAAAGTCATTATGATGCATCCTCTGGAGTCTGTCCATCCAATATTGCGGACATAATGTACTGACCAAATTACCTGCCGCTGGAAAGACAGGATTTATATGTGCAGTTGGCAATGAATTAGCAGAGACAAACTAAGAAGAAAGCCTATTCCAAGTTTTTTTTTTGCTATTTTAACTTGGCTCCGAGGAATCCACAGAGCGGTATATTTTGTTTCATTCCAGTGTTTTCCAAATAATTAGAATCCTGATGGTCGCTCCCCTCGTAAAACCACCCTTGCCTGATTGATTTATCACGGCTTGCCCTTCATAGACGGCCATTATAAATATTGAACCTCTCTGTCTTTTCATTGGGTTGTTAAAAACACCAAGAGCAAAGGTTGGATCGCAGTGACGTATTGAGCAACAAGGCATAACCTCTTGCATAAGCACGGAGAAAGAGTTTCAGGCAGTGGAACATCATTGCAACTTTTCACCGAATATATATTTCACGAACAAACCCTAAGACGGTGGTTACTGGAGCTGGTCAGGTTGTTTTTTTGCTGCATCATATGTCAGACCTCCCTATCACAGAAAGCAGTCGAGCCAGCTGGCGCGGACCTCCCCTGCTCAGCCACCACATGCTCCAGTCAGCAAGAACGCACAGCCCCGAACGCTGAGCTCCGTGTGCATCCCAACAAATGTTTCATTTCTCGTATACTGCAGCTCTGATTCGGATTGTTACTGTCCAGTAAAGTAATCCATCGCTGGGTTCAGACAGGGTAATATCCATAGTACCACATACACATGTCCATCAGAGCAGATTATAATCCCCTTTTCTCTGACATTTATTGCATTTCATCTGTAAATATGATTATTGTGGCTTTTCATATTATGTAACCATTAGAAATCGGTCTTTATGTCCACTGAAAAATGACTCGACATCAGCTGGATGGACTGATTTTGTCAATAAGTTAATTAATAAGCAGTTCTCGAAGTCATTTATCAAGGAAATTGCCAAACATTCCATAGTTTGCTTGCCCAATGAGCTGCTTTTCTCTGATTTATATGATTGTAAATGGAATATATCTGGGTTGTGAGCTGTTGTTCGGATCAGATAAGATATTTGAAGATGTAATCTTGAGATCTGGGCTATTTTTTTCACACGTCCCTCTCCTTCCCTCCGGGGTTGACCTGATATGTGACTGATGTTTGGACCCTACTGTGCCACTGAACCCCTAACATTAGTCAGCCTCAGTCTGACTGTCTCTTTAAAGGGAAACCAGGAGAGCGTCAGACAGGGATCAGAGTCACTGGGGCATTTCCGCCTTGACCTTTATTGACACACATTTTCAATTCCCGACTTCTGCATTATAATTTCAACATTGTAATTTCAACAAAACTCTCTTGCACTTCAAAAAATCCAGCCTCGGGATTGAGGCCATTTAAAGGACTGTTTCAGCCAATGGCATGGCTACTCATTGTGCCAGGAGTGAAAATAATTTAGCCTGACCTTCATTTTTTGAATAGACCACACACATGCATGCTCAACGGGGGACATTAAATCTTGTAAACCCCTCAAGATCTTTATCCAGACTGCCTGAATTTGCACAAAAAGCGAAGAGCTCTCCCTTGATGCTTTAGCCTACATTATGACAATGCTTACAACAGCCTGTAGCATAAAAACCACCTCCCCCTGCCAATTCTCACTACTTTACACTCTACAGAACAACTAGGGTAATTTAAGCTCAAGCGCGATTCAATGGAAGACTGTTTTTTCTTCTTTTTCAAAAGCTCGGCTGCTGAGTGTCCTGCATGCTAGAGGAACTGAGGAGCCTTTCTCAGCACACAAGGACATGTAAGTTAAGTGGCGGGTGGAGCGGTGTGAAGGATACGTAGAAAATGTAAATCAGGGTTTGGGTCACTTACTTCCCAGTTTATTCATTTTAACATGTCAGCTGAGTCTGCAATAAATAGGAAAGTGTTCATTCTCAGTCTGGCTTTTAAGGACTGATGTAATGACTTAAGTGCTTCAGGAAAATCTACTCCAATCGAAGCGGCTCAAGGGACCCGGGATGAGATGCAAAGAGACAACTTTTACTCGCCGTGATTTCACACCACGGATCACATAAATCTCAGAGAGTAGATGAAGAAGAGAAAACAGAAGATTCTGCAAAACTTCGCCTTTTGCCTGAAGTAACTCTGAGGGTGCGTGTTTCAAGAATTGTATCATCTTCAAACTCAGCAGGAGGCTCCATTAAAACACTCTGGTTCTGTTCAGACCAAAAAAGTACCATGGAGAGACACATAACGAACGGTCTAACCGACTTAAACCTCATATACACAGCTTGCAGGTTTACTGAACGTCAGATTCTGTGATGCAAGTCTGTTAAAATGTCGGCTGCATCCGTGCAAAACAGGCGAGGCATGTTAGATCGTGAGTCATAGCACAACAATGTACATAGGCTACTGCAATTGCACGGTTATTTCTACCTTTCAAAATGTTTATCAAAGTTTTCAAAGTTTTTATGTTCAGTCAAAGATGTCTATGTATTGTGCTGGAGCGATATCTACTGAAGTACTCTTTTCAGTAATGTTACAAGCAAAAGTGCCAAGTCCTCTCCTATCAAATGTTAGGATTTTCTGCTTTTCTTTGTCACGTGTGATCGTAAACTGAATATATTTGGGTTTCGACTGCAAAACAAACAATTTAAAGACATCACTTTGGACTTATTTCAATATTTCGTGACAAGAATTAACGATGAACGAATGATTAATAAGATAGAGAAAGTAATCAGCAGATGAAATAATGAAATTAATCATTAGTTGCAGCCTTATATCACATGATTTGTTAAGTATTAGCGGCACATAATGTGGCACTTTTATGGACAGTACACAGTTGATACACCTAAAGCTGAATTAAGTGGATTTGTGCTGCAGTCAGTAGAAAAGGATTGTCCATTTTGGCATCGATCTGTCGCTGGAAATTTCCTAATTGCTTGCTAATGGAGCTTCTTTCCTCTCAGTCTTCCTCATTATGCTCATTAATGTTCCAACTTAACACACTTAAAGCTCCTAGCATGACAACCGCTGCAATCGCCTTGACCTTCTTCTTTCTCCGTGATTTTTGTGCCGTTCATAAATGAAACATTGGCGCGCGTTGTTAAAAGTCGCCTGGAAGTGCTCACACTTTATATAGCTCCACTGTCTGAGGACAACATGTTTTGGCTCTCAGTGCGTTTTCGCACGGGCGAGCATGCACGCATGTACACATGCACGTAAACACGAGCACACACTGTAAACCCCCTTGAACGCAGAGCTTCATTCTGCATGCTGTTATCAGTAGAGTATAATTGTCTGACTTGGCATCGATCTGTCACAAGAAGTTTCCTAATTTGCCTCCAAATGGAGCTTCGTCCCTCTCCGTCTTCCTCGTTGTTCTCATTAATGTTCCACATTAACACACTCTAGGCTCCTAGCAAGACAACGCCAACCATCGCCTGACCATCCTCTCACCCAATCCACATCCTCTTTCTGGTTGTTGGCTTTTTTCCCTACTCACCCCCTCTTCCTCCATGACTTTGCGCTCATAAATGAAACATCGGTGCACGTTGTTAAAAGTTGCCCTGGAAGTGCTTTCACTTTATATAGCTTTACAACCTGATGACAACATGCTTTGGCTCTCAGTGCGTTTCACAAACCCCAGGCATGCACGCAAGTACACACAAATATGTCCGTGCACAGTTTCTTTTTATGTAACACTGAGCTTCATTCTGCATGCTCTCTGAACATCTTGCACAGTGAGGATGTTTTCTAAACAAGCATAATGGAATAAAAAGGGAATAAAAAAAGCTGCAAGAGTTTCACAAAGTTGTTGATTGCAGCAGAGGCTTTTTCAAACACTTCAAAAGAAAACACAAATTCCCTGAATGCAGACAAAAACAACTCAAGACCAATCTCACTCAAAATGGCTAATGGATCCATCCAACCAGATGATTCCAGTTTCCCTATCCATCCATCTGAAACTGAAAAACTAATCTACCATTTAAAGACCACATTTAGATTTCAAGTCACGACAAGCATGACTAGCACCAGGCCGCCAGGGCTTTGGACAATGTCGATCATTGACAAAGCTAAAGCATTCGACTGCCCGATAATCAGACTGACCTGCCATTTTGTTTCACTTCAGCTTAGTGAACTACATCACCCTGCACAATACATATGTCAGCAATACTAACATGGCCGTCGACTAGGCACAGAAAAAGTAATAAAAAAGATGAAAATCAAAACAAGTCTGGACGTTTTGAGAGCTGCAGTTCTGGGAAAGGAGTTGCCCAGGTTATTTTTGTCTCTCAACGTTCACTACCAAACATACTTTTGCTGAAATATGGTAACATGGTGGTCCACTGGAAGGGCCGTGACGTCGGCTCTCTATTTAGAAATATGTTGATTTAATAGGTTGTTATTTCTGTAAACCTGAGTGGACTCACAACAACCTGTTTTTCATGAATGTATTTTCAGGCTCTGGCACAGGAAGACTGATGCTTTTCCCATTTTTATTTCCTTTTGCAAACAGAGAAACAGCCGATACTGAGCACAACACCGGAACTATTTGAATTGCTAAATTCAAAAAAATATCTGCAGCAATTCAGAGGTCTGGAGAAGGTCTATTATACACATTCAGCATGCCGTTAATACGAAATGCTGATGTTTAATCAATTTCTCAAGAAATCTTTTTCAAAAATGTTATTAATTTACTGTAGTCTGGCATCTGATCAAGGTTTCCATAATCCACTAAATGCAATAATTTGTATTTAGCCACGCATGTGCTAAATCCATAGCCTGCCAGCACTGCAGAGTCAGGGAGTCACCGCTATTGTGCTGTTTTATGGTTGCGGGTAAATGTTGCATTTGTCATGTTGCACTGTGCTGCACTGCACACTATAAAGTCTTTTCCCTGCACAATAACTGTCGTCTGAGACCATAATAAAGACTGAACTGTACTTGAGCTGATGAGTGGGATTTGGATCTTTACGTTCCCTCTAGATTAAACTCAGCTCCTTACAAACACCGGACTGGTCTTACTGATGTGGAAAAATGCCAGCAGCGCGTGATGATGCAATCAATTAAAAGCTCACCATAAAGAGCTACTCCTTATAAAGACATCAGAGTAGGTGAGCGAGGGAGCTGCTTCTGCTCACTGGGGGCTTTCGTTCAGCTGGTTTCAGCACCACGGACAGCTCCGCTTCTGTTACACAGCAGTGTTCAGGACGGGAATACTGATTCTTTACGTCGATACAGTGCAGAAAATAATGTATGATCCTTGTATTTCCTGACAAACACACACAGCAATACAGGAGCACAAAGACCTGTCAGGGTTATATCAATAAGTACACAGTCAGCTGCATCAATCACAGCTGTCCTGGTTACACCTCCAGCCACTGCATCCTCATTACCTCATCCCACCAGTATCACTTCAAATATGGACTTTCAAGGGCTTCAGCTCCATTTTCTCCAAATGTTTACACTCTGTGTGTGCCAGACAACAACTGGGAACACCCTGTCCTTTCCCCAATGCAAAGCTTTGGACTACACAGGCTGCTGGCCAAACTCTAGCAAAAAACACACACACATACTTATCTCTGCTCAGTGGCTGTCCTCAGCTGCACCGCGAACGGCTTGAGACGAGCATGCAAGTGTGTCGAAAGGTCACATTTTACTTAGGAATGAAAGTCTTTTGCAAGGGGAGAGTGTGTTCATTTATAAGATAAGATGATATCAGATCAAACAGGGCACTAAGCACTAAAACTAAAGGACACTGAAACAGAATATAAATAAGCCAGATGGATTAAATAGATTTAAAGATGCGTGGAGTCGTATGTATGCGTACGAACAGATTGACATTTTAGATTATAAGATGGGAAAAGAGTGTGGACACTTACCTCAATCAATTAAATATGAAAGTACATATTATTTGATTTATGGATATGGATAAATATTGGTAAGCTGGAGTAAAGGTGTGTTTATTCTTAGACTAAAGTTTGTTTAGGCATAAAAAAAAATCATACGATGAAGATCTTTCTCTCCTGATTAAAATGTCTTCCCCAAAACTACATAGTGCGCCTTTAAAAGTCTGTGTTGTAAAAAGTGCGTTGCCCTTTGGGAGCCGTGTAAGTCAGAGCTTTGATTGACGGACAGGATTGCTTGCGTGATGAAAACGGAGGAGCTGAAACAATCAATAAGGAGCGCGACCCTTACAGTGCAATAGGAGGTCGGGCTTGTTCAGCTAGAAGTATTGCTTCAGATGATAAATTACCTTTAAGTCTTGAGCTTTAAGGCCTGTCTGGAAATCTCACCTTGATTCATTCGTAGCATTTATTCATATTATTGGTGATTTTTTTTTTTATTGCTATCAATAATTATGAATGTAAGGAGGTCAAGGACAGGTCACAAAAAGGAAACAAACAAAAACTGCCTCCAGGGGTATCAGGACTACATAAAAAGCGATGAAAAACATGTTGCTGAAGTAATAACTCTCCTGCTTGTAGTGCACTTGTGTCAACAACCTGCCACTCTGTGACACACTATTAGCTCCCACTGTATCTGTATCAGCAGCAGCTTTACAGGTTTGCCTTTCAGCCTTTGCGGCACAGCGGTACATCTCCGCAGGACAACACAGTCCACAGCACAACACCCCATTGATCCATTGTAAATGTCACATAAAGCCCAGTGGAACCAAGGCGCAGGAAACATAAAGGGGCTGCAGAGCAAGTTTTTAAATTATGTTTTCAAAAGACAAAAATCTGATGATTGGCCGTGTGAATTATGTTTGCGCTGTTGTTGAATCGATGATTCCTGTATTTGGCCTGAAGCTCCACTGGAGCAGCGATTGAACTCACTGTTGATGCCAAAACACATACAGTAGTAGTGTAGAGCAATTGAATTAACTGTCTGCAGTTTTCCTACATAAACTCAGCTATTAATTTTCTGTATCTATTGCAAGTGTCAAATAAAGTTCAGTTTTTAATCTAGACGAATGCTGAATTTCAATCGCAGCCTTCATCTTTTGGCTGTCCATTAATGAATCAAGAATAAGCTCTGGGATGACCAGGATCAAATGGATGGCTCCCCAGAGATGACTAAAGGGCAGTTACTCAGCAGTCACCCTCCCTTCCCAGTCTGTGATAAAGTAAACAACAGAAAAGTCAAGGCTCAGATTTTCCTTTTGACTTACTCTCTGTGTCCAAGCCCTTCATTCTTGTTCAAATTTGGAGTAACTGAGGTCATGCCTATGGGCAGTTTCACTACCAGTTAGTTTCTGGTTGGTTGGCTGTACTCGCGTGATGCGATGACGACCAGGCATTGACTACCTCCGTCTATTTGGTTCAAGTCAATCGGAAAGGTTAAAGATGAGCACAGTTGCGTAGCTGCATGCAGTGCGTAAAAGGAACCCGTGGCTGCGGAGTGTGTGACTGTGACTGAAAACACTCGAGTGATTTGATTTGTCACTGGGTGCATTCAGCCCATGTCAAAAACACATACAGGCTGGAAAACATTACAGCCGACTAGAACATCTGCACCCGACATTGAGGCATAATTCCGCGGGGCTAAAAATACCACCGCAGAACAAGCGTCGCTAAACGCCCCTAAATAAGATTACACAGAGGGATAGTGATCATTAGGATGAATGGGAAACACTTATGCTCATGTCTCGTTCCTTGAATCATAATGTCGGAATGGAAACGTCTTTCGTGCAGCACAAAGAGAGAAAGAAAATTTAAAAAGTGCTGGAGGATCGGATGCGCCACGGATAAACATGTCGCGACACTGTCAAGCGCTCTGAGAAATTATGCACTTAAATCCATAAAACCTTAAACAAAAGGAATGATTTCAAAGTTTGCATAATATGCTCATTTGCTTGTCTTTCTGAGAGTAAGAGAAGAATTCATGACTGTTTGTTAGGTAGAGAGCTGGAGTCAGAATGTGCTTTGCCTCAAGCAGACATGACTTAGAAAGGTGAAAAGCGAGCTTGACTCTGTCCAAAGTTAAACAAGATTAGGTCTAAACCTTGTATATGGCTAGACAGTGTATGGTCAGGGTGCTCCTGAGGATGCTACTGGGGAATGTTTGGGCCTTTTCAATTTGAAGGAGGAATGGAAAATGGGGAAACGCCAATACTCAACCAACCAATTGAGTAACTAAATGACCGTTGGCCGAAGCGAAATCTGCATCAAAGTTCACCAAAGTTGCCGCTCACACGAAATGGAGGCGCACATTTGCTAACATGCTCCTAATTGCGTGTGTGACCATTCTCTTAGTCAATGAGGTTGGAGCAGACAATTACAGTGAGAAAAAAATTGCATAATGGCAGCTCAATTATCATTTGTTAGTTAACATTTCTTGGCGGAAGCTGTTTTTTAAGCACATTTTTAATTAACAGTTATGCTTTTAGAAAGTGACGGGAAGAAAATTAGTCATTTCAAACAGTGGTGGGGACATGTCCCCAGCATCCCCAATGTAAATGACACCTATGACTGTGTGTCCCTTGATAACTAATGGTGTCAAAAACAGCAGCTGCCAAAGCATGCGCAGCAATTAATACTGAAATGAACTGATTTCATGATACTTCACTGGCTTTTAAAGACTACAGGCTCAAGGTACATTTTTACATATCAGTTGCTTGTGTCGGTCACTGCTTGTTGTTTGCTTCCAACATATTGAAGGTTTTTCATCTGGTGACAATCTGCTGCTTCCTGTCTTTTCTATTTGTGCACTTACACATGAAAAATGCAGATGTGCAGCTCGGTTATAGCTCTAATCCATTTCCAACCAGCTTCATGCTGCAGGAGGGATGGAGTGATGTTGGGCTTTTCAATTTGCTTTAAATTGAATTAGTCAATTCATTTCAGTCCAGTTATGGGAGGTAATAGTCATGCTCAATCAGTGGAGAAATGGATTCAGGAATCTCAACCTCACGTTGACACATATATACATACACGCCACATTTACCAGTGTATACATATGTGTATCTGTGTACTGTACTGTGTGGAGGTCTACAGTACATTTGGTGTGTGTGTGTGTGTGTGTGTGTGTGTGTGTGTGTGTGTGTGTGTGTGTGTGTGTGTGACCGTGTGGCGCTGAGTATACACAGTGGCACTTAAGTATTATGTGATGGTATTTGGAGCAGAACTAATCACTCCACTAGCCTCTTTAGCAAACAGATGTATCAACAAACAGGCTACTGGCGGAAGTCAGTGTGAGCTCATCCATCATCTGCCTTGTCACTGTTTTCACTATAGTCAAATCTAATTTGTCAATCCACTGAATGTGTTTTACACCTTGCTTCCCATTTCCTCTTACCTGACTCCCTTTTTTTTATCTAACCTTCACTCTATCAGACAGCAGGAGAAAAGTACTTAAAAATGAATTAATTTTAAAGTCTATTTTCGTCCATTTCATCATAACTGGCAACTTATGTGACGAGCAAATGTATGTAACAATTGACATTTAAGATAAATGACAAGGATTCATTAATGTAACATTTCCTCTAACTCCTTTCCCTGTTGCAAACTGCGTGCATGAGAGAGAATCTAAAATTTAAGATGTAGAAGATATTTTTAACTTCTCTTCTGTCCTACAACCACAGAATTGCTCACTCTATGTAGTAAAACAGAGCCAAAGTGATCAATTATTGAGCATGCACTCGCTGAGAAGAACGTACAGTATGACTGTATGGCTTTGTGAAACAGCCTCGTCCGCATGTTAGTCGTCAAATCTGTGGAGACTTCTTTGTATTTTTTCAGCTTAGTGATCACTTAAAAAAATACATCGTTTTTCGAGATGATGTGTCTTGTTATATAACGCGAGCACAGATGCCAGAATCACCCATGTGTCCTTGGTGTTTTAACACTTTATCACACGCCAGGCTAGTAGTGAATGCATGCACGAGCATTTGTGTGAAAAAGGGAACAACAGCAGCTGTAAGGTAAATGGTACGGAAGTTGAGGGTACAGGCATGGCACATTGTGAAATGCACTTCACTTTGCACACACTGGAAATGTAACATGTGGGTGTTCATGCTTGAAAAGAGTTGTTTTCTGTAAACATTGCCTTGGGAATCTGCCTATTACAGGGACCAATTGTGTAACTTATAAAGCACACACAACATGAGGGTTTAAACAGTAATGTATAGGACACACGTACAAATAGAAAATGTGCATGTAGTCATCATTTCTTCTACATGAGGGTATTTGATCTTTGTAAGGGAACAGCTCGAAATGTTCGGAAAATACACTTTATTCACTTTCTTGTTGAGAATTAGATGAAAAGATCGATATCACTCTCATGTCTGTATGCTAAATGTGAAGCTGGAGCCAAGAGATGGTTAGCTTGGCTGAGTCTGTATTCTGTTTTATGTGAAATGCAAAGGGAATAAATCTGAAATAAGAGATAAAACTGGCAGTGTCTCAGTGAGGTGTCCGGCCATCATGAACGTCTTGAACAAGTTCAGTGCGGAGTGGATGATGGTGACGTGATCTTTAAGTGTTAAACCACTTGATATTGGTGACGAGGGGCCAAGGTGTTTCAACATATGTCAGCGTGACACTACTGGATATTTTAAAGGAGCCATTTCTGTGGCGCCAAAAAACAGATATTTTGGACGAGAGGTCGGGCCATTTCCAGCCGTGTTTGTGGCAGTAAAACCGGGTTTCTTAACCAAAACGCAATCTTTTCCTCACCCTAACCAAGTGTTTTTTGTGCCTAAACCTTACCAGCCCATAGTAAAGCCTTGTCACAACAAAATAAATTGAACCAAAAGAGTTTAACCATATCCAGGTTTGCAGAAACGTATAGTGTCAACATTTATTCTGGGGATTGGTTTGCTCTGGAACCATGCTGGGGGGATGAAAATCATCCTACATAAAAGTTATACCGTATTTTTGCGTTTTGATGTTGTTGGTGGTGATGGTGGAGTGTTTTTCCTTACTTTATCACCATTCTATACAGTATGCCTCCTGAAGCAACTCTAAAAAGGAACCTGAATACAACAGCTATAGAATATCTTATTGAAAAGTAGTCTTGTAACCGGCTAACTCAACATAGAGTCTACTGTAGTGTTGAATGAAGTTAAAACTTCAGAAAGAAGATCAGTCTCTTGACTGAATCATCTTGGGACACATTGGTGGTTTTATTGCCTTTGTTCTCGGGGAGTTCAATCTAAGGCTAAACACCATTACATGCTTGTTATGATGGGCGTTAGGGAAATAAACACTTTGGTATTGAACTTCCGCAGCCACGGTTTGGTTACCGCAAGGCCGTTTATGCAGCAAAAGCCTACGTACCAGTGTGTCACTGAATAATGCACTAAGCACTGTTGCCTCCTAACCAGGTTCCATGAAGAATACATGAGACATTAAAGTGCTAACAGAGAAAAACACGCCGTATGTCAAACTCTCTTAAGATTTACAGAACATGTGACAGAGTCCTGTGGGCAAAAATTCAATAAGAATCACTTTTTGCATTAATGATCAGCTGGCATATCACATCTGAATGTCAGCGTGCTTCCAGTTTGAGAATTGAAGCGTAAGTGGGAGATGATGCTTGTTCTAAAAGTTATTTGTTTTTGCGCAGCGGAGACGAGGGAAGGAAGTTCGGATCCGAGCGGAGCAAGGAAACAAAATGGGTTTTGCCTCATTTGCATAATTGATCAAATTTGTTCCCTCGTCAAAGAGAAGCGGAAGCATGGAGCGCATCGCTCCGGTCGCTCAGTATTATCTGGGATGAGAGATGACTGGAATTATTGGGAGCAAAATGCAGTAATCATAACATAACAGAATATTAGTGTTCACCAGGAAATGAATCCCTGCGGAAGAGAATGAAGGACTGATTAAAGCATTGCATTTCTGAGATGTTTTTTTTTTTATCCAATAAACACAGAGAGATGAAAAATGGGTTATTTTACTGCGCTGAAATTAAAGTTGCCAATGTGGTTTTAAACTAATAAGAAGAAAATATATCTTTTTAAACGGATGTTCTGCAAAAAACATGTCTTAAAATGTATTTAAGCGGCCCCTCACAATAGGAAATATCAGTTTCAATTTGTCAATTTGAGAGATGGATCATATCTGGCAGACAGTGTACCTGGTTTAAATTACAGGCAGGGATAGATACACAGATAAGAGGATGGATGTGCTGCCATATCAAGCAGATAGATAGGTAAGAGGGAGAGGGAGAGGGAGAGGGAGAGAGATGTGTGTGATGTGATTTCATATACTGAATGAAAACAGCCAACAGTGTGTTCGCCCTGCCAGCCCCTCCTGCAGTGATCACCGACCAAATCCCTTAGGAGGATTATCCAGACTCAAATCAAGAAAAATCGTGCAACTTTAAGGGTTACAGGCAGAGAGTGAGAAAGAGAGAAATGGAGTGGGGGGGTGGTGGTGGTGGCATTGTCACCTGATGTTCTCCTCTCTGATTTGTGTGTTTTGACATACATGCTCTCTGCACTGACACCAATTACTGCATATTTGTGAAGAAAATACGCAAGGCTGATAAATATAATGAGCTGTGTTATCAGAGGACAGGTATTGGTTGCTGTAAAGGGAATCGCACATTTGCTTCAGCTAAACCTAAAAGAACAGTGTGACATTTTGGGTGATGAGAAGATGGACACCACTCTTTTGATATTTACGCTAAATAGCAAAGCCATTTTTTGTCTTGTTTTTCTTGTGTTGTGACCTCCGTGTACCCTCCATTTGGCCCCAGAAAAGACATTTTTGCATTTTTGCATTTTTGAGGGCAAGGTGGACAGATATGGAAATAATGCCTCAGTATCAGAGGAGTTGCCTATATATGGAAAAATAATGTCTGCACTTGATTATGGTGTTATTGTAAACATGCATGCTTCTCGTTTTAAAAGCCTGTTGTGTATGGCAGTGCACTGCTCTCTGGTTAAATTATAATGCAGTGCTCACAATGTCAGGTCACGGAATATTTTGGCTTTGGCTGTACCTGCTGTTCACGCGGAACTTGGCAAAAGTAGGTTCAGATACTTTGCTGCATGCAAATGGAGTGAGGTCGAAAAAATATGAAGTTACATTCTCTTAATTCACTGGAACCATATAAAAGTGTCACTGTTTTTATCAAAATGTCTGAAGGGATTATAAAACTGTTTACAGGTGATAACGAGCGATGACTGCCCCGACTCACTCGAAAATTAAAAATCACCCGCAATACTCCTCAGGACGCCACGACTTGTCAGATGGCTCTCGGTACAATGGAACTTTGCCCTCTGAAGTAGCAGCATGCATTGGCATAAAGCAGAGGGCAATTTGGCACGCATTATTGTAATCTGATATGCAGAACACAAACAAGCCCTGCTGGCTAGTTTCGCTGCCAAATGCCGACACACTAAAGCCAACATTTTCCCACAGTGCAAACGCTGATACAGGTCCCGTCTTTGTCTTTAGGATGCTCGGATGAAAGAGATTAGGTTAATGATTCTGAAATCAATCCAGATGTGTGATGACAGAACTCTTCCATAGTTAGAATAGAAACAAAAAACAGGCAGATTACAGGTCCCTCTCACCTGCTGCAGCTGTTTTATTTCCCACCTTCCCATCACAATGAATGATTTATCACAAGAATTAAGGTGTGATAAATGATCCACAAGTTCTCATTAAAGTTTATGAAGCAAATTTGGCTTGTATGCCATCTGCAAACAGAAGGCTCCAAAATTGTACTATGACAGCTCATGGATACACAGCAGCCATCTGGGTGTGAGCAAAGTGCAGCTAAGTTAGCTGCCAGTGATGCAAACGCTCTCTCGGTGCCTGTTAGCATTACGCCTTGATTAATTTTCGCCATTTTACAGTCTGTCGACAACGGATGGAGCCAAATGTGTAAAAGTGGGTGTGGCGATCATTATGACAAAACAAAATGGTGAAGGCATAAAGTGGAGTGCAAGTGTTTCCCAGGAGGTTAAAAGTTTGGAAAGACAAGGGGAGGAAAGCACTTCTTATGAATAAATGGGAGCTATTTATCCAAATCAGAAGTCAAATAAAGATAAAAATGTGATAAAATGCAACATATGCACACTTCAGGCGCTTGCTTCTGTGCTGTGTCACACATTCATCTGCATTAATGTGCAAAATGTGGATGCTCTCCATTTTATGTGTTTGTTTGGAAACTCATTGAAATGAAATCCGGGAAGAACTCATTTTGAGAAAGTGTTTATCTCTCTTATGATTTACAGATAATTCTGACAGATTCTGGATGTAACACTTTGCCTGGCAGGCATTAAAAGCACTAGAGAGCACAGTGTGATGCTTTGGCTCGCTTATATATTTAAAATAAGTTGTTACCAAAGAACCAAAAGACTTGTTTTGTTTCTCTTGCCAAAAAAAGGTATGATGGTATAAGTTCTGCAGCTTTGGGACATTGCAAAGCGAGACGGGACAGAAAGATGGAGTGATGTGTTACTAAACCACAGATTCATGACAAGATGATGAGCCATAGCAACAAAATAGAGTTAAAAATTGGTCACTGGACCTCCGTTTTATATGTTTCCGTGGTTAATGTCAGGGAACAATCGTGTTCATGTTTATTCATGTTATTCAGTCTGTTTGACGTTCAACTGTAGGTGAAATAGACTTTCGCACTCCAGTTTGCAACTTGACATCGGCTTAAGTTACGTGTTTTACAATCATGATATAATCCATTACCACATCACAGCGCCCACCTACCAGCAGGAGGTTCAGTATAGTGAGTCAAAACCTCCACAGGCTGAGTCCGTCTGTATCCCCAAACCAGAGAATTCGGTAAATGAAAAGAGATTTAAATATCCTCCTCGGACTGTCTCAGGCTTAGAGCTGCATTAGTCGATTAAGTGATCAGTCGATCAAAAGCACATTAGCTGCCAACTGTTTTGATAATTGATTAATCCTTTAAGTCATTTTTAAAGACAGAATGTCAAACATTTGCTGCTTCCGGCTCTGACGTTCTGCTTTTCTTTGCCAGTTATGACAGTAAATGAAGAGTCTTTTCGCTCTTTCTGCCTCTGAGAAGAGTATAACAGCACTCCAGATGCTAACCTCTGGGTGTGTATATGTGTAAGGTTTAAAAGATTTGTCATGAGCCATGTTTAGTGAGCTTAGTGCTGCGACCACGTACGAGTCAAGGATCATGCAAACATGTATTTACGTACATGTGTCTCCGCGTGGTGTATCGTGTAATGTGTATGTGTGTGAGTGGCTACAGTGAGTGGGGATTGTTGTGTGCTGAGCTCTTCATTACAGCTAAGAGTCTCCTCTGTCTTAAGACTTCTTAGTGTTTCTCTGGTTTTCAGGCCCGAGGCTGGTTCAATTCAACTTGTTGTGGATGCAGAACTGCTACGCCGGGTGGTTTAATTGAAACAAAAGAGGAGATAATAGCACCTTTAGGAAAAAAAACATTGCCTCAATATTTGCACTGCTCAGGCTAAACAAAGCTTTAAACCAAGCTTTCCTCTTAAGTACTTGGTAGTCTTGTTAAACCTCTTCCTTTGGCTCCACAGTCTCACTCTGTGCACCCATCCTTTTCAGTAACCATTGTCCGTCCTCTCGTTTATCTCTTTCTTAATCCCTCGCACTATCTGGTTGTTTCTTGGACTATCTGATCCCATCCCACCTTCCGTTTCCCGCATTTGCCGACCTTCTGTTGCTGCTGTAGTCAATATGCACTTGTATCTTACAGATCACTATATTTTGATCTTTTACTCACTCAAATAATGAGGCAAAATCACTACAAGGCCTCTACTTGCTCACACACCCCGGTCACATACAGGTCTGTTTTGTACAATTTCCTTTTTAGCTCGGCCTTCATCAAACATTTCTAGCCCTATCACCAAAGTCCCTCAGCTGAAACAATTTCATTTCCATCTTTATAGAGCCATAAAACTTTCCGGGTGAAACACTAAACAGTGGACAAAGTAAATGCAGAGTGCGTTCCCTTGTAGAAATCTGGGGAGACATGACTTGCATACCCAACTGAATATGCAACTGACCCGCCAAACTGGATGATTTTTCCTAGAAAATATTTTGCATGGATTACCTTGACTTTGTTCTTAACATTTGTCAAGAAACTGGAATAGAAAAATGAAAAACACATGATTTGTAGCACTCCCAGAAAACAGCAGTAGAAGAGCGAACGCACACACACTCACCCGGACAGCTTTGGCATCTTGGAGAAACCAAACATGTCCATGTGGTCCTGCTACAGAGCGCTATGTCCCGAAGCTCAGGTGCTCCGCATCAGCATTCTAATCCACATCCAAGTCCCGTCACATTGAAAACCCAGACAATCCACTTTCAGCCGGGATCCATATCAGGAGTCAACAGAAGCTTTCAAACACAGAATTCAGAGATTTCTCTCAGTTTACAGCAGAAAGTATCACCCTTGTTGAATGTCCCATCTGGTGTGCAGACAGTCCAACTCCCCGTCTTTCAGCAATGTTGTGTTCTTAAGTGATGACAGAGACCGTGAGGGTCACCTCCCACCTCTCTACTCCCTCTGGGACGAGTCAGCCCTTTCTGCTGCTCTCCACCTGGCTCAGCTCAGCTGCAATAAGCCAACTGTGTGCGCTCTCCATCGCAGCGCATGGAGAAGTGCAAACGATCCTAGCCGCGGCAAGCCGGGGAGCACGGAGGAGGAGGGGGAGTGAATGGAAGAGGGATGGGATAGAGAGGGAGGAAGGGGAGGGGGTGCCGGAGGACAAAGCGAATGGATGACGGATGCTCCGTGGCTCCGGCTTTGCCCTCTGTTCATCGGGGCTGCAAGTCCCTATGCAGGGCAGAGGAAAGGATGGAGGATGCAGAGGTACAAGTCAGGGAAATCAAGATGAAAGATGGAGGAGGGACAAAAAGGAGAGGAAAAAGTGCTTTGGTTGTAAAGAGAAAGCAACAGAGAGAGACAGAGAAGGGAGGGGTTGGTGATGGGCAGAGGAACGCTGACTCTGCAGAATGGGTCGCTGATGGGAGCAAGACCCCGTCTCTCAGGTTTTTCCTCCCCCCCCCCCCCCCATGTTTGGTTTGACTAAGTGAGCGTGTGCACACTAATACTGCACGGTCTTGTAGACCAAGGACAGCTTCATTCTCCTCCAAAAGAAACATTTGGCTTTGCGTCATTTTTCAGTCTGAAAATATGACTGCATTTCCTCAAATAAATGGATGAAATGGAAGTCTTTCTCGCGTTCTTTTGATGGGCTTCCAAAGCACAAATTAAATCTTCAGCAATTTCTCATCATAATATCTTTATCCAGTACTTTAAAAACCTTTTCAAGACAAACACTTGTGTCTTAATTGACTTAATCCAAGAAAAGAAACATGCTTGATCATTTTTACCATCTGCCTTTTGTTTCCCACAACAGCATCCAAGGACTTTTATTTTCTTGTTGCACAAACACACTTACACACATCCATTCAGAGCATGTCACTGAACCCCATCAACAAGTCTGAGCCTTGGGTGTGTGTGCTTGCATGTGTGCACGCGCACAGATGGTTCAGCCTTAGCGAGATGCTGCTCCTGCTGGCCCCGTGCCACAAGGGGCCAAGGACGAACTATAAATGAACCTCGTGGTGATTATAAACTTTAACTGAATGCAAAGGAGGCGGAAAGTATGCTTAGCATCCAATGTAACCCAACTCAACTCAAATGGGCGGGTAATGACAGCAGTACATTTTCTTTGCTCTCATAATTGACATAGGCTTGTCATTTTACAAGGTACTGGGAAGACTAGCAAGTTATTTCATCCCTCTGGCTTGTTGTCGCCAATGTCAACAGACAATCTTAAGTGACAATAATTACCAGATTCAATCACGGCGTTGTCTTAAAAATTGTAGTTACACAGCTGTCAGATCAGGACGGCAGAGGGGAGACATAAATGGAAACTGGAAGCAGAGATCCGAAGGGCGAACGCCACAAGATTTAAGAATTCATAAAAGTTATCTCGATGGCTTAGCACAGTCTAATCACTATTTATGAGCGTATGAGCGTTTCTCCAGGGAGCAATGGAAGACTGCCCGATCACATTAAAAGTTTGAGTCAAGACATCCTTTTTTTAAGGAAAAAAGTTTTCGATACAGGAACTGCATAACACAATGTTCCATCTCACAAAATTATACAGAGACTATTTTGAATATGTCTGTTGATGGGCATGTTATAGTGTTATAGATTTTTAATCTTCCTCAAGTCCTACAAGTTTCAGGTACCATTAATCAGAGTTTTGCTGTTAATTTACTGCAAGAAGCTATAATGGCTATAATGATCTGATCTGTTTGCTTAATGTGCCTCTTCAGGGTTACGCAGCCAGTTCTTGAAGTTCTAGTCAGATGTTAAAGTAGCTTGAAACAGATACTGTCATATGGGTAAAACAGACCCCTGCACAAATATTCAGAAATGCACCAAATTGCTGAGAGTTTCTTTGATGTTGCTTGGTGCCTGAAAGAACAACCTGCTGCCAGGAGACTGCACAAGCAGGGGAGGAGAAATACTCTGCAAACCTGTTGGAAGTCTGTCTGAGGTATCCAGGTGGAGTTCATGGTCCAAACAATTATATTCTCCCACTTGTACCCATCCACAACACTGCACAACTCTGTGCTAATCGCGGCAATGCCTGATTTGGTCTGAATACAGCTAAACTTTCCAAAAACGTCACGTTGTGATTGATTAGCTGTTGTCATTCTTTACACAACTGCACCTAACACTTTTCATGTGAAGAAGTGAGCGCAACGCTATGAATGCCTTCCAGAAGAGAAAATGTGCGCCATTATCCCCGTTAAACAGTGTTGCGTCTTGCTCCTGTCGTCGGCCTGCTTTGCACCTTTTGACCAAAGCGAACCAGCACTAGCACTGGGCTGGTGCTAGTGCTGGTTTGGAGTTGGTCCAACCTGCGAAGCGATTTGCTTTTCCACAGGCATGAGAGTCATCATAGTCACATCATTCCGTCATTGTATACATCTCCAATTTCCCAGCATTATAGGAACAACTATGGCGGACTAAATGAACTCTTCAGTGTTGCTCCTGGCTTTGCATGCCTACATCCAAACATGACTGGTCCGAGGACCACTGTTGCTTTGATTTGGTGTCCATAGTGAAAAAACCTGCTGAAACGCAAAGAACTGGTTCCACAGTAGGTAATGGCTCCGAACCAGCCACCTGAACCACCTTGGTCGAAAAGGGGTATTCGTGCCGCAGACCAGGTACCGAATAAAAACTTTGGTTTTCTAATATGGTTGCCCAGCACATTGTAGAAGTACAAGCTGCCCCTTAGATATTCCAATGACATTTTTTTAAACACCCAGGCAAGCAGACTTTTTAATTGAATTCATACTTTTAACAATGTTAGCAAAGAATGATGAGGTTCTCTGACAACAAGAGTCTGTACAGACAAGCTAGCTGCTATTTTAAAGTTGTATATGCAGAACAACACCAACAACGACAATGCCAACATCTAATGTCACATAATATTTACCATATTCAAGATCTTGGTTTAGCATGTTGCCATGTTGACATTGGCTGGTTAACACTACTTACAAAGTACAACTGAGGATCATCTGAATGCCAGTTTTGAATTTAGTTTTGTAGGTATTTGGTCTTTTTTCTTGTTCCTGAGGTGGAAATCAATATCTGCAACATATTCCATCACAAAAGCCAACTCCATGATGTAACTTGACGGAAAGTCAGGGATCACCAAGTCATTAGGATTCTTTCTCTGTGTATCACAAATTTCATGGCAGTCCATTCAGAAGTTGATTTTCATATGACACAGAAATCAATAGAAACCAGAGGCCTCCTGTAAGAAAGAAATTCAATCAAACCTCTACTGCAAATGAGCTCACAAACCTCAGGACAATGCAATCGTTGAAGTTAAGCGTGTCCCTGTGGAAATCTACTGTATGTTCGGTGTACGTCTGTAAATGAAAGGCATCATGCGTGTCCCCTCTCTAACTCTGGGTGCAAAGTAGCAATGTCAGAACGCAGCACATTTACGTCATGCAGCTTTGATGCAAAGACTCTTTGATGACCTTAGTCTTCCCTTGGGCAACACACGAAAGCACATGAAATGCACTTTGTGGGTGGCAGGATATAAAAGGCCTATTTGCCCGCTCATAATTTCATACTGGTTTGGTCACATCCTATCTCAGGACGAGAAAGAGACAAATGAATGAAGACCCTTTCATCTGTTAGCACATTCAATTTCCTGTCAGAATTTATTACAGACAGAAGCTATTTTGAGATATCTAGTGTTGTGCATCACTGGAGCTTTTGGATAACAGCTTTCAGGGAATCAATCCGGATCATCTAGCTTTGAAATAAAGTGAGATTTTTTTATGGAATAAATCATGTTTGTGTCAGACTTGTGATCTTTCATGTGGATGTTTCTTAGATGGGTGGACAGCTTTAAGTCAGGGGGATAGTATGGAAACAAACCAAAATGGCTGACTATAATGTACCCACCTCTGCCAAAATTAAGTTTTAGATGGAGTCTTGACGGGGGCTGGTGCATAAGTCGTGTCTGGATCAGGAGGAGCTGATTGGATTGGGGACAGAAACGGTAAGTAATGATTAGGTCTTGTGTGGGTAAGTGTGAGGAGTGGTACCACTGTGCTTTAGAGATTGGGTGAAGTGATTGAGGAGGGAGTTGGCTATTTTAAATTTACAGGATAATAAAGGGAAGCATGGATCTATGAGAATGGATAAGGGCCAAGAGGCATAAGGGCTGAAAGGGAGGAATGAATGAAGAAATGAGGGAGAGTGAATGAACATTTGCCAAGGTTCACAAATCCCCATTTTATTATCATGACTTGTTTTATAAAGGGATGCAAGACAGCACAAAGAGTTTGTTGATTCCCATTATTTTTTTCACTAACCCCTTTGAAGAGAATGTGAGGTGCTATTACCTTTGTGCCATATCTAATCAAACCTGTAAAGATTTAGGTTCAGACTGCAGGCAAACCCATTCTTCTTGAATCTGATCTTTCGGAGCCAGTAGCACCAAGACTGATTTCTTTGTGCCAGTCTGCCTTCTACAAAGGTAGGAAGGACATCAATTCCTTTCACTAAAGCACGCACACTGAAGCAGAAGTGCATAATAAATATGCAAGAAAACGATGGTTTATTGAATAAGTCTGCGTTCTTAACTTTTTGAGTGGGTTGTCTGAAGGACAAGCAGGACCCTTTACTTTTAAACTTGCAATTTACTTCCACACTTCAGTGAATCCACCTCCAGTGACTTGCACGCCCAGCCAACTTCCCAAAGCGTCTCTGGAAATGTTATGAACAGTTCTCAGAGGCACTCGAACAGTGCCAACTTTCTTCCTACAACTTCGGCTTCTTGTGCTTTTAAAATCAGCTCTCTTTTTCGGTTCTCAACAACTCACTTTAGGGTAGACACTATTTTTTTTTATTGTCTCTATTGGACTGGAGCCCTGCTGGTCAGTGAAGAACAGCAGACAACAGATGATACCCCAGATTGTCACATTCGGATGGTGGTCAACAAAAAAACGACAGGCAAAACAGTCAGCTCAGAAATTACAAATTGTTGTCATTTTGCATTCAAATGCTCTAAAATTCATTTTAAAGTCATGAAAAAATTGAAAGCATCAATTATTATTATTAAAGAGGTCATATTACGCTAATTTTCAGGTTCATACTTTTATAGTAGAATAGGTTTACATACTTTAATTTTCAAAAACACATAATTTTTCTCATATGCATTGCTGCAGCACCACTTTTTCACACTGTGTCTTATTTAAAATGACTTGATTTGGGTCTTGACTTTGGCCTTTTAACCAAAACAATGGGCATCATGCTAGAGCTACTACTATCTGCTTTTTTCCAGGACCAAAAACACTTGTTTCGCTTTAAATGAGCTCTATGTCACAATTTGTAGCAATTTATACACATAAATCACTATTTTATTGGCCGTATGCGAGCAGATTGTAACGTGACAAGACCAAATGAGACCTTCCCCGACTCTCTCAGTTGCCTGTACAAGTCTGTGGATGACTTGTTTAAGCTGTTTAATGCTGCTGGACTGTGGATTTCTTGGTGCTCGGGTGGGATTTTCTGCGACAGTCCAAAGGATGTGACTTCATGCACCTCCTCGATTGCCTCGTCTCAGTGCCCTTCTCCACTCCGCAGACAGACAGCAACAGTAGCTAACGTTAGTTTAGAAATGGAGTCCGCTAACATAAACTAACGACCAGCTTCCAGCACAACACAGAAGATCCACGGAGCCCCATTAAAATTGAAATGCCTTTATCTCAGTGAATTTGGGAAATTTGGAAACTACAAATGATTAAGTGCAAAATTAGTTCATATAATCATCATGGCTTTTTACCAGCTGCGTTTTTTATGTTTATTACTTTTTTTTTATTCCTTGTTTGACTGTAAAGGACTTTGTAGCTTTGTCTTTACAAGGCACAAAAGAAATATAGTTAAATAAAGCCTTTTATTTTTTTCCTCTCATATTTTGGCATGGCAAATTATCCATTTTTGTATGTACAAGGACATTTCTGTCACTCTAACAGCTGCCTCAGGGGATTTATGCAGGTTGTTATCTAGGAAACATTGTCTATTCACCTACATCAGCCTCTGTATAATATCTCCTCAAAGACCTCCATGACCAAGTCGCCTTGACCCTCTCTCATATTGGTCATGGAACGCTTTGTATTAGAAAGCTTCTGACTTAACGTCAATGCCTGTCTGACACAGTACAGCCATGCTTTAATGACACGTCGTTAGCAGCTCAGATATTCATATTTTTGGGACCCCTTGGCTACTGACACCGCCAATTATGTTGTGTCTTTGTCTGCATGTTTCCAACAGCACAACTCCAAGCTCTGCGGTGTGAAAAAATCTTTCTGTGAATGAAAGATGTCCACAAGTGGAGCGGAGCTGGAAGCCATACATACCAAGTTTGGGGATGCTGATTATGCTAATGATCACTTCTCATGAATGCATTAACAGGTGGCATTCATCAGACTTAAATGAGCGATTACGTGCAAGTTTGCTGATTTTGAAGTAACAATCAACGAATGTTATCTGAAAAAAATTATCTCACTGATTATTGTTGTAAGTGACAGAGAACTGACGGGGGTGCCTGCCTTCTCTCTGTGTGATGGAGATAAAGTAATCCCTTCAATCCACAGCTTTCCCAAAGTTTGATTTAAAGAAAAAGTGATTTTATTCTAAAAAGAAGTCATTTTTGCATTCCATGAAAGCGTTCGGCACCTGACGGACAGAACAGCGGGACCTTTCTTTTATCTTTCAAGGCTGCTGTCTGATCTCTCCACTCTGCTGATTTAAAACAGCGATGCTTATTACAGTGAGGACAGATAGGAACGCCATTGGCATCCAACTGCTGGTTTGTGTCCCATAGAGATAAGAGGAGGGGAAGCAGTCTGCTCGCTCTGTCCACTAATGAATAACAATATAGCCCAAGGTCACCATTCAAGTGTGAGTGACTCTGCGAGTGAGCGAGAGACCAGGGTAAGACAAAAGCTTGTGTGCTGCATTATTACACAGCACATTGGCATTCAGCCCTCCTTCACCTTGGGGTCTATGATGGTTGACACACACGTCGAGTTTATCATTAACCTGTGTGTGTGTGTGGTGTATCTGTATATAGACATCTCTATCTCCTTTAAAAGAGCAGGCTGTAGCAAGTCCAACAAAATAACCATCGTGATAGCATCCTGTAATGAGATTTTTCACCAGAGGCTGCTTCAAGACCAATAAAGTAGTTGAAATGTTCTGTACTGAAGCATATCTATCATACAATAAAACATCTGGCTGATCAGCTGATGACAGATAATGAAATGAGAAAGCTTTGCTTCTTTCCCACCATTTGGACCTTGATGACTTTGACATTCCCTCGAGCCTGTGAGTGGTGCTGCTCATACATAAATCACTGTCACCTTTGCAACAGCCACCTCACTGCTTGCTCTGTATTCTGCAGGCCACTGACGAATATATATACAGAGCCAATCCTATCTGCTCAAAATGTTCTACTGATTTGCTCCGCAAATCCTGTTTTGACGGAAACGCTATTGCTGCCTGGCGATGCTTTGTTTCAGTTCATGAAATGCGACATCCTCTACACTGTCAGAGAGAGGAGGTCGGGGTGGATGGTGGAGCATACAAAGCACAGGACCCCGCTGTCCAAGGTTAGCATTCTGCATCTCATGTATTGTTACACATGGTTGCTTTTTCAAAATATAACCAAGAACACAACCTTTCCCTAAGCTTAACTTTAATCTCTCATAATTTTTCTAAGTACATTTACTAAAGAACTGGTCTTAAGTACAGTCTTGAGGTACATTTTAAAACAGGGAGCAGGAGAAAGCACCAGATCATACACTTTATCGGATTATATCCAGATGTGAAATTTGTTTTAAAAAAGGTCTTAATTGGTGACATAATATCGATGTTTTGTAACTACATTGGCCCACTAGGGTCAGTATTTGACCACTAGCAATATTTTGATGAGTGGACCACTGTAATGTTAGTATTTTGTGTGCAGCTGATGTTGGATATGTATTTGAAAAGCAATGCAATAACTCTTAAAAGGAGAAAAAGAGGACTGAAAGTGTGTCACGAATGCACATTTAAAAACATTAAAACTAAAATATGTGACATCTCTGCACTAAATGTATAAAGACTACTAGACCTTTGTTATATATTTAGTTGAGTTGTGTTCTTACATTATCCCGAATGTTTCCAACAATGTTCAAAATAAGTAATTTTATCAAACACAATGGTGCATTTGGTTGTTTGTTTGGGGCAAACTAGCTAAGCACTCATGATTGAACATGATTATTCATTTTCGTCTGCAACGGTCATTGCTTAACAATAAACAACAACTCCCATGATCCCAAGCTTCCTCACAACATCACCAAACTCTGTCTTTTGTTAATGTTTTGATTGAGAAACCCCTAGCAGGAAAAACCAGATGACTGAGGAAGGAAGTCTATCTAGTCTAACTAGCTAGCTAGCCACTCTATTGTTTGTATTGCACACTGACATACTGTGCCTTTAAAAAGCTTTACAAATGTTTTATTAGGTGGTTTGTTCTTTTAAATAAATAAATCACGTCACACTCTACGGGGTCACAGCACAGCATGAGGCGTTCAGTCATAATATTACCTCATCCTTAACTTTAATTCTACAGCTTACATTATCAGAATATATACCGGATTGCTGTGTAATGTCCAGTTTCTGTAGCCCAATCCATCATCATACAGTGATTGAATATGCTGCCCTCTCTACACTACATCATAATGATAGATGAATATAATAAAAGTGCAAATCAGTCATTCATTAAACTCTCTTTCCGTCGCCACACATACATGATTTCCCAGCATGCAACAGTGTGGTCCTTGTCATTACAGGGGATAAAGCGGACGCCGCACTTCGCATGCACACACACATACACCGACTTCATGTGACACGTCTAAACAATGAGATCATAGAATTTCATTCCCGCACCCCCTCTAATCCAACCGGCAATCTCTCGCTCTCTCTCTTTTCCTTATGACACAGGCCTAATCTGACAGGGCAGACGACCCGAAAGAGAGGGAGGGGAGGAATGGATGGAGGAGGGTGTGAGAAAGAGGAGTAGAGAGTGGACTAGAGTGATACAACAGGAGGGGGAACGAGGGAGGTGTGCAGAGCTGGAGGAAGAGAGAAAGGTCAGGGAGGATAAATGGATGGAGGGAGAGATGGATATTCGAGAAGTGAGGGGTTGTAAAATGGAGGTGTGACGTGGGAGTTGATGATGGATCGGGAGAGAAGGAGAATGAAGGATGGAATGAACGAAAGAGATGGGAAAAGGGCAAGAGGGGAAGGGATTACATGACAAGAGGAGGAGAGTGTAGTCTCATGTAGCACAGTTCAACTTTCTGTTAAAGTGTTCCATTATTAAGTTTAAATATAGCTTTTTGGCTAATGTTGACCATTTGTGAACAAATTATATTAGTTAATTCAATATGAACTTTTGCAAGGAGGTTGAGTAATACAATTGGCAAGTGTTCAGGTTAGGCAGCTGTACATAGCATAATATTCTCCCACTATAATTATTATACAGACAAAGTTGATGTTTCTTTGCAGTTAAAGCTGCATCGGCTACATCTGATGCACAACCAGTCTAATATGCTACAATTACGCTATCCAACTACTATAAACTCATCACATTGCTACAGAGAGCGAGTTGTACTTTGCATACTGAAACTTTGAAACTGATGTTGCTCCAAGATTGTTTTCATTATTTTTTTAATATAGTATAGCGTGAACCATGTTGGATATTTGAGGCTAATACTGAAATCAGTATTTGAAAATTAAAAAAAAAATCTGATTGGCCGACAGTTATTATTTTACACTGACACCAAAAATGCATGGATGAAATCCCGATAGGCGATTCCAATGTTTTGTTATTTTTGTTGTGAGTGTTTTTATTTATTTATCGCTTTCCTCCTTTGGTGCCAGGAAAAAAAAAGCTTTATTTAAAATTATAACCGCACTGTTTAAAACTCATTAAGTACATGAATACACTTTCTTTAAAAGAGCACAAATTCAATCATACGATTTAAGTTTCAGAATTTGTAAAAAGTGCTGCTGATTAAGAAGTGCGTAGACACACATGTTGGGAATTTTGCAGTATAAACAATAAAACGCATCCCCATGGACGATGTCAAGAAAAAGTTCATTAAAGCAGTCAGTTTAAGTTAATCTCAGATCACCAACACATCTTTGTGTTATTGTCTGATTAAAAAATATCACACAATTTCTAGTCATCCATTCATTTTCAAAACATTCTAAACTTTTAAGGCCTTTTTGGCATCCCTGAAAATAATATCCCACAAAACTTCTCCCCAGCTCTGTGAGAATCCTGTTTTTATATTAAAAGTTTGTCTAATGCTTCCCAGAGTGTTTATCTACCTGGCGTTCCTGCTGTACCTGGCAGCAAACAGATGCAGTTGAGTGCTCCATGTGGGTTTAAACAAATAATACATTTGGCTCAGGTCTTTTTTGCGTCTATCTTTCCCACTTTCCTCGTGCCCTCCGACTGTCAGCCTACTAAACATCCCTCTTCAATAACAGAGCTTGTCGGAGACACTTAAGAGATAAGGGAGAGTGGGAAACGACGGCGGCTATTTGTCACCTCGCGGCGTATTAGCGAGCTGCCGGCTGCTCCGAGCTTTTTTGTTGGGGTCACTTCCACACACAAAAAAAACCTCAAGAATCCCATCTTCCTCTGCACATTCACATATTCTCATCATGCCTGGTGTGCACGCACATCAAAATGCAGGGCGGGAGACCCGTATGCAGACTGAACAAATTGATCAAATGCTATTAGCTATTCTTCAAGCCCTGTGTGACATTTAATTACGCACACATGCACTCACTCACCAAGCTTGAATGCTGACGAGAGATGTTTTTTTTTTGTGTGTGTGTGTGTGTGAGCCACATCTCTCTAGGCGACCAGCAAAGCCAATAGTCTGACTGCCAAATTCGCTCACACACACAAACAAGCGTGCAATTAGATACAGACATTTGCACGCAAGTCTGTCTCAGTAAGAACAGCTCACTTTTTATTAAGGAACTCATTATAGTGGGACATTTCTGCATAATAAACGGCACACTAATACAATATTTCTTTCAAAAATTAAAACCCCATGAAAATATCAAGCCAAAACAAAACATCTTAATTAAATGGAAATGGGAAAACACAATATAACAACTGATTTCAGTCATTTTCATCCACGTAGAAATTGTTTTTTTTGTGACAAGCTACTGCTCAGAGAACGTTGGGACTTATAGTGTGATTACCAGGCTGAGGACCAATAATGTGTGACGACAAAGGACCCGCGGGCCTCTTGTTTGGGCAGCAGTCCCAGTGTTGCTGGACATAAGTGGGGAGCTCTTCCAGTGATGAGAGAAAAAAAAACCGAGTGAGAGTCAGTGGAAGTGGTGGAAGTGTTCTGGCCAGGAGTGGAAGCAATAAATAACTGCTTTTTCCTGGAACAAAACCTGAGAAGCCATATTGTGATGTTTTCTGTGTTGCACTTTAAAAGCAATTTTACTTTCTGAGGCGTGTTTGCTCTGGTGTGTTACACTGTGACAACACAAATGATGGAAAGTTTCCACAAAGACGGGCAAACTGTAACATACCCTATCATCAAGTGTGTCCAAGCATGTAGAGATGGTGATGACGAACTGTAAGTGTTTGTTGAAAACACTATTATGTTTAGTTAATGAATGTATTCATATGGTTTTTCATATCTAAATGAATAGTTTGTTCTTTTGGAAAAGACACTCATTGCTTAATGGTGAGAGTTAGACGGTAAGATCAATCGCACTCTTATGTCTGTGTGCTAAATATGAAGCTACTGGCCTGTTAGCCTAGCATAGCACAAAGGCTGTAAATAGGGGAAAACAACCAGATTTGCAATGTCCAAATTTAAAGGTGCCATATGTATTGGCCACCTTTCGAGTTTAAACAAATAGAAGGGAAGAGGAAATGGGGTCAATAGGCAATTTTTAGCGGGTTGGCCCGCATTTAAAAAAACCCATGTAGACCCGCAAATTTTGGTGGAAAAGCGGTATTAGCTGCCTGGGCTGGGAGCTCATAGCCCTGGGGGATTGTTGTTGTTGTACTATTAGGCCATCAGTGTGGCTAAGGGCTAGCTAGTTAGCATGCTAACTTCAATAGATACCCCTGTAACACAATGCATAGACGTCCCTGTTATTTCTTCGCATTTAATTCCCTTTAATTCACATACAATTTAAAGCATAAAAAAGTTGTGGACTGTTTCTTGGTCAGGTGCAGTGACTTCCTTAAATCTGTGAACATCAACACCCCAAGAAGTTACTGCGCTAGTCTAAGAAGTAGTCAACTGTACACTTCATTTGTTGTATGAATTAAACAAGCAAGATATAACCCATTAATTAGGGAGTTGTACAATGTTAGTGTTTTTGCCAGCTGTTTCTCTGTAGATAATCTAAATGGCGGTTAATTCATACTTTCTTACCAGACAGATGTAAGAGTAGTATCTCCACTTCTAACTTGGCAAAAAAGCAAATAAGCTTGCCATTTAGCTTTTTTTGGCATTTTTTTCTTTAACCTTGCTAAACTTCAGTTCTCAAATACTAAGACTCACATGAATAGTTACTGCTGCAGAAGTCTTAATCCTGTCCATGCAGCAAAAAATAAGAGGATTCATAAAATTAGGCCTCCTTCACCTTCAACTACACCTGAAAATATAAAGAGGATAAACTGACCCAGACTTGTAAACCAAGGCTCTTTGTTACCAGCTAGCAAATCTATATACAACCAGCTGCTGGGGCAATTACAATCTCTAATTCACCTGAGGTTCAAGAAGAAGGCCCGCTCCACTGAGCCCAGTATCTGAGCCAGAGTGGCCATGATATACTGTTCAGCAAAGTGAATGAGTTGTACTTAAGTCATGTACTACTACAGAGCAAAAAGCATATTCCACCCTGACTTTAAACCACTAAATTCAGCTTTTAGTTCAAAATGAATGGTGTTGTCAACCTCAATTTTGGCTGAGGTGCAGAATATTTCACCCACAGTACAAGCACGGTGCAAAGGGGAAAGAAGATGCAAACACTATTGTGCAATTTTGCTTTGCAGGTAGTTTTCAGTAAATCACATTCCCCTTTTCACAAACACTGACTTTGAGAACGGGCAGTAAAAAACCTTCAATGATGATCGCTATTGCTGCCGGCTCACTGATGCGGAATTTCTATGGCAGCCTGAATGCTAATAAAGCAAAAATGCAAAGAAATCTAATTTTTCAGCATATTCCTGCAGTACAGCTCAAGCTAGTCAGTGCAACTCTGCTACGAAAAATAAATGTTTTGAGTCGGTTTGACATAAAAGTTGCTGCAAAAACAATATAATGTAACAAACTCAACCCAAATCTTAACCATCTGCTGTAGGGAAAACAGCTCAGGACGTAAGTGGCATATGCTTTAAATCTGACTCTTCCTATGGTTGACATGCAGGGATAAGCATCATGTGATAAACCCTGTTGAATGTAAATGCTCTTTAACCGGCGGAGGCAGGAGCCATATCTGCGTTTAGTCATTAAAGGATTGTGGCTTTGCACATTAGCTGATCTGACATTTATGAAAGATCTCTGACTGTTTGGAAACAGGCGACAGATTTGCACCACAAATCCCCACTTAGTGCAGCGTGCGGCTACGTGTCTGGTCTACACGTCCAGATAAACACACTAACTCACTACCTCAGATATTGTGTGTGTGTGATAAGTGGTATTCCCAGTGAGATTATCATCATCTGCGTCTGTTAGCTCCTTGATGGAAAACAATGCGTCTAAATAAACACAACCATAACACACAAACATCCTGCTGATGCCATGTCAATACCTGCCAGCGTAGGTTACTTACTAACACTACAGGGGTCTCAGTTGGTAATTTGGTATTGATGGTTCAGTCTTGTTGGTCAATAGTGCATTCAGCTTTTCTGGTGACAGCGTGTCTTCTGAAAAGTCCATCATTTACAGGACGCATACACAAACGTCAGCACAACTGCAGCAGTGTTTACGGCACACTAAAGACAGCATGGGGGCCTGGAAGCAACTTGCTTTTAATTCTGATAATGTGTCATACTGTGGCAGGGAAAGAAAAGGAGAGGAGAGAAAGAAAAAAATTTGAATGCTGGCATGTCACATAAGGTTATTTGCAATTTTATTTCTACAAGTCTGAATAGAACATCCCTTGACCTGCTCAGGAGCATGGTCAGAGCACTCACAATTTTGCAGATTTCATCATGTTTTTTCTTCATCAAATGTAACGCTGTGAGGAGTGACATGCAAAGATTCCTTGACTACAGAGGCAACAAATGAAAATTAATGAATAAATGAACAAAAGGGAGAGATGGGAGAGATGTTCAATAACCAGCAAGAAGATCACAACTGTAAGAGGTCTGACTGCCTACATTATTACCACCTCCTATATAAGGTTGTTTCGATACATATACCAGCACTGGAATAGCATCCAATACAGTCCAAAATGCTGGATATGGTATCAGCAAGTACTTGAGTCTACACCCCAATCCGTTTTAGTAACTTATTAGCCCCAAAATGGGATCGGTACCAGAGTATGAGGTCATAATAAAAAGGAAAAGAAAGTATTAATACAGAAGTTTGATACAGGAGTTTGAGCTTCATTGTAGGAAACGCTGGGGGAACAATTAAGGTCATTAACCATGGCTTTGTTTTTCACAGCAGCTGTGCCTTCTGACTAAATGCTTCATGGATAACAGCGTGAAAACACTGCAACATTCTATGTCAGGAAAATGCTAAACTCACAGTAATGTACCTGAATTCATAACTACCTTTTTTTATTATATGTCAGCAGATATGTCGAATGTGATTTTGTGACCTTTTGCGAACCTCCATCATGTGTGTTTTGATTTTCATCCGTGCAGCATACATACAATATTTCTATTTCTTTTTGTTTCTTAAACATATTAGATATACAGCTTGACTTTGGCAAGTTGTCAGCAATTTTCTGAGGATTTCCGAATTCATAAAGTTTAACAGTGAGAGTCAGCCACAGACTGTATGCATGCAAACTGCAGCGGGTAGCTTACTTGACACTTGCTATCAGATCAAAGCTACAGTGGAAGCTGACACCTCATTTCTGTTAGCAGATTGCAACCTTGCTATTGTGTGTGTTTTGTACATTCCTTTCCAGAAATGCTGGATATTTTAAATCTGAACTGGAAGGGCGGAGTAGTTGATTGTTACGGTGCAGTCTTTCATGTTGCATTCCAAATCATTTCCGTTTGCTTTCTGCGGCCAACAGGAATTTACATGAATTTCCATGCGAGAGGTGGAAGAAGAAGAAAAGGAGGACTAGACCCTTAGCGCCTGCCAGCAAACTAATCGGCCTATGACCGATTTGGCCTCGAGGCCCTTCCAGCCTGACCCAACCAATCCAAGCGCAAACATCCTGCGGTGCAGCGGGGCACAGAGGTGGAGCGCCGGCAGATTAAACTCAAAGGACAAGCACTTTCATTAGACACACAACTTCTCTGTTCTCTGTTGAGAATGAGCAAGTTGGATTTGTTCTCTGAAAAAGAGGCCAAGGTGAGTTTTTTCACCGAAGTGTCTACAGGAAACTAAAATGTTATTTTCTTATGTACAATGAGAATGAAATTGGGTAAAAATGAAAAAGAGATCTCGCAAGGGATTTTTGGAGGATGGAGGTGCACTTCACAGTCAAGAAATGAACTTCTCTCTCATTTCCTTTGATTATCTCTATGACGTCTCTATGGGGCTTCTTTAATTAGGTATTTTGCTGAAATGTATCAGATGCATTAAGTTCTGGTATTATTCAACTAAATATACAGCCTCTTCATTCGGCAAAAGTGTGCAAAATGGCAAAGAAAGGTGAAATAATTGTTGTATTTCACGCTTCAGGACACAGCAGTTGTATGGTATAAACAATTATAGTTTAAATTAAAAAAAAAACAATTTGTTTAAATGCTGTGATCTCACAAAGCATGATTACAATGTGGTGTGCCTCAGGGTTCCATTCTTGGGCCCCTATTAATTGTCATTTATAAAAAACAATTTTTGTTTGTCAAATCAAACATAGTTTTCTCCCACAATGTAAGTCATTGATTGAAGAAGCCAACTCTGTTTTTTATCTGCCTGATGCAAAATGGTTCCAAAAATAAAATGCCACTATTATAAACAAGAAAATATATTTTTTCAGTGGTAAAAAGACACACCACAAAAACTTATCAAACATCTCTCTTTGAATAAGAGAATGTCTCAAGCCTCAAATTCTTTGGATTGGTTTTGTTGCAAGCCTTCTATAGAGCAATAGGAATAAGAAAAGCAGCATAGCAGGTTCACTTGATTTCTCTTGTATCACAATGTGTGTCACTCATTCTGCAGCTGCTGAGTCAACATTCAAATATTTGGAATATCAGTGGTTTGAAAACCAGGAACAGCAGGTGAAGAGATTGAAAAAAAAAAGAAAAAGAAAAAAAAAAGTCAGTCCACGCCTGCATGTCTGTCGGTCTGACTGACACAGCGGTGTAGAGTCTGAATCTGAATCAAATTTCATTTGTCTGCTTTCTGGGCCACATGTTTCCTGGCCAATGACCTATCACCTCGTTGCTGTAATCCTTCGACAATGATGCTGCGATCTGGCGCTTCCTCAATCTCGCAGTCCGCTGCTGACCAGCAGCTGCATGGGTTTATGTTTAGGTAGAAAAGAAAAAAAAAATAGGGAGACAGAAGGGTAAACGCTTCTTTTCTACATTTTACTCTTCCGACTGCTGTAGTTAAAATAAACGTACCATGAAGTTATTGCGTATCAACACCGCTGAAAACACGAGTTATGTTAACCAGGGCAACATACAAGACAAAAAAAGATTTTTCAGGATTAAAGCGCTTAAAATTCAACCCTTTACGTCGAATGTAACATACATGTAAAGGTATTCCAGTGGCACTAACTCAAACATCACTCTGCCAGCCTTTGACAACTGGTACTCATTAATCCTCAGTAATAATATGTTTTTCCCCATAGGATAAGTAAGAATACAGTATAATCTCATTGTTTTTGGATATTACATGTCTGCTTTGGGTTCATCTCTAGTTCCGGACCAAATATTTCTTTCTATTTCAGATGGCACATTGGACCAATACCTTTGCAGCTTAACAGTATCACATCTGATATGTCAGTGTTCCCAACCATAAATATTTTAGACGTACCCCCACAACCCTGTCAGATTGACTCAATCAAAACATCAAAACAACCAACCAACGAGTCATATCATATCAAGTTCTAAATATGTTAATTTGAATTCAGTTTCAAACTGGATGTTATTTAACAGATATTAACAAGAACTTTATTATTGTTACAGTGATTATTTTTTATTAACTATTAATGTTTAGTTTCACACTTGTTCCGGCTATGTGTTTCAGTTTATCCATTACTTATAGCTAACTATTTGAGCATTCATCAATTTCTTCTTACTATTTTACAATTTCTCAAATACTTTTACTTCTCCTTTTCAACTGTTATACTTTTATTTAAAGTCGAGGTTAGTTTTACTATAGTTAACTATTTAACCATGTAACCATGTTTTTTTGACTTTAAGGTGCAATATGTAAGATTTTTGTTGAAAACATTCAATTAAATCAGCAAACAGAATGTGAATCTATTATCATTTTGCAGACATTTAGCATGCTAACCAGCTAGCCCCATCCTGGTACAAATCTCCTGTGCTAGCGGTGTAAACACCAACACTCCCCTGGTTGTCTGGGCTCCCAGCCCGGACAGCTAGCTGCACAGCTAACAGTCAGGTAACTGCTGAACAGCAACTACAGTTAGCCAAAGTTAGCAATTACTCTAGTGATATGCTTTTTCATTTCGACAGGTGGTTAGTTCTTACATATTGCACCTTTAAATTAACTATCTGAACCATTTATCCACTACTTTCAGCTAACTGTTTCTGTGTTTCTCGCTTGCTTATCAGTTGTCACACATTCTCAACATATGTGTTACTGGTTCAACATGTTGAATATATATATATAATGTATACATTTTTTAAATTAAATCACGATTTCTATTTTTACATATAAGTTGAGCTACTCCACAATCTGCCCATGTACCCCCTGGTTGGGAATCACTGCTAGGTTATGATGTCCTCTAACATCCGTTGGAATATAAATTTGTTTTGTCAGTCACATGATTTCAATGCTTCCGTGGGTTTATTTGTGGATTATCACTCCAAATGACAGAGTTAGAGTAAACACACCATCCGGCTGCTGAAGAGACAATATTAAAACAATTAAATCCCCTCCTGAGCTTCAGTTACTCAGCATGTTAAGTGAAGCCAACTCCTGAACCTTACAGCCTGCCACACACATACACATATCGTTCATTTACTGAAAAGGCACAGTAAAGGAAGCGACATGCATATAAATTTATGTGAAAGATAATAACATTTTATGAGACCACACTACACACACACACACACACACACACACACACACACACACACACACACACGGCCACACTTCCCAACAGCCAGCTAGCTAAACCCCCCTCAATCCATGATGTAATCTCCAAGTGTGTTCAGTAATTACAAGGTCCTGGATTCCTCTGCTGCTTGGAGCCACCTCAGCCTTATGTAACAGACGACTCACGTGCCGTCAATTCAGCGAGGAAGATTACAATATGGCTGCTTTAAAGCCTGCAGCAAGACAGTCCTGCATTAAATCCATCAGCTTGATCGGACCAGCTATGATGACGAAGAAAAAAAAAGATGGTGATGATAATGACCCTAAGAAGATCACTAGTCAGTCAGTCAGGTACAACATGTTGTATTTAACACATCAATTAACAATTTCCCTATTTATTATTAAAGGGGCACTATGTGGTTTTGGAGAAGAAAGTCAAACTCAGAATTATTAGTCTTTACAATATTAACAAGGTAATAAAACAAACTCGGAAATATTTATTTTTTCCATAACTAAATATACAAGCGGTTCACTGTAAAATTGTGTTGACCTTTAAGATCAGTTTGTTTATTCAGTCATGAAAATAAACAGTTTGTTAATTAAGTTTGTTCTTTCTCTTTTGATTAAAATTTCTTCCCCCGAAACTACTACAGTGCACCTTTAAAGACCGACAATATGTGACTGCCATTTTGCATCCCTTTCAGTCCAATTTGGTCAGGGAAGCAAAATTGTAAAGTGGGCCCCCTTGTAATACAATACTCATAGAAATAGTTTAAAAAGCTATTATAAGCAGAGGGAAACATAAATACACTAACTTCATAAATTATGTTTGTGCAATTATAATCACTGATGGAAAGTAACTAAGCACATGTTGTGTACTTAAGTATAATTACAATTACTTTATACTCCTACTTAACTACATTTCAGAGAGAAATATCATACTTTTGACTCCACTAAATTTATTTGCCAGCTATAGTTACCAGTTACTTCAAAGAAAGTACTTTTATTTTTAAGATTGAACGTACAAACCTATGATCCAATGATATAAAATGTGAGGCATTATTCGCCTACCCAACAGTATAAGAAGTTGATAAATAAGCTCCACCTTGACCAACAACATAATCAAAGTACTGCTTACATATTAATACATCAACAGTAATGATCCAATAATATGATATCAAACACTAATAGAGATGATTCTTCATACTCTATCAATACTTTTGCTTTTGATTTATTTTGTAATTTTGTTTTTCAATACTTCTACGTGCAGACAATTCTTAATGTAGAACTTCCCTTGTAATGGTCTGGTGTGTTATTGTTACTTTTAATTAAGTAAATGACTTCCATTCTTCTTCCACCACTGATTATAACAACAATCTGATATCTTCTCTGTAGAGTGTGTCAACTTCTCCTAAACATTTGATTGCATTTAGTTAACAATTCAATATTTAGCTCTGAATAACACTCAAAGTGACACCATTCGACACAATTCCGAGCAGCTTTTGGCGAACAACATAAAAAAACACATGCACTTAATCCACAAAACACATAATCCATGTGCACTACATGTTTTAGATGAAAACAAAAACAGCAGTAAGGGAAGGCACCAAAAGGACCAATCAACCAAAATGAGTCTTAAACAGTGCAACAGTATTGATAAAGAATCTGTGACACTAAGCAAGAGGCCCCCCCACAGGCTCCAAGAACCAGCAGCAACCTCCATGTAAACTTCTCAAAGAGCTTTATAAATAAAGCCCTTGCTAAAAAGCTTAAACACTCCGATTAGAAAATGTTAAAAGACGCGACAACAGCTGAAAATGCACCTTCAACTCAAAGAAATTCTACTTTCTGAATGAGTCCAGCGTGAAGATGACATGCGATCTGTGCAACGACCACAGCAAGCAAACAACAAGAAGTGTCAGGGGACACCAGGACTTACTGGAAAGCGGTTAACATCCCCAGTTCGTCATCGTCGTCGCATGGCTCCATCCTGTCAGCCGGACCGGACCGATGCAGGAATGAACAGGTGGAGAGAGTGGGATGGACGCCCCGGCCCCACCACCGCCAAAAGGCTCAGAGCGTCGGAGAAAGAGCTCCTGTCCCGCTCCCTGAGTCCAACTCCTCCGCTAAAAAATCCACCTCTGAATCTCTTTAAAAAAAAATCCCCAAACTCAATTTTCTATGTGTGTGTGTGCATATGTGTATGTCTGAGTGTGTCCCTGTTTTTCTTTTTTTTTTCATTCCTAGCTTGGTGCCAAATGTTCCAGCTTAGCACCGCTGTGCAGCACCGCTGGTGATGGATTTAGCCGGGGCATCTGGGCCAGCGGGGATAAACTCCATTCACTCACACACACACACACACACACACACACACACACACACACACACACTCACACACACTCACACTCACACACATAAATGCACGGACACCGGCGCACACACATGCAATGCAGAGAGTGTCATGCAGTGTCAGATCACGGGGGGACAATGCTGGGAAAACCTCCCCCCGCACGGCATCATCAGAGAGATGACAAGATGTGTGATATACAGTGTGTCCAGCACACACACTCACTGACACACACACACTCACACACAAACACACCCTTTCCCCACACACGGCTTGCAACACAGAGCGGATGGATCAATGCATGAACAGATGTGTGCCAACTTTAGAGCTGCTACTAAGCGCAGACATCAGCATCTGTACTTACAGCGAGCATGTGTGTGCGAGTGTGTGTGTGTATCTCAGACACAAAGATGTCTGACGCGGCTCTTAAACCCTGATACCACACAGCGAGGATGTGTGTGTGTGTGTGAGACATATAGAAAACATTCATTCTATATATGTGGGTACACTGTATGTGTGTGAACGCAGGAGAATCAATGATTGTGAAGTGATTCTCTGCGGTTGGAGCAGGCAGAGGTCAGCTGTGCCTGTGGGCATACAGCAGGCAGCGAGAGATTAACACAACAATAATGTATATACAATATGAGGAGGACGCACAATAGTGCTGCTGTCCTTGCTGACTCAGTAGAGGAGATAAACAAGAACTGGGAACAATAAAATCTGATTGTGTAGAGTGAGAAGGAAAATGTATTCACACACCATCGCATAAACTACCGTTGCCCTCCCTTTCCTCTCAGTGAAGAGGAGGTGAGCGTAAAATACATTAAATTACTTAAAGACAGGGTACGCTGTCTGGTCTGTGTGGGTGTGTGGGGCACTGGCCGATAACTGGCCAGTCAGAGGCAGAAGTAGGAGGATGATCGCTGAGAATCTTCACTCCCTCTGCATTTCCATGCGGACATGTAAAAATTCAAGGGCATCGTTTAAACAGACTTTAAAAAACTCAGAGTAAATTGTGATAAAGCCAAAGGAAAGGAGAAAGGGCTGTAGCCAAGATTTTAGAAATACTGCAGTCACCAGCGCACTCCCAAAGTCCTTCTTTTCATTATTTGGATCTTTATATTCTATTTATTCAGCCAAATGTTCAGTATATTTTCTAGCAGGAAGGTCTAAATGGTATGAAGTACGAAGATTGAAGAGTCTTTGGGTTGGCACAGCATGATCAGTTGTTTTCTATGGAGAACAAATCTTGCCACAATGCCACCTTAAAAGTGTTGTTTGCTGCACAGTTTTTACAGCTTACTGCTGCGCTCGAAGTTCAATCAATTCCGTTGACCTTGCTTGTTATCTACCTTCTTCTGCTCAGCCTATGATGATCAGTCGAGATGACAGCTGCCAATAGTCTAACCTGTAAACAAACAACGAACAATGCCCAAACACTTATTGATGACTGGGTCTTTTTCTCTGACAGACAATAATTATGTTAGACTGAAATATATTGTATTCCATGAATTCTGTTCATTAAGGTTGCCTTATTTGTTCGGCACAAGTACCTTGAAACCTGGCAAGATGGATTTTCTTGATCACATGATCTTGAGAATCCAGCTGGCTCACACGCAAAGGTGTATGTAGCTTTTCGGTATTTGTCTGTTGACCTGTGGCCATCGGTAGGTTCCATAGATACCAGAAAGTTCAGCCTTGGAGATGTCGTTGGCCTCATTCAGTAAAACATCTGGGATAGCAAGCACTGCTTTGATAACCCGAGTGATAAACAGCACCTTCAAACTCACACGCTACATTTTATAACATCTATCTGGCTGCTGAAAAGTGTGGCTGTCTGCTTATCCTCCTGATTTATGGCTGCATGGTTTGATGTCCTCTACAGTCACCCTTTGTGGATGAGTACATCATTCTTTTGACAACTGAATTTGGCATCTGTATATTGCAGTGTCAGTTTCTTTGTCTAACAAAATGCGAATGGACGTCCCACAGAATTATACAATGACATGAATTATAGTCAAAGGAAATGAAGCGGTTTCAGCTGGCTTTTGAAGACATGACAGGACAGTTCTGGCAAGCGCTATCGTCATGATTAATGAGAATTTTATTTAATATTCCATCAACTAACAAGTCAAATTATTATAGTCTATCTACAATTATAATGCTTGCCCTGCACATTCCTCTTCATAGGAGGTCAGCTCCATTTGCTACCTCTGAGAGGCCACCTGGCACTGACTCTTGGCCAAACAGCTATCTATAGCCATGTCTACAGGGACCTGCCTACTGATTGGTTGATGCCTGCGTGTCTAATTTTAAATACAGCATGATACAAAAATTAAGGTTAAACTCAAATATCTGCTGATGCAGCGTATTGCATTAATATGAGATCTCAGATCTCAACCAGCTAGTGTTCCACTGCAGATATGAAGGCTCCTCCCTGACCACTGCTACAGGGAAAACTGCAAATAAATCCTAATTCTTCCCTGATTTAACTCACTTATTCAGTCATGTGTTTCACAAATTAATTCTACATCTAAATAAATTACCTCGCTCTGCTTCAAATGTTCAGATTTAAGTGAATATAAGGTTGCTGTGAAGGTGAATGTCAGGCAGTGGCAATGGTGAGTATGTAGGGATCAAATTTGGGATTAAGGAATGAAAATAAGCTTCTAGAATGCATAAGAACACACACATACAGGTGTGTGTGTGTGTGTGTGTGTGTGTGTGTATACGTTTGTGTGCGTGCGCATGTTGTGCTGAAAAATGACTCCTGGCCAAATGACTGGACCTCGGTTGTGTCCATCTGGAGGCTTTGTAGACTTTATGTAACCCTGTTGGTTTACTGGGAAAAGCAAGCTAAAGAGTCTCCTAAGTAAAGGCAATTTATTTTTTTATCCACTTACTACCATGAGCTGTATTCTATGTAATATTATGTGGGTTGTGAAGGGTTTGATAGGGAGTTGGGAGAGAAAAAGGACGGTGAAATTAGGCGAGGAAAGGAGGAACAAATTAATGTAGAGATGATTGGAGGGTGAAGGATCGTGATGATGGCTCATTGTGTAAAATAAAAGAAGATGGATTTCAAATTTAACGTGCGGGAATGTTGATTGACAAAATCAGATGTCATCACTGTGCAGAATAAAAGTAATGAGCTGTTGTCAATTCTCCTAATTTGTATCATTCACACCTTAGAGTGTCTCATCTGGTGGACTTGATGCAGCAGACGGCTCACACCTCAGTGCCAAAGGTCCTAACTGTTTCATTAAAAACAGAACAGAGATTCATTCTCTCCTTAATCACACCCTCTCCAATTAGTCATATAATACACCGTGAATTGACTGACCCAACAGCCAGCTGACCAGTACAGAAAATCTCTGCTTCTCTTTTTCATACTGTCAACTGTCTGTGACTACGACATCTTTTCTCTACATCTAATTGCTGCTTAAAGGTCAGGATTTAGCCAAAAAGACAATATAGTAGTTTTTGATGAATCTTACACGTATTACCCAAAAAAAACACTGTAATTAAATGTCAAGATGTCTGATTTTGATAGGCCGCAACTCTGTATTCCACACGCATCAAGCTATGCTCACAGATTCAACTGGTGGTCCGATGAGGACAACTAAAGGTCAAGATTTGAAATGCGACGCATCAGACAAAAGTGATTTAGTCATCGCTGCCAAAAAACAGATGCTTTCCTTATCTTATTACCTCTCATGTTTCATGCTTCCACTCTGACCAATTTCATTGGTCTTTGAGCATCCAGTGGGAGCTAAATGTGATTTTAAAGCATCAAGACCTGCCATGTAACGTTATCTAGTGTGACGTGATCACATAAGGCACGCTGATATCACTGTGTAACAATGTTACTGTGCACACATTGTAATGGTGTAACCTTAGACTAATTTAGAAAGGAGCCCACTGTCCCAAAGGACCATCTCATAATTATAATAAGGTAAAAAGTCTTTAAAAGCTCAGCCTCCATTCCTTGCTGACATCCTTTCATCACTGTGTCTCCACATGACTGGTACCGTTGCTGCCATTATTCATTGTAATGACAACAATAATGATTGTTGTGACACTTGGACATAATGATGTAATGTGAAGTGATGTGATGAACAATATCCAATCTCCTTGCAGCCCTGATTTGGTGTCAACTCACTGGCGTTTAGCAGACAGTCCTGATCTCTGTGTGTCTATCATTTGGGACTGGCCAGGTAGCACACAGTGGGGTTTAGATACTTTCAGCTGCCTGCTGTGGATAGAAACCAAGTTGATATGACTGACCTAAAACAGTAAAGTTGCGGCGTTGTGGCTTCATGTGAAGTGGCATCCACACGAATGGCAGGACAGAAGGTCTCCGAAAGAACATTAGATTGTAACCTGTCAGTGGTTTTAATGTGAGGCTGATTGGTACTTTCCTACTGTAATTATTAGTCTGAGAGATGAGGACAGGAAGGAGAAATCAGCCACTGTCCATTCCATCCCAAAGTCAACTTGAAGTGCGAGCGAGGGTTAAGTGAGGGTCACATTTGTGGACACGTGCATGAGTTTCAAGACTAATCAGACACCACAGATGAACCCCATTTCTCCTCCTTTTTGATGCAGCCGATGCAAACTCCTTCCTCTTAAAAAAAACAAACAAACATAAAAACCCTGAAGCATTCAAATACTGATTTGGATGCTGATAACCATGGTAACGGGAAAAGCTTTGAAGCTTCAAAGCATTCGGGTCAGCCCTAATAAAAATATTTGCCAGTGCAGCTTTAAGTTCCAGTGGTGTTTTATAGGTTTGTTTGATTTCGTAAAACAGCTTATCATGACCGATACCAGAGAAGAAACTAAATTACTGCCAAGATGGGGAAGACAACAATTCAACAACATCATTTTCAATACCCACTGTTAAGTTTCTCTACTGGTGGCGTAGCTCATTAAACACTTAATCAATCACATTTTAATGCCTCAAGTGAAACAGTGTGTGACAAGTGTTCGAATGGTTTCCCTGTGTCGATCTAAGCTGGGGAAGTAGAAGTGTATACACTGTATGTGGCTTTAGGCAGCAGCCACCCTACAGACTCACTGCAGAGCATCAAACCAAATCCTGACCTTAAATCCTCTCAAATTTGGTCAAAAAGCACAGGGCTTGAAAGAAGTAGAAAACACAGTTACTACAGTGAGATAAGTGGGAGGGCTCTGCTCAGAGTGCCTCCACCCAACTGTGAAAATGTCTGTCTGCCACACACAATGTGCTTGCCTGGAGAGATAGAAGCAACTTTCTCCAAAATTCTCCAGAACAACAAACCATCTTAACCCTCTGATCAGATGAAATGAGGCAATAAGTGTACTCAAACATGGAAACGCACTTAAATTTAATTATCTGTGCTGTCCGCAATGAGTAGGTAAAATTAAACAGATGCCGTATTTTATGCTGAAAAGTCCGAACCGCTGAAACAAGGAATCTAAAATTAATGAAAGAATTAAAAGCAAAGACACGTGAGAAGAACATTGGCAAAAAAAATGAAAAAACTCCTTAATTGTAGCAGTACCATTATACAAAAAGCGCATCAGTACATCATATAGACACGGAGGATGAGATGTTATTTTATTTCATGACTCAGCGTGCCATCAAGCTGCATCTCTCTACCCAACTGTATCCTAATCCTCAGGCTGCCACCAGCAGAGGGGCTGGCTGCAACAACAATAACCACAACTGCAGCAAAATTACTTTATGTTTGAGTCGGTGGGGGGCTGGGGTGACGAATGAAAAAGAAGTGTAGTCGAGCTGAGATACCAGATAGTGGAGGAGAAAACCGAAATGAGAAGAAAGAGGAATGATGAGAGTTGGAGAAAGCAGAGAATAAAGGGCAGAGGGCCCAAAAGAGTGATGATTGGGGTCAGGTGATTTACCAGCAAGGAGAAAGACGCTCAATCTCTTTATCTGCTCCGCCGCCCTTTCTTTACATCTCCAGCTCTCTCCCTCCGTGGTATGATCCTCTTCAGGCTGCCTTTCTCTTTTTCCCAACCTCACCCCCTCTCTTTTAGGTCTGGGGATATGATTTTTAGTTTTGTTCATAAAAATACAGCACAACATGAGCAAAAACGGTAAGTCACAGAATTTATGTTACAAAATGATAATTATGCAAATATTTATCTCATTATTCTCACGTGAGGCATCCAATTTTTTTTTCCAGATGATCCAATTACTGCTAAGCCTCCCTAAATGCATCATCCAATGGGGCTTAAGCGAACTGACCGCTATAACCTTTTTAGACATTAAATACAGCAGAAGAGCCTTAACTGTCCCCCAGCACATTACTGAGTCAGACATCAGCACAAGGGGGAACAGAGAATAAAAGAAGATACTACATTTTTCTTAATTGATTTTGGAGGTGTCGGTTAATCTAAGTGTATTTCTGCACATTAGAGAGAGCCAGGCTAACTGTTTCTTCCTACTTCCAGCATCTTTCCGAAAATATGAAAGAATTTATTTATTCCATTTTGCTTTAGCCAAGTTGAAAATAAAAAAATTTAAATGTGTTTGTTTATGCTACAAAAAAAGGATTATAAATACTGTACGGTATATCCTTAATATTAAACCAAGAACAGTTGTATGTTACAAAATGTTACTACTGTCAACAAGATTCCCACTTTCAACTAACTGACATCTGCCATTTCTATTCAAATATTCCTTTTTACAGATTGAACACAAAGACAGAGAAAAAAGCGGAAAACGCATTTATATTCCTCGGCTGGCTCTGGTATGCCCCTCAACCAAAGTTTAATCAGCGCCCGTGTAAAGATAGTGAAGACACCGCAGAGTTAAGGGTGATTTAAAGACATGGTGAGAGTGTCAGCCTGAGAGTGGGTTCAGACTTTTGTCTCTCTGTGGAAGGGTAATTATATATATATCGGGGCATGGTGGAGTGATGGAGCTGGGAAACAAAGAAAAAGAAAAAAAGGGAGGCTTGATGAACAACACGCTGGGTTTCCCTCTTGCCAGAGACTCAGTATCTCTGAAGAATTCAAGGAGAGGTGATTTATGGTCTCTATCTAAACTAATGCAGGGCTTGTTTTATCCGCTCTCACAGTCCTGCTACTGGGAATCAGACTCCCATTACCGAACCACTCATGATTAAAACCAGATGAAACAGATAATCATCACCACTGTGGGCTGAAAGCTAAGTCTCAGTGAGAACACTCGTGTGCTGTTGGTACAGATCTGCCATCCTCTTCTCTCCCACCCTTTCTGGAGAGGTTGGAATTATTTTTCTTGCTACTAAATTCTCAATAGGAAGGGGGAAAAGGACAAACCTTGCCTTCACTGAACACAACTTTTTTTAATGATTCAGACACCCTCATCAAAATGTCACAGGAGTACCATCACAAGCTCAAAAAGCATGCAAAACCACATATTGATATTGGTGGGCTTAATGAAAACGTATTGATCAGCCCTTGCATTTGTATCAAGGGACTCATTATATTACATTGTAGTCTACATTAGTGTAATGCATGACATATAAATATATAATTATACAAAGATTCAATCCACTGATTTAATTTTGTTGAAAATGTAATAATAATAATTCTGCATTCGTAATCTATCACTGACTCAAAGATGCCGACAAGCTGAAGAGCATTACAGGTCAAACCAAGGTTGCATATTTACAACTGACTGCATCATGAAGAATGGCATGTTTAATGTTGCCTTGATTATATTTGAATCTAATACCCACAATCACTCATGCATTTTACCAAGAGGGAGTCACATGAGCGTGAAAGGAATGATGTCTTGTTCTCAAGGACACTGACATGCAGTCATTTTGACTTCCTTTTTGTCGCTCTCGCATCTGTTGGTTGGCCTGTCAACCACTTAAGGAGCAAAAATATCATAACTACTGCTGAATGAATTACCTTGAAATATGGTACTTTCAGGGGTCCCCAGAGGATGGATCCGACTGACTTTGGTGATCTTCTAAATTTACATCCCTCACAACCATAATAAAATGTGCCCAATGGTGTTATCAGCAAGTCAAAATGTGCCTTAGCATTTATTAGATGGATTAGAGCCAAGTTTGATGCAGTCATTCATGATTACCAGATGATGTATCCTAATGACTTAAATGATTCTGACTTTTAGCATCGCCATCAAGACATTACCATCAGCCTCTTCTGTACTATGTGTTTTGTGCTAATCAGTGAATGTTGGCATCATATAGGGCTGAGATATGGAAAAAATCTTATCATGATAATTTTTTTCATATCAGTCAATATCAATATATATCACGATATATATCGACTCAATATTTCTGTCAAGCTTAAAGGATCCTTTACTCCTTGTGAAATGTGAAGATATCATAAGGTTAGTCGCACAGCCCTTATCCTAACTAGGACGGTTCCATTTCCTGAGTTGAGACATCGTTCTTCAGTGCACTCATGAGTTTTTAAGTCGTAACATAACATAATATGGATGCTACAAAGAGGATATACCGTATTTTCTGGCTCAGAACATGTTGATAGCTGTTTGAAGTTTAAAGTTTTATAAAACAAAGGCATTTGGTCGCAGACTTGTTGCTGCACCAGTGCATTCCAGACAACCACCACAATATTGCTTTACCTGACTTGCTATCAGGGTTTGCGCTAATAAATATCTTCTGTAACTAATCTAGTTCACTCTCTGTGGACGGTTAACAGTTACAACCTAATACCACATTACAAATTACACGTGAGAAAATTGAAAACTTTCTAACCGTCAACCAAACATTTGTTTTGGTCCGCAATGTTTCTGTGTATTTGACCTCAAAGTCGCCAAGGCATGTACCAAAATGTTCTTTGATTTATCGAGTTTTTGTTCTCATTTGTCCGATTATTCTGACATCACATGAACGTCCTGTTAAACCAACTAAATATCAGCATGCCGACATCATATTATTACGTTAGTATGAATGCTCTAGCTATTACAATGATGTACTTACTCATCATTTCCAAGAAAAGATGTCTCCCTCCATGTAACCTCCTTGGTTTGCACTCCAGAAGACCCCTTGGCTGAAGAAGACTTCTTCAGGTCCTGGTCCTCAAATGGTTTACAGCAACTGGGAGCCGTCAAAGGAGTCAACACTTGGTCAGAGCTGATTGATGTGAGGTCAGTGCTTTGGTCAAAAGATGTCCAAGAAGAATCAGAGGAGGCAGAGGAGACAGAGGGGCTGCTGTCAACCTCATGCTCTCGCAATCCATCTCTTAGGTCCATGGTGCAAGACTGAAGATGGAGAGGGGATGATGGTGGGGAAGAAACCACGGGATGAAGATGGGTGACAAAGAGAAAAAACGATGGAAAAGACTGTTTTGATGAAGCAAAAGGTCTGCAGTGGATGAAAAGAAGGGAGGCACTTCCAAATTAGATAAATGAATGGAAAGAGATTTGTCCGTGCTCTCCTATTGGCCAAAAGCTTCTCAGTCTCTTCTGTCTCAAAACATTACTGAGGAGAGTAAGGAGAGGAACGGAAAAGACAAAAGACTAATCACAGGAAACATTAGACAATAGAGATTGAGATATGGATGTAAGGGCAGGAAAAGAAAACCACTCAGGGACTTATGAAGAAGCCAGACACAAAGACAAGAGAGTGGGATGGAAAGATAGGAACCAGCCACTGCAGATGGAAGAGGGTGAACAAAAACAGAAGAGGGGGAATCAGGTAAAAGGTGCGGGCAAGAGCACTTATGAGGAGATAGCTCACATCTCATTACATCCCATTTTTCCCCCCCAACAATTGAATCATGCGGTAAGTGGATGGAGACGGTGCGGGACTGGAAATCGATTTGAGATGCATGGAGAGGCTTGAACTGGTGGCTTCTGTGGCTACATGATAGCGGCAGGCAAGAAAGAGCCGTCTTGGGTTGCAGCGATAAGCAGTTCATCGCAAGAAGTCTGAACCAATCCAAATACAATTAGGGCTCACCACTAAAACCCATTAGGACCCTGATATGGGGAGGCCAGGTTAGCCAGCCTCCCATAGGTACACTGTTAATAGACTAAGAGCATAGTTCTGTAGTCAGTAAAGATATAATATACAGGCATAAGAGAAGAGACGTTGCATGCCTCGAATTTACACCCAGGATCATTTTTACTTACCTTTTTTAGGGTATTCAAGCATGCAGCTATAGAATAAGACATTTCCTGTACTTATGGTATATAAAACAAACTGATATGATTGGATTAACAGTATCTACATGATCGCTTTTGAATAGGCATTACACTAAAAGTTTCTGTTTTTCCAATCTATGCATCAACTACATAAAACGATAGCAGAACTTCTGCACTCTAATGAATATTTCCGAGCAGCAGCCCAATGACAAATGGAGGAAAATTATGTGATGATAAGATAAGATGGAATTGGCTTAATCACTGTTTGTTTTAGAGTTAGATGAGAAGATTGATGCCTCTCCCACCCATATGCATTGACTGTGAAGCTGGAGCCAGGACTAGCTTAGCTTAGCTTAGCATACAGGGGAAAAGAGCTACCCTGGTACACTCCAAACCTCAAAAGCATACCCTGCAGCGCCTCTAAAGCTAATTCATTAACACACTGTATCTCATTTGTTTAATGCGTGCACAAACATAAATGTAAAGACGTAATTTGCAGTTACTTTGCAGGGTTTATGTGCTGGAACTAAATTACACTGATTTATAAGTGGTGTATTGGTGGTGTTGCTAGCTGTTTCCCCGTTTCCAGTCTTTAAGCTAAGCTAATTGATTCCCTCAAGCTTCAAAGTTAATGGAGAGAAATGAGAATAGTATAGTCTTCTCTTCTAACGCGTGGCCATTAAGCAGAAAAGCACATTTCCAGACCAGGTGTGAACCTACTGTGATGTCACCCATTGGTTTGCAGACTATCAGGTTGGAGGTTGGAGCTGGTGAGGACATCCCGATCATCTGATATCTCCACAGCACTGGAGAAAGGTCTGGGCTGTACCAAGTCTCATTCTGGTATAGGTGTCTATCAGTTTAGGGTAGGGTAACTCTCCAATTTGATTGTTAAAGTGCTAGCTTGGAGGGGTTGTTGTTGTTTTCCATAGCAAGGGGAGATTCTGAAATCAGTAACACACAGCCTGCCATTAGCCACCTATCATACCAACTGTCTGTGTCTGGTGAACCAGAGAACATGCTGTTGTAGCAGCTTGTCAATCACATCAAGTAGCCACACCCTAACGCATACCCTGCTTTGTTATCTAATTTACTCTAAATGGGAGCAGAACTTATTAAATGAATATCATGCTGTATTGAAGAAGACTTGAAACTAGCAATTGTGAGCATCAACCCATTAACACTCTGTTTACTGGGGTAATAAATCAAGTTAGAAGTAGCATCATTTTCTCATAAGCTTACATACAATCTGACTTCTTTTTTTAAACCGGTGGAGTCGCCCCCCCTGCTGGCATGAGAAACATACATGCAGGTTTTAGGCACTTCGGCATTGGCTTTGATTTTCAGTCCGGAAAGCTCCATCCATATTTTATACCAGATAGGGAGTGACAGAACTAAAGTATAACCATACAAGGGCCCAAAGGGATCCGCATGCTCCAAATAAACCAGTGCTGTCCTACCATGCCTGAAGGCAAAAGTGTTTTACTTTGCCACCAAGGGATACTTACATCTTTAAGTGCATGTCTCACTCCCTCGTGCATCTCACTTTTGAAGGAGACAACACTGGATGCTGGAGGAGGGAATATTACATTATAGCAGGGCTTTTCAAAGAGCAGACTCCGGTCCACATCTCGACTGAACTACAAATCAGCCCAGACCCAGTCCACACCTTTTATCATCAAGACTAAAATGGGCTACGCTATGAAGCCTTATGTTTTATATTTCTAAATAAAATGTTCTAATGATCAATAATTATAGTGATGTTGAATACACAGTGTCGCTGGAGATCATTAACAGCTATCCTGTCAGCAGATTATTGTGTGTTCATGTGGCTTATTTCCCTGTCGATGATACTGTGGTGAGTTCACTGCTGGAGAGAGTGTTGTGTGTTGTTGCCGCCAAGTTCATGCACTTTACACCAGAGAATTTGCTGTCAGCGTCTAAATCGCAGACGCTGCATGTGTCTCATTTTCTCCAGTAGGCATACACAGCTTCTTCAACCCGAGTAAATGTAGTTGTAAGAATATGTCTGAGTCAGAAACAGAGTCCACAAAGCACCACATTTGTGCATACTTTCCCAGTCTGTCCCCGCACCAAGAGTTTGCATCGAAAGTCATTTAATTTGAAACAATGTTGAGCGTCTCTGCCACGTTTTGGTGTCCATTTTCTCCATAGATTTATCTATGCTTCCTCCTCTGCTGTGTATGTTGGAGTTTGACACATGGTGCATTCAGATGCATGTCCCTGATATCTACTGGCAAAGGATATGTGCGCCAACAGGGATTTCATGGTGCGTTCGAGCGCACCTCATAAACCCTATAATACCTATATAGGCCATCTGTTACAACTTATCAATTTGTTTACAGCAAACTTAACCATATCCTTATACAACAGGTCCCCAAGTAGCCAATACATATTTAAGTTGTTTTACAGCAGTATTTTTACATAATTAATTACTAAAGATGTAAAAGATGTGACGTTAATCAACTGATAAATGTTATTTTGTTATCGCCAATTTTTCCAGACCCCGGACATTAGAAACCGGACCTATGAAGTTTGAGAAGACTTGCATTATAGGACGGTAAACCTATATCCTTCAGGTCTTTATCGACACCGAATAGGTATCGATGAAGTATAACAACACTTTGGACACCAAACACAGTGGTGTTACAAGACAACCAGTTCCAAAAGCATCTGAATTAGAAGATATTGAACTTTTATCTCGGCCAAAAACAAGTCCATGTCTGCTTAGAACAAGACACCATCCATCTTCAGCAGACAAGGGTAAATTAATTTGATCAAACTTTAACTTATTCTTTAACGCTCGCCAGGGGAACAATGACCGTGTCACATCGCATCAATAGCAGCCCTGTCTTGCCAATTTAGCTTTTATTATGGCAATTTTTCTTTTAATCATCTCTGATTAAATAATGTCAAAGTAGTGTCAAGTTTTTATATACAAGTGCCACTTCAACGTGGGATTGCTTTTAAGCACTTCGAAGGCAGATAGAAGAGCCACGATGACAAGGACTGCAGATTCAAAATGTCAAGCTGTGGCAACTGCTTTTTTTAGGGTCTAAGAAATAATCAGCTATAGTCCGGGGACATGGAAGGTCAAGGTAGCTGATAAAATTCTCCTGCCTGCTTTTAACTTTTAATAGGGGAGTACTTTGTGAGGTTTTTGGTGATTTGAATCCATTGGCCTGCTCCCAGCTGATTCATCTTACAGTGAAATGCACAAAGGCAGGAAAAGCTGCGGGAATGAATAGACATCAATCAAAGTGATACTTCACATTAGAAAAACTGGAGTAAAGACATTCATAATTATGGTTCTTTTGTACATTTGAGCAAGTTGATTAGCTTCAGAAAGTCTTTATTTAACAGGGCTAAAGAAAAGTGACATTCTTGAAAATGAACACAATAGAAAAGTCTAACAGGCTACGCAAACAGCCTCTGTACATAACACAGGAAACGGATACATCGTATTATATGTACAAGTGTGTTACAATACAACGATTTATATGATACTGTTTAGAGGGATGTATTTGTTCAAGTAACAGCTCAGATTCTTCGTGTTTTAAGTCTGGAAAGGGCCTTGTCAATTATTTTTATAACCAATTCAACAAACATATGAACAGAGTGACCCGCTGGTGTGCAAAGAAAAATAAATAACATTCTGATCAACAGGTGTTTGGTATTTACATTTTCACAATATCATGACAAGTAACCATAAAAGAATCACTTTTGGTGCATTTACAAGTTATTTGCGCATTTGTTTCTACTTCTTACAAAATGTATAGCAAATGGCATCAGTCGTTATGTTGTAAATCACATAAATGTATGCTAATCTTGTTTTTGCCACATTCAAGTGATTGTCTGATCTTTCTGATACAGAGACTCAAGTTTTATGTCTTTAGATCACCTACTGATAAAGATTACCTTTCAATCGAGACATTACGACACTGCTCTGTGTATGCATATAAAAGGAGCAACATGTGGTTTACTCTCCGATATGTTGAACACAGCACATTTGCCATTGTGCATTATCCTTTTTGTTAGAAGATGGCAACAGTGAAAAGAACAGACAGAAAAAAAAAGCTCTTAGACATTTATCAGACATGCACAGGACAACATGAAAAGCAACGCAAGAAATGAGTCAAATCTCTGATGGACTCCCAGTGAACATTACACATCAAAAAGTGTAAAATCCACAGGGAAAACAACATTTTTGATTGAAAGTTTGAAAGAGTCAGTAAATTAGAAATGCTCGGGGAAGGCAGCGAAGCATCTCCAGAAAACGGAGAAAGTCCTACTGTATCGTTAGAGGAGTCACATCTGGAAGATGATCACTGGCGACGCTGCATGGGAGGCACATAAAAAGGGGCCAAGCTACCAAACAGGCAAACCAAAGTCTCCAAAATAAGTTTATTGGGCAGGTAGAACAAGAAAATGGGACTGTTCCATCTGTGTTTTCCCATTTCTTTTTCTTTGAATAGGCCACAATATTTCCAAACTGTGGCTATGAGGAGCAACAAAGTCAGAGCGGGAGAAAAAGGGACCAGACAGCTTTGATTGTGTCTGCTTCCACATCTGAGTGACTCAAAACGGTTTTGTTTTGGCCTCTTACATCTGAGAGGCTGGAGACTTTTCCAGGCTTAGCCTGGTCTTACAAAGCGTAGACCAGGTAACAAAAATGCCAATACCTGGCCTACAAACAGGTAGCGCATGCCAACACAAAGCACTCGACTTGCCTTGGAGCAGTACATTGAAGCAAAGCAGCGCATGGTGGCTTGACATGCAGGACAGTCCCACAAACAGAGCATGGGTGAGGGTTAGTGGCATGGAAGAAGCATCTGGTTCCACACGGCAACAGCACGAAGAGTAACTTTAGGCCAGAAGAGAAGAAGCAAGGTTGGTCCAGGAAAACAATACAGCTGTTACTTAGTCCTCTGTCCAGGAGCCCAGACAGGTCAGTCTAGACAAACTGAGGGGTAGGTCAGGGTAGGGACAAGCAAGGGAAGGAAACACAATAGCAGACGTTTCCTTCAATAAACCGGCCTCGGTTGTTTCATGCTGTAGTGGGCCTCCGACGCTGACACATATGCAGACTCAGGAAAAAAATCCTCGTGGAACTCTGCCATAAACCTAAGAGAGAGGGCGGGAAGGGGGCGGGAAGTGCAGGAGAGGGAAATCTGGTGAGATATTTTGATTCCGACAATGTTCAGCTGTCCTCTCTGTTCACATTAAATATTCAACATAAGCCGTTTGCCACATGACAAAACGGCACGGACCCGACTGGCTTACATGGAGAGAAAAAAAAAGCAATGACAGGGAAGTATCTGAAATGATCATGTCCCAGTTCACATCGACGTCTTGTTTTCCTAGATATCCCTGGCTCATTCCACATAAATCCAAGCCCCCTTGACCTCTGCTGGGGGTATATGTGCCAGAGACAAAACCCCCTCATCCATCTCTATACCACCACCAGAGAACCAATCGCTATGAGAGAATGACAGAGAACATGAGAATGACCGACCAACAGTCAGAGAGGGAAAGAGTGAAAAATCCCCCTCCCCTCCCCTCCCCACCCTCCCATCTAATCAGTAGCGGGGAAAACTAATCCGGAATCTTCTTAGTATCCGCTACTCGGCCAAATCCTCTAAATCTTGCCATCTCATCTTAGCTCCACCGGCCTTCCTAATCTCAATGCAAACAAATTATCCTCATCAGAGAATTTAAGAATGCTTTGACAACGAATGACAAACAAGACAACCTTAATGGGACAATAAAGGAGACACATGACAGCCCCGCAGTGAATGAATCAAAGGTAAACACACTTTCTTTAAAGAAATTAAAGTTTATTCAAGCGTTATTCTTCACTGCAGCTATGAAATTGATTCAAAGAGGTTCATTGAAATGCACTGAACAGGTTTCCGTGGATATTTATTAATTGGAAAATAATTTTTCTGGCAGTTCGGTGCCAGAAATTCAGGCTTGTGCTAATCTTTATAGCTGTAAGATCAGTAATAACACAAGGCAAGCCGCTTTAGGCATACACATTGTAAATCAGCATAACGTGCACACACACACAACCCCACACTTAATCATAATCATTCTTGCGGAGAAAAGGAGAGTGAGAGATCAACAGTGGCCAAATCCCAGAATGCATTGCACTTCAGTCTCTGCGACATCAATCAGTTTTTTTTTTCCCGCTCGGCACAATCTGCCACGAGGCTGATTTCGCAGTAAAAAAGGCATGAAGGCTTTCCCAAAAGATTTCAGTTTGTGTCCAGTGTCCTGTCGAGCCTCCAAAACTCAGAAAATATTAATTAGTCACGATGAAAAAAAAAGTCAGGTGTTTCCTGTATTGAATATCATAAATCCTGCCCTAACAATTTATAGTTCAGCATAGTAGAGCTATAGAGGAGGCTGACCCTGCAAAAGTAATTCACTTTTAAGGACTTCACTCGTCTTTGCATCCAAGTTACTGTTCGTGTCATTTAGCTGAATAATGTTCTATGGAAAGACATGCACCAGTGATTTGCAGTCTGCTGCAGCTGGAGTGAATTAAAAGACATTCCGACCCTACTACTGATGACACTGCATTTGCACAGCGCTACTGTCCCGTTTTAGCAATCCTGTTTTAGAACCAATCGGTCTCAACGTGAGAAAAAAAAAAATCTGGAGAAGCATCACATATGTAGCTGAATGCTGTAATCCTTTCATAGCGCACACCACTCTGACATGAATGCCAGCTCGAGCTATTTTCAGAAGACCACCTCGTGATTTTATGGCACCAAATATTGAGCTCCGGTTTATTTATTTATATACATTTTCTTGCTTGAGTGGTAGGATGGGGGACTCAGGTTTGTCTCTGCGCCCGCTCCGTGCTGCGTTCAGGTGCTGCTCCACAGCACTGCTCGGTGGCAGGAGGCGGTAGCGCGTGTGTTTGATTAGAGAATGAGAGGACCTAAATCCCTCAGGTTTGGGACCGGCTGAACTGAAGATCGCTAGGGAGGATTTAAAGATTAGACTCCCGCGCTTGTGTAACGCCCACTCATCTCCCTCCCTCTAACACATGCTCTTTCTCACTCCATCTCTCCCTCCCCTCCACCCCCCTCCATGTTCTCATTTACTTACATTTCCTTTGCCTTTTTGTTTTGGTGTTTCTGGATTATTTTGGTGTATTGATATTTTCCCGACAATCACTATTTTTGTCTTTCGATGAAAACTATTGCTGTCCTCCTCCTTTAAATCTCTTGCTTTTACTATGCTACTGTGAAGCGGGCTACCGAACACTTCGCTACATCAGGGTACTGTACATGAGATATTAAATACATTTGTCAAGGTTGTTCTAGAGACTACCAGTGGCTTCCAGGTTTCCTCTCCAGTTATGAAATGTGAACTTCTTGCAGCTCAAAGCTGGCAGTTAATATTGAGCTTTAATGGTTTGCTAGGTCAAACCTTGGTTAATGAATCATGCAGGTTATTAGCAAGGTATATTTTAAGTCGGAATGCTTCTTAGTTAATGTCCCGTTCATTAAATGCTCCACCTAAACTTTTAATGATTTATCCTCCAAGGAAATTATACATGATTTTACACAGCTTCTTTCCGTCTGACAGCACAATCCATTTTTCAAGAACGGGGTGAGATTTCAATATTATGCCTGAATGTTTCGGAGAAGAAGCTGTAAGCCTTCAGGCCTGAGTGAACCAAAGATTATTACTATCCCATCTGCACAGCCTGAAGAAACTTGAAACCTGTACTCTGTAAACCATTTAAATCAAGTAGTTTCTGTCCCTCTCTTGCTTTGTAAAGCACTTACCTCTGAGACCACTGATGCATGAAAAGGTAATAACACTGATGCAATTTATTTGAATTCAATTATTATGATTTACCTGAGAAAGAGTTCCAAATGCTTGACCAGGGCTCGCAGATTCCTCTCGGGGATCTGCATCTTTCCCAGGATCTCAGGAAGCTTCACTGAAAGGAAAGCAGGGCAGTGAGTGAGGAAATAGTCCCACAGAGGGACGGGAAACTGATGGGACTGTGAACTTTTCCTCTCCACTCCAATCCAACCACTTAAATCTTGTATGACATGTGAAGCAGTGAGAGAAAGATGATAGGGGACACCAACCAAAAAGCCGCAGGAGGTGCTGTGCTCCGTACAAGTAGGATGGTGGAGGAAGCTGGTCATTCAGAGGGTAGTTATCAGGAGTCAGCTTCCAACTGAGGACCTAAAGAATAAAGAAAAAAACATTTAATAGGGTCTTTCACGTACAGTATATACCATTTGGAATTGCCATGAACAGAACAACCACTATTTCAATTCACACATGTAGCTTTCTGTAATGATGGAGGCCATTTACAGTTCTTTTCTAGTGTCCTTGAGCAAGACAGTGTTTCCCTTCCAGCTAACAGCACATTCATCTCACACAATCCCATCACCTCGTTTAGCTCATTGTTTCTCCGGCTCTCTAGGCCATAGAAAGGCCCGCTTCGCTCTTTGCTTGGCGTCAAGGGCAAGGGGGAAGATGAGCCGCTGTGCACAGGGGTTTCTGGGTAAAGAGAAAGAACACGACATGTTTACAGATAAAGCCCTTGCTGTGTAGGTTAGCGCTGCTGGACCGTGTCGACACAAAAAGTTTTGATGGAGTGAAGTCATTGTGAGGAGGAGGAGGAGGGATGAATGTGAGAGGAAAGGAGTAGGAGAGCACCATCTACTGGGCCAAACTGGTAATTACAAAAAACAAAAAGATGCCGCCACACTGAATGTTTCATGAAAGGCATCATTTTGATATTGATGTGATTAGAACAATAGATTTGTCTCACTGTGTACATCTTGGCTTGTCAAACACAGGTGCAACTAACAACATTAAAGATGGAACAGACCTGTGCTTTTGCTGCTATGACAACCCTTGTAAAGGCTTAACTAAAATATTGCCTTATTTAGATAAGATGAAAACATTGATTTTTCACATAATGAACAGAAAGAAGTCCAACTAGTTCACAGTTTTCAATAATAGCCCCCCAAAAAAGGGTGTCAACTTACTTCTGTCGAGGTTGAGGAAGAACTTGGGCTGGGCTGAGGTGTCGACCAATCGGCGTTTGAGCTGCGGGGACGCTGTGGCACTGCCTCCACCTGATTGGTACAATAATGTGTTAGTGTAGTCCTTGTTACAATAGGCTTCGCAAATAACTGATAAAACATACAATAATAAATAGTGCATTCTCTTCATGTTAAACGCACAACGGATTACCTCCACTGCTTCCTTCAGCTGGCCGGTCACCTCCAGATGTGTTCCTTGTGGAGCGCCTGAGTGACTGCGATTGGTATGAGATGCAGTCCATGTCAGGGTGGCGCCGGCGCTTCGGGGTGGGGGCTGGTGCAGTGGGTGTGGTGGCAGAGATGTCGCTCAGGGCTGGTTGGCTATCTGTGGACTGGGGGGTGGGTGGGTTGTGCCCCAATGGGCTCGGGCTGCGCTCCCGTTGGGCACTTCAAACACAAATTGAGAGAAAAAGACTTATAGTTTCATGGCAGAGCCCCGTAGTCAGGTCACAGTCGAGCTGTGATTTCTAAAACAACATATTAGACTTGATTTATTGTGGCACACTTACTTGCTGGAGCAGGGCGAGCTTTCATTGATGGCCAGAAAAACCCTGGAGGAGCTGACCTTTTTGAACTGAGCTTGCTCACAGGGGTAGAGGAGGATCATGGGTAAGGTGAAGTCAAATGTGATCCTCAGGCCATCGACCATCTCCTTACACAACTCCTCGCTTAAACAAAGGAAATAAAATTTTTATTTGATTTAATTTAGACATGGAACTGCGAACCATTACAGAGGAATTACCAAAATATGAATCCTATGGAAGCCCTAAAGGGCCATGCATTCATACATTTTATTTCCTCTGTTTTCCCGTGATAACGAGTTAATTTCATTTGTTTTCTCGAGATTTCGAGATATTATCTCGAAATAACAACTGCCGTTTTCCCGACATAACGGGATAATTTTCTCGAGATCTCGAGATAACAAAACTTTGTTTTCCCGAGATATCGATATAATTAATTCGAGATCTTGAGAAAATAAAACGATAGTGTAGTATATTAAATCATTGCAGGAAACATCATTCAGTGTAGCAATGTCAGAGGAGCAGGAGCATATCGATGACCACGTCACATTTCTTTTCAATCAAGGCCTGACACAGGCTGAAGTAGCATTATGCCTTGCTATTACAGATAATATACACATTAGTGTGCGTAATCTAAAAAGACGGTTAGCAAGGCTTCAGCTATTTCGGCGGCGCAATCTAAGTGAGCCTGATGTCGTCGTTAACTACACAGCTGACCAGCTACGAGGTCCCAGACGTCTCCATAATCTCAGGCCTATCATATCACAGTCATTATCTCGAGATCTCAAATTAATTATCCCGTTATCTCAGGAAAACGGCAGTTGTTATTTCGAGATTATAACTCGAGATCTCAAGTTAATTTCAGTTGTTTTCTCGAGATCTCGAGTTATAATCTCGAAATAACAACTGAAATTAACTCGTTATCACAGGAAAACGGAGGAAATAAAATGTATGAATGCATGGCCCTTTCGGGCTTCCGTAGAATCCAACCAGAAAGGAAGACAAATTCTGTAATATTCAATTACTGCCTGAACTGCCTCTGTTTAGTGTGTGTAGACTAACCTCTTCTCCGGAGGGATTGGCTGTGGGCTGCTGCTCTGTGTGGTGTTCTGCTGGCGCCGGTACCTCTCATTAGCCATGAATGCTTTGTTGATGGCAAAGTGCTTGACGTAGGACTCTAAGATGTGCACCACATTCGTCTGACAGGGAACCATCACCAGCTTGGAGAGAAAAACATGGAAAATTTGATGCACACACACAATGAAAATAGCTGATTTACAGTAAACTTGCATCTCCTTAAGACAGATTTATCAAGTATGTACCTTCTTCCTCTTGTTGATGTAAAAGCAGTCATCCTCCAGCTTCTTCTTCAGAACATCTGGGATGTTGATGTCAACGTGGACGATCTTCTCCTCACATTCCCTCTTAACATTAATGTCCGGTTCAACCCTCTGAAACAAACGCGATGTGAACGTTCAGGTACGTGCTATACAGAAACTAACAGGATGTGGTTTTCTATGGACAGAAGTCATGGTCATAAAACTAAAACAGCTTAATCGTACAAAAACACTGGGTTACCAAAAGAGTTAAGGTCCAGAACATGTTTAACGGTTTACTACAATTCGATATTACAATGGAATGAAGGTGTTTTTATGTTAGCCCTCATTAGAAGTTAATCTATTAATGTCCTTGTCTGAGATGGAAACTGATCCACTTCACCATTTTGTTGATATCCTCAGAGAAGGTGCTGTCCCCGCTATTTGAAGACTCAGGGTCAGAATCGTCGCCGTCACTGCTCTCTGAAGACGTAATCAAACCTACAGGCAGGAAGAATACAGAGGGATTAATTTGATTGCTGAGGGAGCCTGGGAGCGAGACACAAAGACGGAGAAAGCTTTCTCACACGCGTCATCACTGTCGTCCTCCTTGGGGAGAGTCTTCAGAGAGGATTTAGTACCAGACTGACGACGGCGCCTCTTCGCCCATCCCTTTCTCTTCCTACCGCCGGGGAAGAAAACAAAACACATGCTATCAGTTTCGTCTGAAGATAGCACAAACCAATAGAAAGGTTAAATTAAGGACCAGACAGAGTGCACTGGACTGATGTGAGCTACAGGTGTCATGTATGTTCACTGACAGCATTGAGCCTGTCTGAAATTGACAGACTTTACTATAATCAAGTAACAAACTGCATTTAATGAGAGAGTTTTAAGTGGTACACATACAATAAAACTTATATATTTTGATGTATTTACCTTTGTGACTGAAAAATTCACATAATATGAACTTACATGCGACCCAGAGCTTTGCGAGCCAGTTTATGTTGTAATTTTCGATTTTCCTCAGTGTCCCTTAGGACATGATCCTCAGCAGCCCAACGATCCCAGCTGCCCAAACACACACACATTTAAAAAAATTTAAAAAATCACACACACCTGGCATGGATTGACAGCAGTGTTCAATAGCTACTGTATTACACAAACTGATGAGATTTTGCAATGATAAACACTACAATGTGTCTGATGCTGTTAAGCAGGTAGGCAACAGCCAACTCAAGTTACCTCCTGTTCCAACCGTTGAAGTGAATCAGATACTTTGGGATTCTTCTTCCATGTTCATCTGTACCTATCAAGACATCAAGGACCTGTAATGTGAACACACAATGAGCACATAAGTGAGCCGTATGTGGTTTGGAAGCCAGTGATTCCACTCGAACACTATATTTGATCAAGCCAGAAGAGGTCAAATCAATGTATATTCAGTGAATCACTGTTTTAAGACTTTATACTTTTAGTTCCATTTGCATACTATAGTTTTGCTCCATTGTTTGCCATGTTGTCAGCTGCAGTTACTAGTTACTTTTAGCAAATCATGATTGTATATAATGTCACAGTGGCAAATACGACGCAAGCTATGGCTAATTCACAGTTCATCTTCTACCTGGAAGCCTAAAGCTTCAAGAATATCAGAGGGCATGGGCTTTTATGTTCAGTTACACAATAATGAACAGCATTTCCCATCTTGCCTCTGATTCGTGAGCTATCTCACGCTAGCTCATGTTAGCTATGTTTCGCTGCAAACATGTTGAAAAGCACACCTTACTTTATACTTCTAGATTGGTATTCTGCAATGTAGTAGGTTACTATAAAAACTCGAAGCTTATTACACTACTGCAACTCACAAACATTCAGTTGAACGACATTTAATGCTACCTGTTAGCTAACATTGGTTAGCAGACGTCAAGCTACAGCGCGTTGATGTAAACAAGCCGCCTACTGGCGTTAGCTAGCCAGCTAGCCAAAACGACACTGCGCACTTCGCTAACAACAACATAATACACGAACTAAGGGTAACGTTAGGGCATTTTTGTCTGCTTTAAACAGATACACCTTATCGTCTTAGCTCGCATAGAATCGCATGTAAGAGCTAGACAGAAATATTGTTAGCGAACTGATACGTTACAGCGGTCAGTGGTGGCTAAGTTAGCAGGGCAGATGTGTTGGTGCGTTTGTTTATTATTTAGGTGTTGGCATTAAACTACTGCTCTTACTACTTCAGTGACCTATAAACCATGTAATGTTAACGTTAATTCTAAAATAACGTTTCTGCACGCAATGGCTATAGTCTGGGCTGAATGCCTCATCAAACAGCCTCCTTTACAATGAGCTAACAGCTCCTAAATAACATAAAGCTGGCTTTTCTTAACTACTTCAAATCATGCGCTTCAACAAGAGGCGTGTGAAATCAAACGTACCCGGAAACAATGCAAGAAATCAATTTCGCGCTAACGTTACGTGAAGAGCTAACGCTATTTTTTAAGAGGCCCATTTGGCCTTCACACTCAATTCATATATCCCCCAAAAACCTTGCAGAAACAACCTTGCTTTTCCAATATAAACTCTTCCCTTGTACAAAGTCGAACAAACAGAAGAGCTGAGTTACTTGCGCAAAAACATTACCTTAGCGTCATACAACACTTTAGCCTTGGTGGGGTCGGGTTCAAAGCACAGGACTCTTTCTCCTTTGTGAAATTGATATTTAATTCCCCGCGAATTCATTTGTTCATGGCGACGTGTGGGAGAGGGGGCATCGATCTGGACCCTATAAACTCCTTAACCCTTCCCTTGCCGAACACTTCCCTGCGAAGGGGCTTCCACCAAAAACAGACTATGGAGGGATGGCGGCGCTGTTGCGGGACGAAGGCAACCATTCTACTGCCGCCTTCACAGACTGCTCGTAAATTCCCGTTTCAGGTTTGTCAATGGTTGTACGTGGAGCAGACTTTTTACCAGACGGTTTTATTACACAACTAAACTTGACCACCAAGATGTAAAGAGTGTCATCAAATTATTATGTTCATGCAATTCATGTGTGAGGGCAGTTGACTGGACTCAAAAGACTCAAAGAAAGACACTAATGTACACCTCTCCATCCTTCCTCACCGCTTAGTTCCCATTTTTAAGCTTTGCAGGATCATTTATTGTTGTACAACTTTTAATACTAATATTTCCTATAACCGTGAAGGCAGCATGGGAAACGCGATTCACAAAGTTGTATGGCCTCTCACGGACACCGTACTAGTACTGCAATTTACAAAAAATGGCCAACAGATGTCAGCACGTGAGCACAAAAACTGTCTACATGAACTCATTTGCCTCCATTGTAAAGTCACCACCAGCCTGCATTTGTTTAATTTGTTTAATTAGCTTTAATACATGCATTTAGTCTGCTTATTTGCACTTTTCCACAATAAAGCAACACATGCCATGAGACTTAGGAAAGCTTACAGTATCTCAGTGGAGAAAACAGATGTGTAACTGTAACTCACCAGGCTTTATCACATTATTTGTTACACATTTTAATTTTGTCTTTAAGGACCTGACAAATAAAAAATAGGTCCTACATGTGAGCAAAGCCATCTGTGCCTGTTTAGGGATCCATGACACGACAATTATGGCAAACCTGCAGGCGATATATAGTACTATTGCAAAATGGACTCCATTACAACTCCACTGATCATATTCTTAGATTAAATTTCTATATTAAACCACCCTATACACATTAAGCAACCTGGGTATCATACACCCCATATACCTTAGAGGAGCAAAACATGTTTTTGTGGCGATCAGTTAACAGAGTTGAAGGAAAGACCCTTCTCCTTGAGGCAAAATACAGTAAAAGATAATTCACCGTGTCTCAATAATCTAATCTTCCTCTATTGGAACAATATGGTGGCTCTTACAGTATGGGGATGTTTATATGTGCTGCCAGGAACACTTGCAGTCTTTGCTCCGCTCCAGGCCACAAACTGAGTGTGTCTTTTATGTGAGGCTCCCCTACATGTTGGCTAACATATTCAATTGCATCTCCAATCTTTGATCAATTAAAGAAATCTGATTACTTATGTGTAGCTACTAAATCTAGAATAATAGTCTTCCTTCCTGTGTCCACCACATATAATGTTAATTGTCCTTAACAGATAAAAATAGAGGCTGTATTGCTGGTTTATTGTTTAATATTCCATACCTCTGAGTAATTTGATTCTTTTTGCTACCGACCTTGTGACCTTTCCATTCATATCAGTCTAACACGCTCGGACAATGAAATGCACACTGATCCCCGGCACAGGAAACCATGTCTCTACAGCTGTTGCCGAATCTGGGCTCATTTCGCTTAAAATGGTTTCAGGCAGCGCTGCTCTGCCATTGTGCACCAAATATGGGCTGTGTATATAACGCTGAACGTGACTGGCTGGAGTGTAGCCCTGTTGAGGTATTCTCTTTTCTTTTCCACTCTGTCTGATGTATTTTGACTGTCACGTCAACTGATGACTGTTTCACTTTAGATGTTTTCCACGGTTACACATGTATGTTGAAGAGCTTGAAGGCAGCCAAATGTAAAGTGGAGGATGCTGCAAGGGATCTGTGGTATGCTTTGCACTGTTGTTCCATAAAAACTATTGTTCTTGGCTTGTTCCCAATGGAGGAGTAGTACGGGCACAGTCCAGGGCAACAATGCCCCAAGTGCTGGCTCCTTTCCACCAACTCTCTATTAACTAATGCAAAACACCATGTCCTGCTCCTGTGTTTTCCCTCTTCCGCGTCTCATTCTTTTTCCCCCCGCAGACTGTTTTTAGAAGGGTCAAATCTATCTCAGCTGTTATCAGTGTCACGTCGTGCTGTGTTGTGTGCATGTGTGTGTGAGTGTGTCATGCCGAGCAGCTTCATAAGCTCCTTTATCAGCCGTCCGGCACCCTCCTCTCCGGACTCCCGCTGTCTCTTTTCATTTTTCCCATACTTTCACACACTGGGCCACACATGCTCCTGCTCTCTCTCTTGTCTCTCCTGAGTCCTTCTCGTTCTCTCACACTCTCCCCGCTTTGAACGAATGTGCACACTCACGCAGCCATCTCAACAACATCCCTGAGCTCCTCCACAAGAAGCATCTGTGTAAACAAAAGTCTGGAATATAGCCTCTTGCACAGGTGTATAAAGAAAAGGCATTGGCTATTAATCCTATGGCTCACTTATTGTTTGTCTAATAATAGCACACAGCAGGCTTCACTGATAGGCCTATTATTCCCAGACAGCGAGGTGGATTAATGGGAGACAAGGATTAATATGTCTATTTTCATCCCTGGCTAAATCATCTCTGTCTGTGTGTGTGTGACCTTGTGTCTGCTCGCCTAATTACCTTTATGGAAATTAACTTATTAATTATAGAAACTCAATTTACCCCTACCCTTACATCTTTGATCGGAAAGGCACCAGGGAACAAAGTTAGTAGTGTCAAAGTGGGGTAAAATCATGAGTTTGGTGAATGGAGTTTGGTGCATCACGCAATTATGATCATCTGGAGCTCATTTATGTCTATTAAGAGAGAAAAAGAGGAGACATGGGGGTCACATTTTGCTAATCAAATGGAAACTCACCTGGAGAGTTGAAAAATCAAATCAAAGTGGTTAATAATAGAATTATTCTGACATGAAATAGGTTAAAAACAAAAAGCAAGCACTTATCTCAAGTTTTCTGAACCCCCTCCCACACACACACACACACACACACACACACACACACACACACAACACACACAACACACACACTCACACTACTCCTGTTTGGGAATGACCAACGCGCAGAGGAACGCACGGGGAGGAAAGGAAGACTTGCTCTTTGTCCACTTTGCGCAGCGTCTGCAGCCAAATGCAGCGCATTCCAGCTCCTCACCAGCTTCCACTTGGATCTTCCAGTTAATGGGGAAACTCTGAACTCGTGTCTTGTAGTTGCAGGGGAGCTTTAGAGTCACGCTGAGCAGCACTGATGTGAAAACCAAAATACGGAGACATGTCTGCGGCTCAAGGACTCCTCAACAGCGTCTTCTCCTGCTCCTCTCCTGCGTCCAAAGCCATAACCAAACGGAGGCTACGCCAAACCCGGAGCCTGGACCCCGCTATCATCAGACACTGTGACACCGGGACAGATGGAGTGAGCGGCGCATCGCTTTCTGGCGCTGCGGACGCAGGTGCGTCCCCGGAGCGCTCGGCTGTGAAACCGGCTTTACGCACCAAGATCCCGACGCTAAAGGAGCCCATTTCCCCGTCCCTCTCCTCTCCTTCCATACCTTTGGATGTTTCTCCATCCTCCAACTTCCACTTCGACTATGACATAGTGAAGCGTGCCAAAAGGAATACCGCCGGGGATTTACCATATCTGGTGAGGGGACCCGGCGCAGCGCCGTCCGGGAGCACCGGCACGCTCTTCTCCCCGCGGAGGTGGCTTCAGAGGAAGGTGCAGCCGTCCAGCTCGCACGCGTACGTGGTGTGGAAGTCAGAGGTAAACTTTTGAAACTTTGATTCCCGAGCAGTGCAGTTTTCTTCTTCTGTGGTTTTAATTAAATCAACCAAGAAGGAAAACCACCACGAATCATTATGTCTTCTTCCCTATTTCTTCATGCTGTCAGTATAGAAATGAGCTGCCTTCCATCTCCATCCCTTCATTTGACCTACATACTAGCAAGTCCATATGACAGCTCCTGGAACAATTAAGAAAAGCAATCAGCAGATCTTACACATGTTTATTTCAGCTAGAAGCAAGTCAGCCAGGAGTCACATCTGCTGAAAATCTCCTCTCAGTTGAGGCAGTTTGAGTTTTGGAGCCAGAAAGTTGCCTGACCTGCTGAAACCCAACTGTGTATCGAGTCACACCACGACTGGAGATGGTGCAAGATTTATGAAGAGGGAGTGTTGACCCGCCGCTGACATCTGCACCTGGAAGTCGTCCCAGTATTAAACCAGTACACTACAACTGCAGCCCTCAATCCTGGTCTTGCCCAAGGGCACGTGGGTAATTAAGTGGGGGAAGGGGGATCAGGCAGCTTTGCTTTACTTCACCCACCTGGGTTTTTTCTTGTGTTTTCAGACCTTGTGAGAGTCACACCTTACAAAATACCTCTGTGAAGAGGCTTCTGTTTCCAACTAAGATAGTTTTTCCCTCCTGCTGTTGTCGTCATTGCTGCTGGTCGGGCTTCGGTCTTCATATAGGCTTCAAATTGAGTGTGAATAAAGGGATGGAGAAGCGTATGAAATCCTTAACAAAACATACTTGGGCGACTTATTTTCAGCAGGGGGGGTGGGGGCTGCATACTTGGCACAAGTCCACATGCACTGGTGAAAAGGTATGATAATTTCCCTTCTTCTTTTGTGGACGTACTGTATTTCTGCTGCAGTGTAATACTCTGTGTGTGTGTGTGTGTGTGTGTACGTGCAGCTGCGCGCGTGTGCTGATGTGAGGGCCTTAAGGACACATGGCCCCCGGATTCGGTTCTCACGACTGCAGGCAGTCACAGGGTCAAAACCATGCGGCCCTCAAACAGCTCTCCCATCATTTCCTATTACAAAGAACAGCTCCGGCTTCACTCTCTGTGTTACACTTTCCTACACACACACACACACACACACACACACACACACACACACACACTCACACTCACACTCAGGCATGCATCCACACTCTCCTCTCCTCCCTCTCTTCCTCTCGGAGATGTCGAGAAGCTCTCACTCAGCAGAGTTTCCCACCGCTGTAACTCTTATTTTCCATGCTGTTTCCCCCCCTCGCCGCGGCCCACTGAGGATAACATGAGGCCACCAGTTTGGAGCCGTTAGCGCAATCTGGACCATGAAGTTATTGCACCTCGGAGTGTTTGTAAAAATACCGAGCCAAGGAGTGTTGCCGGTCTGCCGGGAGGCTTCACACACTGTTGGGTGTGAAGCAAAGTCCTGAAATGAAGCGTAAACAAAGACGCTGACTTTGGAGAGGGCCGTCCACCTTTTTAGCTGCAAGCGTAGGGGGCGTGCGGTGAGGGGTGTCCATTGGTTGCAAACCTAGATGCCACTAAATCCTGCCCACTGGACCATAAAGGGAAATTTACATCATCATTTCCCACGTGTATGTTCAGGTGTGTCCATCCCATCCTTGTCCTTGTCGGGATTCTGGCATGCTGTTGGTAGCTCTGATGGTGGTGTGCCCCGTTGATCAGCTGCCATTTAAAGATCTGAAAGGTTGTCAGAGGAACTTTTGGCATTTGCACCATTATCCCTCTACGCTGGAGATCCATTTGATTGACAGCTCATTTGACTAGATAGCTTCTACGCCTGCCCTAGAGCTGACAACAGCCGATGGGTGATCGTGTAGACAAGTGACCCTCTCTCTGGGTATGGGTGTATTTCACCTATCCATCCACCACGGGCTCCTCCGTATGCAGACTTTGCCATTATTTCTACTACATCACCTGAGTTCCTCCTTTGCCGCCTTGACTAGAGGCCGCCACCAAACAATGAATGTAAATTTAGGTATTTCTTTCATTTTATGGCAGCGTTTGCGATAGCTCCGACTTATTACCAGAGTTTATGCAGGTCTCAGTTTCACAAAACAAAGAAAACGGCAGATATAGACCAACAAATTAACTTAATTTTATCATATAGACATAGGCAGGTTTCACATGTAGGTGCAAGTACGTGTATCTGGATCGATTCAGTGTCCAAACTTTTCCTTGGATTGAGATGCCACTTTAAATTATTAAGCATGTGTGCTACTGTGTATGTGTGTGTGCGTGGTAACCTGTGCAGATTAGTCTATGCCTTTTTAAGGAGGGAGACGTGAGAGCGAGAAAGAGTGGAAGGGAGAAGCAAGAGACAAGCTGGAGATGTAATGGTTTACACAAAAAGCAGCATCTGACAGTTATATTGCCCGTGATTGCTTAATAGCCGTTTCCATGGTCAGGTTGTTGATGTTCGAAGAACAATGACGCAGAAAAATCATCAGAAAGTATCCTCCGTGTTATTACAGCAAGAGGGTCAGGGCCTCTTCTCGAGGATTGATCGACTCTGGAGTCGGGCGTCACATAAACACACGTTCTTGCACAATAACACAAGTGTGACGTTTTTTCACAGGAACGCTGACACGCGGGAATTTGTAACTTTAGCGTGTGAAACACTGAACAGAGTTTCCGACAATATCTCGCTCATATACACAGACGCACATGCACAAAGGCTCCGGGAGGAAACAGTGGTCGGCTAATTTAATCCTGGTTGTTTATGGGGCGCCAGAATGTTGACATTGTAGCGTCTATTTTTAGAACCACTTACCCGTAATGCTTTACAGGAGAGACCAAGTGAAGAAAATCATTCTGAATTAAAATCTCCACCATTGAAAAACTACTAACTGATTGATAACAGAGGATTTAAAGCGATTCAGCAGCGGCTGTTTGAGGTCAGAGCTTTTGTCCTCTGGCGTGCGAGAGCTGTTGATCCTGAACTTTAATCTGTTTTGATTGTTTTAGTGACACCCGTGATAATACAGGAGGAGGTTATTTCTGTGAAAAAGCAGATCCCTCTTTTTGTATTGACTTTGTAAGTGAGCCCCGATCAGGACAACTGGGAATTTGGATGATTACAATTTAGAATTTTCTGTTGCCAAAGCACATAATTTCTGTGTTTATTGAGGTGTTCGACCTCATTTGGATAACTAACATTTAGAGTTATAGCTGCTTTACACAACGTTGTTAGCATTCCTTGAATTCACCAAATGCCCCCGTGTTGATTTATGTTTATGGATCTTTGCTGAGCCACGTCAGAGACCTCGGCACTCGGAGAAGAAGTAAAGAAACACACTTGGAAAAAAGTCTAACCAGTCCGTTATTTGCTTTCTTAGGATCACTCAATTTGTTTATACAGCCATGCTAGCCCCGTCACTTTAAATAGCAGCGCTGGTCGGTCACTGAATATCTCAACATCCATCGGATGGATTGTCAAAACATTCATGATTCCCAGAGGAAGATGAACCCCGATGACTTTGGTGATCTGCAGTTTTGTTTCTGACCGGCAAATCTAATGACATTCCCATCACCAGTCTGCAATTTGTAAAGGCTAATTAGTTAGCATGCTAACACACAAATCTAAGATGGTGAACATGTTACCAGCTAAACATTGGTGTATAAGCATTGTCACTGTGAGCATGCTGACGTTAGCATTTAGCTCAAAGCACCACCATGCCTAAAAACAGAGTTGCTAACATGGTTGGAGACTGTTCGGGCAACGCAGTCGACCGGAGTAAATGTTAGCTGAGTTAGCATTTTCTGCAAAACTACAGATAAGTTAAAGCAGGATGTTTCTTTATGTTGCAACTTTTGTGCTTATGCTCTGTTTAGGTTTAAGCACAAAAAACACTTGGTTAGGGTTAGGAAAACATCATGGTTTGGCTTAAAATACCTGTTTTGGCCTCACGGATGGAGATGGTCCGACTTCCTGGTTTGGGTAGCTAAAAAAAATGGCAGAAATGTCCACAGCTCTGCGTAAAAAAACACCCAGCGTTAACGGGTGAAATGGGTGAAAATATCACCAGGTGTCCTTAAAAATACCCAATGGTGTGTCTCGAACTCCATTCGCCGGTTTTGCAAGCTTGTTGGCTCGTCCCGACACCGCCATCTTCCCCTCCACCTCCTGCTGCGACAGGTGGCTAAAGCCCTGGACTTTATAACAAGTACCAAACTGTTCATAATCTGTGAGTACTGATGAAATGCTCACTCGCCTTGACAGTAATGAAGGAGATGGTTTAGTTAACACAGCTCCAACATGTTGAACTAAACTCATCTGCTCTTCTGTAAAAGTAAACTGGTGAAGAACGAGTGAACGCGTTTCCTTTAAAGGTAAAATTTACAGCATTCTTCAATGCAATAATCAAACGCAGCCATCCCGAGGAGCCCTGTCCATCTGAGACAGTTTGTTGGCCAGTTCCTGTGTAACATCACTCGGATATATTTTGATAGAATCCCCCACACGGTATGTCAAATATCCCGTTGAAAAACATTTGTGTTGCAAGCTTACTCTTCCTCTAAAAACACGGTAATCTTGCATTCTGATTCAGCCTCCACATTTCAGTATGGACCATTGCTTACGCTATTAACCATACAAGCCGGGGCGTTGACACAGGTCGTGACTCTCTGCCAGGAGCCAACAGTTGTGATTTTCACTAAAAGTGGTCCACGTTGAAGTGTTTATAACAATAATACCACATGGTCTGAGCATTGGAGAGACACGCTGTATGCAGAGAAGCTTTGAATTATGCAGGGACTGGATTTTTACTGATTTTTGCTGTCTTCTGGTTTATGACGTATCATGAAATAGTTAAAAATGCCCTCACAGTCCCACTGATCTGAACCCAAGTAACCCAAAACTTTACATTTTGGAAACTAGAATCAGAGCATTTTGTTCAGTTGTGCTTGTGATTCATCATTTGTCAAAATTGCTGCTGAACAGCTCTTCGAAAGGGTAAGGGGGTGTCACGATTCTCCAAATTAAGATCACTATTGAATCAATTTTCGATTTTTAAACCTGTTTAATTAATCATTTAAAAAGTAATAACAATAACTTATTTCACCAGTCAACTGGGAGAAAGATGAGTTAGAAGGGTACTTTCCAAAAAACAGCTTGAGTTTACCCTGGTGGCTTTTTGTTGGCGAGTTCTGATGATAGTCACCAAAAATGAAGATTCCACAGTTCAACTAAAAAACAAACAAAAAAAAAAACCCCACCGCTCTTCAGGGATTCAACAATAAACAAGAAAATATACAATTTCCGTTTGTTACAAAGTTTGGTTACTCAGATCTGTCCATAGTGAACCCTCTCCTCAAACAAATTCACAAAGGATCTCTGAAAACAAACAATGAAAAATAATCACTTTAATAATTGAAATTGAAAGCTGATTTTTCTGATTTTTTGTATTTAGAATTGAAACGGTGACACTCCTGCTAAAGGGTTTTATTAGTTCATCACAGAGGGAGGACTCACTCTCCACTGCTGTCTCCTTTTGATTAATATCCCCTTATCAGCACAAAATGAACTACATCTGTTTCATAACCGGAGACAAACTTCCCCCAGTGTTCTTGGAAAACATGTTCTGTCATCCAAACTTAAAAAACAAAACAAAAAAAAGTTAATACTGCATATTTGAAATTTGGATATGCACGATTCCTTGTTCCAATCCATTTTCTCTTGGACGTGCTCTGGGAAACAGAGAGGCTTGAACTTGTGAACTTAACAGCTATCCATTTTTTGCCTTTCCTCCCCGATTTCCTCCCTACGTTCCCTCAAACTGAGGAGGAGGAACGAGACCTTGATGGTTCAACATACTTGGAATGCTCGCACCAAAGTGCGCACTAAAAACAAATTCACACACTACTTTTGTAAAGTCACAAAAATCAAGAGGAACACTTTTTTTTTTTTGGGTTTGACCGAATAACATCACTGCGACAAGTGAGTGCAGAGCTACCGGACCGCAATCAAACAGTCAAATATAGGATGTCATCACCAGGTTGAAAGGGCCCCCGTCAAAACAGTGCAACTGTGACGGAGTGCAGGTTGATTTTCTTGGCGCGCGGCAGCAGATTCTGATTTGGATCTGTTCACAGTTGCCTTAAAGTCACAGTCTGATCTCACGGTATCATGAATCAGAGCCGCCGTAAATCAAAGGACCTCGACGTCGGCTATTCTGGTCTACGTTAGATTTAAAGAGCTTTTTCTTTGGTAGAGATGCGTGCAACTAGAGATCTATAACATTCACACAACACTTCACTAATTGGCGTTGTCAACATTGATTTTAGGCTTGATTCCCTTTCAGCATGTGTTGTTTTTCGGTGAAGTGTTCGCTTTAAAGCTGAAAACAACAGCTTTACCAGGACAAACTTAACATGTCCTTCACAACATAGCACTGATCCTGTTGTTTCTCGCTGCTGAACGCTCCTTGTTATGGTTTAGATGACCCCTGCAGCTTGTTCTGGTACAGTTCCCCTCCAGGGAGAAGCCTCTGGGCACATACATGCGAGTCTGCATGGGCTGTAGTTTGATTATGGCCCTTATTAAATTTAATGGGCCTGGTTGTTAACATGCGCAGCATACTGACAGAGCAGGCTGATCTCTGTTTCGAGGGGGCAACAGTAAGGTTTGCATGGATTTATGGTATGATGAAGCTAAACAAATGAGACTATTTCTCTACCTCACTAACTCACTGCAGTGTTAAGCTGGATTTATACTTTATAAGGGCTTATGGCGGCAGTTGCAGCAGCTCTGCAGTGGATACCCACTCTGTAGCTTTTGATTTAAAGCTCACCGTCAGATTTCACTAATTGTGAGAGAAAACACAAGCAACCCAAGCAGACCAATCATATTTCTTGCAGTCCACACAGCCCCAGTTTGTAGTTGCATGTCAGAGGAGGTGCACATGAGCTCCGGTGTAGCTGTAATCCCTCAACTCCCTATAAATGTATCTGTAGATCCTCATAAAACCTGTTGCTCCCTCTTGCAAATGGGATGTAAACCTCGTAAAAACCTCTTTAAATATTTCACTTTTGACAGTGCACTATTTTGCTGGTTATTATAAGATCATTTAATGTATGTTACCGCTTTGTACAACAGGAAGTTACCCAAGATATGTACCAAGTAGATGAATTTTTTCGCCAAAACAAAACAAGCAAAACTCTTTATCCAAGGATTTAATACTTAAAGCAGCTACGAGGAACATCATTTGTAGTTGATTTTAAGTTTAAACCATACAAAAATGATCTTAAATTATCAACAGAATGCGAAGAAATAACAGTTTTGATGTTATGTTATAGATGTAATACGCTGAAGTTAGCATGCTAACCAGCTATCCCCAAGCCTGAGGACCTGATTCTCCCAGCGGCCTAAAGCTCCTGTGCTAGCGGTATAAACACCAACACTTCCCTGGTAGTCCGGCTGGCTTCACGGCTAACTGAGCTAACAGGCTAACAGTAGCTTCAATCCTGGATGTTTAAAAAGAATGCAGTTAGCAGCGGTTTGCAGTTACTTTTGCGACACGCAGCTCCTATTTGTTGGTCGTATGAGTTCACCTTTTTTTCACGAATCACAGTTTAATAAAATATCAACGCCCTTTTCTTGTTTCGTGCTTGAAAGCGATCTCCCTTTGTGCCTTGAAGTAACCAGACAAAGCAGAGCACGGAGCGTGAAATGCACTCAGAGGCCAATAGGACGTGACAACAACGTTTGATTCCGACGAGATGTAACAGTTACCCGACATACTGTATAATGTGTGTGAAAAAATATCATAAGCTCATTCTCATCTGTACACAGAAACATGACACCTCACGGGGCGATTTTTTGACAGGTTTGAAAAGAACCATATGAAGCAGCGGGTTGTGTTTGGCAGTGTTTTGCTCTAGCAATCTCACATCTCCTTTGGGATGTTTTCTCAACAATGAAGGAAAAAGAGAGCAGTTTGAAATAGAGACGGCTGAAAAGTAAACATTAATTTCCGCAGCCAGAATCTCTCTGTCTGGTGCAGATTAAAGCCTCTCCACCAGTGAGAAAGCAGCAGTGTTGAGTTACTTTTAGTGCGCACGGATGTGTTTTCCTGTGTGTGGGAGAGAATCCGAAGGCAGTGGGAGGATGATCTAATTGTGCACTTTTTGGTCTTGGAGGCAAAAATGTCCATCCCCCCTTGTGTATTTGATTGTGTGCATTACAGTGACCCCTGTGTCCACTAATGTTTCCTCTAATGTGGTTTGTCAAGGGCCAGAGGGAAGGATCCTCTCACATATGCCACGGTGTGTTAAGTTTACAACTTCCCATTTATGTATTTGTCTCAATCAGTGTAAACTCTGGCGATTTGATACTCGCACTGGGTGAAAACATTTCATAACATCTCAGACACACCAGGTCTTTGTCTAATCCTGGAACCGAAACAGAAAAAATAGAAACAGAAGAAGAAAAGGTTGAGTATATTTATGTTACCCCAGAATTATGGTAAGGTTTTTTTTAATTCTGTGGTTCTAAATTCCCTCCCATACAAGACGGACGAAACTACTTTTACTACGTGAGACGCAAGATTGGATGCAAGATGACATTTTGGCTAATCAGATATCTCTATGAATGCAGACAATTTTAAAAAGCTACAAAAAGCTAAACCATCGTTAAACGGTAGCCGATGGATCAGAGATATTGGCCGATGTTTTCCGCCTCTTCGGCTCTCCATATGGACCGTTTACCTGCATGCAACCAAAGCCCACTCAAATGTAATTGGTATTACTCAGACTATAAGAAGAAACATTAGCGATCAGACTATCAACGACCAAGGTAACCAAACCTAATGGTTGTTCAGACTGAAACCAGACGGGTTTCAGGTAGACTACCATGCCAGCATACCATCCAGGAAAGCTCATTTAAGACTTTATCGCAGGGATGTCACCATGTGCTAGATCTTAAAAATCTGCTGAGCACAATGTTATCATAATCAATACAAATAATTTTAATTTCGGCAAAATCTAGCCCCAAATAACCTTACTCCCATAGTTGACCTTTATCGTCAATGCGGACAGCTTCCAGCGAGTGTGTGTATGTGTGCAACAGTCTTCATAAGGAATATAAAGAGGACACTGCATCTTCATATCCTGTTCCGTTGCTGAAAAATGAGCCCAAAGGAACAAAATCCAATTTTGTTTTTTGATTTTTATCAAGCTCCAGTTTTGATCCCAATGTTGGTTTGTGAACTTGGTGTATCTGAGTTCAGCAAAGGACATTTTGTGTTTCTTTGTCGTCTCTGTTGTTCTGCACGGCAAAGTCTCGCCTGTTTTACCCATGACGACGATGATGGTGACCCTGTCTCTTTCCCTCTGCGTTATGTGTATATTAATTACTTGCATAAGCTGCAGAGCATTTGACCTTAATGTCACGCCTCCCTTTGCATGGATATTTATCACAGAATAAAACTGTTTCATGCTGTATTTAGTAAGGATTAACCGAATGTTCCTGCTCACACATGCAGGATTTAGGCTACTTTGAGAGCTAAGCTTTGAGAATGTGAGCGTGTGCACTTTGGCGCGTGCATGTGTGTGTGATATGACCTCGCAGAATTATCGAGCGCCCGTTGCTCAAATATACCCTCAAATACTCGGAAAACCGGTTTAAATAAGTCAAGGTTTGGGAGGAATTGTGCGTTTTTGTTGGTGCAACCCCTTCCTTTATGTGTGTGTGTGCGGTGGGGAAGGTTTAAGGAATTATTTATTTGGAATTCCAGGTCAGGGCTTCACGGCGAGGCCCCGGGGCTCCTACTGAAAGTGGGATGGCCACTGACTGAGTGACCCCCCCGACTTCCTCTCCTTTCTTCTTCACTTCACTTCACCCATCTCATCTCTGCTGGTTTCATTTTTCCTCGCGGAGGCTCACTCCTGTCCATTCTTCACTTTTATAGACTCACTTTTACAGACGTCTTGGAGATATTGTCCTTTCAAACTCCCTTCTTTGTAATCTCCAGCTTACGGAGAAATGCTGCAACCGAAGCAAAAAAACACCAGCTCACACCAGCTCGATTCTACTTTGGAAGGAACATGAACCGAGTTGGGATCGCCGCCTGAGTTTGTTGGAACGATCCAGTTTTGCCCTTTTTCGAAGATTACACTAAAAGCATGCAGCAATTTGTTCTCTGACATGGAGGCTGCTTTGAACTGACCTGCCTGAGGAGCTGAGGGTGGATAAATCAGTGTCGTCTTTCAAACTGCTGAGTAAAACTCCCTTTTTAAAGTGTTTTTGTGGCTTCCATTATTTTCTCTCTTTAAACTCAATTTACTAGTAGCAAGATCACCATGAGTTAGTGTGTGGATATGTTCATGGTCCCCAGAGGATGAATCTTAAATCTTTTGATGACCTCTGAGGCTAAAGTTCCACTTGTAGACACCATAAAACTCTTGGAGGCATTTTACCATCACATTTACTGAGCATGTTCAAGCTCCTCAGAGGATGAATCTTCATGTTTTTGATGACAACTCAAGCCAAAGTCCTACTTGTAGACAGCACAATACATCAAACGTTTGGAGCCATTCTGCTATTACATTTACTGAGCATGTTCAAGCTCCCCAGAGGATGACTCTTAATGTTTTTGATGACCTCTAAGACCAAAATTCCACTTGTTGACAACAACAAACATGAAACTCTTGGAGGCACTTTGTCATCACATTTACTGAGCATGTTCAAGCTCCTCAGAGGATGAATCTTAATGTTTTTGATGACAACTCATGTCAAAGTTCCACTTGTGGACAACACAAAACATCAAAATCTTGTAATCATTTTGCTATTATACTTATTGAGCATGTTCAAGCTCCCCAGAGGATGAATCTTAATGTTTTTGATGACCTCTAAGGCTAAAATTCCACTTGTAGACAACATAAAACATCTTGTAGGCTTTTTGCCATCACATTTACTGAGTGCGTTCAAGCTCCTCAGAGGATGAATGTTTCCCATTTTTGACCCTGCATGACCTTGTTTCAATGTTTACTTTGTATAGAAGTTATATCATCATACTTTTGGCAGAATACAATGAAGTTTGGTTCCCAAGTGGATAACTCTTCTTGATTTCATGGCTTTGCTTTTCATTTTCAGTCACTATAGACTAATGATCTCAAGGCACTGATGAGGGCCACATCACAGTTTTATCGCACAGCGGTGTTTTTATTTCAGTTTCAGGTTCAGTCCAAAACCTGAAGATAATCAGATTACTGCACTGTAAGACATGGAAAAGCAGCTAATCTGCTAATTTGGGACAACCTTCACATATCGGATAGGTTTACGTGGAAATGATTCAATAATAATAAAGAATAATCAGAATAGTTGAAGATTTGCTTTCTGTGTGTAACTATCTCCTCTAAATTTTCCCACAGTGACACACACACTGCGTTCGCCTGAAAGAGTCATCTTCCTCCCTGCGTCTTATCTCCTCACTCCTCTCGGCTGTCCCGGCAGGAGACACTATTATCTGCTGGGAGCAAACAAGGGCTCAAACATTTGGTCACCACCGAATTCAGTTGGACTCGTCTTTGGGACTGCTTCCAACGCGACACTGATTTGTATCTCGGTGCGTAACGAAGCACAACACAAACTTTGGCTTTCCTTTCGGTTTTTGTCCAGCCATAAAATATCGAGGATAAACATCCAAATTGATTTAAGTGACAAAGTGGGGAGTCAGTCTGCCGCGTACATCTGCTGCAAGTTTCTCGTCGGGGTCGAGAGGTCAGTAGGGTGAAAGGATTAGAAGTGAAGTCATGCTACGGCAGATCCTGAAGTGACACTGATGCAGATACACTATACTTTCTAATGGTTCTACAGTGATTTGAACATCTGTTTAGCATCAAATCAGACATACTGTATGACAAACTCTTCTAATTCTCACCGAGGGCCTCTCCGCCTGTCACAGCAGCCTCTGTGAGAGCTTGTCATCCGAGGATATGTATGAATATGACTCAGGGCCCTAGAAAGCAAAGTGATTTAAACTGCAGGACCTCTCACCCCACCCCCCCTCCTCCCAAATCTGTCAGACAGTAAGGAAGCAAAACAGAATGAGACAGCAGGCATTTTAGACACAGCCGGAGCTCGCCGGCTATAAATAGAAAAATAGCTCAGCGGAGGAACACTCGAGTTCCAGAGGAGAGGCAGCGAGAGTCCTATTGGTTGCAGGTGTGTGTGTGTGTGTGTTGGAGATCGTGCAGCTTATGCTCATACTGTTAAAAATGTGATGCTTCGTTAGAGTCAGTTGAACTTCACGGTGCAAAGTTTGTCTCACGGTAACAATGTGAGGAGACCACTGTGAGCTGTGAAGCATTCGCTTATCGGAAAGGCATGAGGATGACAGCGCTGGATGAGAGTTAGTGGCAGAATGTTTTAACGCCATCTAGTGGACATTTGTTTAAAAGAATATATTATGATCTTAAAGGATAACACCCAAAATTAAAATTAAGTCTTGGGTCTACTCGCACCCATGCTGATGGAAAGTCAGATGAAGATTCTTAGTCCCCGAAACATTTCAGGAACTTCACAGCAAAGCAGAGCTGCAGAGTTCTCCTAAACAACTTCATTTTAAACAAAACAAAACATAAACATGGCTTCATACAGCTCTTCCACCATAGCTTAGCAACTACAGGGAAGATTTTGGCTTTAAAATGGTGCAAATAATGTCTTCTCAAAACAATTTGGGATCCCGGGGCTTGCAGAGACTTGGATTAACGCTGGGCAAGCTGCAGCCATTTTAAGGTTTTATTGTCCCCATCTACTTCAGGTGTTAGTAGCTGTGAAGCTCCAGGTATTTTTTTGTGGATTTTCCAAACTTCACACACATTTCCATGGGCATGCGGGTGAGCAGATAATGACTGAATTTTCATTTTTTGGTGAGCTTAAATGCAAAAAAAGATTAAGATCCGGCATGTTGCTGTGTAATTAACCTCTTGTGTTCCCAACCTCATTAGAACAGAACAATCACCTGACACTCAATACATTCATTTACATGCAACACCATAATAAAATCTACCACACTAATACAGACAAAGACAAATCCACGAGCATACATCAACACACAAATACAAGCACATTCCTGGAGACTTGTTTAAAGCAGTGACAGTATCAGAAATGCTAATAAAGCATTATGTAGAAGCTAAACAGCTAAACAGTCTGCATTATCAAGTTAAACTGAACAATCCATGGTGCTTTTATCATCCAGTGACCTTTTAAATGAAATGCATTTGACTTTATTGTGAAATTACAGCTTGAATTTAGATGTAAAGAGGTGTTTTTGCCACCAGAGGGTGCCAGTCAGCCTCTGTTAAATCTTCCCTGAGTTGGCCGGACTTATGGGAACATTCAGTTGTATCTTGACGCCGCACACAAACACTCACACGGACGCAAATGATGAATCACAGTAAAAATGTGGGTGGGCTGCTTTGTGGCCAGTCACAGCTGCGCACATCTGTCTCCTCGGCCGCTCCGTTGTCATAAGTATCTTATGAAAACATTACAAAAGCTGATACCAGCTGGAGTCAGAACATATTTCACAGCGGCGGGGCCAACTCAAACTGTTTAAAATGCATCGGACAGCGAGGGAAACCCGACTGTTTGCTCCTCGTGTTAACTTTAAAAGGATATTTTACAGGCTGACAACATGTTAGACCACAAACATTTACATATAAGCACTTAAACAATCAAACTGCATAGATTTTCCTATAAATAGCTCCCCCCCCCCTCCTGACTGACTGTTTAACCATTTAACCAATAAAACCTTCTGGTAAATGTGGGGCCAGCATTGTTATTATTACACACTTGCAAAGTATTCTCATAAGAGGTCTCCAGTGGAGTGGAGCTGTTTGTACTGTCACCAACACCCACATATCCACACACATACACACACACACACACACACACACACACACACACACACACAAGCACTTACAAACATAACAATGTGTGTTTGTACTGCTTTAGTAGGGAACAGCGTCACTTCCAAGCAGAGATCATATTCTCTCCTGCAGAGTACCTTCCCAGAACATTAATGTGTTTGTGTGTGTGTGTGTTCGAGTGAGTGTGTGTGTGTGTAAGATATTAGTTTTTAAGATCCAGTAGTCCCCAAGATATAAGAAAAGAAAAAAAAAAAGGATTGCTGGCCTACTTTTTGAACCGCGGAACAAGATGTTTTGTTCTTGCGGAGTTTGAGTTTGGGCTTGGGTTCAAGAGAAAGGAAGCGTGAACACACGAATTAAGAAGCTAAAAGCTATTTATCTGACTTTTTCTATCAAACGAATGTTAATTTGGCTTTCCATATAGATGATTGCTATAACACATGAGCCTCTCTGAGCACCTGGCGTCAAATCGCTCCTTCCTGGAAAAATTCCACCAGTGCAGGAAGTGGTGCGTTCCACGTTTGTTTGCATTAAACAGAAGAAGAAGAAGAAGCGGGTGGATGACACAAGCAGCAAAAGCCAACACGGCTTAAGACAGAGGAAGTTTACTTATGTACGCCACTTTTATGTTCCCAAGATAAAGGCATCATTCACATCATCCCTCCATCTATTTTATAACCCCATTTTCACTGCGCATCATCTCTCTCCCTCGTTCGGCTGAATAGAAAGCAGATACTCTGTCTTTTGGAGTTCCTCATCTCATTCTGTTTTTCATCTGCCACTCTCAGACACTCTAAACGAAGATAAAAGGGTGAAAACAGCTCACCGATGGACGTGGGCGTCAATTAGCGTATGGCACACGGGCTTAAAATAATGAATGAGAGCCCTCAACCCGAGCTATAAGAGAAGGAATCCGAGGCCGTCTTTACCAGCTTGTTTGTGACTGCAGAGATGACCGCGCTTAATAAGATTAACAATGAGGTGTGTCAGTCTGGTTTCCCCACTGAGAGCAGCAATTTGCCTTAATTTGACCTAATTGGACGAGGTTTGCTGTTGCAGAGCTGCCAGGTTTAAGGGAGAGTGTGGGAAACGCTTTTTCTTTGACGGAGAGGAGATATGAAATGGGGAGGTATGAAGAGAGTAGAGAGAAATTAGAGGGGAAGAAAGAGAAAGGCCAAGAGAATAGAGGGAGAGGTGGAGAGATGTGGTAAAATCACTCACACACACACACACACACACCTGGGTTGGATTAGCTTGGGCTAGCAGGGAGGCTGTGTGTTAATGGAGATTTAATAGGCTCTGAAATGACTTACCGCAGTCATGCAGTGTGTGCGCGCAGATGTGCAGCGTGTGATTGGGTTTGTGTTCTGAGTGTTTACCTGCACGTCTTCATGCCTTTTGGACTTCACGAAGTCATTAAGTCTTTCCATGTTGCCGTCTGTCCACAGAGGAGCCATCACGCCGGGCAATCATAACAGCGCAAAATAGATGTTTAGATCCGGTTCATTGAGTGTGTTTACAGGCTTTATTTATTTATATGGGAAGCTGAATTGGATTGAAGTATGCTGGTATACTGCGGCCTACATCGCTGTACAGTGTGGCTCCAGCAGAGCCGGGTTTGTTTTGGAATTTTTGAGGCAGATATCTTTAGAATTAAGCAAAAATAATGGGGTCAACTTCACTGGTTTCAGAAAAAGTAAGATTTTATGTAAGCTTATGAGAAAATGACCCTATTTCTCCCTTGACTTACTACCTCAGTAAACAGTTTCTTAATGAGTTTATGGTCTCAATCACTAGTGTCAAGTCTTCTTCAATACAGCATGATGCTCATACTGTAAATAATGGTCCCATTGTAGAGTAAACAGACCATGTGGTTGACTAGTGTCAGATCCAATCAGTGTCCTCCAAAGTACCACCCTCTTGGTCACTTCTGGCTCAAATAAACCCAGATGGCGACAGCCCTAATCCCGAACTCGAGGTTTATAAACTGTAGTCCACAAGGGCGACGTCACACTGGGTAAACACTTGCTTGAAATGCATCTTTGGCATATCTGTACTGTGATTTCTTGTAACTTCTAAGCAACACCTCATACCAATGTGCTGTTTGTAATCAGATAAAATTGACTCATAATATTGAGCATGCGGATGCATTTCCTGTACCCTGTGACCACAGTCATCCTCCCATCAACACCACAATTTGAATCTGTCAGGCTTTCTATTTTAAATCTAGATAATCTGCAGTTGCAGTTGCATTGGTTGGGCCATCGATTAGCCTGCTGTCAAACTTTGATGTTTATGGACTGTAGAAATGGCAGTTTTTCTTCAAAATGTATGAAAATGTAGCTCAGTGTTTAAAAGTGATACCTAATACTTGTGTATGTTAGTTTATATCAATAGGAAAATGGAGTCTTCAGTTACTTATCAGTCTTTGCTACCTGGAAAATGATTTGTTATACTGCAAATACCAGAATGAATTAGGAATCAGGAGTTCTCAGATGTTGAACATCTTTTATAACTGAATGAGGACCTGTGCTTCTAACACATATCTGACATTTCCCTCTACATTATTTTTAATACAACTGCACTGAACCTCTTCCTGTTTTGCTTTGTTTCACATCACTTTCAAGGATTTCCGCGTCGAACTCCGCACTCTCTCTCTGACTCTGAGGTTCTGTCTGTTGCCGCGGCAACAACTCAGTGATGTAAACACGGCGGCTGACCCTGGCTGTAGGAGTGAGAACAAAGAAAGCATCCCCCTCGAACGTAAGCATTAAGAGATAGTTTATATGTTCAAAGGCTCTGACGCAGTTCGTGCGAGTTCTCAGCAATGGAAAAAAAATCAGACGTGAGGAACACGGACTGTGATTATAAATAGGAGTGAAAATAGCAATAAAGACGTTGAGAGGTGCAAAGCGTCATTTACCGCAACCATCCCTCATACCTTACCTGACATTATGGCTGTATAATATTGTGCATAGGAATGATTAAGAGTGGCACTTAATGGAATTGGGTTTACAGTTTTGAGCAGCACAGGTTCAACAATGATTTCTCTGTGACCTCTGTAGTTCTTAGTACACATCTTTGTAACTCCGAACAAACTGGAAAGTGTGTCACGTTTTACAGGAAAAAACCTGAATCATCAGGAGATCATTACTCTTCTTCATTTTTCAACTGGCAGGGGTGAACATGGGTGTTCATTTCAGGGGGGATGCAGCAAAAACCTGAAAGTAGCAGAGGTGGTGGTAAAATGTGTGGTGGCAGTGTGCAACCTCAGAAACAATAATAACTATCTGCCATAAAGGAAAGAACAATGTTTGCCAGTTTCCTCATTAATGTTAAAGTCATATTGCATGCCCAGAATTAAAGCTTACTAGCTTGCTAAGCTTGCAGCAGACAAGCTAATTACACAGCAGCTGTCCAAAGACAGTCAAAAGAGTGGCAGCATGGGATCTTTTGACAGTTTGGGACGTTTGAAATTCCTTAATTGGAATTTACATACAACTTATGAATGTTTACAGTATGATAAATAATAGATATTAGAAATTTTCTACAGGAAAATAAATACTTGAGCCTAACTGCATTATATTCTAGTGTGAATTGCCACCTGGTGCTGACATTTTGTGTTTTCCTTTACAGAAATAAAGATATTTCCATCATAAAGATTGAAGGACATTAAAATTTGAAACTCAGAATTTCTCAGGGCCGGATATTGAATTTCTTACAGTGTAGTTGGGTAAATGCAACAAGTGCAACGAAGGTCTTACATATCAAGAATCAGTGTTGAGCTGCATAAAGAAAATGCAGAAATGAAGAATGAGTCATGCTGACAGTGTGGAAGAACTCAAAGACCCCCAAAAACCTACTTCTCTGACTTTGACTGAAATATTACAGAGCAGCAAAGGGAAAAAAATGTGTGTCTTCCAAATAACACCCAAGAAGCTGATGTAAAGCTGATGGATGACTGTCTGGTTGCAGGGTTAAACAATAGCAGAGGATCAGAGAGCGATCATTATCATGTATGTGCAAATCATTTGAAATACATGTAAACCTGACTGCATCTCCGCACCCAGAGCAGCTCTTGACATGATTTACAAACTACAGATGTGTTCAGGCCTGCAGGGCACTGGCCTCATTGTTCAGTCATTTGTCATAAACACATTAGCGTTGCAAATTAAGAAATGTATACGCATTTGTGTGACACAAATAAACAATTTTGCATACAATACTGGTTCGTAAGGGGACAGCGAAATGGTGAGTTGGTGAGGTTTATTAGAACTGAGTCTCCAAGGAGAGTACATGAGGGTACATATCAGCTGGACAGGTTGGAACAGGCAACCACGTATTACATGGTTAAAATGACCAAACAATGGGAATAAGTAGGGCAAAGCCACTGTGTGTGTGTGTGTGTGTGTGTGTGTGTGTGTGTGTGTGTGTGCGTGCGTGTGTGTGTGTGTAGCATAATATGAGGTGGTGGGAGTGTGGGCGGAGCCAACAGGGGAGTCGAGCTTGGATTCCAGCTGCATTCCAGAGGAAGAAAAAGATGGGATGCATCCGTCAACCCCCCACCTCCTGTCTTTTTTCTTCCACTTCTTTCTTATTCTACTCATCCTACGCCTCCACCCAAACATGCACACACACAAACACTGAGTCTGCCTGGCTAAGCTCATGTTAGACCACATGACAATGCTGTCTGGGAAATTAAAACGCCTCCTCAGAACACAAAGCTTTTCAACGTTCGAGTGTGTGTCTGCATGAAAATCTGTAGTTTATACCTTTTCTCTATTTTTCTTATTGGCAACAACTCCAATGAAACGTTGTACAAAAACTATTCAAAACACTTAATTAAACCGCGTGACATTTATTTTCATCACCATCTCCGAGGTCATTGCAGTTCAGTTTGAGTCAATCGCACATACACTGTCCTTATGCCATAAATATTCACAGGAACACTGAATGTGTATTCATCCACCGCTGGAAATAGTCCCCAAAAAACACTATATTTACTCTTGTTTCAGTAACCTCTGATAAAAAACACAGTTCCCAGCTGGTTTTTGTATATGACTGAGTTTAAAAAGATGACACCATATATTTGTGATCCATTTTTAAACATGTCTTCAGTTGGAATTGATTGGCTTGACATCCATCCATTAACTTCATTACCGAATGCTAACATTTAGCATAAAATAATGCCTAAACAATGAGTATTAGCATAGACTAGCATAACCAGAAGTAAGTTATACTGCTTTTCCACCAAAATGTAACAGAAAAGAAAACAATAGACCGCATCCCCAAATTCCTTCCTTATTTACGCGCCACCACCGGATGTTGATAATGTGTGGTCACTTCGATCGGCAGGAAATAGGTCAGAATTTAGCGCATTCGCCCAGGCCTTATGTTTAGATCAAAGCCAAGCTGAGGTGATAAAATCCAGTGTCTACTGCAGAGTCAATTGACCGGAGTGTAAATGCAGAGTTTACACATTCCCATTGCACACAAAAGCCCGATCTTAGCGGGTTTAAGTGGGATTTTTGAGCAGTGGAAAAGGGGTATTAGAAAGACTTACACTGTAGTAGATACTTTTCTATCAATAATGGCATATTCATTCATTTGCTATGGCTTATATACTTATTACTTACTGCTGCAAATGATCTACTACTGTCCAGTAGGAAAAGGAAAGTAGTTCCTGGGAGTTCAGACTATATTTCATATGGAATGTACCAACCTACTTTAAACATATCAGCAACACATTATTTATGAATACCTACCGTTTAGCTTTAGGGGCTGCTACAGCTTCACATTACATCATTGTAAAGATAATGATAATCCCCAAGTATTAAACTGAATCATATAAAAAACATATGTTGAGGTATTAGTATGGAAGAATTGATAGTGGGGATGGGTGCTCTCTGTCAGATTACAGATATCCTGTAGTAATTTGTGTCAAGTTACAGCAGATTCTCAGTCAGGCCTCATACATCTGATCATTTCAGAGCTTCAGACCTCACCTGGCAGACACGTGTTGCATATTGGGATGAATCAACAGTTTTGTCTCGCGCCCGTATTATCAGTAGAGGGATAATAGCGTCGCTGTCGTTTGTGAACAGAGCATTCCTAGAAGGCTGCTGTGTTTACACTGCAGACCAAATATTTATACCCCGAACTGAGAAAGAACTGAGGCTGCTCAGTTTGACTTTGATAAAGGTTTGATATGTTTTTCGGCCCAGGTGACTTGCATGCTGCAGAGATCACACACAGCCACATTCACAGACTGTGTATACAGCTACACAAACACACAGTGCATAGTGTGCCTGCCGTCCTGTGAATGCACACATGCAGCTGTGCACTGAGGGCATTCATACGTACAGTACGTACATGCTAGTAAAAACTGAATAGTGGAAAAATCTTGGGAATCCGTATACAGATGAGGGGAATGTCCAAGCAATGTCACTTTTGCGCTCGTTTGTTATGGCTCTGGAGGTTCGAATGAGTTCATCGTCCATAGGAGGGCGGAACGAGGCAACAATGGCAGCGAGAAAGAACGTAAACTGTATTTTAACACTGACATATACGGTATCTGTCGGCTTCCATTCTGCAAATAGAAGAAACAGTTGTCAGAGGAGACGGGGTGAGACGGGGTAAAGGGTGGGACCGAAAACACAACCGCTAAAGGCACAGAAGAACGGATGAGTTTAAATATAAAGAAAGTAAAAGGAAGGTGTGGCGGTGAAAAGCGATACAACTCCAGGGAGAAGGAGGAGGAGGAGAAGGGCAGAGGTCGTGGAAAATATGTCCATCCCATACAAGTCCTCGCATCTTGTATATTAGAACAATTCTGCATTTTCCAAGATCTCTTATTTTAAATACAGAAACCACGTGCCCTTTCATTAGCTTCGACCAACACCTGACACATGAAAGATCACAGACGAGCTGATTTGCATTGGAAACAAGCGAAACGGTCGCCAGATTGAGCTGATTATCATAGAAAACGAGCGGAATAACAAAGTATGTTATGCTCAGCCATTTAGATCCACATTGTCAACACGTCCTCTCCGCTGTCTGTGGCGCTCGTGTGATTTTGTTTGAACTGGATTTGCATAAAAAAACATGATTAGACAAAGGGCCGGCAAAACACAGGCAGACTGATTTGCATGCAAGCAGGCGACTGGGTGGGCACTCGCCGATCGTCCACAAAATAATGATCGCTCACGGCGGTGGTCTCATGTAGGATAGGTTTGTTTATAATTATTCCCAAGACAACTAAAATGTCATTCATTGTGTTGATATAGGTGGAAATAAGTCTTACTTCTAGTTTGATACGCATACATTTCAGCTAAAGCCAAGAAAATATAACAAATAACCTCAGCAGACAAGAAAAAGACATTAAATATCCTTGTGTGTGGTATACTTATGTGCAATAACATCATTACATTATGTCCTCAAGTCCAGGGTCAACATCATGACTGGACGAAACTGTTCAGAGGTCCAAGTGACACAACTTTCCATGACATTTAACATTTGTAAGCGTGAAACCGCTGGATGATTCTAACCATAGACCAGTGTTTGAGACTGCATTTAGATGTTTGTAAGCCTGAAACCACTGGGTATCTTTAAGAGACACCGTGTTTGAGACGGCGTTTCAACATTTGTAAGCACGAAACTGCTGGGAAGTTTTTAACGAGCGACGAGTGTTTGAGACAGTGTTTCAACATTTGTAAGCGTGATGTCGGGAACATTTTCCAGCTGTGTTTGTAATGACGGAACCAGATAAACCATAACATGATCTATTTCTGAGCCTAACCAATTGGTTTGTGTGCCTAAAAGCACAATGTTGTTCCAACATAAATTTGAAAATGTGCTATTACTACTACCACTACTACTAAAGATGGAACATAAAGAAACTTTAAGTTTCAGCATAGCAGAGGCAACGTTTCAACATATTTGTAGTTTGCAGAAATGTATACTTTGTCAACATTTATTCTTGGGTTAAGTCTGTCATGTAAACTAGATTTTGGCCTTAAAGAGTAAGCAATGATGTAGGTGCTATGTCATTATGTACTTGAGTAGTGTAAACTTTCGAGCAAATTTAACAAATAACTCCAAAAAACAATTGGCACACAGTGAAGCTCTGGCTTTTGCGGGCCCGTTGGGATCTCTGCACAGTTGTTAATGTGGCTGGGTCAACATCTTGAACTTGGGAGTCACCAAAAGGAAAGTCTGGTTTGTGTGAGTTTATGTAAAACAAGTTCGTACACTCTCACTGCCTCGATCTCAGAGCTAAACATTCAGAATAATAAGAGTCTTCCAAATGTCCCAGAATGGTCACTAATAGCTCTCAAACATCCATGATGGTGGGGTTATACACACACAAAAGCCTGTGTGCAAACACGCACACACACAGGCACACAAAGTGTTTGGATAAATGTGCCGAGGGAGATGCTATCCTTCAGCTGGAGGAGGCTAAGCCAACACGCTCACGTCACATCACTCAGTGGACATTTTATTCTATTATTCAAGCTATTCCAAACCCTCCACTGAGGCGTCTCTTGAGATTTGCTCAACAGAGAGAGACTCCTCAACGGCTGTTCCCTTGGTTTACCCAAGAGTTGGCCCTAACCCTGCACGTCAGGCAGAACTGTGTCAGTGACAAAAGAAAGAGGACGGAGCAAAAAGGAGTTTCTGGTGTTGTTTTTTCAAAGTGGGGATCACTTGATGAATTATAGCAGGTGTGGAGCCAGTGTTTTCTCCAGCAATTTGCAGAGAAGCTTACATATTTTTGGGAGTTTGCAGGAGAGAGAAAACAACTTAAAAAGTTTTGCTGTGATTTGTGGGTCAGACACGACAATAATTTTGCATTCCGACACAAGAGTGACGTTATTTCCTTTCCTCTCAACTGAAAGCATGTTTTTAGCCCACGGTGTACTTTTGTTTTTTGTTTTTCCTAGAATTTGTCTCGTCTCATGTCTCGACTTCAACACTCACATTTGGAGCTCAACATTTTTAAGAATTATTTAAAAACCCTCAACATTTCTGTGACTTTGTGTTGCAAATCTAAGCTCATGTGAGAGTGTCGCTCTCACATCGCTCTCCCTGCTTCTCCATAATGACGCTTTCACTGTGGTGCTATGGCAACAAGTAACGGCTATTTTCTGCTTTCCTGCTGCCAGCAAATGCATCACGCAGCACAAAAATACAGAAGTCTGCAATTATTTTGTCAGACTTGACATTATGCAAATATTTGACCCTGTGTGAATTAATGGATGATTTCTGATGGATCATAGCACATTACTGGGCTATAAATGTACTATAAGTCTACATGAGTGCATCAGATTATATGCTGACACGTGGATATACAAACACATGCATACACGCTATCACAGAAACACACACGTCCTTGTTATTGTGCTGTCCGGCACAGCTGGCGAGCCGAGACACCATGGCAACTGTTGTGGCAGAAAACATTAAGGAGGCGTGGGAGGTGGAGGACACTGCGTGCGTTGGTGTGTGTGTGTTAAGGTGGAGGAGCCGGAGCTTAAAGACGAGGTAAACAGTCCTCATTATAGGGACAAGGAGGCATCGAAGGAAAAACAGGTCGTGTTTGTCAGCTCCAAATGAGCGGTGTCATCCCTCGTCACGTTCGTTTCAGGGAAAATAGAGAAAATTCAAACTCGCATCAGCAGAAGAAAAGGATGATACTCACTTATACAGTTTGATCAAATTTCATTAGCATTATTCACTGCATACAGGGTTTGATGTGGCAGGGCTACATGTGTAACACTTCTACTTAACCCCTGTATGTTTAACAAAAAAACACCAATGAGACTTGTTAAAAAAGTGGTTGTAAAAGAGTTATAGTACAAAGCTGAGGATTTAAACCTACCCAGCATTACTCAGGGAATCTCAGCGAAGAAAGCTGCCAGCCAGCCAGTCAGGCAAACAAGCTGACAGAGCAGCAGGCAGGAAGATGGATAGACGGGCAGAAGGGTGGAAGGTCAGATCACCAGATATACACACGAGCGAAGAGACGGACAGACGAGACCCGACACGGATAAACACATAAAGAGATGAGTGGAAAGACTGACATGTAGCCAGACGTCGCTAACAAACCCCTGATTCCTTTTCTTCCATGGAGATGACGTCGCCCAACCTCGGGTGATGAAAACACACGGGCTCTGAGAGGTATGCATGCTGACATGGATAACACCTGTGCACACACACACATAGAAAACATTGAGAAACACATGCTGGTCCTGGATCCAATTAGCATTTAAATAGTATTATGTCGGGCACTTTTATCCATCTTAAAACAGATGAAACCAAATCTACTTTCGGCATGCATGGCCGGCCGTACGTGACTACAGGAATCTGCTGTGATTGGAAAAACACTTAATTATGAGTGCTGCCCTTATAATCAATATTTGAGAGGCTGTTATAGGGGCATAAATACATTCAGTCCACTCCCCAGGCGACAGAGTCAACGAACAACGAACACCGAGCACACATTACTGCCTGACCTTGTTTGGAAAATAAACACTTTTCTTTATCTATGTTCTAATAAAGAAGACTGTACGGCAAATGAACCAAACATAGAAAGAGAATTAATGTTGACGTGTGTGGTGTGTGGTCAGTTTTCCCCTAATGTTTGGAGAGCTAACAAAAATGGGCGAACATGAGTCAAACTACACTAAAAAAAAAGTCAACAGAGAAAATTGGAAATTTCTCTTTATTACAGTATTACTCAGCAGCTACAAAAATAAATAACCATGTGAGATTAGTCATGTTGAATTATTGCAAAAGTGCCCAAATTGAATTGGTTCTGCTTGCTGTTCGAAGCAGGCTTTCATGTCTCCTCACATGGTTCCTTAAATGAGGAGATTTCCAAATGCAGTTTTGAATAGAGTTCAGATCCCTGGGAAACAGTTGGTTTTAGACACTTTACACAATATTTGTGATGGCGGTCCAACGGATGTCTAAAGTTTACACGTTCATTTGCACATAATGGATGGGTCGAGCACCATTTGACACGAGTGTTACTCCAAATAGGCTCTTTGACAAACAGAGGTATCAAACAGACTCGGGTGTGTCATTGAAGAAATAGTTTTAGCATTATGTGTGGCTTCAACCAGTTGGATTGGAAGTACACACCTATGACTCAAGGTGATACCAACAATGCATTGCAAGATAGATGATAGATAGGAATGATTTAAAGTCATTTTAAAAGAAACAGAGATACAGTATGTCGATGAATACAGTCAAAATGTTGGTTTTTTTCACAAAAAATGCTACTTTAGTAACAGCTACTTGGTTAGGTTGAGGAAAAGGTTGCGTTCCGTACATGTTAAATAGGCTATGTTTAACTTTAATTTAGGAATATACAAGTCAACTTTGACTTTTAATCTCACCCACGGTCCTCGCTAACAGTCCTGTGTTTGTTTGAGCCATTATCAACCTCGACTTCCACCCTGCTCGGACTTCCTCGCTCTTTATGCTACGTTACCTGACGTGTTTTATGCTTGGTATGTGCAAACTTCTGTTTTCCACAGAAGTTTAATATGAAAGATTGGTGTGCAAGATCAGAGAGGGCGTCACTGAGAAGCAGACTGTTGATTATCGTCTTGACTAGATTCATTTTTGCAGCTCTGTCATATCTCTACCTAGCACAGGAAGAATTATTCAACACGAGGCATGTGGATGTTGTCTGTATCTAACCTGCGTCTATAAATCCAATAATTCAACCCCCCTCCACTCTGACATTATCACATTCTAAATGCTTCCTCTTGAAAAACACACTTTTCTGTCTTGCAAAGCGTAGTAGCCCTCAGGTCAGGGCCAAGCATTTCCATTGCAGAACAGTCCTGACCTGCCCGCCGCTTTAAGCATGGTCTAATGGAGGTGGTATGGAGATGAAAGCCGTATAGCTACGCCGGGCTAGTACCCAAAATTCCTTACTTACATCCCCCGCCCTGCCTCTCCCTCCCCTCCCCTCTGTCTATTGGCCCTCAGGACACAGTATGGAGATTTAGGACAAATGGGCTGGCCTGTCGATGGAAGCGTCCAGATTGAATCCAGACCCGCACTGTCGTCACATTGTGTGTGTGAGAGAGTGTGTGTGTCCTGTGTTTGGTGGATGTTGAGTGATCAGTTCCTCTAAAAAAACATCTTTTCCGCTGGATGAGGGTCGTCTCTGGAGGGAGACGGCGGTCTGAGGCCCTCGACGACATAATTTGTTAAAATTTGTTTGTATGCATGTGCGTCTTCTTTATTTACCTCCCAAGTGAAGGAGCGAACCCACATTGTCTTTCTCTCTCTCTCTCTTTTACTCTCTCTCTCTCTCTCTCACTCACACACACACACACACGCACACACACATTCCCCAGTTCTGAGGTCATCCCCTGGAGCTGCTTTGTGCAGCTCCTGCTGTAAATTCGTTTATGTGTGCCCAGTTTTTAACCATTCCCCCTCGACCCTCTCCCCTTTCTCTCATTTTCTTTCTCCTACACTCGTTCTTCGGGCCGTCTTGTGAAACCGAGGTCAGAGTTCATCGTCTGGAAGAAAGAGAGAGAGAAAACACAAAGAAGACAAAGCTAATAAGCAGGAAAACATAGGGCGAAGGTCTTCTGTCATTTTTATCAGCTCTCCCATTGCCATTCATTTATGCTTATTTTCTTATTTAGTTTGGGTTTTTCGTTGAACTTGACCAGCTGTGTCTGATTAGGCAACACTTAGAAACTGGCATGGGATCATATGTAAGAAGATTATTGAAATATTTTATGAGAATTCTTGTGAATTACTTTCCATAATAACCAGACTAAATGCTCAGATGTGCATAGGAAAATGAATCAGTGCGTCTTTGCAGAGTATTATTAAGAGTATAAAGCCATGCTAGAAGCTCTGTGAGGTTGTACCATTTGAAAAAAAAGGCTAATCAGCCTGCTAATATGTTTACATTGACAGCGTTAACATGCCGATGTTTAGCAGGTATTATTTACCTTACCATCTTAGTTTAGTATGGTAGCATGCTAACTCTTAGGTATTAGCACAAAACACAAAGTACAGATAATGGGTCGTATTAGCTTTGCAGGTATTTTGTCATAAATGTAAGTATTGGATCTGATTTCATGGAAATCCATGTAAAAGTTGAGACATTTAATGGAAACAACAAATGTAAAAATGTATACATCCTCTGGTGACCACGAATGTCTACATGAAAATTTGCGCCTTTTTATCAAGTAGATGTTGAGATATTTTACCGGATAAGCCAAAACTGGAACCTGTTGGTGGTGTTGGAAATGTCAAAGATCATCAAGATTAGTAGGATTCATCCTCTGGAGACCACGAATGTCTGCACAACATTTTATGCAAATTTAAGTAAATGTTAACCTCCATGTGATGCTCATGATGTGCACCATGTGACGCTTGGGGAAAGCCAGGGGGTTACCAGGTACATTAGGATCGATCCTCTGGGGACCATGAACGTCTGAGGTAGATGTTGAGATTTTTTACTGGATAAGTCAAAACTTGAATCGGCTGTTGGTGCTAAAGGAAATGTCGAGGATTGTCAAAATTATTTGGATTCATCCTCTGGGGAGCATAAATGTATGTAACAACTGGCATGGCTTGGCAGTAGTTCTCAAGAGATTTCACTAGAAAAAATAAAAATGTCTAGCTCCATGTGATGCTTTGGGAAAAGCAAGGGGGTAAACAAGTACAGTATGATTGACCCTCTGGGGACCGTGAAAGTCCAGACCAATTAGTCGATGTACTTATCGACAGACTTACTGACTTTGCCACCTATAGAGCCATGCTGCTAACAATACTAAATTAAAGCCCATAAAAAAGGGTGATCATCATCTGCATGACAAACACAAGGAACTGTATTAACTTGTTCCTTCATTAGTTGTTTTATTGATTATATGCACCAAGTAATGCAAAAATAAATGAACGTGAACAATGAACAACATGTGAGTTGAGTTATGAATTACAATGAGGTATGATTCTTGACCCCTCAGCTCACAGTTTTCACCAAGCATCCTCTGAGAGCAAGGCAAGGTCGCGCATGTGATGCAACACATGCAAATACTTTGATCTGGGCCTTGCAACATCTATTTTGCGAGTGTTTATTAAACAGATCGAAGGCCTCGCAGGATTTTTCGGTGTCATTTACTGGATCGTCTTAAAGCACTTTAACAGAATACTTTCCACTCGATGGAGTGATTTCACAACTCAGGCATTTGGCCTTTGGAGGGATGGGTGCTGCACCTCCCGGCGGAGCGATGTAAACATTGGCGTTTTGCAGCCCATATAGCACTGGAACTGTTTGCCTGGCCTCGTACGAGTGCCCGATGTGACTTGAAGTATTCTTATTTTGTTGTTTTTTGATTGAGAATACATTTAGGATTGCAAAGTCAAAAAAAAAGAAATCATGATGCATATTTAAATAGCTGTAAATACCCCTCATGTCACTTCTGTTGTCTGAATTCCAAGCTGCTTCTTCTCTAGATCGACACTTAATAGCAGCGACGTGATATATCAACACAAACAGGCCGTGCCAAATTCAACAGTGGAAAATCCTGAGTGTGCTTTGAAATTGATGTACGATCATACGCAGCCTCATTTCAGCGTCATTTTAACAATTTCAAGATGATATGAGAGGTGATGGCTCGCTTCGGCGATTTTGATCGTGTTCTGACGTGCAGTCACGGCCGATTCCTGCACGATGCATGAAAAACTGCATATCCACGTATTAATGGCTGCATTTTTTCTTTCTCCACTCCTCCAGGCTTCATTCTCTCTCCCACAGGCTCTATGTATTGTGTGTGTGTGTGTGTGTGAGAGAGAGAGCCATGGTCACAGTGGGACCATTGAAACACCATTTTAGGAGACAATGGGCTCCTCCTACAGGACCATAAAACACAGCTTTCTAACCTTACGACTGAACTTGAGTCAGTGTTTTTCAGGGGGGGAAAAAAAAACCTTGACATCTTTCTCCACGTCATCCCCAAGAACGCAGCTCTGTTTTTCTACGCCATTTTCTCAGGACTAATTTTTGTTTTTGCATGTTGTTCTTGTCGAACACTGAAGAAGGCATCACATTTGACTATATCACACTGTCTTTATCACTACTGAGTGCTTACATTTCTGCTAACACTGACGACTGGCTACTGAGCTTGCATATCAACACATTCATTTCCCTGACAACTGAAACTCCACCTGCTGATAAAGACTATTTCCTAGGGTTGAAAATACAGGAAAAAACTTGTGAGGTGGCTGCTGGGCGTGGAGGGGGGGAGCTGACAACCTGAGAATGAGACCCAAAAAACAACTTTCCTCAGAATAGCTATAAGAGTTTGCCTACAGCATCGAACGGCATCGCGACAACCAGGTGCGCTTGAAAAACTTGTGCAAAACAGTTGTGTAAATAAAAGAGGTCGCATCACAATCAGTGCGTTTACAGGACGGATGAAATACAAGTCAGTGTCTCTGCGTCTGTCTGCAGAGCATGTCGTGTTTGATTGACAGTTGAGCGGAGGGGGGAAGAGCGAGGGCAGATTGTCAACTAGTTAATCAATTGCAGATGGTGTAGTTCTCATGGACAGATAAAAAAAACAATAAATCAAGGAGATCCAGACTTTAAATCCCCCAAATATATCAGATTGTCTGTCTTGATAAGTACAAGATGCAACGTGACTCAGCCTAGAATGAAAAGGAATCTCTCTTAAGTTTATTTTGTCATTAATATTTCTAATTTAAATGATGACAAACACAAAACAACAACAGATTGTCAACTAGTTAATCAATTGCAGATGGTGTCGTTCTCGTGGACGGATAAAAAGAAATAAAAGTAGCCTTTCAAATCCTTAAATGGGTCACCAAATATATGTAAACTACATGTGTGGAAACACTGGTTACCGTAAGTATGCACTTATTAACACTTAACTACACTTTTCGCAGCTATCAGATCTAAAGCGAGAACAATGCCTTATTAATGTTAATGAATCCTTTATTATGTACTTGTTAACACTCTGTTTAAAGCCATATTATGTAGAAATTTATGTGCGATTTGGCGCCCCCCACTGTTTATGAGTGTAAAACCACTGTCGTAAAAGTACAAATCCCAGGTCTGATGTAACGTAGGTGCTAACTACAAACAAAACTCTTCATGTCATAACAGTGTTTTGTGTTGAAAAGTTGTATGTTGAAGTAAATGAAGTTGTTGTGTTGTTCAGTTTTGTTTTAAATCTTCAGATAATGACTCAACGATGTGTCGTTTGCACCTCCTGTTTTCATCTTCTTCCCCATTCCAAACATACTCTAATTCAGGTGATTTGCCTGGAGATATGAGTGAGTGTCTACCTGTGGCTTTATCAACTGGGATATAAGCCAGCAAATACAATGAATAAACGCTCAAAAATAAAGCGAAGCACGACTCCACCTTCTGCCCCGATTTCGCTCGATTGACATACAACACCTCAGACGTTTGAGCAAACCTCATTTAGACGCGATCTGATAAGCAGCCAGCCTATCAAAGAGCTATTCTCTGCAAGAACAGGTTTGCTTCCAGCCGTAACTTTATAACACCGCAGGGTTTTGACGATACCTGTGTGAGACACACACCGCAGTCCAGAGCTGAGTCAGTCCTCAGTCTTACCGCAGTCCAGAGCTGAGTCAGTCCTCAGTCTTATCTCCAGATTTCAGAGTGTTCCTCTTAACTTCTCGGCATTCTTTGAATGGCTACGGCACCATCTGATAAGCAGGGAGGAATTCAGAGTCTCTCACTCATTAACTCACTCACTAATTCACACCTACTGGATATAAAATTAGAGAGAAGAATGTGGCTAGTTTGCGTCTTTCGCAATAAAACCACCCCTGCAGGAAAGCAAATGGTTTTCATTAACTCACACACTCTTTGACCACCATGTCCTTGATAAAACCGGGTTGTGCTCTGTTTGTTCTGCATGCTTCTGATTTCTTTTTATGGAGCTGGATACAAGTGGAGTCTTTTGACACAGATTGCCCAATGCTGGTTCCATCAAATATTGCGCAAACCCAGACAAGCCTCCTTTTCCTGTTTCTTCCAGTGGTGGACATGGTTGCCCCTTAAGAGCATACTTGCGAAGGGGGAACGCTCATAAATAAAAGTCCCCACCGATTTTTACAATGCAATAGCGATCACAGTTATCGTCCAGATCGTCCAAATTCCCTCTGCTGTGATTTATATGTGACCGGAATTGGGGCCTACAGCAGCTATTTGTCACAGCTGGAAGAAAAGTTGTATCTCCGAAATATATCAACTTTCCAGCGGCTAAGATAAATGGTTTTGTTTTGAGCTTGACCACGACGCATTTCTGCATATTTCAAGGAAGGATGGACGCAATGAATCTGCTCACAGGAGATCCAGATGAAAAAAACGTTTAACACTTTAAATCCCCCAAATATATCAGATTTTCTTGTCTTGATAGATACGACATACAACGTGAATCAGCCCAGAATGAAAAGGAATCTCTCTTTAGTTTATTTTGTCATTAATTTGTCTTTTTGAAATGATGACCAACGATGACTCCTCACTACTCTTAAAACAGCTCTAGTTCTTTTCTATAAACTATCCAAAAACTTCAATCTCCCTATATGGAGCTTCCCGAGTCAAACCTTATCTCCCGATGCTCCGTTTGTGGGTCACTCACATGAAAACATTTCGAACAGGCCTGGCTGCCGATAATCAAAAGCTTCTTCCTCCAAATACCATATGCTGATCTATGTAGTCAAAATGCACCAAATGCATTATACATGCACAAAAGTAGGGCTGAGGTGAACTAATGGGTTTGCTGCGTGTGAAGGAACATTGATGTGTCATGGCTTGTTGGCCACATTTCATGGTGCCTGAGAGGAGAAAATAAAATGCATTTGGATGATTATGAGGCACGTTAGGGTGGGGATTGTGAGTGTTTATCTAGCGTTCCATCTGAAGAGCTGAAATGATTAGCAGATAAATCAATGAATAGATTGATATTGAACCAGAAACTGTTCTGATAATGGATTAAGTGTTTAAGTGTATATTTTGAAAACAGATAATGCCAGGAACTACTGGTTTAAAGCCAGGAATGGAGGTTTTCTTAGTCTTCTGTTCTTGTAAATGAAAAAAGTCTGAAGCAATAGCCTACTTTTTCAATCACTAGTCAAAACCCAGAGATAATTAGTTTGTTATTATAGAAAACTATAAGAAAACCAGCCAATATTCATATTTTGGTACCAATTTAACCGAGTTAAAACTGAGTTTCCCCACGATAACGAGTTAAATTTCATTTGTTTTTCGAGGTCACCAGTAATTTATGTCACTACCATGGAACAAATGTTTTTTTCCCAGAGAACGCAGATCATTTTGTTGAAATCTTGAGAAAAATAACTTTGCTTATGTCATCATCAAGAGATAAGAAATGTTGTTTTTTCCAAGATAATGAGACAAAGAGAAAATGATTCCACGAGATTCACAAGAGTTGACCATGACACACACACACACACACACACACACACACACACACACACACACACACACTGCTCTGTGGGGTCGGGTTTTGGTAGTTTTAAAGCAAACCACATGAAGGTTTTATGAATTTAGCCATTAATAATGGGTACTCCTTGATGCACATACAGCATGGCACTGCTGTGCTCTTAAACATTATAAGCTTTAAGTAATAAGAGGGAACAATCTTTTCTTTTCTTGTGATAATGGATTAATCGGGATAGCAACACTTGTTATTCCGTGATAATGACATAAATAACTTGTGATCTTGAGAAAATGTAAATCAGATCTAAATAATCTTTATTTTTATTGTTGTAAATTTGTCAAATTAACAGATCAGCTCAGATTCAATCAGGATATGATGTATATGGGATAAAAAAACATTTTTAAAAGAAGAAGACACTGACTCAGACAGTCTCATCTCCTCGGGTCATTTGAAAAATGAAACTGAATATAATTTGTTCAAATTATAAATAAAAACACGTCCGTCTCAAGATAACTATCAGACTCGCAGTTACTGTCTTACTTTCTAATTGTTTAGAAATACGAAATAAAGCCGATATTATTTTGAAAATCTCAACCGGAAGCCTCGCACTCCAGCTCACTTGACAGTCCCCCCTCTCTGCTTCTACGCGCTCGGTTCAGCATCTGTCTTCAGCAGAGAGTCCGCGGAGCGCGCAGTATGGATCCGTTACGCATTACGCACTGTGGTGTCCTGTCTGGCACAGATGCTTCTCTGACACGCGCTTCTGACTCGCGTAAAGCCATGAACTGTTAAAAGCAGGCGACATAAAGTAGTCCAAGGTCTCTGTTTGTCTTTTATGTAGATAGAGGAGAGGAGGGAGACACAAGTGATTCGTGGAGACTTTTTTTTTTCTTCCTACGCTCCGCTCCGACGCACACACACACTTCTTCTGGACTTATTGTTTTCTGAACGGGATATCATCTGTTGCATCTGCATTTTGGGGTGTTTATATGTGGATACTCATTCGGGACCATGGGAGACTCCGTGTTCCTCGACAGGCAAAATTCCTATCTTGTAAGTACTGGGTTTACTGGCCCATAAATTAATTATAATGACTCGGAGGTTCACTGATAAGGCTTTGAGGGTTTACATCTTCTGTGGTCTGTTGAGCGTACGCGCGTGCAAGTATAGTGTGTGTGTGAGTGTGTGCATGTGTGTGCTTGTGTGGTGAACAGAGAGAGATGTTTATTTCCTGCATGACGATGACTTTAAGACAGTTTTGCATATAGAATCTGAAACTTCTGTCTCCCTGTAAATCTCACAGCATGCATTTAAAGTGCTTTTGCAGAATTTCTATTAATTTCATGCAGTCACAAGCTTTTTTTTACACTTCAATCTTGCATGAATTTTAAGATATGCAAGAAATAAATGGATATGACTTTAAGATTTTAGCAAAATCAAAGTATTTCCCTGTAAAAAGTCAGTGACTGAAACAGAAACCCGAGCTCAAAGGGGCCTCAACATGCAAAAAACTTCCTGTGATGGAACATTTTAAGTGACATGTGGCATATAGAGCACCGACGCATGCAGGCACACAAGACCACACATGTTTCCTGGTTTCAAGGGGAGACTTCAGCTCGGTATAGGCGCACAGAGCCGCAGCAGACTTCTCAGCCACAGGTGTTTTGTTTGACACTCTACACCTCGAAGCTCGCTGGCCAGATGAGGGCAAAACACACAGCTATGGGTCAAGGCCGCGAGGAACGATGACGGAATGAGAACCTCACCTTCAAAAACCAAACCCCTCAGCATTTTGGAGCTCACGTTTTACCCGTCTGACGATGATTAGAAAGCTTTTCCGGAGAAGCGACAGGTTGCCTGCAGAACAGGTTCATTCAAATGTGGGAACCGAGTAGTAGTAGTACTTTATCATCTCTCCTCCATCTGTCCCCTCTTCTCCTCCTCCCCAGTGGTGAGGAATCCTCAGCTCACTGCTCCAGCGGTCTGTCTCCTCTTTATGACTAATGTTTCTGTGGCTGAGAGCACTCGTAAAGCTACAAGCAATTGATTTGGAAAACAAAGGAATTTTCTTTGGCTCGGCCGATGGCGCGTTGCGGTCTGGGTTTGTGCTTTGGAGTGTGGCTGTGTGGTGTGAAAGCCGTCGCCACATGACCCACAGCGATGGCGTTTAAAATTCATCCAACGCAGGCTGATGAGGCGTCAGTGCTCGGGCCAAATTGTTCTTGATGTGGCACTCAACGTCAGTGCTTGTCATCTTTGGAGAGGAATGAAATTTGATGCATCTGGGCGCCTATTTGTTTATTCAGATTCTGGTCTACTAGATATAGCAGAGTGTAAATACTTAGAGCCTTTGGAATGGGTGAGTTGATTGGACTCAATCCCAAAACTGATAGGGCACCTTTCCAGCACAATGCTAAAAACCACAGTATGTCTGAAGACAATGGTGGTGAAAAATGCAGCAGATTCATGCTCACCTCTGTTATTGAACTTTTTTTGGTGGTGTCCCAAAGAATGAGATTGCGAATACAAGCATCTGAAATCCTTTGCTTGAACGCCTGGGCTCACCCTCAGGGTCAGGATGAAGAGCTCAGACATACAGAATGAGCAGAGTCAGCTGAGGTAGTGGAATCCGGCAGGTTGTGGTTCACGCTGGATGCCACCATGTGGAGGTATTCCAGTTGAGGGAGGATACCTGGGGCTAACCAAGAAAACAATAGAGGGATTATATGTCCTACATGGTTTGGGAATACCCCCAAGATCCCCCAAGAAGAGCTGGGGGAAGTGAGGAGGTACAAAGCCATGTGGGCTACTTTGCTTATAAGCAGCAGAAAATATCTGGCTGGAAAAAAATTATCGCAATTAATGCTTTCTTTTTGAAATCAATCAATCAATTGAGGGCGTTTTTCACTATTTTCCAGTGACAAGAAAGCTACTTGGATAGGTTTAGGCAAGAAAATGTCTTGGTCAGGTTTAGGCTAGAAATCTGCTAGGTTAGGTTGAGGCTAAAAGACTACTTGGTTAGGTTTAGGCTGGAAGTTTACTTGGTTGGTTTCAGGCTAGACATCTACTTGGTTAGGTTTAGGTTAGAAATCTACTTGGTTAGGTTTAGGTTAGAAATATACTTGGTTAGGTTTAGGTTAGAAATCTACTTGGTTAGGTTTAGTTTTAGCAAGTTTTGTTTAATTTTGGAGCTGTTTAATTTTTGCAATTTTTGCATAAAAAGATTACTTACCCAATCAACCAGTTATCCATATAGTTGCTGATTCTTTTTCTTTGATTGATTAATCAGCTAAACTTTCAGTTCTGTTTCAGATACCCAAGTTAGTGTTATGGCTAGTCAGCATTCTGGTGATTGTGGTAGGACAGCTCAAAGTGTTTCATTGGATCAAATGATTAAGCCTGGAATCAAAAATCTTGGTCTGTCAGTCTAAACAATGAAAACAAAAGACCTAGTCTGATGACATCATGAAGTAGCATAGGATCATGTGAGTTGTTGTCTTCACAGTTAAACAACTACCATTGCTGATGAAAATCTATCTGATCTGACTGATCTGAGGTAGAAATGCTCTCTCTTCCTCTTTCTCTGACATGTCATCTGATGCTTTAATTTTTTGTTATTTTAATGCAGAAATCTTACATATTATATCTTTTACTTGGAAGGGTAGGTGAGGATTTAATGCCATTTGCGTTGTCCCTGTCCTTTGATTCGGTATCTGATAAAACCATCATGCCTTTTCTCCATTTTGAACATATTTTCCTCTTTGGCCTTGAGACAGTGTCACATCTCTTTGATTTATCTGATTGTTTCTTATTTTCCCAGCCTGCCCTGTGCTTGAGGCCACACTGGAGTATGTGGGTGTGCTGGAGGCATACAAGCACGTCAAGCAAAGTCTCTGTTGATACTCTACATTTCATGAGCAAGCAGTAAAAATCTAGTAATCGCGTCTCGAGTGCGTACCGTGACTGTGCCAAGCTGTAAAATAAACTATAGTTTGCATTGGAAAATGTGTCTAAACAAAAGTCACGGATGGTAATCTACTTTGTGGAGGCTTTATATGGTAAGAAATTCATTCAGACAGCATCTATTAACTGTAAATATAAGAAAACTTTCCTCAGGAAACCTTAAACCACATCTTTATTGCAAAAAAGCAGCAGGTAAAGGCACAAGAGTTATGTCCTGACTGTGCATCATAATCAAACACTAGTGGACTTGCAGCCAGGCTTGCTCATTGCTGTCTCATAAATCCTCAACACTTAGTTGAGCTTGATGCAAGAATGCAGTTAAAATATGACAAAGAAGCGGTTCCAAAGCAAAATGCATTTGTGTTAATGGACGATTACGCCTCTTCAAGCCGCTCTCCTTCTGTAGATGATAAACAAACGCAGGCTTTTGTCATTCCTGCCAGGGCAGATAAATATTTCAGATTCTAGGTTACCAGGCTGGAGACACACAGGGATGGAGAAGATGGAGAGGGAGCCAGAACGCAAGTGGGATTGTTGTGTAACAGCACCTTGCGGTCGCCAGTGCGTAAACGTTTAATCCCCTCTCATTCCCAGCCTCGCACTCGTTCCAGTTGCAGTGACGTGTGATGTGTTCTACTCATGGCGTCAAGGCTTTGTACTAATGGAATACCATCAGGGATAACATGTAACAGTATGGACTGATCACTCAGCTCCTGTCTTTCAAGTCATATGTTTTCCAGCATTGCAGTCTGCAGGTTCACATGGTGTTGCGAGGATTACGAGAATGACACACATGCAGGATGATAAAAATGTCAAGAAGAACAAATCATTCCTTTTAAAATGGTTTATCAGGAACAAAGAAAACAAGGCAAATTCATGTTTTTTGGCTTTTGAACACAGACAGGCTCTTCTTTTTCATCTGCAACATGTCCACCAATCACTAGTGCTGACTTGCAGTCCTGCCCGTGCAGTTGTCTGTAAAGGAACGAGCATCTGCGGACGCAGAAATGCCAAACTTGTGGCTTAACAGATGTCAGTCTAAGACTATACTGAGGGTTTCTGTGGATGATTGGAACAGGCTACAAGAGAATGCACATATATTTATTAACTGGTTTTACAACACTGAGAATATCTTTGTTATTCAATGAAAGTATATAACTTTGACCTGATGATGGTGCAACCTCATGGTCATGCTTTGGGATCGCCAAAGTCATCATGATACATCATCTGGGAACCATGAATGTCTACTAAAGATTTTGTGCCAAACCACACCAGTTGTATTTTTTAAACACCAAAAAGCACAATAGACAACTCCAAGCTGGCAAAAGTCATCCGGATTCATCCTCTGGAGACCAGGACTTTCTGCAAAAAAATGGATGGCAACGTATTTTATAGTTGCTCGACCAGCAACGCCACACAGAGCGATGTTGGCGTGTGATATGAGCTGTGAATCTCTGAACCGAAGTTAGCCTAACTATTTGAATCAACCTCCTAATTCCCAATTGTTTGCTCAGCACAGAAGATTTATTTGGCTTTCGCAGACAAGCTTGTTAACTTGTTTATTCAGCGGCTTAACAAATCATGAATCCTCCATTGATTCTGCCAGGAAACGTACGTCCGCTACACAGGGAGATTGTCATCTGATACAAAAAGACACTAATCACACTTGACACTTTGCACAAGGTGGATTATATAACCTGCTCCTGTAAGGATTTGTCCTGTACAACTGAATATTCAGTGTCTCTATGGTATTATGTGCTGTGCTCATTCTGGAGGGCCTACTCTTAAATTTGCACCGAAAACATTGTCACTCCTGACCTGCATTGGTAAGAACAACTGTCTCACCATTACATCGTTGTTTTGTACCCGCTGATTAGTGTTCTCGCCTGGAGTTGAGTCGTGGGTCATGTGCACCGTGAAGTAATATGTCACGTAATGACAACAGAGACATGAATGAACAAGGACCTTTCAGAATACATGGGTTTGATGCGAGTGAGCTAATCCTGGTGACGAGCCAGCCGGCACAGAGGCCAATATTCAAATAAGGACCGTCTTTGTCTTGAAATCTTGTTCAACGTGGTCAACGTGCACATTTTAAAGTAGGTTATCAGTCAAATGCAGGGTTTATTTGAGAAGCCGGTGCTTCGTCCTTCTGCAGTTCAGTTTGGAGTATGACAAGAGCTTGATAATGATTTGCAATTGACTTTTTAATCAGCTCAGGCTACACTGGATTGATAGATGAGCCCGTGCTGTGGCTGACACTGAGTAGTAGTAATGCGGACAGAGAGCAACACAAAGGGAGTGTTGATGAAATGATTGATTACCCTCCACTATCATTTGTCTCATCTTTGACTGTGTCTCTGTTTGAGTCCGACCAAACAGAAAACGCTCTGTCTTCCAGGGACCCTTGTCAGGGTGCAGCTACCTGTTAAGACAAGCACCAAATTCCCCCACTTTTGTCTCCTATTGTCCTCCTCTTTGCTCTTGACATTTGACTTCGCTGTGCTCCGCTGTTTATTCGCAACTTCGAATGACCTCTTTTTCCCTCCTCCTCTAACTCCGTAGCTCCGAGAGCAAACATTTTATAACACACTGTCGCCTCCTCACCTGCTGATGTGTGACCTTGTTCTATTGCGGTAAGTGTGTTTGCTCTGCTCCCGTGCCACTCCCAGTACAAACAGCTCTGGCAGAAAAAGCCATGAAGGCTCCAGTCATGAGACAAATTGAAAAATGTGTTTTGCAGGCTTTGCAGGATAATTGGATGGATATACGTAACACTCGATCCCATTTCGAATTTTTACCCCTACCCCACATTTTTGAGTTCCCCGTTGCCCCTCAGAGCAGAGTTACCTCATGGCGCCCCTTTCTCACGAATGCCACATTTCAAGAACACATACAAATGTCCACTTAGAATGGAGGATGAACTGATTGCAATTTGGTGGTCAAAGGTCAGAGGTTAAGGTAACTGTGACCTCACAAAAAACAATTTTGGCCATAACTCAAGAATTCAAACAACAATTATGATTGTAATTTTACACAGATGTCTGTTAAATAAATAGAAAGGCAGTCACGTTCTGCCCATTATTCAATGCCATAGCTCAGGGACAGCAACTTGATTGGTGCACGGAGGCACACAACTGCAAGGCGGTGACTCCAGTTTTATGCTCGTTATAAAGACGAGGACCATAATACACTGAAACAACACAGAGTTTAAAGACTCCATTTGTAGGGCCATGTAAAGCCCTAACACTTCACCCTACCCATCTATCCCAACAAGAATTGGGATCCCCCCCATCCCCCTAGGTGTGAACGCAAAAAACAGAGGGGTAGGACTAAGTGTTAGGAGCAAGGGATGTATTGGGATTGGGCCTAAATCTTTATTGATTTTAAGTGTTATCCAAAAGAGAATGCCCATTGTTGGTGCTTGAGTGACTGAAATGAACAGCTGTGCTCATGCCTGTCTCTCTCTCTCTCTCTCTCTCTCTCTCTCTCTCTCTCTCTCTCTCTCTGTGTGTGTGTGTGTGTGTGTGTGGGAGGGTGGATGGCATCAACCATCCATGCGGCCTCTTAGTCATCAGCGGTTTATTTACATTGATCACAAGTTTTCCTAAGCACACTCTGACCCAGAGGGGGAACTACGCAGGAGTGGACATTTTGTTCGCAGGAGTGCAGCTACTAGGAATGCGCACAGATACTGAATTATTTCAGACATTTCTGCTTTCATTACCCGAGCCTTTCAGTCCAGTTTCGGGGGAAAATGCTCCTCTTTCCCTGCTGTCTTATGACCGCCCTGCTCGGGGCTTGATGACCTCTTCTCATGTATGTCATGTGTTATGACATTCCTCTGCATTCATTAACCTCACACTTGAAAGGATCCCCGCTCTGGTGTTGCATGTGTTGCACGGCAGGAAAAGAGAAAACCGCATCTTGGCGTTCCACAGCCGTCACTTCTGGCTCGTCATGACAACACCGTCCGTCCCTCGTTTTTCTTTCTAGACCCTGTCAGGGAAAGGCACTTGTTTTATTATCAACAGCGAAAGAGAAGTCCGCCCTCCCCAAGACTTGTCTTTTTATGGAGATGGTCGAAGGCTGAGGGGGGAAAACACAGCAGAGGAAGTGCAGAAGAGAAAGTTCTGGCGAGATCTGATCTACTGTTTGCCGGGGTAGATGCGCTACTAGGAGTCTTTCTGCAGGCCTGAACAAAAATATGTGCTGTAGGTGTTTTAAAAGGAGCTTGATTTACAGCTTTGCCCTGGTTTGGTCATTACTTCATCCAGAGGTGTTTCTTTTCTTGAGGGAAAGTTAAGAGAGTTGGTAAGTCGGTTCATGAAAAGGTTAGACATGCTTCTTGGCTGTTCGTGTAAAAGCCATGAGGGCATGATGTCAATCACCGTGTCGCTGTGTGAAGTGCAGAAGTATTACATCACGGTTTGAGAATCTTAAAGAACCATTACAGCACGTTCGCCCTGATTTGCAAGTGCTGCAGAATGGTGCAATGCACTGGATGCTGGACAGGACTAATCAAGTTTACCATCCCGGGTAATCTTCACACGCTGATGTTTGCACTCAGCCACACATGAGCGCACACATACACATGAGTCATGCACACAAAGCAGAGCTGGATGCTTAATAACGAGAACGGGTCGTGCTGTCCGGCAGAGACGTCTCTGCTCATGTTTTCAACACCTCAGACAGCTGCTGCTCTCTCGTCGACCTTAAAAACACAGCCGTGCCAAAACCAGCCAAAGCTGTTGAATCTCGTATACACTTCACGGCCTCGAGCGCTTTTGTATTTGCATCTCGCAGCAGTCTTAAGAGCGCTGCTCACGGATTTAAAGCTGCGGCGAAAACAATTACCCATACTCTTTACTGGAGGTCAGAAATTTCCAGGAAAGCTTTCGCAGAAGGTCAGCGAGTCAGGAACATCGGGTTTGCATCAGTGATCGTGTCTTTGGTGTGTCTCCGAAGGTCAAAGAGCATTGGGGGAAAGTGTGTCTGCGAGCGCTTTTCCTCTAACAAGGTGCATGTGTTTTTGTGCGCTCACGTATAAGTCCGTGCCACAAGCTGGAAGACCTTGAGTGGATGTCTGCGTATGAAATCAGGAAGAATTAATGAGACAGACGTGCAGTAGAGTGACCGAATTGTTATTCTTATGATAGAGATCCAGTTCAGGAGTACATTTGCTGATAAGAGCGAAAGTCCTTGGATCACATCTGAGTTTGCTGCTGTTCTACTAACTTCAGTAACTCAGTGCAGCTTTGTATTTAGGGATGCAAGAAGACATCGGTGCGTCCTCAGTATCAGGCTTGTAAAATGAGTGCCAGCATTGTCCTGAAATGAAGATTTCTGCAGACATGACAGGCTGAGAGGATGATGCTTTTCTTATGAGCATGTGACACAAACTGTCAACTAAGTAGATTCCTTATTTTGCAATATCAGCATGTGCAATTGACCAAAATTACTTATATAATATATACAATATCGTGCATCTGTAGTGACTTTCATTTGTTTTGCTTTCTTTGTATTGCAAAAGCAGCAGCTTCCATGAAGTTCTTCCAGTACAGCAGTGTGTGTAATCCATTTCTCGCCTATTTTTATCATATCCGCTACCCTCTGTTCCAACTCCACCTTTCCAACTTTTTAGCTTTAATCTCTGCTGTCTTCATTCACCGTGTCCTGATTCCCTTTGTCAGCATCGGGCGCACCGACTGGCCAAAGATCTGCAAAGCTGGCGATGCTAAAAACAAAAGCGTTAAACAAGTACAGTATTGCATATTTGAGCCACACAATCTGTTGAACAAGCTAATATAGATACTCAGATTGACAATGAGGTTGTCTTACTCCAAGAAAAACGAAACATGCTTATCCTTTGATATTGGATGACAGTAACTCTTAATGCACATCTTATCCTGCATTGCATTTTTGTCAATTCAGCCCTCGCTGCTGGAAGAACATTGCAGAACTCTCTGGACCAAACTGCCGAAGCAACACGGATCGTGCTATCATGACCGAAATGTGCGGCTTGGTGTGGGTAGTTTAGTTCATGAATAATGAAATGGCTCAGCAGTGGTGAATGTCAAGTATTTGTATGATTCATGACTACCCCCTGATGATCATCATTTCTGGATGGAAGTACATCTCAATCATTATTAGCATGACACATAGCAATCACAAGAAACTTTTATAGGAAAATAAGGGAAAATTGTCTCCCTTTGTCTCGGTGAAGCCAGTGTTTACTTCCTGGTTGTGTTGTATTGCTTCAGCATCTGATCTGATGGCACCGCCCGCCATTCACCTCCCTCTGCAATGAATGACGTGCGGTCTCTCTCAATGTGACAATGCGCAAAGCTGTGCACGAGGCGTGACCGTCTCGAGGCATGACCGTCTACTACGAGTGAGTGTGAGCAAGGAAGCCACAAGGTGAACAGCGGCGTGCCCGGCTTTAAATAAACCGCATCATTCTCAGTCAGCGTCACGATGGTAATGGCTGCCTGTCAGAGATTAGCTGATACGGTCGCCGGTGGCTCGTGCGTACGTGACCCGCCCGAAGGTGCTCGCTCTGATCATCATTAGCGAGCAGAAAGCAGTCGGACACGTGGAGACAGGTGGACTGATAGAATCAAGGCCAGAAAGATAGAGACAGATGATGACAGGCATGAAGCTGGAAGTCAAGTTTCCAGTCTGGTGACATCTCGAGAGGCTCGATGAAGGAAATATTCCGACTAAGAAGAGGAATAACACAGACGGTGCCAGGAATAACAGATTTCCGTGACACACTCTGCAGATACACAGTGTATGGTGCGTTGACGCGCCTGGTACGCACATGTTTGCACACAGGACGTTTTAAAAGTGTGCGCCCATGCGTTTAACCCGCAACTTGTGAGCCATGTGTGCAGAAGTGTGACCCCCAGAGTTCAAGGGGGCCTTCGAGTAAGACTGGATTAGCTGCTCTCAAGGCTGCCGCTGGAATGTGAGGATCAACGTGTCTGTTGTGGCGGTGCACGCGCGAACACACACATGCCCATTTCAACGTGGCACACACACTGTTTACCTTCCAGTCTATTAGAGTCTATTAATATTCCTCCTCTCCCCTCCGTTCTGTCTACTTTCTCTCTCGGCGTGTAATTGAATTTCATGAAACCAGCGCCGTTAGCAGAGGAAATAAGTGGCTATTTTTATCATTTACATCAGTGTACGTGTGCTTGGTGTGGATGTAAACGCAGATTTATAGGTGTTTGGGTCATTTATTCATTCTGCGAAGCTGCGGAGAGCAACGTTTTCATTAAAAGTGTGCTTTTTCTATCAATATTCGCAAAAAAAATGCATTTTGCTTCTTATAGCACCAAAATATGACGGAAAAAGAACAGAAATAAGCAAAAAAATGATCAAGGCTTAAATGATGGGAAATCCTCAGGGTGCATAATCACCGTGTGTGCTGGTAGACACTTGTTTATAGTCAAATGATGAGAGTATGTGAACAGGAAGTGGCTCTGCATGTGTGTATGCCGACTGATGGATGTGTGGATGAATAATTCCATCCATCAAGCAGTATTTGTGTTCACAGTTTTAGAATTATTATGATAATTTTTATTTTTATTTTACATATTTTATGATAATTTTAGAGTAGAGATACTGGAACACAGGTGATGCAATTGTCTTTGAATATAAGCTATGAAAGACAGCCATTGTGTGCACCCAGTCTCTCCCTGAAGGTATTGTGGTGATATTCTAGACAAACCAAAATCTCATTCTTGTGGTCAAGAAAGAACCGAACAAACAGGCTCGTAAAGGTAAAGAAGGGTTTTCAATTTCTTCCTAATCTCCCGACGATCTCTTGTGAAGGTCAGAGTTACGCTGGGTGACGAAACTCGACGGCGTAAATTTCCGGGAAACCAGTGTTCCACCCCCGTGTCAAAATCTTCACAAAGCTTCCTTTTATTTTGAAAATGTGTTTTCGGTTTTACGATCACGGCAGGCTCTATCTGTTTATCTATTATGTGAAACAGGTGGAGGAGAGAGAGCGGGAAATCGGCTGTGTCCTTTGTAAATAGTTCAGTGTTCCACGGTAACTCATAAACACTGCGTTGACTGATAGTTGGCATGTACGAGCAGCATTGTTCAAAGTAAGACTCCTGAGTGAAAACACTGACAGTCCCTGGAAAGGTGGTTTGTGTAAATTTCACTTTCTCCGTGCCAGGTTTTTTTAAAATTCGTGTAAGTGCAGCACCTAAAGAGAAAACGTCATATACACGTCCTCCTTTGCAGCTGTAATAATTCCTACAGCCACTAGAGGTTGCTGCCTTACATGAAACTGTAATATACTGTAGTTCAAATTAAGCTGCTTAAATAGGGCTGTGCAGAGCCTTAAAGTTAGGGAGTGTACTCAAATTATTAGGGGGAAAAGGTGAGGTAGGAAAATAGGTGATGTATTTTTTATTTTTTGCTAATGGGATGTTAGTCTGGTTGTTTTAATTAGTAGCTACAGCCTTTGTGTGTGAACTACATTTAAATGTTTAACCTATTATATAATGCATGTTCAGCACAACCCAGCCTGTTGCACCGATGGGTGAAGCAGCAGCCACAAACCTGCAAGCTAATGCATGCTAAGTCTAAGTTAGCTCATTCAGTAACAATGCTAACAACTGTTTATTTATTCACTCTTGGTTCATCAGAGAGAGCAGCTGCAATACAGAATACGAAAGGTTTTTTTAAAATAATTTTTTGTAATTGCTAATTTTCACTCCTAATGTGCTAACGTGGTTGTTCCGCTAACTATATTAGCTTAAAATGGGGGCTGAGTTGAGATATCAGTGTTGAGGGTGTTGCGGTTTTTCTAAGAGGAGGGTTAATGGACGAATGTTAATAATCCTGGGGTGAGTTTTGCTTCAAACCCTGCGTATGGTTTTCATACGGTCCCTAAAACATTCTCACATTCTCAGTTTTTGGCTGTAGCTGTCACTAAAGCGTCAGCAAAAGACTGTGAAAGACATTTTGGATAATTTTGTCGTCATCATGTTTCAGCGCTGGACTGTTTTTAAACCACTTTGTTTGGTTTAGTTTCCAGCTCTCACCGGTAATCCAACCGACAGCTCACAGTGAGAAACAGACTTTGTTTGACTTCTGATTGCTCTCGCGGAGCAGTGCCAGCGGAATGGTGATAAGTAGTTTACCATGCTAATTAAACACCCCATTAGCACCTATCAGCCTGTGTATAAATTGTTCTACACCTAGTCGTTATTGTTAACGCTCCAGCATTCAGCACTGGCATCCATTCATACGCGCACATGTTTCGGTCAGTTGAAGGTTGGTCGGTGTGTTTGGCAGGACGGCAGCAGCGGAGCGCTGTGTTCACTCTCTTTTCCGCTAGGAAATCAATAATAGAGCAGCTGACCCGACGCTGACCTGTGCTACACGTGCACAAATACATGCACACGAACACACACACACATGCAGTGTCACATCCACTGTCCAGGGAGAACAAAGCATCGCTTGGGCAGTGACGGGTGTGGCGTCGGTCTCCAGGAAGTTACACTTGGCTAAAACTTCCTGGACTGAAACGAGGCTGATGGTTTGAAACAGTAATTGAATTACTTTTGGAGTGTTTTCTCTTGTGTGCAGCGGTTTTATTGTTTTTGACTGGTTTGCATCACATTGTTATAGATTAAGTTCAGCTGAAAATAGTCAATTTATGGTGGTACAGTTTTATTTAAAGCTGGTTGTTTCTTTAGTTTTCACCACTTTTCATTGAAAAATCCCTGGATTTCCTAATGTCCTAGTGCTCTAAAACGCTAGGTTTCTTGTTGGAAGTTGAAAATAGCGAGCAAAATGTTATTTCTTACGATTGAAGATGCAAATTACGCAAAGTCCCTTTAAATATATGACGAAAATAAATGAAAGGCTTGCTCTACAAAGTGTATTTCTTTTGGTATTCTTCAAATTTTATATGATTTGTGTTTTTTAAATGTGATTGTTTTTTATATTTAAAAGAAACAGATAAAAAAAAGGCAGATACAGAAATTACTGATCATTTAAAGGTGCACTATGTAGTTTTGGTGAGGAAGTTTTAATCACAAAAGAAATATCTTCATTGGCTGATTTTGTATTCCGAAACAAACTAAATAAACAAACTCTCTTTGTTTTCGTGACTGAATAAACAAACTGACCTTAAAGCACAACACAATTTCATACTGTGTTACTTTGTTTATATGTGGTGGACCCTGCCACCTTTGTAGCTTCAAACTGTTTTCTGGGGACCTAATTTTCCTCTGAGAACAGCTTGCTCATTCAGATATGGAAAAAAATAATATTTCTGAGTTTATATTATTACCTCATTAATATTGCAAATATTAAAAGTTTAGCTTTCATTGAATTCTATTCAGTCTGATAGAAATGTTACGTTCCCTGTATCCAACAATGTCTCGTTCTGTGTGTAACATATATTTACACACGTTACACACTGTAATCAATATGCTACAGAGAAAACATTAACCAATGTTGAATTTTCTGCTTTAACAAGCATAATCTCTGATATTTTATTTGATTCTAACTTTACAGTGGAGATTGAGTAGAAACATGGAGGAACAGAAACACAGAGAGCTGTAAGATACATGACAAAAGTCTTTGGCAATGGTCGTGATGTGTATTTATAAGTATCAAGCATGAAGAAAGAGCTCTCTAGCTGTCCAGCCATCAGTAAGAGCCCCGGGGGCTGAAATCTGCAGCGTCTCAGCCTCGGTCATACATTCCAGTCCAGTCATGGAAGACTCTCAATCTCCATCGGAAGCTGCCGAGTCAGTCCAGACTCCACCTCCTCCTGCAGGACGAGCCCTGGGGCATGAAAAGGGGCCCTTTATGTTGTTTGGAGTCAAACGTAAAGTGGAACACATTGATCACATTGTCATGTGAAAACACAGGGACGAGGATTGAAAAACAGCAACAAGGAAGAGACAGTGAAGGCATCGTTGTCAAAACTCACAAGACAGAACTATTTTCACATCTTTCATGGTGGCTGTTCTGAGTAAAGTATCACATGTAAGGACTTTTAAAGTGTTCAAAACACAAACAATATTTTTTGTTTGCAATCTCCTCAACATATGTGCGACTGCATGCGTGGCTCATGCGCACACGTTGCATTCAAGTCGCCCCGTAATACGCTGCCATGTGTCTCGCAAAGTGACCACAGCTCTGCCTTAAACTCTGTCATCTTCACCATCAGCGTCGTCCGGATTCAGCAAAGTTATAATCCCTGCTCTTTAACTACCTCGCAGGATTAACTGGGAGGGGGGGACCCGGCACCCACGTGGAAAATAAAGAGTCTTATGGAGACTTTACTCTGATCCCGCTGTGTTAAATGGATACGGTGGAAGAAGCACAGAGAGGGGGGAAAAACAAGAGAATGTGCCGTACCTTTTCTTGGCTCGTGTTCTCGCCATTTGTGCGGAAAATAAACTATCCCCTAATAGGATCAACGTATAATCTTGCACACGTTTGCATCAATGGAACATAAAGACAGAGGTGTTAAGTAAATACACTTTGCGCTCTGATCTGCTGTAATGGAAGGTGTTTGGGATAAATGCAGAAAATGTGAGAAGACGATGAAAGTCCAATCCATCCAGTTTAAGAATGTGCTGATGAAATGGTTCAGGAGCCGCTCTTATCTTAAATGACAGTTGTAACCCCACTTCCTCAAACGATGCAAACACAACCCGCATGTGAAGTCTATTCCCTTTGGCCGTTTTCTGTGAGGAAATCTTCTTGAGCAAGGAGGAGGAGGCCCAGTCCACGGTTACAAAACCGTCCTTTAACTGAAATGCTCGCAGCCAGACTGTAAAATCAGGTTTGTTGTGGGATTTGACAGGCGGGGAAAAATGTCGAACGCTTGAGGGTCTTAAAAAGTCTTTAGAAGACAGCAGCTGTTACACAAGTAAAATAATAAATAAATAAATTCTTGTGTTTATTACAATCTTTGGGACGTCTCCTAAGAACACCAGGAACACTAATGCTAGTTGTTTGGTTGTGAAGCCGCACTACTTTAAGAAAAAAATCGCTTCCTGTCTTTTTTTTCAGGCGTCACATCTGTCATGTGTCGGTCTGGACAACAGGAAGTAACTGTTGTGTGTGTGCCCATGTACTTTTTAAATTGTTGCGTAAATGTTTAAAGGTGCAATATGTGAATTTTTAGTTTAAAATATTCAAAAATGAACTCAAAGTATCAACAGAATGTAAAGAAATAATAGTTGACATTATGTCAAAGACGACCATGTGCTGACTTGTAGAGATACTGTATCTACTGAAGATAGCATGCTAACCAGCTAGCCCCAGGCCTGAAAAATCGCTTCCTCCTAGCGGGCCAGCAGAGGTAGCACCAACACTCAACCGAAGTGAAGTCCAATTAGCTGCATGGCTAACTGAGCTAACAGTAGACAGTAGATACAGTCATGGATGTAGAAGCAGAATACAGTTAGCAGCAGTTAGCAGTTATTAGCAGTGATATGCTGCCCCTATTTGTTTGGAGTGTGAATTCAACAGGTGGCCAATTCTTACATACTGCACCTTTAAACTTTTGATTATCAAAAAGTTGGGGGCCACTAGAAAGGTGTTTGGCATGAGGAGGAAAGTTAAGCAGCCATGATAGTATGTTGGATTTTGTTCTTCACAGTAAGAGAAGGCGATCCTGGGCCGCATGAGTCGCATTCCCACTTTACATGTGAGGCCTGACGTGTTACAGCTTTTTGGCACAGATGCCAATTTTAATCTCTGGATCTATCTATTAAACATTCCAGGATTGATGGAGTGGTACAATATTTCCCTGGGAGTTGTTCCTGTGAAACGTGCATGTGTGTGCGTAAGATCCCGTTCTCACGGTGCCGACATAGTCGAGTGCTCAGACAGCGAAAACGTCCGATGGGAAAGTAATGCCCGCGGGGCTACTTACACAACCGTTTTGACTGATTGACAGATAAAGCGCGCACACACACACACACACAGATGTACTGTATATGTATTGAAGGTCTGCGTTAATGCAGGCATGCTGACTTCGACTGTTCGATTCCACATACTTATTTATATCCAGGTCAGTCTATTCTGCAGCTGCACATTTGTTGAGTCACTGTGAGCAGATGCAACTATTTTCACATCAGACATGTTTTGCTATTCTTTGGGGAAAACGGCAAATTGGATGAGAAAATACATGATTCAGCAAACTAACCACCGAGTCACAATCAGAGATGTGCCCACAAACTGAGATAAAGTGATGTGATTTGAGCTATAAATGAGGAAGCTGGAACTGACTGGTTTTGTCCAGGGAAAGAAGATAGATACGAACTCATTAATTCTTAAAGGTCACATGATGTTATGTTTCTTATAACACGATTATCTTTTGATTTCATATATAAATACCGTGATACTCTCAAAACCACGCCGCCCCAGCACTGCCATTGTTCTAAAAAAACACTGTCAGAGTGCGGAAAAAACGGTGGTCGGTGCCTGCTCAGGCCTGCGAGAGCTGACCAATCAGAGCAGACAGAGGAGGAGGGCCTTAAAGAGACAGGCACTGAAATGGAGTAAATAGAGGTGCTGAAGCAGTTAAAAGTATGATTTTTTTAACATCAAGGCATGTTTATTGATTAATAAACACCCTAAATAAAAATATGAACCTGTAAATGAGCATATGGACCTTTATATATTTATTTTGATTTAGTAAACGATTCCTTCGAGCCCTTTTTAAAGCAAAAATTGGCCATAATTCACTTTCCAGCTTCTCAAATGTCAATATTTCCTGTTTTTTTCCTGTGGTCTATTACAGTTAACTGAATTTACTCAGGTTTCCGAACTTTAAGTCAGACAAAAGAAGCGATTTCAATATGTTAAACCTGGCTCTGGAACAATAATGAAAATAAGGACAGTTGTGAGAGTCAATGGAGACTTTTATTGTTACAGATTTAAGTCATTTTCATCTGTCTCTTACTATTCAGTCCTGGCACTGAAGATCTTTTGGTACTTCGGGCCAGCTTTGTAGAAAATCAATGGCTTCCATCGGAGCACTGGGAACTGTTATGATTGTTCTAATGTTTTTTTACGCTAAATGTTACTGATGTGCCGCAAACCACACCTAAGGAGAGTAATTACACACAGCTGGGAAGCCACTGAGGGATCGTATTTTTGTCAGGGTGGGGTGGCATGAGTCTCTCCATCCAGACTCGGAAATTTGATATCGCATGAGTGAAATTGATGCATGAGCCACAGTCGTTACATCACTCTATAACGAGCTGCAGTTTCATTCTGGGGATGTTATTTCCTGATTGTCTGAAGCTGCTGCCAAGAAGCCTGAAATGCGGAATACCAGATACGTCTGCAATTTGTTAAAGTGAGATCAGCCTCTGAATTAAACACCCGCTGATGAAAAAGATGAATAAACCGATCTATAGCCATCATCACTCCGAGCGAGGCACTTTTTCCTGGCGAGTCATCCTTCCATTTCTTCAGCCGTAAAGTGTCTGTTGACTAAGATTGGTGCCCACCTCTGGTCGCTGAAAGACTGCGATTGTCATCTGCTCGGGTCTGCTTGGCAAGTGGTTGGGCTTACCGCTGAGTTGTGACCTTAATTTGAGCTTCAAATCACTCCGTAACACACATACTGTACTGTGTAGGCCTGGAGGAACTCACATAGACACACACACACACACACACACGCATGCTGGTCAAGGACTGAGCGGCGATTGCCTAGGCCGTCTCCACTGCTGCCATCAGGTCACAATCAGTTTGTCTCAGCTCGAGTGGAGCGCATTTTTTCCACTTATTTATGTTAAAACGCACATGATCCAACACACCAACTTGCACGCTCACACACACGACAATCACTATAAGAGCTCTACTCTCCATACAGGATTAGTAATGATTAACCAGCTTCATTAGCTCAGTTGGCGAGCGTGGTCAGCGAGAGAGGAGGAGAATTTATAGAGCTTGGTTTGTGTGTGTGTGTGTGTGTGTGTGTGTGTGTGTGTGTGTGTGTGTGTGTGTGTGTGTGTGAAACGAGATGCGATGCCAGAGGGCCACATATTGGCCGACGAGATAATTGCAGATTTGATTATTTTTATTTGTGTACGTTTTAATCGGCCTAGAGAATGACACTATGGTTTTCTTTAACACTAGTTGTCTGAGAGAAAAAAAAAAGAAATTATCTGTGGATTGCTTAAAGCTAAGCATTGAGTTGGAGGCTCACCAGCCCAAAAAGTTGGTGACCTGTTTGACGACTCAGGCATGACACTCAACAGTAACCTTCCTCTCTCCAGAACTGCATAATGCACCTCTGAATGGCATTTTTACAAACAGCAACAAATCCTACGTAGTACGCCTTTAATTATTCACTAACCGTATCTGAACAACCTGATGAAGATGAAAACACAACATGAATTGATGTTCAATTATATTGTCTTCCTGTTAAGCTGCTTATGTCCTCTAACAACTTCTACAAGACAGCTTGAAGGTTGCCCTGGGAGGCAAAACCCAGGGCGAAAAACCCCACAAAAACATTATTATTATACTGTATTTGTATAATATTTAAAGGGACATCAATATTTTTAGTAATGTAAAGCTCAGTGGCGGACACAGGATGTTTAAGGGGCAGGGGCGGACAAATAAAAAGGGCACCAGTTGTATCTGGGGGGGCAGTTCACTACTTATTTTTTCCCACCCTAGAGGGCACTTCGTCATGTTTTATCTTCCATAGGGGCATCCAGGAGCACACTTTTGCTGTGTTTTTTCAAACATGGTGGCAGCCCCCCACCCCTCCTGAGTCCACCACTGTCAAAGCTTGCCTTAATTTGATTAAGGAGCCAATAAGAGAGCAGCAAACTAACACTTAACCTGGGAGGGTCAGAAATGTGAATTGTGGAAAGCCCCTCACTCAAATTACAATCTTGGAGGAGATAAAGCTGGATGGAGATGAGAGGAATAAAACAGTAAAGTTATCCATTTTTTCATAGTCTGGCTCCTGGACCATCCCAAGATATTTGAAGGTTTCCAAACACGCCTTGCAAGCAAATGAATGGTTTGCAAGGCAAAGTAGGGGCGAGGAGCAATTAGTCGCATGTTCAACACAGCTGTGCTCTACTTTACTCCGGTTTCTCTTGATGGACGAGTGATCGTGAAGTCGAGGAATCGGCGAATCGGAAAGTTACGACGAAGAGGCAAGCGATAGAGTTGTATTTGAAAATGTTAGTCGCATGTGCACAGACTTTAAGTTTGCTCTCCAGCACAAACACAAACTCGAAATACTCGAGTCCACTGTTGCAAACAGGAGTTTAATATCTCTGACATAAACCAAGTCTGCCAACGACAGCTGACAGAGAAACACACTGACAGATTTTTGGATGTGATCTGTGGTCGGCCTGCCATCCACCATCCACACATTATCTCAACTTCTCCTACTATCAACTGTAGTGTTGATACAATACCTGATTTTCTTTGCTTTCGCAGCTTACGTAACCATTATGCAAGATCCTAAATCTTCCCAAATCTGTCTTTAAAATGTTTGAAGTCCGCCCCGAGGCTTTAGATGTGCCTGCCAATGATTGGGGGTAATATTTGGGGCACACACACTCGTAAGTTGCTCATTCTTGTGACGGAGCCAGGAAGGCCTCATTAAATGCAAAGGCAGACGAAAAACAACACGCAGTGAAAGCTGATACCCACACATGAATGCTTTGCGCTAATTTTCCAAGCGTGGATTTCCTCGCTGATTTACAGTGGCCCCCCCACAGACAGACAAAAAGTTATAAAGAGAATAATTTGAGTTCCTCTTAAGCAGTTTCACCTGAAAAAAACAAAAAGCTAAAAACACGATAGAATACTTCCATAGAAGTGCATACAAAGCTGTCAAATTCAGCGAGACCTCGTGAAGAATGTGCATCGTGGAGCATGTTTTTGAACTGCTCAGTGAATCAAAATCAAGTGTGGAAGTCCCCACAGAAGTTGTTTTGACAGTTCGGCTCGGCCAAGCTTTTGCATTTCGGTCCGTCTTAGAAAATAAGATAAACGATCACCACAGTGCGCTGAAGTAAACACCGCTTTTGTTGTCAGAATGTGATTCTTAGAGGAAAATGTGGGACAGATTGTCCTCCTCTGCATGATTATGCTCGCTGGAAAGGACAAAAAACTGGCTCACAGTTGTGTAAGTAATTTGTGAGTGAATGCTTGTGTTTTTTTCTTCCTCTACTGATTTTATGGACTTGTATTTTATTACAGCACGTTCTGCTTTTGGCCGGACGAATGCAGCTTATGTAATCATAATGTATATGCTGTTTGAATTTCCAAACACTTTGTACCTGTGCATGTTCATTTCACTGAATATACTTTGACTACCTTGGCTCGAAGACCGCAACTGATCCGAAATCTGTGTTTTTCATCCATTAAATGGAACACAAATGTGATTTTTTGAACTGAAATCTAACCCTTTGCGCATTCTGCATCAAGTCTTAATCACTGTTCACCTTAAAATTGGCTTCAAATGTCCAGAACAGTTTCCCTGAGCCTCACATTACATCTTCAGATATTTTAATTGACATTGATATGAAACATTTGAGGAGCTGAGAGCAACAAATGTTAGCTGGTACTAACTTTAAAAGGTGTTAGTCACTATTGCATTCATGTCAAAACAGCGCAGTTGTTCCAATCATCTGCCCCCTCAAGTGCTGGCCAACCTTACTTTGCTAACGTTAATGTCACTAACGCTAGCTACCTAATGTGAGGCGGTACCATTTTAAATGTAACATGTTGTTACATTTGTAGAAGTGTACTGTAATTTTACGTTTTTTCCCCCAAAAAACTGGCAACTAACAACTCTAGCTAATGCTAGGTAGTTAATGTTAATGTTGCTTATGCTAGCTAACATTAACTTCACTAACGCTAGCCAACTAACGCGAGCCAGTACCATTTTAAATGCAACGTCCTCTTACATTTGTAGAGCTGTACTGTGCTGTAAAACAGCCATTTTTACGTTTTTAAACAGGCAACTATCAAGACTCTTGATCGCTGACAAAACACAGATACCATGTGATACCGACGGCATTATATAATTGGCTGACAAGCCTTGTTAGAAGCTGGAACCTACTGTCAGAAACAAACATTGTAAAAAAAAAAGGTTTGTCTACATAATCAATATGATCTTTACTACATGACCTAATCCACTTAATCTACAACTAACTGCCCTTTTCTCTGCATTGGAATGGGCGGTATGATAATTGCTTTTAAACCCATAACAGGTAATTTTCCTCACAGAACACTCTGTTTGCATGACCTCCCATACTGGAGGTCTATAACCTCACATTTTACAGCCAATGATAAGCCTAATACCGTCAAATTACTTTCCTACTGGGGTTATGTAACTTGTGTGTGGATAACAGCGATCTATAATTTGGTGGTTAGTTTCCCCCTCAGGCGGTGTCAGGGACAACCCAAAACAGGTGGAGAAGCCAATTAATTGTTAGTGTGTGACAGATACATGTACAAACATATACATACACACACACACACACACACACACAGACCCACAGCACTGGCTGACAAGCGAGGGTGGTCAGTAATTACAAGCAGATGTGAACCATGAGGAGGTTTCAGGTCAGCGAAAGCAATCTATTACATGCATGCATGGAGCCAACCTGTAAAAGACAAAAAAGGAGGGGGAAGAAAGACGTGTTGAAAAATACTTGTGCATTCCTGTGGATCAGTGTTGTGGCACAGAAACTCTGCTCAAGGGTCATTTAAAGGCAGCTGCAACACGAAAAGAAGGAAAACAAACCCAAAGTACAATGGGAAGAATTTTGGAAAGCTCTTTAGTGTCTTTAATCACCGTGAGCGACCTTTTCCTGGGCCTCTGATACCTTCCTGCAGTATTAGTACACGTTTAAAGGTCCAATTCGTAAAAATGTAATTTAAAAAAGACTCCTTGGGATGCACAATCTGAACTCAAGGGACAGAGCTTTGGCATCGGAGGCATTCTGGTATCCATTTGTAGTCGGCTTGCTGTCAGTGGTTTAAACAATCACATTTGAGTGGGCTTTGGTGTCGTGCAGTCCATGTGGGGAGCAAACTTGCAAAGGCATTAGCCACAGTGCTGACGACAAACATACCTTTTGTTTAGCTTTTATTGCATTGCAATCGCACTAATTAGACTTGAAACGATGACCTGCACACGGGAGAGGAAGTCTCGGACCGGATATATCCACCAGAGGCTAAATGACGGAAAGGACAATTGCTGATGGGTTCCGACACTAAATACTGTATGATTTGACATGTATTCAAATCCTCTGGGTAAACAAGACTGAGTCTTCCTAGTAGTGCACGCTAACTGCCCTGTGAGGATCTCTACATGATGGTGCTAACATGCTCATGATAACAGTATCAACATGCTGAAGTTTTGCAGGTATAATGTTTACCAATGTGCACAATCATAGTTTAGGGTGTTTGCATGCTAACATTTGCAAATTAGCACTATACACAAAGTACAGGCGAGGCTGAAGCTTATTAGCTTTGCAGTTATATGGCCTCAACCATCATGTCAAGTCGTTAGGATTTATCCTCTGGGAACCATGAAGGTCGGCACAATATGTTACGCCAACCCATCAAGTAGATTCTGAAATATTTCACCGGATTAATGAACACTTTGGTATCCTGCTGACTTTTCATTTAGTGCCACCAGTGAGTCAAAGGAATCAGGATTCATCATCTGGAAACCATGAATGTCTACACAAAATTTGAGATATTTCAATCTTCAGATTGGTGGATAGACCAACATTGCCATCTTTAGAGCCACGCTGCTCTTAAGGTCAAAACTCATTAGTGGATTTACACCCTGTTGATTGCTCAAGCCAGTGGATTAAAAGCTTTATAACCCATGGAAGGAGGATTTTCTTCATTGTCTCTATTTACTGTTGTGCAGGGTTGTAATACGGATAAATCCAACAGCACTTGAAGGCAGCGTGTGTATGCATATGATTCTATCAGGCATGAGGTTAGCTGTAACTATGTCACGTTGCTCCAGGTCAATAATAGTCACACAGTATATGGAATATTGAGCGGGAAAACATCAACTGTGTTGTTTATTGTTGGCAGCAACATGGAATGGTGCTGTCAATAAGTCATCAACCACAGTAATGATTCAGAGAGGACGATCAACAAGTGTGCCACTGCCCGGGTGTGTGTGTTGCAGGTGCGTTACCATAGTAATATTTCTTTCACTTCCCCGAGCAATTTTGATTTTCTGTGTATGCGTTGCCAAGGAAACTGACATATTCTCTTTTTTCCCCCCGTGGCTTTTTTTTTTGCGCCATTTGTCCCTTTTGTCAGAAATAGAACAGAAACCACATGCAGCAGTGCACCGGATGACTGCGTGGTGCCGGTCCAGTCAGCAAAGTCACTGATGAGTCCGGTGTAACATCTGTCACAGAGCGACACATGATGAAGCCCGTGCAGGAAGGCTTTATATAACATTTAAAATCAGATTATAAGCAGATCATAACATTTAAACAGGCTATAATGTAGTTGTAATTAGGCTTTTATTAATGTAGTTTAACAACTATAACTCAGGTAACACTTTATAATAAGCATCATTAATACATTGTAAATGAATAGTTAGTTAAACACTCCAAACAAATATGAAATGCACTTTATGAACACACTTTCTTTTAATAGAGTAAAAAAAATAAGATTAAGTAAACAGCACACAAAACGCTGACAACAGGTACCAATAAACAATGAATGGATTATACGAATGTTTATAATGTATTATAGGCAATGGTGTGATAATGAGTTATGATGATTGTTATAAAGAAGCTTATATGATACGGGCTGAATGTGCACTACAACCCATTATAAGTAAGTTTGTAATGCGTTATAATGCATTATAGACATGGCCTTCATAGACATGCTACCAAATGGTTTATAAAACATTTATCAAGCAATTCATTATTGTAAAGTTGCAACTGATGTTTATAATACTGTGGAGTTCATGTATAAACATTAACATAACAATAAGTTAAGTTTAATTAACTATAAATTTAACATTTATTAATGATGGTTGCATGGGCTCCTTCTGTAATTGGATGTAGAAACATTAATGAAAGACTAAGAATATAAAATAAAATCTAAAATGTCCTAATATCTTCTTATAACGTATATAATATTGTAACTGCACGCTTAAATCTCTCTTTGCATGCTTTTACCACGTGTCTAATCTTTTTCTTTCTGTCCTCTTTGCTCCATACTGATTTATGTCTGCTGGTGCAAAATTGGATCAAGTGAAGCAAACTGGCAGAAAATATCATTTGTTAAACTGTGGATCATCTGATTAGATCTGCGCAGCCATTCCAGCAAACATCATCCGTGTCGGTGTAGGGGTGGGGTGGGGGGGTTCGATAGTTCTAAGAAGAAAACAGATGATGGCGGTTGTGTAAAGGCTTAGCAACCAGGCATATTTTGGAGACAAACATTAGGAGTTAAAGGATTGCGACAGTAGCTGCATGGCAGATTTGTCTCTATACAGGCTGTGCAAACAGTGTTGCGTCTCACTGAGCGGCGACGTCACACCGAGAGCGGCGATAATGAATGTTTTGGTTGTGCGTTCCAGAGGCGTTCGGCGTCACGGCGCGCCGCGGCTTCACATTTGTGAGATGAGCGGTCCATCCGAGCTGCGGACGGATTCGGTCCGGTAACATGTGATCTCATTAACCTGGATGGGCTTCACAATAACGTCGGTTATGATAATGTCATCCGTGTGCTTCTCAGCTCATTAACTCCACCGACACAGCCAAACAAATTAGCATTTACTGTAGCTGACCGTCATTATCTTCAGAGTGAGAAAATGAGCTCTTGATTAGATGACAAAAACAAGCATCTGGAGACTGAAACATCTAATCATGAACTCACAGTTACTCCTCACCATGTTTGCGTCTGCTGCTGTTCAGGCTCGTCTGATGTCCGATTAGGTAAACTTGGCTATCACCTCTAAACGCTTCAAGGCCAAAATGGATCCAAAGCAGTGCTTTTTTGCTCCATTAAGTGGAATGCTGATGTGGAAAAGGGCTTTATTTATAGCTAAAATCTGTAACTTTCCACAAATTCTGCATCATGTATTACATAACACAGTTAAGGAACTTGTGTGTCTCTCCCTCTCTGCAGAGGCTTCTTCTTCTTTTGTTTTTCTACTGTAGGGCAGGGCCGTAGCTAGCAGCGAGGACACTGAGGTCATGTTCCTGGTATTTTGTCTTGGGATCTGGGGGTTTTAGTAGCGTATGGGAAAGTTCTCTTTATTCAACACCTAAAAGAAATATATGGTGGGTGTTTTAAGGCTGATTTCAGTCTTTGAGACCAAAAAATAGGATTTGGACATTTCAATTAGCTGTTTCAAAGTTAATATATGTTGCAGCGACCATAAGCTATCAAGAAAAAGCATGTGCAACAGCTTTGGTTTGCACAGACCTTGTCTACATTATTAGCTAGAGGTAGCGAGCCATTAGCCGGAGCAATGAGACTGAATGGCGGTGCATGCAGACAGATAATCCACCCATGATAAATGCACAATCTTATCATCTTACTGCACTCAGCCGTGCCCGTGACAAAAATAATCTAACCTGAAATTAACATTCAGTGAAGAAATGTGTATATCAGACAGATAACCCAGTGCTTACAGATGTGCTGTGTGTTTTTTTTCCGACCCTCTCAAACAAACAAGACATCACGATTTAACAAGAATCTGCTCTGTCGAAAGTCAAACCGAGCGGGTCGGCTTTGCAGCGTCTCGGTTTGTGAATCTGAATGGCGTCCCTGCGGGTCATGCAGGCTTTCGGCTCATTGTTGCCAGAGTCCAGCGGTGATACCAGGATTTAGTCTGCCCCCTTCGCTCTTCTCTCAGCATTCCACGGGTTTCATAGGCTGACACTTGAGAAGTGGAGCTCATCCATCCTCATCAGAAACCCTGCTGGGCAGAACCAGCTCGGCGGAGTTGAGGCCCTCTTATTTTACTTTTCCAACTGTTTGTCTTTTCTTTTGCTGTGTGTATGTGTGTACGTTTGAGTGTGTATAGGCATGTGTGTGCGCCTCCTCAAGCTGTGTGTGAGGTCAAGCGGGAGGGAAAAGGGTTTCCTCAGCCAGCGATAAGGAATGGCATACACTGGCGCGCACATACAACAGCTGCGCTGGCTAAAAATGCTCTATTAAAAGGGGGCAACTTCTTTTCCGGCCGGACCTGTGACTCGTGACACATGCACACACACTCAGGTGGCTCTCCGGGTTGTCCTGTTTTCCCCATCCATGGCTGAATGATGGCTCTGTTGCTTCACTGCACTAAGTGGGGTCAAATAACAAGAGAGTTGACAGCGGGAGGAAGGACTTGCAAGAAAATATTGTTCATAGAGGCCCGATCGTGAAAAGGCAAAGCGAAGCTGTTGACATAAAGGCTTCAGCGTTTCTCGAGAAGGCTCGAGGAGGACGGAGGGAGAAGCAACGTGATGATTTTTTTTTTTTTTAAAGATATAAACTGTGATGCAAAACGGTTTCTCTGTGCTTGCAGCAGACCAAAAATCGAGACCAGAACATAAACACAGACACATTAGAGAGTACACTTGTAAGCTCTCTGTCTGGATAAGGCATTAGATAAATTGCAGCAGTGTCTCCTCTCCTTCTTTCTTAACCCTCTCCCTCTTCCTGACCTCTCCTCTCAGCAGACACAGGGAGAGGAATGCATGACCGGAGATTCGGATGACTCGAGCGTTCAAAGCCGGAGCGGTTCTCCGGGTCCCCGGCAAATTCATTACAATCCAGTTCCACCTTGATCACAGATTAACATCCAAAGCTGCAAATATAACCTGTCTGAGTCATGGCGCTCATTTTTCAGCCACAGACTGCTTCTTTCTGTACGCCGTAGTAACCACATCTCCTCCTCCACATATGCTATGCATTCTTAAGAATGGTTTATGTGTGGAAAGGCATATTGCAGATCCATCAGTGCAGAGCTGCTCCATGTCCCCACTTGCACCTGAAAGAGAAAGACAGTTTTTTTTTTTCTCCCCGTCTCGCTGTTTATCTGTGTGTGTGTATTTCATACATTTAGTTTGGCTTACGTTCCGCTGTTGTAAAAGTCACATCCTTGCACACATGTTGTACTTTTCCGACATTTCATTATGTTCTTTATTTTTTAGGATTGTTGGTCGGACTACATTTTATCTTATATAATCTGCTCCCAAGCTTATCGTCTATGAGAATCACATAAAAAAAGCATTTTCATCCTCATCTTTTATTACTCTTTTTTAGCTCAAGGCCTCACATGCATTAAAGGCCCATTCTGGTATTTTTAAACCCGGGATCTTTACATTATCTTTACATTAGTCTAAATGACTAATAGGTACAAAAGGTTGTGGAATTAGATCCATTAGAGCACCTCAGCTGGCAGTGATGAAATGGGCTGCCCTGGCTGCAGTGTAATCCTTGGGGGCAAGTTTCTGACAACATAATGGAAAGGGTCGCGACCAAAATAGGCCTTTCTGTGAAAGAGTAGAACTCTCAGACCCACCAGACTCCATTGAAAAAAATAGTAATTTTACCTCACAGAACACAGCAGTTGCTGGTCAAACTCCTGCCTCCATTGGAAGATGAAAAACATACATGACTGTTTGTGTATCCGCTTGTACAATCTGATGGTCTTACCATACTCTATGTGTTGTTCACTTTTGTCCACCCCAGGGTGATTTCACCTGGAGCAGCCTGTCGGGACGGAGCGTGCGTCTGATGCCGGTTGCCATCCAGAGCTTGTCGGAGCTGGAGAGGGCCAGGCTGCAGGAAGTGGCCTACACCCGTTTACACCAGGACTATGACCTGGGATGTCAGATAACCATGCCAAAAGGTGGGAGCAGCATGTGTGTGGTTGCATGCATATTGCAGACCTGAGTTAAACGCTGTTACATCATTTTTTGTTAGTTCCGGATGGGTGGGATTTACAGCTCCGGCATACTTTAAGACCCTGACATTTACGTGACTGTTAACTGTGGCGAAACACATCTGTGATCGGCTCCGGAACTGTTGCTTCCCATTTGATATTCTTAACCCAGGTTTGCTGTGTAAGCTTGTGCAGCTACTTTCAAGGGTCCCATAAAGAAAAGCCTCTGACCACATCCTCTTGTCATCCCTCAAGTGTCTTTAAGGGAAGTCATGTAGGGTCTATGTTTGGAGAAGTCGTGACAACACATGAGTTTAGATATAAACCGTACTTCACTTTGGGATCGGGTGCTTCCTGTTTGACTTGGTATTTGTTGACCCTCCTCCTCGTAATGACACGCGACTCCCTTTTCTGCGCAGCTGAGGCTGAGTGCAGTCACCCCACTCGTCACCATGCAGGCTCTATTAAAAGTGTTGCATGAGCAGGCTGTATCTGTATTTGTGGCCCTATTTGAAACCTAAACATCTGTATTTAGGTCTTGTAAACCAAACCATAAATTTGACAAATTAATCCAGATGTTACAGAAATAGGCAGGGCACTGTGGCTGGTGGACTTTGCGGTTTTGTGTCCCACTGGGCCTGCCCATGCTAAAAATGTCTACATCTGCATCATAGTTTATAGATGGAAAATAAAAATATACAAAATTCCGCTACTAAAGGAAACAAGTCTATTTCAACTTCTTTCTTTTTTTGTAGTGCATGATGCAAGAGATCAGACTATCAGAACATTTTTTTTGTAATACAGCCACCTTGTTCAAAAATAGAAGTCTTAAGCCAAACAGACTTTAGAAAGCTCCCTCCAGAGCCACACAAGGCGTTATACAACTGTTTTCACAGGCTGATGAGTTCTTGTCATGAAGTAGAGTTTATGTAAAATTGTAAAACCCCCAGGTTAGAGAAAACACAGTAAAACTATCAGCCAAACATCCTTTATAGATAAGTCTGTACATTTGATCTGCTGTTCTTGTGGTAGGTGTGCGTGCCCACAGTGTTCCTGTTCAAACGTTTTGGGGTGTGTTCCCCCAACGTTCAAATAACATGATTATCAGTAGCTTAGATAATGAACTAATATCTGTTTATGGCCTCTTGTCACAGGTTGATGTGAGCTGGGACGAGTTAGCCAAAAATGAATTTGTTAAAAAGGTGCAATAAGTAAGAATAGGCCACTTGTCAAATTCATACTCCGCACAGCATGTCACCAGAGAAACCACTAACTGCTTATAACTGTAGCTCCCGTTAGCTAGTTAGCTTAGTTAGCAGTGCAGCTAGCAGTCCTATTAGCTCACTCGATTCTGTCCGGACTGGGTTAGGGCTGGTTAGCATGCTATCTTCATGGTCTTCTTTGAGATAACATCGAACGTCACATTCTGTTGATCATTTTTGTTAATGTTTTGAATGTTTTAAACTAAAATTCCTACATATTGCACCTTTAAAGGCCTGAGAATGTTAAATTATCCAGTAATTCAGATTTAGAAAAAGACCAAGGATAAAAAGAAAGTCGAGAAAAAAAAACACTATTTAGTGTAGCAGATATCAACATTATCTGCTTTCCTGTCCTGTTAATCATCCCATGATCCCTCACATCTTTCTTTTGACCCCTTCAGGGGTCCTGACCCCTAGGTTGGGAACCACTGAACAGTTGGCTTGATTAAAAACCCATGTTACTGTCTCAACACAGACTCAGTTCTAGTGCTGTTGATTTGCAGATTTAATGCTGCGCTCTGTCCTTGCTCACACAGATGCACACTGTACAGCATATATTCACTGCACTGTATAGGCCGCCATAGCTGCAGTATAGTGCAGCCAGTGGATTATCCGGGGCCTTGCATTCCAGCTGAAGGTTAAACCTCTCCCCACCATGATTTAATACGTACTTGTCTGTGTTGCTTATGAATTCCAGAGCCCCTAACGGCCGCCATGTGCTTGCTAGAGAAATATTTCAACTCGTGTGTAAAGACCGTGTGTGTGTGTGTGTGCTATTTCAGCGCTGCTAATGTGGACTTTAAAAGCCCTGCTGTTTCTCATATTTAGCCGAGTGGCGGGGGTCATGTTTCTAGTGTTTTTGCAAGAACGAAAAAAAACGGATTAGAGAGAGATAGGGCAAAGAGAGATGGGATGAGGGTGCGAGGAGAAGACGAAGCCGAAAGGTTCTTCAGACAGTTTCACAACTGGTTGGGAGTTGTGGAAGTTCGGAGGTTCGGGGGATTTCCGTACGGCTTTGGGAGCCATCTCTCAAAAATCCAAACCATTTCCTATCTGAGCTTCTCCCCTCTCTCTCACTCTCTCCCTCTCCATCACAACATCTGCTTTCTCTCTCCCCTGTCACACCCCCTCCTCACTGTTTCCCACCTATTATTCCCTCATACACCCAAAGATTTCACATCTTGTCCTTCTAACTCCACTGCTCGGAGTCTTGAAAGGACACGCAGGTTTCTCACATATCACCACAGTCGTAATAAATTGATCATCAAAGAACAGCAGCATTGTTGAACTTGTTCAGATCTGTCTGAAATGCTTGGACACATCGGGGAAACTGAACCGGCTCCCTGACGTAACAGTCTGCCATCGAGAGTGTTGTGGGAGCTGGATGAAATTTCCTGAACACCGCAAGTGACTCACTTGATACAGCGGAGGGGGAACATCTGGGAGTTCAAACTGAGGTTGCTAAACCAGCAGATCAAGGCAAAAAGACTCTCTGAAATCTCAAACGATCTGATGTGCAAGAGAGCAGAGTGACCGGGGCGATGGCGTTACAAGTTGCTGAGGTTTCCAGAGCTGACATCCTGGCCGAGACTTAAAAGCCACGGTTTCCACATTTTCCTGATCATTAATCAGCACATTCAGGAGTCATCCATCATGTTGACAGCTGACAAAGTGGCTTTCCTCCTTTCAGAGCGATCCGGTCTAGAACCTGGATGTGAAGCCGTCACACACACACGCACGTATAAACAGACCTTTCAGGGCAACCAGTGTGATTGCTTGCAGGTTTTTCTTGCATATTTGGCAATTGTTGTACATCAAATATGTTGACCTGTTATATCTACGTACACCAGTCTTACAGCAGATGTTTACATTTCTGAATTTGTATTATTACCTTATTAATATAGTAAATATTACCTTTCTGAGTTAGAATTTCTTTACCAAAACTACACACTGCACCTTTAATTTATAGATGAATAAACTTAGTTACCAGTTATTTCAGTGTTAACAAACAAAATGGGTTATAAAATGTTTATTAAAAGGTGCAATATGTAAGAATGAGCCACCTAGAGAAACAAATAGAGGGTCAGCACACCATCAGAGTAACTGCTAACTGTAGCTGCTGTTAGCTAGTTAGCTCAGTTAGCTGTGCTGCTAGCAGTCCGGACTGGGAGCTTATGGATCGGGGGAGTATAATTGTTAACACTGCTAGCATGGGTGCTTTGGACCTTTATGTGCTGGGGCTAGCTGGATAGCATGCTAACTCAGTAGATATTTCTGTAACACAATACAAAACTGCTATTTTTCTTACATTGTTTTGATAATTTTAGATAATTTTTGAACGTGGAATTCATACATATTGCCCCTTTAAGCAAGTGTAATAGATTTTATAGATCAACTACACAGTATTTATGAACCATGTATGAGGTTTTATAATCATCAGTTTACAATAAACACTTGCTTAATTGCAGGATATTTAAAAAAAGGTCTTGAAAATTCATTGGCAACAATGTGTGGTAACCCTGGGCGACACTAAAAGGTTGAAATCCAAAATGTATTATTCATGGGAAAATGTTATGAATACCCATAAGCAGTACAATATTTCCCACTATCCAAACTAAGAACATCCATGACACATAACAGCCAGTGTGGATAAACAATATAAGCGATTTAACATGTTTTGACAGGTTTTTCGGACGACTAATACAATCGCTGACCCTGTCTGGCATTTCAGTTAAATGGATTTGAGTTCATAGATGGCTTTCCCCCTGTGGTTAATTCACGTCTGCATTCCTGACATAAGCTTATTAGATATAATAAGCCAGATAAGATAGAGCAGATATGGAAGCCATTTGTTTCAGATGATTTATTTTCTTGTTTTTTTTTCACCGCACAGATGGACAGAAGAGGAAAAAGTCGCTGAGGAGGAAGTTGGACTCTTTAGCAAAGGAGAAGAGTAAAGACAAAGGTACGCCAAGTTCTTTTGACACGCACTTCACAGAGTTTTCCTCTCTCTCTGTCTCTTTGTCTTTTCTTTCAGCCTCTCTTTGTCACGACTCGAACATCTTGCTCTCCAGCCTGTGAGACGCGGGGCCGGTCCGCCGTCCCCGCCCCTCGGGCAGGTGAACAGTGAGGTTATAAAAACACAGTTTCTGTTTACTGGGCTTTGACAGTTTATATTTGGCCTAAGTGAAGGGACTCCTTGTAAGGGGACCGGCTCTGAGAAGCAGCCACTCACTCTGCTGCACTAAGCAAAGCATATTTGGCAGAAAGAGAAAGGGATCTTAGTGAAAGGAGCTCGGTTGCAGAGAGGAGTCGGGCTTTTCTTGTCAGATTTGAGAGAGTGCTAATCCAAGGGTCCCGTTTACGATAAATATGCAACGTCAAAAATATGCACACCAGTTCAGATTTTTGCTTCGCCGGCAGTTTTCTCAAGTAACTGACTAATATGGTATAAATGAGTCAGTAATGGTAATTGGCATTAATGTGATACTTTGGGTTTAGGGGGATTTAGCAACTGCACTCCTGTAAAAAGAACGCCAAGGCAGAAGTTAATAGTCCGACCAGTTTATGACAACTTCATCATTCAAACTAACAGTGTTTTATGTATGTGAATAACAACGTATATACAGTATATGCATTGTGGGCATGCCACTGTACATGGAGCATCCATGTACAGTAGTTTCTGAAACAGTCCACTGTAAAAAAAAATTCTCAAAGTGAATAAATTCTAGTAGCATTTTGGGTTTTGAGTAGCCAAAGACAAGCCAAAGTACCATAATGTCACCAGCTAGCTTGCCTATGTTAGCACAGGCAGAAAACATTAGATTTTGATGTAAGAAAACAAAAAAGTGATAGCATATAGTGTTAAATAGGCTGGGTATGTGATCTAAAAGGGTTAAAAGGCATTTTTAATTTCATCTCAAGTTTAACGTGTGACTAATAAATTACTTTTTCAGAAAAAAAGGCGGGAAAAAGTAGCCTACACTACATCTTAAAAATGAAATCCATAACACATGACTGCCTTTTTTCAGTTTTGTTGCTTTAACCTTATGGTGGCTAATGTTAGCCAACGCTAGCAAACTTTAAATTGCTGTGCAACTTACTTTACCGAGTGACTTGGCTGACTTAATGACTCTTATTTGCTTGTGCTACTGTTGCACTACATTTTAGCATTTGCTGGTAGCCTAGCTTTTAATTGCTATTGGTCACCACAGTTGCTGCAGTTCAGCAAAAGGTCCATAGAATCGGCTCCAGAAGCAAGTTTGTAATGCTGCAGGATGCTTAACTGAGCTAGGCTGGGTTAAATAGAGTAACTTAAAGGAAAGTGAGCTAAGCTAAGTGTGCAAAACGTCAAAAACTCTGTCAGGTAGGAACCACAGCCAAAGACTTTTTAAAGTAGCTCATATTTTGGAGCAGTTCATTATTGAAATTGGACGTAAAGTCACTGCTATCTTTGTCAGCCTTTGGAATAATCATTATTTACTGCTCCGATAAGCACAAGAAACAGCTGCCAAGCCCTGAGGTTTATATTGGAATGATGATGGAGCTGCTACAGTATGTCACAGCTGCGTTGTCTGGAAATAATACACATGCTTTGGCCGATCAGAACCTGATATTGTCAGCGGCATCTGTGGCAACTGTGAGCATATTGTTAAGTTACATCAGACATCCGGATGACATTTAGACTATCATGAGGAAAACAAACTGTCTTATTCCCAGAGGAACATTCATTTTGGAACAAATACTTCCACTTCTATAAATTACGTAACATTAACCTCAGGTGTAGGTTCGGTTTTCCCTCCACGGCGAGCCTGGCTTCACCCCTCCAGAGCAGATGGCTGAGATGTAACTGCGGTCCAGCTTGCCAAATGGATTCTAAGTTTAATTTTCTCCCAGGGTCCCTGAATACCAGCCGCGCACTTCACTTTGAAGCAGGCTCAGCTTTTTTCTCTGCGAGAGAGAGAGAAACACAGAGGAAAGTTGCCTTCTTTTGATGCAGCCACAGCACTCTGAGCTGTTGTGACCAGACCGCAGTCAAACTATATTCGCGAATAAGGTTTAATGGCCGGTATAATCTGCTCTGAGTGGCTTATGGGTGACGTTCTACCTCTGATAATATCAAGCAAATTGTCAGTCAAAGCAAAGATTTACTAATTGGTCTCTGAAATACTTTCCGGCACTTTCGCTGTCCTCTCCTAGTCCTGCGTGGTGAACTTCACCCATCTGGGACTTTGTGCACGTTAAGACAAATGTTTCATGTTAGTTAGAACTTTCCCCGAGGCGGTGAGAGACTTTCTCCTTGGACTCAGATCACATCCAGCTTATATAAACACACTGCACGGTCATGAATAAGAAAAGGGCATGAGATGGCGCTGAAAACCGAGCGGCTGTTCCCGAGGCCTGGAAAATGGAGATTTATGAAAATCTGACATTGGCCTGATGAACGTGGTCTGACCGTGGACGCGGTAAGAAGCGCTGTGCATTATGTTGGCAAATCACTGCACAAATATGCAGATCCAGATTGTGTATCTGTGCAACGTTACGTAATCGGCGTTAACTCGGCGATGCTGTAGAGCAAATTCGTTGTGTCACAGTGTTAGTGGTCATGTTGTTCAGGAACCACAGCCCTCCGCTTGTGGTTGTGGAATGCATTTCGCTTTCTCTCCCTCTGTTTTCCTTCGCCTCCTCTCCACACACACACGAACACACACACACACACACACTCCCGAACAGCTGGACTGTTTTTTCTCAGCTGTTGGCTCGGCCTTTGGGATTCAGTATAATGGAATATATAGCCTGCGATGGCCCAGTATGACATCATTTTTCTCTGAAGCGAGCCCCGCGCATATCTCCAACAAGTCTACGCTTTGCTTCACTAATAGAATACGTGTCTTTGCAGCTTCTTGCCAAAGCAAACTCCGTTCAGCCTCTCCAAAAAGACAGAAAATGGAACAAAGGGATAAGAGCAAGATAGAAAACATGCTAGCTGAACATATGCGTCAGTTGCAGAGCAGCTTCTAAAAATGACCTACATGACATTACTTGTGGGAAAGATTCATCAGAGTTGTGTGTTATTTCGGTCAAAGCCGCTATAATTATTGGTGTTCATTGCCAGGTTCCTGCCAGCTTTCCTCCTGTGATGTCTTATTTTGGAAAACAGATGTAGCACTGCAGAAGTGCTAGAAGAGCTTTAACTGACATGGTAAACATGTGTTTTTCGGCTTTTATCGCAAACCTCCAGCAGAAGTAATAAAGAGCTTCATTGGACATGTGTTAGGTGTTGGTGTTTAAAGTTCACAGATGCTGAGAGCTATTTTTGGGAGTTGCTAATAGAGCTTTCTTTTCTCTTCCTTCATTTAGAATAAAGTTTTATTCAACCTTCTCATTCCTCTGCCTTCATCTCCATTTTTACCCAGAATGCATACCCCAGGCCTTCAGCATACCGCTCTCCCAGGTCATCGGCAACGACCGAACGCACCGGCAGCGTCAGGACGGCTATCGTCAGGACCACATGCAGCGCGAGGAGCACAAGGACTCCTCCGACCTCGTCTCGTCCATTTTACAGGTCGGTCAGTTCATCCGGCGATTAAATGACAATATTCAATAGGCCATATTCACACGGCGGCCATTTTCCTCTGACATGCTCAGCGTGGGAACTTCAAATGTTGGGATTATGTTGTATGTTGTTCTATATTGCGAGTTGTATCCATAATCAGTAGATTAATCCATAATGAAAATAATCATTAGTTGCAGCCCTAAATTCTGTAGCATAAGTTGTCTGATTCTGACATATCTAACTTTTTTCATCTGTCCTGCAGTTCGCCACTAAGCGGCCGTCCAATAAGGAGTTATCCAGCAGCAACTCCTCTCTGAGCTCCACATCAGAGACAGCCAACGAGTCAACGTCACCCAACACGCCCGAGGCGGCACCACGAGCACGCAGGAGGGTAAGGCAAAATAACAGAACTGATTCCACTCTGAGCTACAGATTGACGTCAAGGTGTTTGAATTTGAATGAAACCATTACTGACCTCCAGGGAGGCATGTCAGTGGACTCCATCACCGACCTGGACGACAACCAGTCCCGCCTGCTGGAGGCGCTGCAGCTCTCTCTGCCGGCCGAGACGCCGAGCAAAAAGGAGAAGCACCGGGACAAGAGGCTGAGCCTCAATCCCATCTACCGTCAGGTGCCCCGGGTGGTCGACAGCTGCTGTCAGCACATCGAGAAATACGGTGAGCAGCTACTTTACCGCTGCGGCCAGCGTATATGTTCATCCAGTAGTTCTTTTATCTGTTACAGTGACAGCTGGTAGACAGCTCCTTTAATACTTTGAGTGTTTTTCCTTTTCCCTATCAGGTTTGCAGACCGTGGGGATCTTCAGAGTGGGGAGCTCCAAGAAGAGAGTCAGACAGGTGGGTGTCCCTGAATGTCTCCTTACTTGGAGTCTTGCAAGCACCATATCATGTTTCCTACCAACACATCAGTGGCTCATTTTATGCAGAAAGCTAAATGTTTTTGTGAAAAATGCTATTCACACGTTCTTTTCTCAACGGCACAAACAAAACCTCCTTTCTCAAAACAGATTGTGTGATCAGCAACACAGTGCACCGGAATGTTGTCGTCCCCGGTGCCAAAGTTCCTCCTGTTTCATTTGCCATTATATTTTCGTAAACAACCGTTCATCTGAAGAGCCTAGCACAGGTTCAGAAACATACGTCTTGAATTTCTGAAGAGACACATACAAAGTGATCCAACAGAGCTGCTCCTGATGCCGTATTTGTTATTCGAGCAAATATATTCTCACCAGCTCAGTACTCAACATTTTGCAGTAAGTTATTCTACTTACTCCTACACCTTTCATCATCTATTGACTACAGCGAAAACACAGCGAAAGAATACGTAAATGAGGGTCAAGCTTCATGGGTCGGTCAGTGTGGGCAGCATCAGTATTCACATAATCTTTTCATTGCATGTTTTTATAACACTGACTTCAAACTGTAGCTGTCACACTGAACTAAAGACACTTACTGCTTATAAAACGGCTACATGTGATTGTATGATCACATTGCATGTACACTCTTTAGTAATAAATCAGAGTGGCACATTGCAGAAGATCCTGAGGGACGAGGCTCTATCAGTCAAGATCTGTGTGCCGAATGAATTTATTTTCCCAAGACAGACCTTCAGGTACAATTTGTTTTAAACTGAATCATTATTTAACCATCCTGGAGTCCAGGGGGCCTCTTTAAAGGTCCCATATTGTGGAAAAGAGATGTCAATGTCTGTTTTTATCATAAAGCAGGTCCAGGTGCTATATAAATACTGTCAGTATCAAAATGCTCAATCCACAGACAAATGATGGGGTTATGATGTCACAAATATACAGTTACCGCCCTCAGTCACGCCCCCAAGCACAGCTGGTGTTGCAGAAACACAGTTGTCTGCTCAGGCCTGTGAGAACTGCCCAATCAGAGCAGACTGGACTTTTCAGAAAGTATGAGACAAAGTTTTTTTTGAAAGTTTTTTTTTTTTTTACATTTAAGCACTTTAAACACTTTCTAGTTGAAAACAAACAAAACTCCGGCCCTCGCAGATGACTAGTGTAGGAGTGTAAGAATAAAATTATGAGCCTGAAAATGTGCATAACATTGGACATTTAAGAGCTCCAAAAATAAATAAACTAAACGTTGTTTTGTTTTTTATGACTTTTACAGATTTATTTTGTGATTTTGCACATTTGAATAAACATGATTTTGAATACATTACGTTTCAGAATTCTGCTGCAGAAAGCTACGCATTACTTCTTTTAGGCGTCTCAACACCCCAGACGGCGTTATGATAAAGTTAAGATCATTGTTTTTATGCACATCTTAGTATAGAAGCAAACACAATAGAGGAAATCATGTTTATTTCATTTTTTGTTCTCATTTGAACTCACTAACTCTGCAACAGCATTCATTAAAAGGTTCTTCCGGTTATGAAAAACTGTGTTCGTTTGCTCTTACCTCATTGGAGAAATGTCAGTAAAGTGTGCTTCATGGGACAACAGTCCTGACAAATGACTACTTCTTTTCAATCAAAATGGTCCAATCTTGATGAAAGTGGTTAAATATTTTCATTGTGATCTTTAAATCTAATCACTGTGTCTTTTGATAGACTATTCTGTAGCTTTCTGTCTGCAGCAGACCAACATTTAAAGAACAGGAGGCAAATAGAAGAGATTAAATAGACCAAATTACTTGTTAAAAGTGGCTCCAATAAATAAAATAATTTATTAGTAAGGTGTTAATTGTAGTTAAATGGACCACTCTACGTCTGTGTGTGTTTATGTGTCTCCTCTTTATTATAAACTCACTAAATGAAATGGCCTGTATTCACACATCTGTATATGATGTGCCGCAAATGTAAATAGCCATTCTGCATTCTCTACCAGTCTGTGTTGATACAACCCAATGTCAACATTTATGCATTTGCCACCATTTGTAATCTGAAAACTGAAAAGTGAATACGCCGCGCAGATAGAGAGTGTATTGTGGATATACAGCAGTCTGATTCTCTGGAAGTCACCCAAAGGTCAGATCGTAAAGATTAAAATGCACACTGGTAAAACTAGTTTCTACCAGGTCACTCACAGGACCAACAGGAAGTGAGTGTGTGTGGGTGTGTGCACTTCTAAGAAAATGTCCATTGTTGAATGCAGAGGATGTTTCTGAATCCCCCTCTTCCTCTCTTTCTCTTTTCTTTGCGTCCCTCCTTCAGCTCCGTGAGGAGTTTGACCGCGGCGTTGACGTCCAGCTGGACGAGGAGCACAGCATTCACGACGTGGCTGCTCTGCTGAAGGAGTTCCTCAGGGACATGCCCGACCCTCTTCTAACCAAGGAGCTCTACACGGCCTTCATCAACACCACATGTAGGCTTCATCTTCCCTTTCTTCCCCTGACTTCCATCTTCTGTATTGCTTTTCTTCCTTCTGTTTCTCTTCTCTCCATTTTATTCTTTCTCACCATATCCATCCCGACCTGTGTTGCAGTGTTGGATTCAGATGAGCAGCAGAGTGTCACTCAACTACTGGTCTACCTGCTCCCAGCATGCAACAGTGATACTCTCCACCGCCTCTTGGAGTTTCTGTCCACCGTGACCGACCACGCCAACGACCGGCAGGACAAAGACGGGCACGAGGTGAGCGCCAGTTTTGATTTACAGGAAAAAAATCCTCCATTAAAAATCCTTGGCTTAAAGGTCCAGTGTGTAGGATTTAGTGTCATCTAGTGGTGAAGTTGCAGATTTCTGTTTCCCTGTAGATAAAAAAGGCTCATTCTAAGGTAAACAAAACAATTCATTCCTACACACTGGACCTTTAAGTCGCAAAAAACTAAAATCAGAGGAAAATCCTTGTCCAAAACATCCAGATGCAGTTGTTTTTCGGCTCGTGCAAACACGTGCTTATATGGAGCACTTAGCAGCATTTTCTTTGCCCTGTGTTTCCACCTCATTGGGAGGAAATTACCAAAGAAGTGATAGGAATCAGTTTGTGTTGCTGGTATGAACACACATTTCTCTGTGCCGGCAGGCTTGAAACTGCACAAGTGGTCCGTGCAGGTGCTGGTGAAGACTACTGCATATGTGAAAAGAGTGTGACACCAAAGGGAGCAAAATAAAAGTTGGGGACCAGACAATCTTTTTTTTGATTGGCTACATCCTGCCCGTTCAGTAATGATACAATTGAAGTATGTAAACCTAGGACCCCCACATAAAAGTATGAACCTGAAAATTAGTACAATATGACCTCTTTAAATTTCCTACAGTTACGTGCCAATCTGAGCCTGCTTTCTTTGATGTTCAGTAGAATCCAACTAACTGAATTGTTGGTTAATGCTGCATTCCTCAACTCAAAAAACAGCGACAAATTTCTGGGCTCCTACAAGAAAAAGTACCATTGAACGCCACTCGAAAACCAAAATCACCACCTTTAAACTCAAATTCATCTGCCCCGACTTCACCAGGGACAAGTTTTAGGTTAACTTTTGATGTTGTGTGCCCGGAACGTTTAAAAGGTCAGAAGTTGGAAATTTCATGGACATTGACTGGAACACCGTATTAGAAACTGGGATGGTAGTCATGAGGGGAGTAGAGGTCGGAATAGAGGATCACATCATGATCAGTGATTCCGAATGGTTTAATGATATTCCCTCTACTTTTCCAGTCCCACACCCCTTTTTGATTTAGTTACCATGGACTCATCCAGTGTGTGTGTGTGTGTGTGTGTGTCAGCAGTGAAAGTTTATTTTAGTGACTCTGCAAATGTGTAATCTCACCATTATGTGTGCGTATGTGTGAGGAAAAAAAAGTGTGTTTTGGCTGGTTTGAGCACAGATGGAAGTGTGTTTTTGTTGTCTCGTGTGTATACATGTGAATCGTCTCCAACACTGACGTGTGCGCGCGTTTTTTTTCCCCTTCACGACTCCAGTATCTGTATCTGAGATCGTGACAGGAAGTCTGAGCGTTTCACACATCAATACTTTCAGCCGTTTGTGGCTCCCGTCGTCCCCTTTGGGACTGGGAGTGGAGAGGGAGGAAACTGGGATAGAATCAGAAAAATGAATTTATCTCTAAAAAAAGCTGTCCGAGCTCTGAGGGGATGGCTGCTAATTGTGTCACAGGATGCACATCATCACCCAACCCTGGTAGAAACAGATTCAGGCGTCATACACTCCAACACCTTCGGTGTTAACAAACCCTATGTGAGAAAATGACAAAAACAGGGAGGGGAGATGTGGCAAGAGAGACACAATGTTGGAGGGAGAGGCGAGAAAATCAACATGGAGGATGACGGAGGAGACGTTAATGGGAACTGGAGAGAAGACGAGTCAGGAGGGAGCAGAGGAAATGTCTGCGAGGAGCGTGTAAATGCGCCAAAACATTATGATGTCATTTCTACAGTGCTTTTCAGGACTTTTGAAAAATATTCTCCCCATTAGGGAAGAACACAGTTGTGTGAATAAAACTTTAAAACATCACCTCTTCTGCGAACATTGCTGCCTGAGCCACGTCTGATTTTAATCAGCAATGGTTGTTGTTTTGAAGACAACAACTCCCATGATCCCACGCTACTTATGTCTTTTGTGTTGTTTTGATAGAAAGACCCCTTAATTCTCTCCATTCCTTTTCTGTGGTTGTCAATGTTAGTCCGTCAGTTGGTCCACCGCTTTGGCCAAGACTGAAATATCGCAACAGCTATTAGATTGCCATGAGATTTCGTACGGACATTCGTACGGGATGAATTCTACTGGCTTTGATGATCCCCTGACTTTTCATCTCGCACCACCAGCGGGACAAAGTTTTCACTAATTTGCGAAATATCTCAGCATCTACTTGATGGATTGGCACAAAATGTTATAGAGACATGAGTCCCAATGACTTCGGTGATCCTCTGACTTGTTCTTTAGCACATTTGTGGTTTTGATTAAAACATCTCCAAATCTATTGGATGGATTTCTGTGAGCTGTACTTTTGTGTTTCTGAATCCAAAACTGTCTGTTTCTCCAAACACAGATCACAGGGAACAAGATGACGTCTCTGAACCTCGCCACCATCTTCGGCCCCAACCTGCTCCACAAGCAGAAGAGCTCAGACAAGGAGTTCAGCGTCCAGAGCTCGGCCAGGGCCGAGGAGAGCACCGCCGTCATCGCCGTGCTGCAGAGGATGATCGCCAGCTACCAGACCCTCTTCATGGTCAGTCATTCAGCATGTGTCTTTCCCTCTTTCATCCTTTCACTCTCCCACTAAACACACACACAGTCTCACATTCAATCATGCACTATTTCCCTCTCACATTCTTGTGTAGGCTTAAGGTAAGACAATCCCTCCTGGCTTAGCAGACAATGGTTGTGTCTTTGTTAATGCTAACAGAGGAAGGTGAGAGAAAACAAAGAGAGTGCAAGATGACAGATGGATCTGTGTTTGGTCAAAGTTGTATCGGAATTCTTGTCAGTAGATATAAAAAATAAAGTCATATTTCGCAAGTTAGCCGACAATAACATCAGGAACTTTTCACCGAGATTCTTGAACTTGTTCTTTCCAAAATAAAAGCAGAAAATCGAAGCATGAAATCCTTCATGTGGTGTCAGAAGAGGTCATGATTTCACACGGATTAGTGCCTCATCAGTTGCTTTTGTTCCTCTGTTCCTCAAACAGTGCAGACAGGCAGTTCAGGTCATTTCGGGTCCGAAACCTTAAACCGTGATGTTTTGTAATCTGCCACTGCTGTTCCGCTGAGGCTTACATTCCTGCAGTAAGCCAATGAAGAGCTATTAATCACACGTAGTGAATTGGTACTGACTTGCTCAGTCTTGGTGAGTAAAAACAGATTCGTACGGAGCTCCATGAATGACATCTGAAAGTTGTTTCGTAACATGCTTAGATCTGAATCTGGCAACCTTTACTAATGGGGCATCTGGGTATGAGAATTATTGGTGGAGAGTGGGTGTTTGGGCTTTATAATCCACATAATGAGCATAAAATTCTGATAATTACCTGGAGATTAGATCAAGTAGTGTTCTGGAAATGGCAGACATTCAACTGTCTTATTGTTTCTTGAACAAGCAGTAAACCGCTTATTTTTGAGTGAGGATGAATAAGAAGGTAGAGCTGAAAAGATGTTTGATGTATTGTCATTGTCAGCCAGTCCTCACCATGAAAATGGCCGTTCGGTTGGTTGTGTCAGCAGCCTATTGCAAACCATATTTACGTTTATTGTTAGGTCGCGAACTCTAGTGGATGTGCTAATTATGACGGGAGCGAAGGAGGAAGTCTGGTGACCGAGTATAAAGAGTGAGGAAGTCCGCATATGGTGGAAGGTTGGGGTTGATGGACAATTCAAACCCAGGTTCTCTCAGGAGACCTCTGTTTGTTCGTGTTCCGCATGAAACCAAATGTCAGTGTAGCGATTGTAGATTCACGTAACACATTTAAACAAAATCAGGCATGTAACATAACTTAGTGTGCTCATTTTAAGTCAAACCATAATCTTTTCCTAAACCTAACCAAGTAGTTTTAGTGCCCGAACCTAACCTAACCAAACCAAGTACATTTACCCAAGTACTGTCCTTAGTACAACTTTGAGGTACTTGTACTTTACTTGAGCATTTCAATTTTCTGCTACGTTATACTTCCACTCCACTACATGACTTTTGGGTACTTTATACGACAATGGTGACAGTGAAGGTCCGGTACAACGGTCACTGGTACTCTCTAATGGTCATATAGGCTATGTTGTTTTGGTAGTCATCAGCAAACAACCCATCTAATTTCAAAGGCATTTCTTTTTCGATACCTTAAATAGAAAAAAATCCTCATTATTAACTCAAACCATACTTTGTTAATAGTTATCATGTTTTTTAGGTGCCCCCTGATCTGCAAAATGAGGTTCTGATGAGTCTGTTGGAGACAGATCCAGATGTGGTGGACTACCTCCTGAGGAGAAAAGCATCACAGTGAGTTACACGACTTGTTCACATGCATAAGGTCAGCCGTTTGTCCTTTTTTTTTAATCCTCATTTTCATCTGTAATCACCCACAGGAGTCCAGACCTGCTACAGACAGAGGAGCCCTTCACTCTGAGCGAGCGCCGTTCCTCCAGCGACTCCAACAAGGCGTCCAGCGGTGAGGTGTCCCCATATGACAACAACTCCCCGGTCCTGAGCGAGAGGAGAGGAGAACCAGGAAGCCCGGGCAGCGAGCAGCTCTTCCGTGTCCCAGAACAGTACAGTCTGGTGGGGCAGGTGGCCGGCTGGAGTAGAGAGTCTGGAGCTGACACTTGGGGTTCCAAAGGTGAACCTATGACATGATTCTCTGGCCTCTTTTCCACCAAATTAGCTGCGGTTCTTGAAATGTTTGTCTTCAAGATTTTTTGAACCTTGGTTTCCACCAGTTTTGAGTTAGGTTGTACCGCAAGTCAAGGAAAACCTACTCCATTTGGTTCCAACTGGGAACCAATTTTGTTTCGGGTTCCATAGTTATATTGGATGAAATTGCTCCGAATGGTTCAAAATAAGGTGCATGAACTGGAATGAAGCCGGTTCCATGTTGGTGGAAAAGGGGTCTCAATGACAGATAGTTAGATTTTTACTTACTGTATCCATACAACATCAATTTCTCTCATTTTTGGCTTTTGATTTTCAACGTTGGTGGATTTAAAAGTGATACAGAAGAGGAAGAATTATGAAGAAGCGCGTTTGTTCATATTCTGTGATGTTTCTTTCATGTGTAACTGAGTTTGGAGAGGAATCTGACCCCTGTTTTGCTCCCTTCAGACGCTGTATCAGAGGAGCATACTAACATTTGGGGGACGTGGCACAGCACTCTGAAACCAACACTCAACGACCAACCATACGCAGGTAAACAGTTTTCTATCACTCCAGGCAGTCTGCACCTTTGTTCCCAGTGGTTAATGAGCCGGAGCAGTAAGAGCTTAACACCTGCTGCTGGTTATTAACTATGAGGGCAGAACAGAAACCTGAGGGACACTCAAAATCAAGGACTAGCTTCAGTAACCACCTCAGTTTCTGCCTGTTTTTTTTAATTAAATTTGAGCCACCTAATTAGGAGCTGATTTACACGTGTGATGCCAGGTGAATGCATTCAATTAATTAACAAGCTGAGAGGACAGAAAATGATCAGTACTTTATCACAGGATGCAACAGCTGCAATAGTTCAGTGATCATGCAACTTTAATCTTTTCATTGAAGATGCAACAAGACCTGCCAAAATATGTTTTGGAGCATTTCTTTGAACATTTTTCTGTCAATCCCTAATCTCTATAAAGAAATCTATATAGAAAAGAAGAATCTGTCGGCAAGGGACAAGATTTTGGTGTCAGAAGTGTTCTGGTTTCCATTTGTAGTCCTTTTGTAGCAGTGTTGACCAATCACATTGGAGCAGACCTTGGCCAAAATGGAATCTTGGAACCCAACGACGATCTCAACTCCTGGTCCATCCTCGCCTCTCAAGTTGCTACTTGATGTCACCCAGTGGCTAAGCTGCATTGTGGGTAATGAAGGCGCCATGTTTTGAAAAAGAAGAAGAATGAGCTGAATATGTGATCTCTGGTTCTGCTGTATCAATTTTGATCATTTGTGTGCAGTGCTAGACCAGTGGACTGCTTTTCAAAACATTGTGCCTACATTACCCACAATGCAACTTAGCCACTGAATGACATCACTGGGGTCAATTTATCAGATGACATGCAGAGCCAAAAAATGGTGGCATTGGTGGAGTTACCCTTTAAATTTGACTGATGTAGTTGACGTTCTGTTTTCCAGGTTCCCAAGGCAACATGTCAGAAGGAAGCTCCCGCAGCTCACAGGAAGGTCTTGATGGACTCCACGCCGATGGCAGGCAGCAGGCAACGCTCCAACGGACCCAAACGGCGCCTGGCATCACCGAGTGCAGGCCCCACCCGCCGGTCACCAGGGTGTGTACCAGCTCTCATGTGGAGAGCGGACAGCCACGCCTCAACATCAAGCCCTCTTTGATGTCAAACCTCAACAGCACGCAAGGTCTCCATCGGGCAAGTGGACTTAACCCGAACTCCAGGCCTCAAGGCGGGGCGAACACTGGTGACGGTGGCTCTGCTGCGCTCAACGACGGCCACAGCCCTCCACCGTATAGTGCTCACCATCGACTGGCTAGTTCCCAAAGTTCACCTCAGCTCGCGACGGCTCAGCGGCCCCCTCTGCAGCACGGGAGGCTGAGTGCGGTGCAGAGTAACTCGGCCTCGACGACGGACGGCGGGATGGTGCCACATAGCCCGGAGTGGCAGGACTGGCAGAGGGACCGGTGGCAGATCTGGCAGCTGCTGTCCTCGGACAATGCCGACGCACTGCCTGAAACTCTGGTGTGATCTCAGACCATGGACTCCAGCAGAGATTCTGCAATGGCGTGATCAAACCCCCTCCAATGACAATCACTCCTTACCCCTACCTTCAAGTTTCTCATGCCTTTCATCCTCTCATCTGTACTTTCTCCTGCATCTTAGCGCCCTGGCGTTGTTGTTTACGTGCGCAGCTGCTGCCTTATGCAGACTTTTACATCCAAGAGCCACTAGTATTTCCTGTTTAGTACGGATGTTAAAAAGTTGCTTTTGTTCCTTGCTCATTTTTTGCCCACAAGAAATACCTCAAAAAACCCTATCCTTTCAACACTCTTCAGAATGTTACCATGACTAATCTCAATGGAGAACAATAGGAAAGCATTTGTTCCTTTCGTTTGTTATATTTTCATTTCATCATTTTTAATTTTTTAAGACTTTTTCAGCATACAGACACTAAGATGTACGTATTAGTAACTGCTGCTAAGTGTAGAGTTTGTGTGTGTGCGTACTGGTAATGTAGTTCAGCCACATCTGTCGAAAAAAAGATCAAATGTTGAGTTACGTTTCAATATCAAAGTATGTATGGCTGTATATATACAAACTGTTGAGAAACATACATAACCAATATATATGTAAATTGACATGTAAAGTATATAATTTGCCAATCTACTCAAAGTAAGTCGGCCCTTTAACTGGCAGTCTAAATGGTGGTGTTTGTCGGACTGCTGTTCTCGTCTTTAATATTGAATGTAAAATTCTTCACTTACGGCAAAATGCTTCGACCTAATTATAAAAGCACTCGGCTGTAAGTTTGCTTACATGTGCTCTCGCCACCTGCTGCAGCGCAGGAACAGTGTGCCAAAGTCTCTTTCTTTTACTTCAAGGTATTTATCTTACAGTCACTTCATCCAGTTTCAGTTTCTAAAAAAGACAGCTTGGATAGAGCGTGATAGCTTGGAATTTCAGCATAGCAGTACAAGAATAAGGAGGCTCATTCTGATTTTAACCCCAGGATGGTTTATATTTTGGACTATTTCATGATGACACTTACACAAATTAAGATAAAGGAAGATTGAGACGTAGTTATAAGTATTGAAATGTCCAAAATGGTTTTAAATTGGTTTAAAACAATGCATAAAACAAGGAAGAGTTCACCCAAAAATTTAATTCAGTGATCGGTGCACAAGCTTGAGGGTGTAAGTAACAGCTTTTCAAACCACCTTAGGTTGTCTCTGGGCTTTTAGAGACTTCTATCACGCTGGAGGAGCTGTGTGAAGCCATTTTGTGTTTATTTTCAGTGGGTTTTTTTAAGTTTTTAAACAAGTCCCCATCTATTTTAGTTGTTTAGCAGAACGCTGCAATGCTGTTCTACTGTGAAGCTCCAGAAGTGTTTCATGGACTACATCAGCACGGAAGTGAGCAGATTAAGACTGAATTTTCATTTTCGGGTGAACCTTTCCTTTAAGGTTGACAATATGCCAAATATCATTCAACTCCTACTCTTGTGTAATCATGTCTGGAGGCCAGAGGTGAAGAATTTTGAGAATCTGGAAAACAGTGTCACATGTTTAAATGTATTGTAATTGGATGCATAAAATGTTTTCTCATATCACAAGTCCTGTGCATTACATCTCCTGAGATGTTAAAAATCGAGAATCATCTGAACGTATCATTTGATCTAAATCTGGTTGCAACAGAACAAAATACAGTCAATACACTACAGTCTGGAACTTCATTTCCCATGTTTGAAGTTCAGATTCACAGTATGAATTAAAGTATGCACTTAGCTAAGATCATTACCTGATCCATGGTTCATGACAACACAATAAAATATAACACAGTCACATGTATGACCTCTCACACAAGACTGAATACTCCCAATGTCTGACTCATTCCCTGTCTAATAGGCTTGATGAATTTTCTAGTAATCATTAAAATTCCTAAAAAAAATTGATTATTCTACTGAGGTGCTGGAAAAAAGTTTGTTCGTATATTTTCTCATTTCAACTCCAGTGTTGTAGCTGTTCAGGCGAAGGAAGGGAAAAAACAACCCTTTTTGAACACAACCTGTCCAAATCCTCTCAAATGTCAGTCAAGTGGGTATTTGCTGGCAAATATTTCACATTTTCTCAAGTTATGGTGTAATATTTGCTCGTTTGCAGCCTCTTCAATCTGTCCATGTGTAATTTCCTTTCATTTGTTTTGTCACTTGTGGGGGATTTTGAGAAGGGAGCCTCACAAGTGCAAGAAGTGGAAGGATCCTGGTAAGGGGTTGTGGCGCCATCTATTGTCAGACCATGTGCATTGTGCATGTTGCTGCCTGCCACAGTTCACTGTTTGATCTATCTGTGCTCAGTTTAGAAACCAGTCAGCTTGTGATTATAAGCACCTTTTTGTGAAAAATGCGTGAGGAAAAATAAAACGTGCCATAGGTGTTGCTCTTAAAAGCTCCTTCTCCATGCATTGCTCAATGTTCATATTTTGTTAAATTCTTTTGTATTACCTTGTTTTCTGTTGAGTGTTGTAATATATAAATACAATATAACGATTTTTATTCAAAGGGGGGAAAGAAGAAACACAGGAGAGAGAATAATCCTAACGGTCCTAGCTTTGTCTCCCCAAAAAACGAGATCCTGTTCGTCTTGTTGACGTCACTATGAAACTAAGAGAAACTTAGTGTTCTGGTGTTTGTTGTTGATATTTGTGGTGGGGTTTACTGGGTCCAAGTTGTAATGGAATGTCTGGTAATTGCTTTTGTACTGCGTGTCATCAATATGCTACAATGGAATTAAATATGATAAAGTTTACACCTGCTTCCTCAGTGCTTTGGACAAAATTCATTGAACCAGTTTGGATAAAGCAGTACAGTATGTCACAATATAATAGATGATTGCACACTATTAGATACTTTATTGTAATAAGTTTCATGAATAATAAAGTATAGTTTGACATGCACTACACATACTGCTAGACATTTTGACTGGTGCAGGCAGTGAAGGCAGATTCTAAGGTTACCAGGGTGCTTTGTGCAGGGAAATAACAAGCTTGTAGCCAGTTAGCTTATGGTGTGACCCATTGTACTCTAAAAACGACCTTCCGACATGGAAAAGTGCAATGGAATCGCCATCCAAGGTCAAAATCCAAGTCAGAACGATCCGCCTAGCCCTTGCTCGCTGACATATTCACGGAAGACATCACAGCAGTATGGCGGAGCACATGATGAACAATTACTTTTAACTTCATCAATTTTTACTTTTACGTCATTTTCATTTTTATTTAGTTGATCTGTGCTCAATAGAAGAAGAGTTTGTGTGCCCTCGGCTGTTAAATCAGCTGCTACAGTTGCCTGTGAAGCTCACAGAGCACAGCGAGCGTCCATGTTTTTTCCGAGCAAATGCACTGGAGCGATTTTAGATTGGAAATAGGAAATAACGACTCAGAAAATTCCAACTTTTGACCTGCAATTGAACGCATCATTAGCATAATGACTGAAAGCCAGGTGAAGCAGCTAGTTCTTAGATATAATAATGTTTGCTTAAAAGTCAACCTACTAGCACCTCTAAAGCTCACCAATGAACATGTTATACTGAGTTTGGGAAGTCGCTCCAAACAACATAAAACATATTTACTTGGAATCTCAAATCTCACAAATGCCTTTTCAATAATAATGGGAAAAAAAAGAATCTTCAGTTATAATGAAACTTATATTTCTTCCCTTTACCTCCCTCCAAAGTCTCACAAATAAAATGAAATGGAAATAAAAAAAAATGTTAATAAAGGGGCTCTGGGGAAGATAAATCAAAGAAACATGCAGGCGCCAGGCTATGATTCCCACGAAGCATGGCCCCTCCTAGTGCATTTTTTGATAGTCAATCAAACAGGGTGCATAATACTCAAAATCCCCCTCAGTCAGAAAGAACAAAAGACAGCAAAGAAAGTTCAACAACGCCTAAACAGACCAGAGTTACTGGCTTAAGCCTTCACAAAAGGGCGCCAACACACTGAGGATTTAAATGCCCCAAGCTGTTCTCAGTCATTAATTAGGAGCCAGTCTCTACTCAACAGGTGCAACAGGTGATCTTAATATACTCCAATTAATCCAGAGGGACTTCGACATTCAGCTAAAATGAAAAGATAGCAAGCACCAGATAATAGGACTGCAGCACTGCAACCAAGGAAGCCAAAAACAGGAACGGTCATTACATCACTGAATCTCACTAAAACTTGACATATCTACATTGTATGACCTCTGGTGAAGAAATGCCTCCATGAAATGAAAGACCACACTTCAGAGAGAGGGTTAACTTCCCATTTTACACCTTTGTGGACTCCTGTTAGTTATTTCCTGCCCCTGAGCCTTGCAGGAAAGCCATGGTGGAACTACCAACACGACCAATGTTAATAGTCCCACAATACTGTACTATATGTAGGCCCGATCATGATGTGTTGCCATGTGGGGTGTGTGACAGTACACTATAATCAGATATCCTGACATCCTGCCACCAAGCTGTCCATCAGCTGTCACACACTGTTCAAACTCACTCAGATCACATGCCTGTCGCACCCTGAAGCACACTCCCTGCATTATTTATACACTTATTACTCGCAGACATACGTGTTGATGTGGATGTGTGCTTAATAATGACTGTTCACCATATTCAAAAAAAAAGATACCACAGCTGTTAGCTGGGTTAGTTACAGTAATGGTGCTTTTTATCTCATAAAGGAAGTGTCAGTGTCGATTATCTTCAGCCGGCAGAACAAGTGCCAATCATTTCCACTGCAGGAGCTCACTTTCTGTTTTTTTAAATGAGCAGCGTGTTCAGTTCTTTCACACACTACATATCAAAGGTCCAAAGTTCGGTACTTTTTAAGATCCCGAGGAGACGTGAATTACCACAAGTCCTGGGTGTGTCTGCCTGCAGTAGTTCAGGGATAGCTGGGAGACTTTTTGACAGTGGGTGGCCCCGCCATTGTTGTTTATGTGGTGTGTGGTCATGGTGTGTCATCATTTCCTTAGTGGTCCACTGAAGGAATGAGGAGGTAAGGAGGTAATCCAAACTAAAGGGGTTACACAAACTCGTACATTTCAAAGAGCTGTTAGTAACACTTGAAAACAGAAGATATAGTCCACTGGTTCTGTTTGTGTGTCTTGCATCAATTATTTTGGCAGCCTTTAGCTTCAATAAGAGATCTAAGCGACATATAGAGACTGCTGATAATTAGGAGGGAGGAGATGACGTCACGGTCCTGACCGTTCTGTCTTCTTATATATGTGTTGTGAGCCATGCTCCCAGTGCTTCATCAGTTTGTACTTTATTTTATTTTTGTATGTTATTATTTCCTGGATCTGCCCCAGCCTGCTTTTTGTGTTTTTTACCGCCTGCCTTTTTGTTTCTTGCATTTTGTTTTTGGGACTTTTTGGATGACAGCTTACTTTATTAAAGCTCACCGTTTGTTCTGTTACCTGCCTGCCTTTCTGTGTTTTTGCATTTGGGTCCTATTTTCATAACTGTGACACACGAAGGCTCTCCTATGAGCCAGCAGAACAGTGACAAAAGCGACATGAGGGACTCTAATATTCCACTAATAATCTGAATAATAGCCCAATCTGAATAAAAATGCCTCTTGTAACCACCTAAATTGGAAGAGACTCATCTGATCCGGCCTGATCTGAATGAATTTTCAATCAGCTTCAGGAGAGGTTGTGAACATAAATGTTTAGTCTTATCGTTTCTCTCTGGTTGGAATAAATACATTTTTTCTGCACATGGCTTGATGTGTTTTAAAAGATGAACGAAGCCGGGATCTACCGAACCCGAAATGCAACTATTGCTCCCAGGACGTGTATATGGATGGAGCGAATGAATGAATGAATAAATTAATAAATCAATTACATTTTCTCAATAAAGTTGGACAAAAACACGTCTTATTCTTTTTATTCTGGTGGATCCACTTTGCACACGTCAAAAAAGTTCAATTCTGATTAAATGCTTTGGATGATGCAAACGCACATCTTACCTAATCACTTCATTTACCGTCAACATAATGTTTGAATCTCCAATCAGAATGATTTCAATCAGATTGAAGGGATTCTGCCCATGTTACCACCTATCAAGAGCGATATGTCACTCTCCTGCCTCTGGGCTGTGATGCGAAGACGACAGACAAAGAAAAAAAACTGCGAGTCACTCGACTGTAAATGTCAAAGCGAGGCGCGAGACGGCAGTTTCAAAGTCTCACCCTCGAAAACTTGACTTGAAGGGGGAGTAGAGGTTGAGCTGGAGTGCGTGAACCCCTTTATTACACCTGAAAAATACATGACTGCGTGTGAAGTGGCGCGAAGAATGGAGTCGATAGTTCTGGTGAGCAGTGGGGAAGTGTCAGACGGTCAGATGAGTCATCTCTTAAGAGGCAGAAAAGTGTTTGCAGGGCTCGGGCCGGTCAACAAGTCTGAGAGATTTTGTTTACTACAGAGAAGATGTTGTGTGCCTATTCTGTTGCCTTTTCTATGGAAATCAAAACACCAAATATTCCAAAAGACCTCCAAAAATTGCAAACCACGGCCTCATGCAACTGTTACGGTGGTCTGTGGTCACTATTAACTCTATTAATGTTTGTGGTTTCTTCATTTTCTTGATTATTTTTCATTCCTCGACAAGCTTCCCATAATTAAATGTGTCAGTAATGCTGAGAAAAAAGCATTTTACAGCCCTGAAGTGTTTAGTGTAACGTCACATTTCCACCACTAGAGGTCGGCCAAGAGCCTTGCATAGCTTTTTGAAAGCAGACACAGATTTTGAGATGCTTTATTTCTGAAATGAACTCCCTTTTTCTCTTTCTTCATTGCACACAGCTGATAAGGAATGAATTACCCAAATCTAGTTACAGAAGGTGTCATGTCGGGGCTATAACCGAGGAATAAGTGTTGTAATGTTAATGTTTTGTGATGGAGGGAAAAAGAGATGAAGATGTCATTGCTTTTGGTTTTTAATTCTCCTTAGAGCCGCCTGATGGCACATTAAATCACCTTACACACCTCCAGAGAAGTGAAATTAACTGCGAGCGCGCCATTATGGACACATTGGAAGAGGTAATGGATGAGCGTTCGGGCATCTAACTCCTGAGCGTGTGACTGACAGATGGGAGCGAGCTAATAATTGAAATAGAGATAATGTGCGGCACGGACACTTTGCTTTCTCTCATTCCTCGTAATGCACTCGGGGGGGAATAATGAGAGGAAAGTCGATTTAACCATTCTCTCACTCGCAGCTTATCAGAGTGCCGATCAACGCTGACCAAGTCTGGAAACTTTGGGAAAGTAATTAGAATCTTTTCACGCGTCTTTTCGATCCGCCGGAGCGACCCGAGGACCTTTCATTAGTCAGATTTGTCTCCTCTTTTTGTCAGATCTTCCCTCTCCTGCTGCATTTTGGTGGGAAACACTCTCTCGTTCGAGCGTCCGCCGCTTACAAACACCAATTAAAAGCTGCATTTTGTGACGTTGTGAAATGAGCATGTCATGTTCTGCTCAAAGAGGTTCCGTGGCAGTTTGTTTCAGATACCGCACTCTTTTTTTCTTTTGTGCCCCCTTTTGCATCGGGTTTCTGGAAGGCAGCCGAATTTTAAATAGAATTTTGCCGACCATGACAACAAAACAAAGCTGCTTTATTTCAGCGGCTAATGACTTGGCCCGGAGTAACGTTATCCAGTTGGCCAAGCAAGAAGACGATTTGCCAGAAAAATACACATGCATGAACTCATCTACACAGAGACACTTGTAACTGATAAGAACTCAGTCCCCACTCCTAGATGAGACTTAAGAACGCATGTCGGCAAACAACATGTAGATATCCGATTGTTTTATCTCATTTTGAAGGAGGCGTGTGAGGCAGCGCGCGTTTTAGTCCCCCGATGCTTTTTTTCTTCTGCCCACACATGCCGAAGCACACAGTCAACACTCCTGAAAGGAATTTGTACCCACAAGGTCCTCATTAGCAGGCACAGTCGGTTCGTTCTCGTCATGCGGTCCAAACACTGGGCCCGAGGATGAAAATGTGAGGAAGCGGGAAGGATCTCTGACCTGAATTAACCCATCTGTAAATCATTGTTGAATACAATCACATCGCTGCCTGAGAAAATGTAAAAGATCATCACACAGCTACGGTACATCCTCTATCATGCATGGAGAGACGACAACCAACAGAGGGCTCAACAGCCTCCACTCAGGCTGCAGTCTCCTGTAAACTCAACACAAGATGAAAGATGCTCCCTGTTTCAGACGACTGTGGGAAGATTCCTTTTATTCAAGTATTTGTAGCTCATTAGAAAGATTAGAAGAACATCCTATCACAGTGTTAAAGGTCAGGACTGCTGTTCTTAAAGGGCAACTCCACCACTTTTACACTTTTAGGATCTTAGGAGGCACTACTGCATACGTGAAATAAGTAGTATAAAGTCTTTCGTGGCTTCGGAGGAAGCTGACTGTAATCTGTGTTGCATTGTGGGTAATGTAGGCGCCATATTTTGAAAAGCAGTCCCCTGTCCTCCCCTCATTATGGATTGTTTGAAAACAAATTATTAAAATTGATGCAGCAGACCAAGAGATATCGCTTTTTCCTCCAATGCATTTGTCTTCATACATTACCCACAATGCAACTTGATTTATAATAAAATAAATATATGTTTTTTCACACATATAGTAGTACTCCCCGAGACCTGTAAACACACTTTAATGTGTAAAATCTGCGGTGTTACCCTTTAAAGGAAAAAAGACGAGCCAACAATGTGTTCGTCCGTCCCACAGTGCTTTCACTGGCAACATATATTTATATATATATTCATATATTTTTAAATGGGGCATAAACATATTGTTTCATTGTAAAACGAGGGCTCATAATTTGTATTTACATAAGCAGGAAGGACAACAATGAAGCCTCAGAGCACAGATGAGTCAGCCACATGGCCAATACTTGTTATAGGTCAAGTTCATTGTTGGTTATGTTGCTTGATCTGCTCATCATTTTCTACTTTGCCTGCACCCTGACTTTCAAACAAATTTCATGAAGTCCTGTAATCTACTGTAGCTTCTGAGATAAGGACTTAAAGGGGCACTACGCAGTTTTGAAGAAATTAAAACTTAGAATTTGAATATTTAGAATTTTTATGAGGTAACGATACAAACTCAGAAATATACATTTTTTTACCCCATAATTACATGGAAGGAAAATAAGGTCCAAGAAAACTTCAAGCAAGAAAGGTGGCAGGGTCCACCACATATAAACAAAGTAAAACAGTATGAAATTGTGTTGTCCTTTAAGATCAGTTTGTTTATTCAGTTTATTCCGTCATGAAAACAAAGAGTTTGTTTATTTAGTATGTTTAGGCATCAAAAAATCCTTCAATGATTATTAAAATTTCTTCCCCAAAACTACACAGTGCCTCAGTGGTGGAATGCAATGAATGTCACCTAAAGATTACAGGCTGTGTGGACACAGAAACCCCTAAAAATGAGGAGAATTTTCCCCAAAATTGAATATTTCCTGCTTGTACTCCTTGTATCAAACAAAAAAAATGCTGCTGAAGATCAGAAGAAAGGCTTTAAAAACCACTAAACTATGATCTAATGACGGTAACATTTAAATGTTTTTCCAAAGAGCAGATGAGTCAAGATGACTGGGCTGACAAATGCCAAATAACTTGAAAAAAACCCAACAACAACTGTTCCACATGGACTTTGGCTAATCTTCACACAAGACCTGTGTACAGTGAGGTAACTGTAGAAAAGCTTTATTCTTACCAGTGTGTGTTCATTATCATCATGTGTGACTGCTGTAGCCACGTGACAGGAGGACACTGTCCAACCAACCATGACATATGCTGATCTGCCCTCAGGAGCGGAAATACGTGTTCGCACACACACATCCGACACCCACACACACAGCCTTTTGTCAGCAGCTTAGTTTCGTAGAAAATAATGGGCCAATCCATTGACCACATGGCCCAGTTCCATTAGAGAACACCGACAGATAAACTGTCACAGTTAATCTGTTGTTTCCATCCATCTGGGTTTCCATCAAGGTTGTGCTTGGTCTTGTGTGTTCACACTAGAACATTCTGCATCTGAGCAGTACAGAGCTGGAAAAACAGATTCGGCGCTGCTTCATCCACTGAAACGTTGACCCCCCTCACACACATTAAAAAGAAAACAGCCTCAAGACATTTTCATCGCTCAGAGATTCTGATCTCACTACAGAGATGTTGCCAACAGACCTCTCAGTGCTCGCAGATCCACTGTTCCAGGTCATTTAAATATACCAGGCACAGGTGCAATCAATGAGCACTCAGCAGAAAGAGGAGGCACAACTGCTGTAAGTGGATCTAAGTGGACAAACAGAGGACAAAAAGACAAAGATTAAATAAATGAAAACATCGCGGTTATGGAAAACCATGATTAAGGTGAGGAAAAAGAAATGACATTATTTTTTATACAAATCTAAAGTTGATCGCTACAGCAAATCATTGATCAGTGTCAAGGGCATTGATCTGCCAAGCCAGTGACCACTGTTCAAGACTGTGTTTCAACATTTGTAAATGTGTTTTTTGGCGACAAAAACAGATATTTTAGATAAGATGTATGTATTTAAATGTATAAGATGTATGGCTTAGCGTGATCTTTTCCTGACCCTAACCAAGGGGTTTTTGTGCCTAAGCTTAACCAGCCTTATGCAAAGTGTTACAACAATAAAACTGAACCTAAAGAAATATATATAAGTAAAATGAAAGAAATGTTATGTTTCATCCTATCCATAGTTTGTTGATACGTAGAGTGCCAACATTTATTTTGGTGATTAGGCTGTTTGATGCTACAGTCTAGTAGCTTAACATGGCTAATGTTAGCTAACGTTAAATACATCTCTGTAGCCTTTTGCTGATTTTATGACTTTTGACATTGGAAATGGTAGTTTGATGATAGTTAAAGTTGTATAGTCTCAATTTAATGTATGCATAATGTTAGAAATCATTTTTCTTGTGATTACAGTAAAAAAAAATGTAATTAATTGCAACATTAATTAAAAAAAAACATAATTAGGACAAGGCACATGTCCCTCAGTGCAATCTAAAGCAATGATTGGAAACTGTTGTTTGCTCCAGTGAAAAACTACACGATGTTGAGTGGCCTTCGGCACACAGCACATGTAACACCTCTATACACAACACACGAGCATATGTAGAGACTACATTTGGCCATATGTGAAGGACATCACACTGACACTGCTGTCCTTGAAGACTGTAATTTCACTCTGTATCCTGTACATGTGTGTGCCTGGGGATTTATACTGTATGTATGTGTGCGTGTGGGAGCCAGAAAGTGAGACATCTTTGTTAGTCATTCATAAATGTGTGTGAATAAATCATAGTAGCTGAATAAAACATCTGATTCATAAATTGCAGATGAAGAGTTCACTTGTGGGGCTGTTTAATTAGACAGCAAAGTCAGCAGAGTTTAATATGTGTAGGGTTGCAGATGAGCACCATCATTTATAAGCCTTAAATATTACTAGCTTCAGCATCTGTGTGCATGTTTTATGGAGGTACATTTGGACTAACAGCTCATCAAAAGTAAGCTCGGATTTTCTTCTAGTTTACTGGCGCCACTGTTGCATGCTGTCACGTTTTTCCCACGGCACTTGAAGGCAACAAGATGCAACATTATGCTGCTGCATGCTGATGTTAGCAAAAGTGACACTGCTCGCAGTGGGCTTTCTATATATAGTAAATGAATTGATGTGCATGTGATTGCATCAACTTCTGCATCCTTTTAAGCCATTTTTTTGGTAATTTCCGAAAAAAATATCGCCGGGCTGTTTGGAGCACCCAATCTCCAAAAGGACCTTTTTTTTTGAAAATGTCTGTGAACTGAGCATCTGAGTGCGCTTTCAACGGATGAGCTTTCCAAGTGTGGATGCCAGCTGGATTTTTTCTGTCGAATCCTCTGCTGTGCTGTGTGCAGGGCTGTGATAGTGAGAAGATCCCGTCTGCAGCAAGCCTCTGGCACATCATCACAGCTGACCGTTTGGCTTTGATTTCGCATTGTGTCCCGCGATGCCGCTGTCCAAACAGATCTCAGCAGAGGTCACTTCACCTCTCCGACACCTGATGGCTTTTTGTGCTAAGAGGAAGCAGGGACTGGTGTCATGTTGATGCAACAGTATCACTGCTTCCTCTTGGTTTTCCCTTTGGTCGCACTGGGAGAGCTTGATTTCTCATGGGTGATACCTGTTCATAACCCCGGAAACTTTGCAAGACATTCGGCAGAAACTCATCGACTTACGCAGGTGTTGCTCTCGCTGTTGTGGGCTTGCAATGACATACTTTGCGAGGCCGAGCAGAGGGGAACAATCTTAAACTCTAAATTCCTCTTTGAGGTGAGACAGCGAGGAAGAAACAAAGGGCATGAAAGAGAAGGAGGAGGAACATTGATGCCTCAGCAGGCTCGCAGTGAAAGGTTCCCTCATGTCGTTTCATCCTTCTCTGTTCTCCCCTTGTCCTTGTCAGCGCAGCACACTCATCAGTATCTCACATCTTCAAAATCGGTGGTTTTGTCAGCATCTTTCGAAAGTGGTGACACTAAAGGACCCTTACAAGAATGAGTCATACTAGAGTTTTCTCATCTCGTACCTGTGTGATTGAGATTTGGTTAAGTTTAAACAACAAAAAGTAGGACTTTGGAAAATCTGGTCTCTGTTACTCAACCGCAGGTACTTTTTCTTCTTCCTCTTCAAAAAGAAAACAACTTTCAGAGGAATTGCTCTAATGCTTCATCTGCAAATTGTATTGCTTGTTGCTGTTAAGTGCCTGCTCAGGCCTGTGAGAAATGACCAATCAGAGCAGACTGGGCTTTCCAGGAGGGGGCCTTCAAGAGACAGGTGCTAAAACTGAGTGTTCAGACAGATGGTGAATAGAGTCTTCTGCAGCAATGGACAAAATGAGAAAAATTATGTTTTTATTGGTTAATATGGTAATAATTATTAACTAACACTTATTTGGTAAGAAAATGAGTGTTAGGTTACTGTTAATGAATCCCACTTGTCACATAATTTCCCTTAAATATTATAAAAACAGCTTTCTCCTCATAGAAATGGATAATTATGGATGTTAACATCTTTATCATTTATATACAAATATTTGTTGGAGCCTTAACTAACCCCTATTGAATGTTGACCAGAGATGTTTGTTATCAGTTCCTCAATGTTTATTATTGTATTAATAGCATCTTTATAAACGTGAACACCATTAGCAAATGATTACTAGATACATTAATAAACTGTAACTGTTAGTTATCTTATGTTATTTAATGTACCCATATATACCAATACTAGTTACAAGCCGGTTCAAGTCCCACTCGGACCAAAAAAAGTATGATGTGGACTTGTAATGGAGAATACTAGTTCACACATCCTGGGCATTGCCGAGGTGCCCTTGAGCAAGGCAACGACCCCTAACACTGCTCGTTGGGCGCCGTTGCAGATGGCTGCCCATTCACTAGTTCTCCTCTATACACTGTGTGTGTGTGGGTGTGCATGCGTGTGTAATGTGAGTGATAAAAAGAATTTCCCCTTGTGGGATTAAAAACAGTATAATAAAAAATAAATTAAAACTTTTACTGTATTGACAAACATCAATAGCATCTTTATAAATATTAAATAAAGTAAAAATACATACCTTAAATAACATGAACAGCATTAGTATCTATAAAGTGAGGTGTGAGGGTGTATATGTGTGTCCGACTGAACCAATTTGAGAGCGAGACTTTCAAACAGAAATGAGCTCCTAACTCCTGCTGGGCCTCACTTTAACAAAAATCAAAGATAAGGTTAAATTAAGCAACAGACTTGAGGACTAAAAATCCATCCTGACACATCTTTGAATTTACAAAACCCTCCTCTGGTCTCTCTCTTTATGTCTTTTAAAGTCACTTTGGGCGTTGCGATTGACATCCCCTGCCCTCATTCACTTATAATCAATGCGCAATCAGCTACGCATCTAATTCAGAGGCTATTTAGTGGCCACGTTTAGTGATGGTCTGGAGCAGAGATAATACACTGATTGAAGCTGAGTTATCCTCATCTCCTCAGTTTGGAACCTTGGCACGCACACGTTATTTAAAGTCCGTGCCTAATTATACGTTATGAAAAGACATTAGGGGAAACCTTCTTAAAGCCATGAAGCATTAAATGTCAAGTTCATTAAAAATCTGCTGCCAGTATTTGAGCCATTTTGTAATAACGGAGTTACGCTTATTGGATCCCCAAAGTTAGATTTAATGATGATTGGAGTACTCCTAAAAATAGATCTGTATTACTGATTTTGGATGGATATTAAATTTATGTTTTTTCACCATCTGCGAGTAAAATCACTGGAATCCCCATAGATGGAAACGGGTTTAGTTAAAAGTCCCAAGAAATTTTGTTTGCTGCACTTATTGATATTCGCTCAAACCGAGGGGTTTCTGGCAGGACTCGACTGTGAGATATGAGTCAGCGATGCATTATTCAACATGGTTAACATCATTAGGGATGGTAGGAGGCGACTCAAAGCACCACAGAGATTGGAGGACGGAGGGGCAGATGTTTTGAAAGGTTTTCTTATCTGAAGTTTAGTTTGGGAAAGTTGAATTCCCCTGTGTGTCTGAGTCAGAGAGGAGTGAATGAGTGAGGGATGAATAATGCAGGTCAGGAATCTATTGTTTGGTGAAGGCCCACTGCAGCCCAGAGCACAGCACAGGAGACTTTGTGAAATATTGATTCACCACTTAAAGGTTGTTGTGTGGATGCAGCCTGGGCTTGTAGAATGCGAACGGAGATTTTCATGTTCTTTTCTCGATCGACTAATAATCCTGAAGACATAGAGTAAACACTTTACGTTAGGTAAGCAAACCTCGAGTCTGATGTTGAACAAAGGCTCCTCAACACTTCAAAACAAGACATAGAGCCTATAAGTCTGGACGGAGAAATTGGGAATATTAAACGTTAGAGATTGAACAAATTTGATACTTAATGTAAGGCCACTTAACAGCATCTGTGCTCCATTTAAACTGGATCAGATTTACAGGTGGCCTTTTCTTACATATAACACCTTTAATGGCACAGAAGCCTGGAGGTGAAGGAAACTGTTGAGCACCATGCTAATAAAACCCAATGTTGAAGTTAGCAATCATCAAAACTGACAATTGACAAACTCCACCTGCTTTTAAAGAGCACAAAAGGTCCTTTATTTCAAGACATGTTTTCATAACTTGACAGAATGGCTGCATATTATCAACTAAACATATGTGGAACTATGTATTTGGAAGTCTGTGTATAAATTGGGTGGACAAAATATTAGAAACACCTCTCTATAATGCAACGCAAATCAACAGCATGACACACTCCAATGTGGCCATAAAGTTGAGCTTGACAATTAATTCCAACTTACTACAGAATAAAAGTTCTTGGAGAAAACTAGTAAGTGGACCCTGGTTTGAGAATCCAAACAGTTCAACAAAAACATTTGAACATATTGTATTATACTACATTAGTTTTGAGCTAGCTGTGGCCATAGTGGCTTAAAACTGCATTCCCTTTAATGGCCAGCAGGGCTACACTGGTTGCAAAAAGAAGTCAGACTGTATGTAAGCTTATGTGAAAACATACCTACTTCTCACTTTATTACCTCAGGGAACAATTTCCTAATAAGTTCATGGTCATAATCGCTAATTTCAAGTCTTTTTTAACATAGAATGATGTTCATTTAGTATATTATGGTCCAATTTAGAGTAAAATAGACGATTAAGCAGAGTATGCTATCATGGCAACTGTTGATCAGGATAGAGGCATAGCAATGCATTCTCATGGCAGCTCCACCCTCTTGTCCAAATATACGCTCTAATAAAATATTTTTAACAATGCCATATTATGTATCTGCATCAAAATGTGAAATATCGCACCTCTAACTACTACAAAAGGAAATGTCCAAGCAGAGAGGCTACAAGCCCTGAGTGAAGCACCTGTCGGCCTGAATTCACATGGATTTGTGCCTTGCTCGAGCAGTTGTGTGTGACAAAACAGTCCCCTCTTGCAGTTTGAAGATGGACTTCCCCCTGCTGGGTGAGCCAACAGCCGAGCTTTTCCCATGGGTGAGCGCGAACGTCAAGTGGCCCAGAACTCTCCGGGAGCAGCAGAGGAAGGCCAAGGGGACGAGTGGTATGGAAATGACAGATGACAGGGCAGGAGTGGAGGGAAAATGTGTGAAGGCAGGGAGAGGAGAGTGGAGAGGATGTGATAGGTGGGGGGGGGGAGGTTAAAAAGGAGGAATGAAAGGACATGAGGTGAAGAGAGGAGAAGTGATAGCAGTGCTATAATTATAGGATATGAGAACCTGGCTGTCACTTCCGCTCCTCTCTTAGAATGACACTACCTCGCTCCGCTACACCTCCTCCCTCCAGAGACTCTTCTCCTCTTTCAGGATGCTTTTCAGTAGCCTCATTGTAGTGATTCTCTCAGGATATAGTTGCACATTACACTCCTTCTGATGCTTCTCCTCTCCCTTCATCTTCTTAGTCTGCAACGATGGAAAACTTAACATATTCTGCTTTGATTGCACTGCAAATTTTTTCGGAAACAGCAATTTCATAATGCTAACAAGCATAAAGAGACGCTGATAACAAATCCACATTTGCTGCACCAAAAAAAAAAAAAAAAAAAAAAAAGCGTATGGCTCATGCTTATCGCCGCTGCGCTCCTCTATTTCTGCAACTCGATACTTTCCTCCTCCGTGTCATCCTCCGACACGTCCGCCAATTCCCCTATCAGAATAATCGTTCGCAATAACATCCACAATTAACATTTCAGCACATGCTGCTGAATTCACGGCTGGTTTGCAGGGGAAGTGTCTGCTTTGGCTTTTCTTCGGTGAGGGGAAACTTACTGACATTTTCATTGTCCCAAAGCCAGCAGGCCTCGTGTTTATGAAGCCTGAGGAAATTGCGCAAAAATGCACATGCCTGCTGTAAAAAATTTGACTGTGTGGGAATGTATTGAACTGATTCATACATACGGTGTATTATGAGCATGGTTCCATTTTTACAACAGGAAATGAGTCTGACAGAAAAGCACAGAGATGCCCACGCCATACACAGTGGGCATATTAATGTTTCATTGGCGGGCTGTGTGTCGTCTGTTCTCTACTTTTTCCGCCTTCTTTTCTCCGTCTTCTCCAACCTCCGCTTTTTCTTTAATTTTCCCTTTTCTCCACTCTCTCACTGAAGAAAAGAAAAGGATTCCTCATGAATTACTTAACTGTGAGGCATAGAAGCCACAGAAGCTTGTAATCTCCAATAGAGCTTTTTTGGTTATGGCACGTCTAACTTTACATGGGGTTTTCCCCTCTGGGATATGATCTCTTATATGATCCTTGCAGTTATTTTTAGCCGCTATAGTGCTGCGGCTATATAGGCGGCAAAGGCAGTCATCAAGTCTGTCAATCAAACACTTGGGTCCATGGGGAAATATTTCAACAGCTATTGGATGTACTGTCTTTCACTAAGCTTAACCTTGTTTGAGTAACCTGACCTTAACCACATCTTAACAACAGTCTATTTGTCAGAACCACAACCAGAACCTGGTTTTGGACATTGAAAAATGTCTTTTATCACAATCTGGGGTTTGCAAAATGGTCCAATATCAACGTTTTTCTTGCCATATCGTCTGGTGGTAGCAACGGTGGAGCCTAAGACCATCTGAATCCAGACCTTTGAATCCGTCCACTCCATCTAGCTGACTGTATCATCTAGCATTGGTGCATGAAACAGCAGTTTCCCGTCTGAAAAGGCAGACAATCCAATAAAATCCATGGAGGGGAATAATGATTAGCCAATCAGCACCGCAGGACCACTAACGCCATTATCAAGGCTGTGCGCTGGAACCAAGAAGTGGCGATAGTGACGACAGCTACGGACGAGATAGATGCTGCTTTTACATGGACACCACGTTTTGCTCCACTTCATTTTTAAAACCAGTATGTTGACATGGCCACGCGTCAGTGTCAACCTAAATTAGGTTGTCTTCTGGCACATACATTGGTCTCTAGTGATTGGTTAGGGAATATCGATTCAGAGTGAGTGGTGGCAATGCAAGACTGAAGACGAAAACAGAGTAACGAGTTGATAATTCAGTGTGTTACCAGGCAACTGAGGTTTACAAAGGTGAGCCGACTGACAATGCATAGTTGAACCCGACAGTTGAATAAATTATGTCTTTAACTGGCCACTACTGGCCGAACTTTCCCATTTTTTCCCTTCTTTTCAATCCAATTATAATTTTTCCTCTAGGGTTGAGCATGACAGCCTCATAAGGAAACTAGAGTGGCTGTAGTCTTGTTGTAAAACGTGTAATAGTTTGCAGAGTTGCACCTGCGCATTTAATTTTAATTTGACCCCTTTTTGATCTTCTCTGGGAGGCTTTCTTGTCTGTTATTGGAATCCAAATCCTCTGCAAAGACACAAACTAAGAAGACGAAAGGCTTTGGAATTGATGTTTCTCATAAATGTAGGACTGCATTTTCCCATAAATGCACTTATTGCGCACCTGTGCCGCTTTTTGTTTAAAGAGCAGGAATGAGGACTTTAGAGCTTTTGGCAGAGGATTTGCAAGGACAAGGTCAGCTAATGTGAAGATGAAACTCTGCAGCTACAGAAGCGCAACTGCAGTCAAGTTGTTTATCACCTGCATTGTAAAACAGCAATCTTCTTTTTGGCAACTAATGACCCGGGGAGGATTTTTAGCGAGATGACTAATGGCTGCTGATCTCCTAGGCCAGGTCGTTATTTGTTTACAGCGATTTTACAAATGTCCCAGAATTAATGTCTTGACATTAAAATTGTATGTGCGGCACCATAACAGTTACGATTTATGTGAACAGCTCTGTCTGCGCAAATGAGACACGACTAGCCGGAGTGAGCGTCTGCATTTTAACAGCGCCGAGGCTGAGGAGTAAATCGACTGTAAATTCAGCTGAAAGGACTTTAAAGTCGTCCTCGAATGCAGCCTGTGGCTTGATCTAACCTTTCCTTTATTTTCCAGAAGCATCCAACCTCGCACCTCTTCTTGTATTCTCTTTTACAGCTTTATAAAGAAGACCAGCATGGCCTTGGATTGGAAGTCTCAAAGGACCCTGCAAGATACAGTTTTGCCTGCATTCACACATGAATTACACAGCTTAGTTTAAATCTAATGGAGGATGGAGTAGTTTTTATAGGCTTTTTAAATATTTCGTGCCAGATTCCAGAGGACGATTTAAGGATGTTGTCCTGCCTTATCAAAACCTAGTTTGCTAAATACACGTTCAGCCGAGGTACTTTTCTCTTTGCACAATGTTGTTTTGGAAAAACCCAGCTTGTAATACCTTAAGAGCATTACAAGAACACTGCTGCATTATTTATCCCCTTATGCATCAAAGCAAAAGCCGTATGATCAATGTTAAATAAAATCATACTCCCTTACTTTCTCATTTCTGCCTGAAGTAGTCCAGTTAAAATTCCCCACGTCCTCAGTGAGTGGAAATATCCAGTGTGTGGTTACGGCGGGGCGTGTCGGCCCACATCTGTGGTCTTTCGCCGAGTCAGAAAATTACTGCATCAGCATCCAGTCCTTTCCAGCTCCCTGCCAAGAGTGCAACTGTCTTATTGTTTTCACTGTGACCGAGGTCATACGATGCTGTAGGTTTGAATATGTCAAACATTCGGTTTGTCAATCTCTGATGGAAATCCAAAGCGATCATTCAGTCGGCTCTCTAGCGGGTAATCCTACCATTGTAAGTCACATCTGTCAACAATTTGTGTCCAACGTGCTTTTTCCCAGGCCCTCAGTTTGCAGTGTCATTCAGTATCTGTTTAACATTTTAACAATGAGTGAGAAACTGTCCTCGTGGAGTCCCGCAGAGTGCAATCTCATGCAAATGTGTATGTTCAAGCTTTTACTTGGCTAAATTATACATGCTGAGAAAAACCATCTTGGATAGGATTACACTGAAAGTTTTCCTGTTGTTGATCGTGCTTAATGACTCTGACTACTGAGGTAACATTACAGACTCAGACTGCATATTTTTGCTGCGCACTTTGAGTTCTGAAACAAAACATCAGACCATAATTAGGCGCCAGCCCTGAATGCATTAGAACTGTTTTCAAATAAACCCATTTTGACAGCCTTGGGGAAACAAGACTTAGAGTCTACAGCCATGCTAGCTGCTCTGCGAGGCTGTTAGCACAGCACTGCTTTTAGGTAAATGCTAACATTAGCATATTTACATGCTTAAAGCAGGCCCCCAGGCAGGGTTAGGATTAAATGGGTTTAAAAATGTTTTGAGCATTACAATCCCCGGGAAATGATATGTTTAACATCAGATTTGATGCATTCCATCAATTACATTGAGAAAGTCAAGAAGAGGTGGTCAGTTAAAACCTCAAGTTAGCAGGCTCAGCTGGCAGAAGTCTCTAGTGCTCACGGCCTGTTTGCCCAACAATGCGGAACATCCAGGTAATTTTTATACCCGGGAAGTTGACCTTGTTTAGCTTCTTGCGCCACTGAGCAGCCAATTCTTATAACAGATCCATGGCTTACAATGACAAAGCTAACATAGATATTGTTTAACATGTTTACCATCTAAGTTTAGCATTTAACATGCTAAAATCTACTATACAGCAGTAAACACAAAGTGCTAATGTGTGTAATGTTTTTTGGCCATTTGGTTTTAATAAAAGGATAAATAAAAGTGTTGATCCTGTGATGATGCTAAGACTGCAAGAATGTCTGTGCCAAATTCCATAGCCATCCTATAAGTACCTGTCTCTTTAAGGCCCTCCTCCCGAAATGCCCAGTCTGCTCTGATTGGTCAGCTCTCACAGGCCTGAGCAGGCACCACCCACCGTGTTTCCAGATGAATTCTGCTGGTGTTTTTGCAACGACGTCCGTGCTGAGGACATTGCTGGGGGCGGTGACTGTATAGTTGTGACATCATGACATTACTGAAGTCCTGACGGCTCGTTTATTGAGGGCACGTTTTCTGAATACAGGCTTTGTGCATTTCTTCATGGACTGAACATTTAGATACTTTTACACAGTTTATACAGCACCCAAACCAAAAAAAACATGGTAATTTACTTTCTAAAACACGGGACCTTTAACTTGTGTGCTACCTCTACCAAATATGCTGGTATCTGTTCTAGATTCACGACTAAGAGACAGAGTGCTGCCAAAAACGTACATGTCCGAGATGAAGCGATATTCTCCTCATGTTTAAGACTCTACATGTGTTGACAGAAGATGACTACTGGAAAGTTGGAGCATGTGAAGATTGTTTGGCTTTAGACTTGCCAGAAAACTGCTTAAGATAGCCACAGGCTCCTGGAAATGCAGTGGAAAAAGTGACTAACATGGTGTGTGTGTTTGTGTGTGTGTGTGTGTGTGTGTGACAGAGAGTCCAAAGAACCAAAGATCTGAATCCCATATTAGGATCATTCCCAGGAAAGGATTATGTCCTCATGAGAATTGAAGTCCGGTCAGATTTTACCTTTCACTTGTTCCGTAATTTGTTTCTTTCATGGATTGGTTTTCTAATGCAGGGTTGGAGAGATACTTTGCATGTTTCTCGCTGTGGGTCCATATGCCTCGGAGCAGTAGAACACCATGTTACTCTGCTGGTTAGTTCAAAAAGCAGATGTTTTGCCTCTTTACGGACAGATCCAAACATCATTTTCACATTTCCTTCAGTTGTGCATCGACTTCAAACAGCCTGCAGCTGCCAGCCTGTGTCCTGTGGCATGTAGACATGCGAAGGTGCCCTTGTATGTGTGTGTGTCAGCTTCATCAGGGTTGGAAAAAGCATATTGTGCAGGTCCTGCATGCCCGGAGAGAGTGCCACATATTTGGGTGCGCCATCTGCCAAAGACATTTCCATATCAGTGGCAACAGCACGAAATATAAGCTCATTAAATCAACACTTGCGAGAGGATTTTCAGCAAAACTTTCTGGCGGAACTAATTTTAGGACAGGTTTGCATAAATTGCCCCTTGAATGACCCACCAGGGGTGTTTTACACATATTTTGAGGTATTTCAAAGGATTTAGAAATCAGCTGCTCAGAGCTGATGTGTGAATGTTGAGTTCAAGAAAGGTATGTTTGGAGCATTTTGACTACAGTTTGACTACATTCGGCAATTTGGAAGCAAACAGCCATTTAAAGGTAGAGAGTAACACTTTATAAGGATGCTCAACTAATGCATGCAACTAATGCAACTTGGCACATATAAATGAATCTATAAAGTGACTTTAGATTAACACTCCTTAACTGATGATCTGATTAAATGTGAACTAATCACACAGTCCTAGTAATGTGATCAAAGCAACAGGAACTCATGATACATCCTGCACTTATTCATGCATTATGTCAGCATGAGTCATGCATTAGTTGAACATGTAGAGAAGCCGTTTCAAAGCATCACAAGTCAAATCTCAAGGTGTTTGAATGCTAACGTTAGCTAACTGGTTAGCAAATATGTTGTTTTATCTTAAAATATGGCTGTATGTCCCTTCTGATTTCCACTAGCCGACATCTCTTCAGTTGCTGATCAATTGGGAAGTGGTAAAATGATAACAATTAGTCTTGCAACCTTATGATTTGCAACCTGAATCACAGCAATAGCGCATTTGAACTCCCCACCCTGAGTATGACGTCAGAGGAAGCAAAGAAAGCAGCAGGCTGTTTCCTCCTGTTTTCTACAGTTATGAGCATCAGAGATTATAATTTGTTACTTACAGGAGCTACAAAAAGGTTTTCCATGTCTACCAAATGAGCTATTTAGCTCATGTTCTGGCTCATTTAAAATTAGGCACCACAAACTTTAAAAGGCCAAATACCTAATTGTGATGCACAACGCTTGAATAGTAGGGTTAGGACAAAAAAAAGTCCACTCAGTCGAAATGAAGAAGGCGAGACACCGTTCTACCCAAATGTATTTTTTTAAGCAGAATGAAGACAGGTGGAAAATTTAGGTGGAGAATATTGTGACAGAAGTTTGCACATGAGCAAACTTGGCCCTGAAAGGCCTTTAAAAGGAAAAAGAGAAGACTCAATTACATTTCTCTGAGGCATCAGTGTCACTGAGTGCACTATGATTTTCAATTTATTCACATTCAGTGGTTTTAACACTTTCTGAGTCACAGAAAACAAAAACCAAACTCCTTTCATTCAACACTCACTTTCAAAACTGTGTGTTCACGCTTTTTTGAGCTCGGCCTCGCTGACATTCAACGTCTCTCGCCCGATCTGGAAACAAGTCAAACGCGCTACAAAACACAACACAGGCGTTGCACACCCACTGAGTGAAACCTTGAGGTTTGTACAGTCCAAGCTTGGCTCGCCAAATGAAAGAAAAAAGAAAAAAGAAGAGCGCTGAAAAAGTGTTTAAGATTTCATGTGGCTTTTGAGAGCTTTTCATTCCCTCTCCAAGCGTGATTTTTCCGATTCATCTGACAGACCTTAATGCTTCCTAAGAGCCAGAGGCTGCATTGTTCAGAGGACCTGCTTGGTAAAGGTAAAAATATAGACTTATACAGATGTAGAAATACAGTACAAGAATCAGAGAGCATGAAATATACATGGAGGGAAGTGGATGCTCTGGTTTGCTTTTTTATTTGAAAAGCTCTCAACATGATCTCAATTGGGAATTTAGAGGCCGATGAGAAAACAAATATAGAAATGCTATTTTATGGGACAACAGAAAACCTTCATGGTTTTTGACTTGCGACAGAAACAAAAGGTCGACTAAGTCAGACGATGCAAGTGAATAATAAGTAACAGAAATCTTATTCTGCAGTGCACATTTCAAATAAACCATCCAAAGCCTGGTTGATGAGCTTAGAGAAAAAATAACTGCCGTGGATTTAAATAATGAATTGAAATTCAAATGAAGTCTAACACAAGTCACCTTTCCATGCACTGTAACATTAAAGAATCACAGACACGCAGATGTACACCCACGCACCATATGTACTGTATGTTTGTAAAGCGGCGCGGCTGCCTGTGTGCTAAAAGCAGGTGAGGAGATACATTATTCAAGACATGCGATGGAAAACACATGTTGGTATACTGCGAGGTCGGGTTAGAGACCGGTAATCCTCCCGACATGTCTCGCATGTGTCAGCGGTGCCACACATGTAAACTCATGCAGGCAGAAAAAGGCAAGATGCTGAATGTACAGCAACCAGAGCTGACTGCAAATGAAATATTGTGAACCACACAGCCACACACATATTTCGTCTGCGACCCCATGTGGGTGTTTATTCTGTTTGACCTCAGAACCCTGCTCTTTATCGCCGTGGGGAGCAGTCCTCGAGACGGTGACCTTCTACTGGTGACTGCATGACCAGTGTATCCTCGGGCCACCTTGTGTGTGTGTGTGTGGCATGTGGACAGGGATTTCTGACTGGATTATGTTGAATAAATGAGCAGTCCAGATTTTCTCCCTTGTTGATTGTCTTTATCTGACAGTCTGCATGATATCTTTACAGCTTTTTGGGCCAAAAAAAAAGGATTTAGAATTTCCAGACTTGCACAGCTTGTACATCACACTTTTCCTGGTTTGTCATGGATTAATCCCAAATGTGCATTTGTGTTTTGCTCCAGTGTCAAGTGCTATAAATCATGTCTCATATGATGGATGACATACTGATTAAACAATCCAATTGCCAGAATAAATGTTGGCAATGCACGCTTCTGCAAACCACAGATATGTTGGAAGTCTCCATTCCTTTATGTTTAGGTTAAATATTCTATTTTATGTTGTGACAATCCTCTGCTTGTGCTCTGGTTAGGCTTAGGCACAAAAAACAGTTGGTTAGGGTTAGGAAGAGATCATGCTTTGGCTTTAACCTGTTCTTATTCCTGGAAATGTATGCAAGATTATTCTCAACACCTAACCCAGTCACCCAAAGTCAATTTAAAACTGTTGCACAATAATTTAGAGTACAGGCGTGGTTGTGGGCCCGTTTGAAAGATTATAAGATGATTTATTTTACTTGTCTACCCTATCATTAATTGCCTGTTGTAGGCTCTAGGGCGGGCATATAAGCACATATCTGCTCAAATGAGCTGTCACTCAGACGGCTCCCATCTCAGGATCTTCTGTGTAGAGGGATAATGGCCGTCGCTGTGAGTCTACAAGAGTCTTTTTTACAGATAAAAGCATAAAAAAGCATCTGCAATCACAGTTTTTTTGCCATTTTGTCACGATTTAATCATGGAATACTGTGTTTTGGACTAAATTTGTTACTGAAATGGATCTAGTGGACATTTGGGGATAAGAGAAGTTTTTGTTGGGTTGGCAAAACTTTGTACATGCTAGTTTGTTAGCTTGTTTGTTGTTGGTTTGTAGCTTTTACCTTAATGATGTATGGCATGACTATACACTTAAACCAAGGCGTTTGCCTATTTGCTTAGCTGAGCTTGTGTTTGATATTTTTTAAGGAGACCTCAGGAGGCTGTTTGGCTAGTTTGTCAAACTTACAAATGTTGAAATGCAGTCATGAACTGTGGTCACTGGCTTGTCAGCCTTCTCTCCTGTATCTCCACCATCATCCCCTCTACCTCCGGACATGTGACTACTGTAAGCTTGGTAGAAATGTCACGTAGTCCGATGACACATTCAAATGTGGAAGTATCAGTGGTTTGCTGAAACGTTAACTGCCAACATTTTATCCAGGTGACTCGGCTCGGTTAAATGGAAATATAAATCATCAGATGTACACATTTGTCTGTGATAATTAATTCAGTTTGTCATTTCGATCAGATCTAGGCTTGACTTGAGAATTTCATATGCCAAAATTGGAAGAAATGGTACGAAAATGTGACTTTCAATAAAATGAATTGCTAAAATATATTGCAGCTGGCCTTGAAAAACCCATTTCAGCCAAACCCTACTTAACATTGCTAAAACCACATTGTTTGACTTACATAGTTCTTTGTCTAAAGTCTAAAATTAAACAGTTATAAATTACCCACACATATTATCTCGTATTATTATGAGCAGTTTTCTTTCGTCTGGGTCGTGATTCTTGCTAATTAACCTCGTTACACTTTGAACTATCCTGTGGGACCCCTGAGCCATCTATGAGCCGCAGCCAGCCAGCTAATAACCCTCAGTTTTAGAGAGAAATCCCAAAGAGGGGCGACCATTTTGGTAGCGACATCATCAGTTAAACACTGACATTTGAGAAGGATAAGTAGACTCCCGGAGGGGCGGGGATGTGCCGGAGCCACAATCTGACAGCATTAACGCCATTGCTCGTCACTGAGCCAGAAATTTTAGATCATGCCATAGAGCCGTGTGATCACACAAATTAGCATATTATAACACTTCTATCACATATTTTTAAAGACTTTAACCATAAAGCTTCCGTTTTGTATCCTCCATGCGCTGCCTCCTGCATACAAATGAATCTCGCGCTTGTATAAATCCCGAAAAGGGGAGTACTCTCAGAACTCCACTTGCTGAATTCTTCGTGTGCTATTTACTTTGTACTTAAAGTTGAGGAATAATTACAGCAGAGAGGCCAGATTTGACTTTTCTAAATGCAAATCAAGACAGGGGGGCCCGCGAGGGGATTGTGCCGAGCCAGTCAAATGAGGAAAGGCGAACAAAGAGCAACAAAGAGCAGAGGAGTCACCCATTTTATTAATTGTGTTGGTTCTCGCGGTTGCCCTTTAGAAAAGTCAGTGGACTTAATTAAATTACCACGCACGCTCCTAGGAGGAAGCAGTAGGAGAGAGGCCTGTAAAGCGGAGCCTTGCGAGCATTCACTCCCTTATCTAATGAGAGTGAGAGCCGCGGCGATGCTCAAAGGTCTTTAAGTGTCCTCTGAGTCCTTCACTTACTCCTATAATATCTGGATTTAGTGTTTAAGAAAAGTCTTTGGCAAACAGCAAAAAATGCAGCACAGCTACTGCCTTATATGTGAAGGCTTGCATCCATGTTTCATGGTGAACAGACACAGCTGGGGCTGATGGGAGCGATATTGCCAATGCTTTCAGCCCTGCCAGCCACTTTCCTATATAGTGCCCTTTAAACCCTCCGGGTCCTGGAAGGAATTCTCTTTCCAGGTCAGCTCGCTTGCTTGCCTCTCACAGCTGAGTCTCGCTGCCTCCTGTTAGCACAGCACATATAGGATAATTAAAGGCGGCCCATGGGTCAAGAGAGTCGGGCAGGAGAAGCTGGCACGGAGGAGTAAGCGGTCATGACATGACCGCCCTTCCCCCTACACATGTTCCAAAGCCCAGAGGCATCGCCCTGGGTTATGGAGGCTCAGGGAGGAGGCAGATGCACGCTGAACAATACGTCAAATGTGAAAAAGCCACAGACGACTGGGCATGGAGAGGCAGAGTGCAAATGCCGGTTTCTGTTGTGGTGTTGTATTACAGTGGTAGGGAAGGAAAAATGCAGTGGAACACGAGGAGAGAGCAACGGAGCCAAAGCATCCAGGACACGGAGAGGTCAGGACATAACAAGACCTGCTCTGTGACGGCAGTAATGAAGTCTCAAAAGATTCTAATCTGTATTAAACTTTATTCAAGAAACCAGCGAACTTTCCACAGAGACTAAATATGTCAGACTGGATTGGATACACAGCCCAATCAGCTGCAGCTGATCACAAATGTGATGAATCGGATCAAGCGTGGTCTATTGCTTGAGCAGCAACCAGAAGGCATCAAGCATGAATTTTGGCTAAATGTGAATAAAATGATGCATGCGTGAACATTCAATGTGCAAACTCCATATATCCAATAGTTGGAACAAGCTGATAAAAAATACGATACTGTCAGGCAATGTGAAAAGTGTGAAAAGTTCATCTTATGTTTGAAAATGTGTCCATCTTTGTGATATTATACTAAAATATGTTTGAATTTGAAATGTCTTGGGCTGAGCCACAACCATGCAAGGACCCCATGAGACCTTATTTCAGAATCCTTGTATGGTAGTGAATGGAGAAAGACAAATCATTGTTTTGATCCCCGTTTGAATTGTGACGTGAACCACACATACTTTTTCTAGTTAAAACAAACACTTCGTTTTTACAGTCTGCATGCAACAGTGTTTATTCCCAAAGTCACTGAGCAAAACCAATGCAACTCATTCAAATGAAATACATGTTTGAATTATGAATGCAGTAACAGTGTGAGTAATGTGTGCACTTCTCCTCTACTTCAAACTTTCAAGGCAATTTCCTCTCTTCAGCTCAGTCCTCACACCTACATAATCTCATCTGTGCCGTGACTAACTAACCAACAATCATCAAATGATCATGCTTTTGTATTGTATTGTGTATTGTAATTTTGAATGGGCATTCATGTTCTCCAGATGATTCATCTTCCTGTATTTGCTGAAGTCCTGACTCTTCATCTAGAGCCAACAAGTGAAATATCTCCCTACCGACTGTAGTGATCCTCTAACCTCATCTTCAGCCATAAGGGTTGATATTTGTGATATTTGATGTCTGTGGTCATTTCAAACAAAGCAAGAATGTTGACACCATCATGCACATCTATGTTAGCCTGTGCTTCTGGAGAAAACCTCTTTAAATTTGACGATTTGACGCGTACATATGTTTTTGTCACTGCTGAGAAGAGACCCTTGATTATTGTTTTATTCAATGGATACCTTCTCAATATCTACGTCTGCTCTGCTCAACTCTGAAACTAGTCCAGTTTCAACATGAGCCCAGCTTTCATTGATTTCGATTACTCTTTTCACTTCCTCTAAATCATTTTCAAACAGGATTAATTTAACTCATTAATAATTCTCTTGTGTTAGCCACATTGGGAAATATGGCTATATCATATCCAGTGTCAACATAAGACTGTATGACTGACTGTATGTATGTTTGTTTCTGTCCTTCTGCCATTTGTGCCGATGCAGTTCGTCGCTGCCGCTTACGGCCTGAACATGCCGGCTGCAGAGCTCTGAGCAGCTCACCTAGATGTGAAGGAACTCAGAGACGCCCTGTACTCCGCCATCAACGAGAGCGAGTCTCTCAGAGCTCACAACGAGTCTCTGATGACTGAGATTGGCCAGCTGAAAAAGAGCCAGGTCAAAGTGAGCCAGCTCCAGAAAGAGCTGACTGACAAGGATGACGCCAGAACCACCGCCCGTATGCCGGCTTGGTCATCAGAGCAGTGGAGGAGCAGATGCAAATCCACCTCCACCCAGCTTCAGGTACACTGCCGCAGATCATCACTTTACTTCTCAATAATCACCTGTTGGATTCTAACAGCTGGTGTTGGACTGCTTCAGAATCAACTCAGTAAAAAAAATGTTCTGTTTTTCCTTTTTTTAACGGTTCAGGAGGAGGCGGAAAATGAAAGAGGAGAAGAGGGAGGAAGAAAGAGGACAGATGGAGAATGAGGAGGAGGAGGAGGAGGAGATGAAGGAGGAGGGTGAAGCAAAGGTGGAGTACAAACAACCTGAGCAGGAGCAGGAGATGAGGACGAGTGGCGAGAGAGCGGAGGGAATTACTGAAACATTCAGTAGAGAGGAAGAACCTGCTGCTGGTTGGATTCAAGGGACATCCTTCCCCCTGAAACCCCAACCTGCGACAGTAAACGTTGTCAGAAACCTGCCGATATCAACAATTGTCACAATGTCTAAGTCCCACATGGCATAAAACATAAACAGTCAGAAACAGTGGAAAAAACATTTGTTGGTAATAGATTGTTTGCTTTTCCGAATAAGTTTGACTGACACAGGTTTGTTGGACCATGTATGATGACTGACTGCTCATGTATTTTGTCCCTTTTGACATTTTTTTCTTTTTCTTGTTGCCCTTTTGTTTCGATGAGCAAAGTGCAATGGGTATTTATAGTTCAAACGTGGCTTTGAGTTGAAGAATCGTCCGTGAATACTCCCGGCTCTCGTATTTTTACAAAATATTGTGTCATTGGACTAATAGGGTTTTCGGTGTTCGTACAATAAACTTAGGCATATTGCACTGCTACGAGCAAATAGGTCACCCATGTGCTGTTGCAGGGGCTACAGGCAACACAGTCATGTAGATGTCTGGGAGTTTGTCTCATTTGTCCTGTCCTGTACTTACTATGATTAGTCCCTGAGGACAGTGCGACTTCTGTGCTTTGAGTCATCCCTTAGCCATCTTACCTTTTGACTCCTGCTGATTTATTCAAGTTATATAAGGAAAAGAGTGAGGAGAAGGGGGGAGTAGGTAAGTTATGTGAAACATCTCCGTCTCTGGTCGCACAATTCTTCAGAAAAATGTATAAACAAACATTCAATTTCCCATTTGACTTCCTTGGTTGCGCCGAGCCGCCCCCCCTAGCCATGACGCTCCAATGCCTCTGCAGTCAGCCATGTGCTGGCTGTTTCAGACATTGTTCTTAATAGTACAGCTGATACAGTATGTGGAATATTTATGAAACGACCCAGTGGCAGGGCATAATGTAACCATATGTCATATTTAACTGTGAATGTATATAACAAAAACAACGTGGCTTCTATTTTCTCAGAGGGAATGCAATGTAGCATGGCTAGCTTGTGTTATGTTCATGCTGCATTTTAACATTAAACATTGTTATCATAAAATCTTGCCTTTAAAAATCCAGTTTTGTTAAGATTGAGCTGCAGTTACCAGAGTAACCGCTAGCTGCTGCTAGCTGTGGCTGCCCTTAGCTAGTTAGCTCAGTTAGCCGTGCAGCTAGTGGTTCTGGAGTCTGGAGCTTTGAACGAGGCAAGGACTAGTAGCTGGTTGGCATGCCAACTTCTGTAGATATCTCTACAACACAATACATAGACATCATAATATCAAAATTGCAATTTATACAGATTCTGGTTTTAATTTTCGTCCATTTTCAAATGTTTTCCAAAGACATTTCCAAATTTTTTCAATATAGCCCCTTTAAAAGGTTGCCACCCATCACCATCATGTTCTCTCTTTACCCTCTCCCTCACCTTTAACCCAGAATTGAACTCTACCGCTCAGAGCGATGGGATGTGAACATTTATTGATGTTTTTCAAAAGAGACAATTTCATTAGGGAGATGTAGCAGCCAATGTTGATGAGCATGACCCGTATTAACTCCAAATACCAGCAATGCACTTTATTTTTTTTGCTTTTTTCCTGCTGTACAGATGGGCTAAATGGGTCAACATACGGTGGATGTGTGTCAGTGATTCCCTCCTGGTAAAGAGCTGACCACCTGCCTGTGGATACTCAGCAGAGGCAAAAAAGCTGCTGACGCTCACTTTAAAGCAGCCTTGACCTGTTTGTTCCACTTTCAAACTGTATACAGTACACAGCTGGAACCCTTGCAGGGCAGCGCACCAGCACCAGCACCAAAATAAACTAACTTTGGAGCATATTGATCGCATTAATTAATCTCTTTGATGTGTAGTACTGTGGAGGTTATAAACTATGCTGTGTGAGGACAGGTTTGCACCTTGAGGCGGCAGGGTAGCGAACAGTGACACTTGAGTACCCTGAAGTCACTAAACAAGCTGTAATTAAACTGCAGTTTCCTGGCTTTTAAGTTTCTGCTGAGTGGCTTGTGGCAGTTTATGTGGCAGAGCTTCTGTTCCAACTTATGTTATCGGAATAAAGTTTGTGTTTTTGCTCTTGTACTTCCAGGAAATCTGAAAACACATACTTTTCTTCCGTCGACACAAACTTTTTTTGCACACATGTGGTGGAAAAGTTAACTTTGTGGTCGCTGGGTTTTAATGTCAACATAGGGATCACACAAAAATGTTTGTTTAACCAGATGGCTTTCGACAATATTCAACTCTCCATACAAATATTGCACAAATTTAACCACGTAATCATAAAATCTCACAGTGGAACACTTCCATCCACGAAGAGCAGATTTTTTCATTTTCCCTTCAGTGGAAGCATGAGTGATGTTTACATTACATACTTCACGCTAATCTTGATTTATTTCACTAAGTCTGTGTTTATTGCACTTTCTCACGTTTTAATTGGATTCTGCAGCCACCATTTGTTATTTAGGTGTAGAAATGTAAGTAGACATGTAATCATTTATACTGCATCTTAAAGGGTAATTGGTGTTTTTTGACCAAGATATCCTTACTTGTTCCGTCAGGGAAGAGTGGTTATTTTTGCTACTGACAGGTCCAGGCTTGTTATTACAAGTGTCTGACAACATCATGAAAAGAACCCTATGGAGAAATGTGTATATATATATATATATATATATATATATATATATATATATATATATATATATATATATATGTATATTTCTTATTATGATTTACCTTTCGCTTGATGCTATCTACCTCTTGTTATTGTGTCTAATGAAGTTTTCATTATGAAGAAGTATTGCTCTGAAGTCTTGCTAAAGTTGCAGGAAGACATCGGGGGAAAGTTGAGTGAGTTTGTTATGTCGTCATACAGAAAGCATAGCAACGCTAAAGTTCTGACTGGTGGCACTGGCTACAAATGGATGCTAACTCTTCTGTCCATACACTGCGCTGTGCAGAACACTGAATCTGCAGTCTTACTGAGATTACTTCTGGCATCCAGTGAGGGGAAGAAATCAAGCAAAGCTCCTTTCCACAATGTTGCCAGACACTTAAGTATGACTATAACAATCAGAGCCAGTCAGCGGCAAAAACAGGCACCTTTAGCAGCTGTACGTTGACGTTGCGCAGTTGCCACAAAGGATCGCATTGCAGCTTTCTTCCCAGATCTTGGCTCCAGAACTTCTGGTCATGACTATACCCATTTCCGAAATTGATTTGTTTTTCAGTCAGCGCACTTACAAAGAACACACCAATGTATAGCATAAAAGTATTTTTAGTATTTTCTAGAAGATTCGAGATAGACAGGATGAGGGTCATGCTCAATGGATGATTGAGGTCGAGGAGAGGGATGAAAAGGGTGTCACCTTTCCAGGTCTGCACAGGATATTGAATTAGCGAGAGTGGCAGAGTGGCATGGTCTCATTCCTTAACCTTAGTTATAATAACTTCAATGCGACACACATACAGTTTCCCTTCAGGGATCCAGTACCCTTTCAGGTACCTGGGTTACCATCTGTATTTTTTCCCACCATTTCAATCTTCACCCAGAACTGGACAAGTGACAAAAGTTTTTTAAAAAAAAAAAACTTTGTAACTCCAACAGCCTGACACAGCTGGTACACCGGTTATAAAATGAAACCAATTCGCCCACTCACCTCAAGGTTGAAGTAATGTAAGACACAACAGGCCGTTCACAGTACAGTATGTTCCATTGCAGAAAAGAAGGATGAAAGCATTAAAAAGTGCCAGAGGTTGGCATGGAACATATAGACTGATCTATGAGCTCTGGGGAGATATAGACAGCTGCTACCCTGCAGAAAGCAGTAATGAAATGTCTGAATGTTTCACAGGAGCTAGGTCTGTACTTCGTCTACTCCCTCAGTGATCACTCATGATATTGTAGCATTGTTTATTGAACACCAGGACAGCCCTTATCAAAGCAATGTGCAACAGAAGGGCCATTTACTGTAGGTGAGTTACCCTTTCAGCAAATATAAAAATGGATGCATGTGCATAATCTGACTTCGATGATACACATGAAAGACCAAAGGCCTTCTCCTGGGTGGCCTGTAAGATTATCCTACCACTTCCCTGGCAAGACAGCACATCTCAAGATTATCTCCCTACATGTCCACGGGCACGAGGGAGGGAGGCACAGACTCAGAAATCAGCTCTACACCCTCTGTAATCTTTATATAGTATGAACTAGTCGTCACTCACAAGCATGGCACATTCAGTCATTCAGTATTCACTTTAATCGTCTTTTTTTTTTTTTTCACCAGCACTGAAGCAGATGATTAGGCATGCCTGCCCTCATCAGCAGGTCTTAGGCTCCCTGGTGGAGCTTGACTTAGCTGCTGATCATGTTGTTAGGTTAGGATTTGAATGACCTAAGCTGTTCCAACAGCCCCTCTGTCAGCAGGGGGGTCCAAATTGCTTTCCTAAAGCAGACTATGGGCAAATGGGTTAATCTGTATTACCTAGCCATCTAAATTCCTCTACAGACACGTTTGTTCCGGCTGCATAATGGCAGTAGAGCGATGCCAACTAGAAGAAAAGGTCTCATTCATGTATTTGTGCTGAGTTTCATTTCATTGGCCTGCTTTGTGTGGATAAATCTGTACACTGACCTGCAGCCTGGTTTTCAGCCTTAGGTCTCTTCAAGTCTCGTCAGAGACATCATAGGGAGGGCAGTGTGTGCCAGTAAAAGGTTTCTGCCACAGACTGCAGAGAACTGTTTGGAAGTTTTGACATTTTTGAGGTTTAAGTGTTTTGAAGCCTGGATCTGGGTACATCCGTTCTCACCATCTTTGCTGTAGTTACCAAAATAATCCAAGCACTGGTTGGAGCTCCGCTGGGGTAAACAGCACATTTGAGCGTGATAGTCTGAGACACCTGTCAATCAAGGGAACATGCCCACACACTGCCTTTGAACCCTTACGTTTCTATTAATACAAGGAAAAAAAAGTTTAAATAACCATCAGCACAGCCATGTCACAAGAAGTAACAACTGTTTGTTTATCTGTCTATACTTCAGCATGTCAGATTTTCAATTGTGTCTATTCACCTCATTATGGTAACAATAATAGTTCCTCAATAGTCCCTTGGGGTCCTTCAAGAACACACACTGTTTTGCAAATGTTTGGAGAAAGATCAAGGTAGCCATGCCCTAAGGCATACCCTGCATTAGGGTCCATTTTACTCAAAATGAGACCATAGTTTACAAAATTAACATCATGCTGTATTAAAAAAGACTTGAAACTAGTGATTGAGGCCATAAACTCATTAGGAAGCTGTGTGCTAAAGGTAAGAAATCAAGTTAGAAGTGGGGTCATTTTCTCTTAAGCTTACATATAATCAGACTTTGTATTGACACCAGTGGGGAAACCAGACAGAATACAGGTTTAAGGCACTTCCACATTGGCTACACTTTTCCGGCCCAGAAGCTCTGTCCACATTTTGTACAGTCAGTGGATCTGCAAATGGTTAGCATGATGAAACCTAAACCAGCTCCATTCGTGAAAGAACACTGTGAGATGTGGTTAGAAGCTTAGAAAAAGCTGGGAGTAGGACTTTTTGATGAAGACTTTTTTTGTTATGCATATAGTTCCCAAAGGTCAGAAATGAACTCTCATACCAATATCAAGGGTGTATAATCTGCAAGCTAGGTTTTGAGTTTTGAGATAGTGAGAATCTTCTTGGAAAAGGCGCTCATCCTCTTCCCATCTTTGTCACTTTTTCATTAAAGCATTTATGTGCCAATCCCTAAATTCTAACATTAGGGACTTGCTCTTCACAGGTTACACAGGGGCTAGGACCCATGATTAATTCATCCTCTTTAATATATAACTATGAGACATTTAGGACTAAACTGTTTTTAGCCAAGGTAGTGGCGTGACTCAAGGGATAGCAACTTAAGTTGGTTGGCCCACCACTTTGTTTCAGACTGAAATATCTTAAAAGATAATGATGCTGAACAGACATTCAAGAATTCTACTGCCTCTGGCGATCCCTTGACTTTCCTTTGGTGCCATGACAACTTGCCTATTGGATGATCCAGCATCCATCAGCCTCAGCTTCATTTTTTTGCGAACTGGAAAAGATTAGCATGTTAACACTTGACGCTTAGATAGTGATCATGGTTAACATGACCTGCTTAAACGTCAGCATGCTAGCCTTGTCATTGTGACTATGTTAGCATGCTGACGTTAGCGTTTGGCTCAAAGTACCACTGTGTCTAAGCCTGTACAGCCTCACAGAGATGTTAGCAAATAACGCTAGTAGATGATAGTAAATATTAGCATTAGGAACTTGGTCTATCCAGGTGATCTTGATTGAGAAAAATAATGTACTTTTCTTTTTGGTGTGTGGCTTTGAGACGTTCAAATCTTAACTGTTTTTATTACTGTTTCCATGAGTTGATTATGTGTAAACAATGGTATCATCAGCAAATATGGAGAAAATGGCTCAGTTTTAAACAAGTCGCCTATCATATAATTAAAATATGATAAGAGTAATGGTCCCAAGAAACTGCACTCTTAAGTTGGAAAAAGAGTCACATTCAGTCAAGGGCAGAACAATTAAAACCATTAGCGATGAAGTTTCATTAAAACTGAACCGTGACATGTTGACCTGTGGTGTTCCATGATGGTCGACACATTGATTACAAGACTTTTCCTTCCCACCAAGACCAAAGTGGTTGGCTCTACAATATTTTGCTTGTCTCGATATGAGAATGCCCAACTTTAAACACCAGCAATTGGCAAATCAAATACTTTGTATTATTCTTTAACAACCCAATTTAAGCCCTAAAGCGCTTCAAGTTTAAACTGTGGACTTGAGTTTGAATATGAAAACATTTGCTGATCCAGCTGCTCTGTGCTTCCAATCCTCTCGGGTGACAAGCGCTAAAAGTTAAAAGCAATTCAAAGCTGGGGAAAAATTGCAAACATTACTAAAAATTGAGGCAGTTTGCATCAGCTCTTTAAGCGAGCGAAAAAAGAAAGATATGTGGAGTGTAATATCTTGTGTAATCAGCAAATGGCTGCACAGCATGATCCCTTCATTAAGTTCAATTGAGGTAATGTGAGTGAAACACTGAACCCAAAATGCATTTTGGGACTTTATCTTTGTTGGGACTGGCTTAACTGTCTCTGGAAACTGGACACATGCCTCTGAAAGTGATCCATCCACATTTTCCACTGGAGACACGAATTCTTATTTTTTTTCCCATTAGTAGAACGAGATCCCTGGAAGGTGTGGTAGATGAGCCAAGATGCTGGATATCGTCTCCTGCCTCACCATCCATCTGCTGCGGATCAGACACGCAAAAGGGGCCAAAAAGCTCAATGTTCCACGTAATGGAGGCATGAGTTTCCCAACCGCTGGACAAAGCACTTGCAGCGCCAGTTTCCTCAGTTCGCTTCACGCTCGCCTGAGCCTGAACACATGACAAGTAAAACCCGAAGGCACGGGTTGGGGGGGTTGCAGCGGAGGAGATGGGGGAGCAAAGCTGAACAGGAGGAGGAGGAGGAGGAGGAGGAGGAGGAGGGATGCAAGAAAAGATCCTAAGTGTTTTGATTTGCGTGTGCGCTGTGTGTGGATGCATGAATCTGCGTCCTCTCTCTCACCTTCTGCTCCATCTCTTTAACTCTCTCTCTCTCTTTTCCTCTCTCTCTCTCTCTCTCTCTCTCTCTTCAAGGTTACTATTGTTTTCCCAGACTGGAATCACTGCACGCTTCTCTTCTTTTCTGTCGGAGGACCATGTGAGCCTCTTGAATGTAAGTGCCTCCTTTGTTACTTAATTCACTTTCATTGGGTCCATTCCTTCAGAGGCAATAGGTTTAGGGTTTTTTTTTTTACCTCGCAGCACATGCACAATGGGCTGTCATACATCGGAGGGGTGGAGTGGGTCGGGACGGGATGGGGTGGGGGTGTTTAAGGGGCTTGATTGCTCCATGTGGTCTAAGCGTGGGAGTTGAATGCACGTGTACGCTGCTGTCATTGTCTCGGCGTAGCTTTTGCACCGCTTTGTCTTTACTTTGTAACTTGATTTGCATGTCGCATGTGTTGTTCATTGACTTTTGGTTGGCTTGGCATTGTTTGTATTTGGTAAACATGAGTTGAATAAGCTTCATTGTAGCTCTCATTGTAGGTTTAACTCTAAATAGATTGTGCACTTCATTTCTGAAATGTATACAAGTGTAAACAAGAAAATTGAATCATTTGTTTAAATATAGTAAAATAACTGTAAGTTGATGAATTAAACAATAGTTATGACCAATTTCAAGATACAAAAAACAATATAACAAATTATGTCATTATCATCCATCAATGTCGAAACCTCATCCTACCCCACATATAGCCACTACACAATAACTAATCAATTTGTTGCAATACATTTGGATGTTTTGGTGATGTATTTTAAATTTGACATTGTTTGCTGAAAATGCTTCATTATAGCTCGACAAGATTTTACTGTAAATAGATTATTCACTTCATTTCTGAAAGGTATACAAATGTAAACAGTATATTACGTATGTAAACAAGAAAATTCAATAATTTTCTTGTTAATTGACCAAAAAACGTCCAACAAATCATTTTATTGTCATCCATGATCTCAACCCTGACCCTAACCCTAACCCAGACCCAGAACCTAACCCTAACCCTACCCTACATATAGCCCCTGGACATTAACTAATCAATTTGATTGCAATACATTTGTATTTTTTGGTCACGTCTTACGAAAATCACCAAAGTATGTGTGTGAGTAATTTATTATCTTCAACCAAAGTTGAGGACTGCAACCATCTGTTCCATCTTGCATTCTACATTCACAGAATGCCATGTTTATGTTTCACCACTGGCTTGCTAGCTTTACCCCAGAGGGCTTTTGTTTATTTATCCTAAAATATGGTCCAATTTATTCTTTGTTCTCTGTGCACATGAGCCCAGGGACAAATTGCTTGTTTGGACTCATGTCCATATTATGGAAGCCAATGTTCCAAAGTGGAAGAGAATATATGATAAGGCTAAATCTCCCGCTAGTCAGTATAATAGGCCTTGTTTGTTGGCTTTTTGCAGAGACCTCTTTGAATCATGAGGATGCAGCTTACATTTTAAGGCATAAATAAACTCAGACATATACTTTGATTTATCTCCTCGCATGGAACAACTGACAGAATCTGTAAATACAAAGATAAGGCTTTGCTCCAAGAGCTGTCAAAAGTTGCTAATGCTGAATAATGTAAGCAACGATTTGAAGGCACAAGCAAAATCTTTGTACTGCTTGCATTTTAATGCATGCAAATATGTACCCACTCTCTGCAGAGATTAAAAAAAGTACAGTTCAACTTCATGTGATAAGTCGTTTCAAACTCCTCCAGGTCTGCATGAATCTCTGTGAGGTTTCAGCACCGAGCATCCTGCCATGCTTCACTTCAACGCGATGTGTTTGAAGTAGATCGCAACTGACAAGGTCAATAAATAATACAAATAGTGTATACATGCTGTCATCAATTATGGACAGCTTAAGCTAAGCTGAATGCTGATGTCTATGGTAAACGTGTGTGTTTACCTGCATTACTCTTCTGGGATTTATATTAGTGATTTCCTGCTTTAAAAGTCACCGTGGGCTCGACACGTTAGTGTTGCTCTCTGCAAAGTGTTTGTGTTTTGATGCTGGCCTTTAACAAACCACTCAGATATAAATATTGAATCACGATGTAAAATGCATTTAGCATCTGGTGCAGTCAGTGGGATTTCTCTGTGGCTGATTGAACAGCATGAATCTACAACTTACTTGAGTGCAAGATAAATGAAACATGTCTTTGCAGTGGACCAAGGACTGTGGGAACATTTTTAACGGATCTAAATTTGACTGATTTAAGATGGAGTTGTTTTTAAGGAAGTGTTTTTACTTTACTCACAAGGCCCCGAGGCACTTTAAATAATGCTCATCTTCCATATATTCGGTTTTCTGAGGTCCTAGTAACGCATTGACTGTTTTCTTCAAGATGGGCGAAATGTTTTATTATTCACTCCCGACAGAAACTGTCTGACGTAGCCTTTAGCGCAGCGGTCATGGAGGTATTCGCAGTACATTCCCACTCCCTTTCTCTCCCCATCATGGATTCCAAACACTAGATTCCCTTATCAGTGCTGACATGTGGAGAGGGAGGTGTCGGCGGATGCAGCAGGATGTGACAGTTGCGTACCTGGAGCTACTGGCGCTGAGCTAAAATGAGGTGAAACGGCGTGTGGAGGAAGGTTTGGATACGTGACACTAACCTGGAGCAGAGATGCGAGTTCTTGGGAAATCACAGTGGGGAGTTGAGGTGTCGGAGAGAATACGGTATAGATAGTGAAATATTGTGCTAAGGGTTAGTTGTCTCTTCTTTGTTCATTAGCTGCTAATACGAGCTGCCCAGTTTTCTGTCTGTTTATTCCTCACACTTTTGTATATTCCCCAGGAAAAAGACAACACATTCAGTTAGTTTTTGGTTATGAAAAGGGACAGTTTAGCACACACTACAATTTTCCTGTATCCCAAATAATTTTCAGTTCTAACAGCCGCTTTGCCATATTTGGAGCCCAGCAGGGTATCAAGCTAGGAGGCCCTGGCATCATCAACTGCCAATGTGTCCAATCTCTTTCATGCCCAGCCAAACCCCCCACATTCCAGCTTAAAATCCCATCTCTCCACTGTGGACTCCAGGGCTTGGCATTCACATTTCAGCTCCCCAACAGCCGAACTCTGGCTCATGGCCACCTCCTTGTCTTAAACCAAAGCTCAAGAAAATTAGTTTGAATAGAGAGAAAAGGACAGTGGGGAGAGTTTGGAGGGAAGTAAGTGGGAGTTTAAATGCAAGTCGAGGCATTTTATTTGCAACGACGCCCTTTCATCCACCCCGGGGCTATTGGACTCTATGAATGGGCTGGTTTGTTCTACGGCTGACCAAACATGACACTTGAATGTTTATCTGCACAATGACAAAGCTTGAGAGAGCCAAAGACACTTGGTGATGAGATGGACCGTGAACTAGTCAAGTGCTCCGTTCTGTTCCGTCCCAGCTAAACACAGAGCTTTGGCTCCCCTGCAGCTTTGGCTGTGTTGGCGATCCAACTTCCCTCAATACATTGTGCGGAAGATAATAGTGGACTCTTGCTATTGTTAAAAGGTGCTGGGAACCAAATAGTACACTACTGCTGCAAGATCTCAAAGAGTGATAATAATTTGGAATAGAATAGAAAGAAGTAAAATATTCTAGGCCGTTTAGTTAATTCCTAAATATGAAAGTTAACTTCCTATAGATGGCAGCTGGTGATCGCTTACCTTAATGGCATGATGTCTACAACTACAAAACCTTTGCTAAAAACTTGTGTGACCCTTCAATTGAATCTTATGAGGCAACCAAGTTGATATTTTTACAATTTAAGCAGGTAGACAGAAACCAGCCATATGTTAAAGCTAAAAGGGCTGTGTTGGTGAGCATGTTTTTTCCTGTACCAGTGATTATGGCTGCGACTAACGATTATATTCATCATCAATTAATCAGCTGATTATTTTCGCAATAGATCAATTGACAGTTTAGTCTATAAAACGTCCAAAGCGTTGTCTTAAAATTGCTTCTTTTGTCCAACCAACAGTACGAAACCCAAAGATTCCACATTTACTATCATAAATGACAAAGAAGGGTCCCCCGGTAGCTCAGTTGGTAGAGCTCGCATCCCCCATGTACAGAGGCTTTGTCTTCACTGCAGTGGCCCACGGAAGCAAGATATTTTACAGTTAAAAAGGTGCAATATCAAAGAATTGGCAACCTGATGAATTCATATGGCAACTCAAAACAAATGGGGGGCAACATATGACCAGAGTAACCACTAACTGCTGCTAACTGTAGCTGCTAACTGTAGCTGCTAACTGTAGCTGCTAACTGTAGCTGCTAACTGTAGCTGCTAACTGTAGCTGACTTTGCCTGAGCTGGGAGCATTGGTGTTGTTTACTATTGGACTTATCGCCTCTTGAGGAACAAAGCGGCTGGCTAGCATGCTAAACCCAATAAATATCTGACTGAAATTGTAAACTTGCTTGGGAAGTTAATAATTATAAATAACCCCAAGCATTTTTCTGCATTACAATCTCTTAAAAAATAATGCTGTAATATCAGCACATATTGGATAAGATTGGCAGACCAATATTTTGGGGCTATAGTTTCAGGTGATTATACACTAATGAAAACAATTCTGTTTTTTAAATTCCATTTCTGCCAGTAGATCCCCCTAAATCCGATGCGCTGGACCTTTCTATGTAATCCGGAAAGGCTGATTTGAGTAGCAGGCTGAGTTCCCACAGCCATAATCATTTCATGACCCCGCTTCTGTTTTGTTTTTTGTTTTTTTCTGCCGGATCCCTCTGCATTGGCACCCCTGCTGAGCCAACTCACTGGTCGCAATCAAAAGAATGAGTAAGCTGCGTTTATCCACGCACAAAACACTGAATTAACACCAGATGCACAACGTCATCAGCATGAAGCATTCGTCTGTCCAGTCCGTCCCGTTCTCTGACCTTTACGACGACGCTGTCCTGAGAAACAACTGCCAACAGCAAAGCGCCAGAAGAGCTGACAGGACAGTAGCCAAACCAACTGTGTGAACTTGGCAATGAATTCCTGAAAATAATCTGGCAGTGAATTACTGACATGTACTGGACAGAAATAGTTATCCACTGGGTATAAAAACTGCTTTTATTGATTTGTTCATTTCATTTCTGCTATATCTTTATAAACCCTTACCAGAAATTGAAAAGCTCATAGATCAATCATAGATATTGTTAAGTACACAACATATAGAGAGTAGGAGATTGATATGATTCAACTGGCTGCCTTTGGAAGTTATGCTTCATCTAAGTGCACCAGAGGAAAAAAACAAACAATTTCAAGGTCATGAGTTAAAGACAATGACTTGCTGAATGGTCAGTGTGTCACCACTGAATGAATGATTGATTATCCCATAGCCATTGCAGTCAACAAAACCTTATTCTAGATTTGCAACAGGACAGAATACAATAGAAAAGACCAACAGAAGGTAATTCAAATAGGATCATCCTCAGCAACATAATAGCTGACACTAGTTGTCTCATCCAGTTTACAAAGTCTTTGTGGCCGAGCAGCTTAGTATGTCATTGATTAACGCCGCGGCTCGGCCTGCATACTGCTGCCTGCATTAATTGGCTCTTTGATTAGCTGAAGCTCAAAGTCGATGTCTGGCCTACAAGCAGACGTGGATCGATGTGTCCTCGTGGAGAATTCATAAACTGGGATAGCAGTGTTGGGAGATTACTAACGTGGCCACATACTGTATGTGCACTTTCATCACTGTGTTGTTATAGCAGGTTTCCCCGAGGTCCAGCGTTGTGATTTGTAACCAAAACCCTAAAGCATAAAGTGTCATTTATTACTACCAGTAAGCAATTTGTTACTCTTTTTACAGCACAGCATCTGAAGTTACTTCTAAGTTACTTCTGATTCTAACTCTCTTCCTATCTGAACTCATATTGACTCTAGCACAAGTGAAGGGAACATAAAACACAATATGGAACTTCTGGTTAGACTTTCAAAATAAAGCTTGCTGAAAAACAGTACATATGACGACATATTATGACTTTTGGACAATGCAGTTTTGTTAGGTTTGGACACCAAAATACTTGGTTAGGGTTTAGACACCAAAAATTATGTTGTTAGGTTTAGGAAAAAAATCACCCTTTGGGTTTAAATAACTCTGTTCAGTCACACAAGTTATATGTTCTGTTAGGAAGTCAGTCAGTGATGAGACGAGATTCAGACTTTACTCACTCTTTATACTACTGCATGAGAGAATCATTCAAGAAGCGATGCTGGAGGGGTAACTTCAGTGTCAAACTCAGAAGCTCAGGGCCACTGACCAGGCTGCTGTATCTGACTCGTTGGGAATGAGAAGGGGAAGACTTCTCGGTCTGGACCTGGACCGTGGTGGCCTCATGGGGGATGGAGAGTGATAGCAGGCTAACAACAGGGATGCATTTTGGTTAATTTTGCAAACAAGGGGGATAGAATCCCTGCTCATGCTACCTCAGATCGCCCACGGGGGTGACAACTAACCAAAAACAAACCACAACAAATCTTTCTAAAACAAAAGGATAACAAAAATGACTATTCAGCAAAGCACTGGAGACAAAAGAGGTTTTCTGCCACCACTCACAGCGGTGCCACCAATAATAAAAAAAAGATCTAAACATTGTGGTGCACCAAGTGCTTCCAATCCAAAAACAACAGTCTCAGTCAGCATGTATAATTGTGTTATTACCAGGACAAACAATACAAAAGAGTATATTGTTCAAACACAAATCCAATGCAGAGGCTTGTTAAAATAACAAGTGGACGAGTCGGCCTTTATGACCAGCTATAAAAAACAATTGGATTTGCTGTCTGAACAAAGCAATGCAGTCTGACAGATGATTTTATGACTTTTTGTCCATTTTTTCCTTGAGGCAACAGAAGAATGTGTCTTGTCAACAGGATTACTTAGAAACCACACTGTCTGAACAAAACTGCTACCAATGCAATGTTAAATGGCAAGTTTAGCTCATTATGTTGGAGGATAATTCAACTGCATCACGAATTCGGTTGCATTTGCCAAATTGGGGCGGCACTTGCTGCAAACGATCAATATGCATTCCCATAAGGATGTAGGAAACTACATTTAATTCAGTGATTAAGTCAAGCAAAAATCGTTACTGAGTAGATTGAGGCATGGCTTTATTATCTGTAAATCCTCCATGGCATTCTGCCAGGCGCAAAGGCAGCGCTATTGAGATTGTTACTCATGAAATGTTGAATCTTTTTGTAAATTACTTGGATAGCTAGCTAACATAAAATATCCCAAGAGAAAGAAGAGGCTTGGTTTTGAGCAAAGTCTCTAATGAAGCTCAAGGCTGACATGGACAACACAAAGTTTAACAGAACTTTTATTCGAGATTTGCAATATGTTAGTTTGCCACCAAGAACACACAGAATGGGACCTTCGTTTTGGTCCCATTCTGTGTGTTCTTGGTGGCAAACTAACAATTTTGCAGACACACAAGTCGGCAGGTGAGGAAAAAAAAGCGAGCTTTAACAAAAATAGAGCTCCAGATCGAAAAAAAGGAAAAAAATAGAAAACACAAACCAAGAAAAAGCAAAGTACCAACAAAAAACAAGTATCAAATCAAAAGACAAGGGTACAAACCAGGAATGACATGGGGAATAAAAGACAGGAAAACACAATAAGAGGAACAGACTCGGGGAAACTCAACAGGCGAACTGACAAAGACAGCAGGGAGCACACAGACTATATACACAAAGGCTGATTAACTAATAGGACACAGGTGAACAGGGAAAAAGGGCGGGAAATCACACAAAGGGAGGAAGTGACAAGCAAAACACGACACATGAGGGCAGAACTTCCAAATAAAACAGGGAATAACAAAACCACAAACTCAAACTGTGACACAAGATCATCAAAAACAGAAATAAACACACTTGGTCCTTCACAATAAACAGCGAATTAGTGTTCTGTCTTTGAGTTGGTGGAGACACTGAAATGTTCAAACTCTTCTAACCAAACTTTTTAAACTGCAGCATGTTTTTCATGGCGTCTTCTCATGTCCACCTCAACCACATGGCAACTAGGAATGATGCCGTTAATAGCATTTATTTCAAGAACTAGCTTTACCAGGTTCAACAGCTTTTACTGACACGTTCCACCTAGAACTGACTATATACATCTCGTCAAGTACTGTAGACCATTTTAATGGGGCATCTTGGGGCTAGAGAAGGGTGTTTTCTGTGGCTTTCACTGTGTAGACTGATTTTAAGCCATTTTGGTCAGTTCAGGTTAATTCACTAAGATGTATCATTATTTCTTTACACTGTAATGTACATTTTAGTGACCAATGTTTTCATTGATTGGTATGTAAATCGATATCTTTGACTGCATGTCATGTCAGAGTGCTAATTTGAATGTTAATTGCTCATTGCTTTTTCTTTAATCTTGAGTATATGTGGCCATAAAATGCATATCTGTAAAAATAGTCCAGTGTAGTCCATATTTCAGTGCATAATAAAAGTCCCTTTTATTGTGACCACCCAAATGCACAGCTGTGCACTAATCATGCTGTTTAATCAGCATCTTGATGAGCCACACCTGCCAGGTGGATGGATCTTTGAGAAAGGAGAAGCGCTCACTAACAAAGATTTCAACACATTTGTGCTCAAAATGTGAAAGAAATCGTTCTTTTGTGTGCAACAAGGTGGTGCAACAAGTCAGTCAACGTCATGAGCACAGTTTGATTGAACCATTTTTCATCCGCTGCTGCATCTACGACTTGATTTGTGTTAGAGAGAGGGTGATGCTCCTCTGAGAGAGGGTCAAATACTTCAACAAAGCACTGAGATTCTCTCTTCTTAGCCACATAGTTGAGAATGGATTCCTTTGTGCGAACAGATAACCGGGGCTGAGACTGTATAAAGCTGTGCATTCCAAGGAGAGTAATGCAATATCACTAATGGTCTAACAGATCGCTGTGTTTGTTTTGGAGAGCAGCAACGCAATACACACAAAGTACATGCAGTGTCTCTTTGAATGCATTGGAAAACTGCCGTGGGTGGTTTATTGATTGTACCTCAGAGGTCAGTGTGTGTCTGTGTGTTTGTGTGTGTGAGTGAAACCGGCCTTGTGTGTGTGTGTGCGACTGGCACTATTTATCTGTGCTGGTGTTAGAAGAATAGAGACGAGGTGTCGGCTCTGCCTGAGGGAGCTGCTCGAGCTCGATAAAGAAACAAGACATGTAGAGAGGGCAAGCAACCATGTTGAAAGCAAATGTCATTCGCCTTAAGAAGGCTTGTCCCCCGGCATGCAGCCCTGTGGGCCAGAACAACTACCTGTCTGTGTGCCTGACTGTCTGTCTGCCTAAATAGAAGTGACTGAGATATTTTTATCAACCTCTTGAACTTTCTCCATTTGCTTTTATCTATCTGCAAGCGACTGATTTTCTTAAGTACCCAAATTTGCCATTAAATAATGGCTGAGTTTGAAACAGAATTTCATATCCAACATGGTTTGTGATTAGCAACTGTCAAGGTCCTGGGTTCAAATCCAGTTTGCTCTATATGATGGACTGGCAATGTGCTCTTTGTTTATAATGCTTCACATCCATTTGCCTCTTTTACGCACCCTAGATCCCACAACACTGCCGTAAAGAAGGTTCCTATCAAAATGCTGGCCTTGAGCAGGAGAGGCGTGACGTATAACATAAAAGTGCGTGTAACAGCATCATCCTGCCATCTCACCTTTTTATTTTCTTACACAGGCGTCAGTTAAGCTTTGTCATAACCTCTGTGTTTGAAGATTTTATACAGAACAATGAGACAGACTCAGGATGTTTGAGGTAAGTAGGGGCGAAAAGAGGGGGTGAACCACCCCTCCCCCAGGTCTACCAGTGGTTCATCCCCTGACGACCTTGCACCAGATAAGCAGGTAGAGATGATGGTCTCATAATGGCAAAAAAAGCTCCGTTTTCAAATGCAAAATCTTGCCTTTTTGCAATTCAGATTATTAGTGATAGTACTCCAGACGTATGCCCATCCTATATCCTACAACTGACAACGATACTAATAATTTTGAACAGCAAATAACATTTTATTTGACAACATAATTTGTCCATAACAAGGCAAAAAATACTGATACTGAAGTGTCTTCTCTTGCAACCAAAGCTCGATTAAACTTTGATATGATTAAGGTTTTTGGCCCTTGCAGCAGATAGAAACAGATTTTTCAGAAAGTAGATTCAGGGAAGATCCCACTCAACATCAACAGTGACTTGAAGCATGAGACAGTTTTTTTACTTACTAACCCTCATAACATTAACCAAAAACTTTCTCTAACCTTGACCAAAGGGCGACTGTGACCTGTGAACCCTAAAAAAATTGTCATCTCTCGAACAGTTATCAATCTTTCGCATCAAGGACAGGGTTCCTGATTTGATAAGAACTGTGCTTTTAAATGTTTAATTGCATGAAGTGTATGAAACCCACGACTTAAACAATCATACATTCTGACATTGTGTTACTTATTGATAGAATTATGATGACAATAAATTATTTCCTGTTTCGCTGAGGATCCCTCTAGAACGCACTCAACTCCACTTTTAGAACCACTGCTCTCCAAGGCAGGGTTGCATATGCACATATTCATATGTCATGAAGATTCTTTTGCGTTGCATTGCTATTGCATCAATCAGTATCCGACAAAAGATGCGATGATAGCTATACGCCCTACTTCTGTCATTCAAACGTTTTTAAAGATGAACGAGAGTGAGTATAGAGAAAAACATTAAGCTCCCCTTCAAAGTGACTTTATATGTAGTGCCAATAGCCAATCTTGAAGTACAGTCATAAACATACAGTGCTGAAGAGTTTAAGTTGATTTATTGGATTTTTAAAGGTTGGACGAACTGGATCATTGATTGCATCTTTGAGAAGCCCTAAGGCGACTAAAACTGATCTGTTGGAATTTTTTAAAATCACACCTGAGTCCAAACAACTTCATTAATAATTCAAACCATCAAGGATCCAACTGAGACCATCATTTATTCCATTTATAATTCATCGCTGTCTTATCCTGTAGTCGCACTGCCATCCCACTGTACGAAGCCCCCTCCCCGCCTTCATACAAAATGCATGCCCTCTGATTAATGCCCCAGCTTCCGATTCCTCTCTGCATCCCGAGCTAGCATCTCTGCCTCTTTTCATAGCAACAGAAGATACATACATTCACCACAAGCCAAGGAAGATGTTCCCACTTCCTACTTTTTACTGAGTGTGTGCGCTCTCCCCGTCACAGGTGATGGCAGGCCCCATAAATCAGAATATGTTCTCACTTCCAGGTGGACTATAGTGCATTAACCATTGCATTACATTAACCACGCACACATATACACACAGAGCTGCGCTACACTGCAGCGAGGAGAGCATGGGAGGTCGGGGAGCCTGACTTTCACTTATAACTTATTCATGCTTCATGCCGTCATTTGGCACACCTGGGAAAAAGTCAATTTTTTTCACGGCAGGGAGGCTCATCTAAAGCAGCGGTATATGGTTTTAAAATAACAACTTGCATGTTTCCTGTCACCTCTGCAAGTTATTTTGTGCCCAAACTGAGGTACGGTATTATGAATGCATTTATGTGACCGCAGGAGGAATTGGCGACCCAGCCGGAGCAGTTTCAGGCTCAGCTGATTGAATCATTGGCGCTATTATAGGAGAGATTCATCATTAAAGGTCACAAGTGCGGGACATGATGTTACTTTCAGTATGGCTGTTATTTCACGGCCTTATAAACTATAACATTACTTCTACTTGAGCTAGTTTTCATCCCAGCTGAGGGGAAAGGGTTTCTGATTATCAGGGCTGTGATTATACTGAAAGGAATTGGTTTCTCACCAGCCAATGACCTCCATTTCCAGGGGAATGAGGAGTGATTCAGTTATACAACTTCCAGGGACAAAATGGCAAAGTGATTGGGCACACAATACAAGCGGAGCTTTGTAGAGAGTTATGTTCACTAATTGGAGAGTTAAACATCGCACATAATTAGGATTTCAGTTTGAAAAGCTGTGTGTTGCATAACTGTACCTAACAGGAGAATATGAGGATCACTTAATGATTAATAATACTTTGAGCAACCCGATCCCTAGAATACATTTTGTAAATGTGCATCTCTGCAAACCAAGGATATGTTTTATGTTGTCGTATCATGTTTTGGTTTAAAATACCTGTATTGGTCACAAGAGACATATCTGGGAATTGTCTGGAGGTCTCCTTCAAGAGGTCATATGATGACTTTTTTGCCTTTCCTTTATTGTGTTATGTAGCATTGTTGTGCTACATAAGTCCACGCCAAAGGGAGTTACTCTCTCCCATAGAAAACACTGCTCCTGCACTGCCTGAAACCCTTGCTTCAGTCAGCAGATATACAGTTGTTACTGCTGTAGTGGCGTTATTTTAGATCACACTACTTTGCTCGGCATGACCTTCCTACTCTGCCTCTGACTGGCTACATCCTGCCCGTTAAGTAATGTGCATGTGCAACTCTCACCAAAGATTGAACAGAGGCAAGATGTCTCACTTTGTAGCTAAAATGGAGAAAAATGTGTTTTTTGAAAATTAAAGTATGTAAACCTATTGTACTAAGACCCAGTATGAACCTGAAAATTAGCATAATATGACCTCTTTAATAGTATCCACTTTTGTCACGCTTGCAAATGTTGAAACACAATCTTGAAACTGTAGTTGCTCGCTTGGCAGCATTCTCGCCTATAACACAACCCACTTCCCCCTCCGAATCCTGTTATGACAGTGAGGTACATAAACATGTAATGGGAATGTGATGTGATGCATATTGTAGAAATGGTAGAAATCAATTTTGGCACGTATGGCACATACACATGTAAAGGTGTGATCGGTTTGCAGAGTGTTAAAAGCTGGTGACTGGGCTGCCTTTGTGCCATTAACTCCAATTTATTTTAAACTTTAAATTAGATTAGCTACTACACTGGGCTCAAAAGAAGAAGTGAAGAGAATTTCCATGCTTCATCACACCCTTATTGCACCCAGTGCAAGATGGCAGCTATACTGCACTTTACACTGCGAGAATTTTAATAGATAATGCAGTGACGCCTGAATTAGCACATTAGCTTGGCGACAAACTCACCCGTGTGTGACAGCAACCGCCTGAGAGCCGGTTGGAGCTCTGATGAAGTGATGCATGATACAGTGACTTTAGTATATGCAGTCGATGGGCGTTTGTCTCTTTTTAGACCTTCAAGACTTAAATCTTGATCTCGATTGAGCAGAACTGGAGAAGCTATCACAGATTAATACAGCTTAAATCCTCTCGCCACTTCTGCATATTTTAAAAACGTAGCTTTAATTTGAAAATGTGATTTTATGAGTCAGTAACATCCTGAGTGATTCATTAAGATGGCCCCATTTTGATGCTTCAGTGCACATCAAAGTCCGGTCACAATTTCTCCAGCTTTGTTGACCTCGATACAGAGCGTTAGCATTGGTTGGAGCCTTATTTATAGTTCGAGGACTAAAATGTGTAGTTATCGTTAAATGTTCCAAAGGTCAACAGGTGACATTCTAACCAGTTCCACTTCTGTTCAAATGTGCTTCATGAGCTGAAAGATGCTTCAGAACACTTGAAACATGGGAACTGCACAGTTGGTTGTTCAAATATTCAATGCTGCCTATTCCGAGGTAACCTTTCAATACCCAGATTAGTGACTAAAATCCCTGTGTTTATTGATGTCTAGGTCTCGTACAACCTCAGAGTCAAACACATGCTAATACTGATATGACTGAATAGGTCGATTACCAGTAACTCTCAATGAGACAAGACTGTTGCAGTGTATCAGTGACAGGCGTACCTTTGTTTTACCCTTGCAGTTTGGTTAGGTTTAGGTCAGAAAACTACTTGATTGGGTTTAGGTACTAAAACTGCTTGGTTAGGTTTAGGCATTACAGCTACTTGGTTGGGTTAAGGCCCAAAACTACTTGGATTGGTTAAGAAAACATTGTTTTTGGGTTAAAATAACTACCTTACTTCACTTTAGTTATGAATGTACCACGTTATGTAAGTAACTGCAGCTACATCCCATAATTTCGCTATGCAAGTTAAAACTCACCGTTGATTTATGGTCTAACACTAGACACAAACAGAAGTCTCCTGCATGAAAGCCCTGTGCTTGTTTAACCCATCGTTGTAATTGGAGCTTCTCTATTCTTTGTTTGGATAGCCGGGCTGGCCTGCTGTAAGTGATTCTGGAGAAACATTGTTGATTGTTGAGTGTCATTCCCAGGTCATCACCAACCCCAAATGTCAGTATTTGACCTTTAAAGGCTGTCAATCAAAACTGATATATAGGCTTATGTCAACTCTTAAAGCCTAAAAATGACCTTAAATCAAACTATCCTGCTGGCTCTTCCCCCTCTAACCCTCTTGACAAGTGTATTTATTTTAAAGACGACTTTTATGCTAATGCAGGCATGTGTTTCCTGATAGACTTTCAGGATTTGGACTCTTTCTTGACGATTATGTGTTGTTGTCATATGATTACGGTGTTGTCATAGCGTGCCAGCTGGTGTTGCTTTGGGTTGAGGGCGAGCAGCGAGGACGTGACCCCTTTCATGACAGTTTGAGGACACATTGGGTGCGCTGACAGCTAATGATGATGCCGCCTGACACTTGTATATGTTTATGTGCGTGTCCATCTGTGCGTATGTGTTTACGTTATCAGTATTTTTACATGTGTGTTTGTCCTTGCATGCATCAGTTTGAGCGTGTGTGCGCTTTTGGGCATTAATGCGTGCTCGACTCTGAATGGGCATATTTGCATTAGCTTAGATGAAGCCGCATTGAATTTCTTTGGTGTGACAGAGGATGACCTTGAGCTGCTTAGCTTCTGGCGAATGTGTCAGATTCAGGCAATGGATCTCGATGTGTGTGTGTGTGTGTGTGCATGCATAATGTGGAAAAGCGCTACTAAGGCTCTTGACTTTATCTCAAATCTGAAAAGGAAGGCACTTTCTGTCTTCATCGTCCCGGATGGTGTTGTTTTTATCGCATCCGCTTTGATGTCACGGCTGAGAGGAGCCAACAGGGCAGAGACGTTCACGACTGCTGTTGATTCAGAGTTTATTATTACTCGCTCTGACCTCAGCCGCCTCACGCTCCTTGTTAAGATATTCACGGATAGCGGTGAATCAAAATATTTCCGTTCATCTGCTGACCTCTGTTTGATCCTCTGACTCACGGTGACGTCTGAAGCAGTGTGCACAGCGTTTTCGTGTCCTCGCGGTCTGCCCGCTCTTGAAGCACCTGAGGGGATGTTTGTCAGGTTGTACTGTCAGCTCACATACACAGACAGACATGATCGCACACACACCTTGGGAATTCTTATTACTGTTGTCTGTTGATGTGTAAAGGCTTGACGGCAGTGAGTCTCTTTTGTGCTATCTTAGTGGACACATTTAACGGGTCAGTTCAGGAGAAAGAAAAGTACATAGCCATGCAGATGTCAGTTTTCATTCCACTCTTGATTTTCTCCTTTACTGCAGACCATTCTTGAGACTTGACTGAGACTCAAATGGACTTTTAATCAAATATTACCATTTTTGAGAGTTAATGAGAAGTTCTGTTCTGTTTTTTAAACATGATTGGGTCATTTCTATTGCAATGCACACAAATCTAGAGGCCTACAAGGACGCTGCTGATCAGCAGAGGCTAACGTAGCTAAAAGGCAGCTACCATGGAGGGGCTAGTCCCAAAATATAATACTATGGATTTAAGGATTAATGTTGTCAATGGCAGCAGAAAGGGGAGAACAGTGGTATGCAAGGCCGTACGTCTTTTACAAGCGCCCGGCTTTGAAGCCCGGTTTCGTAGTGGCCAGACCGTGTAATTACAACGCCACGTGATGCACTCAACTTGTTTTATTCTTACCACAGTAACTTGAGACTAGCTTGAGACTTGAAGGTTAAAGGGGCACTGGGGCAGCAGCATTAAAACATCACAGGAGGACAGTCCAAAATTAATAAAAATTTGGATTCAAGGATTGTTATTAATAGCACTATTAAGGGCGATATATGCAAGGTCCACAACTCAAAAACATCCAATTTCATCCGTCACTACAAAACCCACAAAGAAAGGTGGGTGAACGTGTCTTTTTAGCCAACTGATTGGCTGTTCAAACGCCAGTATTTCTATGATCTGACTCGTAGCAGGACTCTCACCACAATAACTTGTGACTTGCACATCTGCTGCACACCAAAAAAAATCTTCTTCAGATGAAATAGAGCAGCCACAGCTAATGTTTATCACCTCGACTTCTTTATCTCCTGCTCGCCCCACCCCAATCCCTCTATATCTCTTAATCTGTCTGTCTCCCTTGCTCCCTTCTCCTCCTCTCTTAAATCCGTTTTCGGGCTTTTCTGTGTATTAGCTTCACTGATTAGATCGGATCATTCACTGAGGTCACTTGACGGAGCGAGATAGCTCACAGCCTCTACGACTGAATCTCCTTAAATAAAAAACAAAAAGCATCTGAATTACTGAGCGCAACAACTTCTGCCCTAATCCCAAACTGTGCTTAAAAGCAGCTGCTGCCTCTCAGCTCGGCCCGTACCAGCTGTACATCTTCCCCTCCCTGATTGAAACCAGTGCTTTACTGCCCGCATGTGAACTCACTTAGAAGGCGAGAGGTCAGTTCGGGGGGAAATGTGTTTGGCATTTTCTAAAAAGGCCCTTAGCTGTGACGACTGAGATGTTTTCAAAAGGTCACGAAAGTTTTCGGCGGGGCCGCAGCGAGACACACTCAGAGGCAAATATATGCAAGAGCAGCTCTACAGACTCGTCTCCCAGCCTCCCATGACTCATGCAATATGAATGCATATCTAATGTAGTGTTCAAGATAGTGATCAGTGACTGGGGAGGTTTTAAGATGCTGTATATCTCAGTCATAAAGATGCCTCTGGAAAATAATATGCTGATGGAACTCATGTGTATGTGTTTTAATGTATGTGGGTGTTCGGATCAAAGGATGCCAGCTTGCGTTGAAGCCTACAGCGAAATGCGTCTATTTGCATTTACTTTACCTGGGAGGTTGACTCGGACCCATTTAAGGGTGTTGGGGGTCACGTGTTCACATGAACATATGTGCGTTATAAGTCCCACAAATCCCAGGCTACCCACGGCGCTGGTGCCCTCTGAAAGGTCCCGGTCATAACCCTGACGTGCTTTATCCCCCGTAATGGTCTCGCCCCCGAGAGAGGAGACGAACCCAACCGCATTCCGCTCATTCCTGGTTGTTAAAAATAAGACCTCTCTAAACTCAGAAGGGGCCGACTTTCTTGAATTTAGAGAGCTGTCATGGGAAGAGTGGATTTTTTTTTTCTTCACCCTAAATTTCACAAAAAGATGTAGCAGCTAATGTTAAGCAAACTATGAAAAGTTAAAGATGTTGATTTTACTTTCCAAAACTGAGCTTTTCAGTCTCATCTTCTTTTAATGCCTCTTTTCTTGATTTGACAAAGGATGCCAAATAAGGAGCGATCACTTCAGGTCTCTGATGCGGTTAAGAGCACAAAACCACGGCCTTGATGAATACCGAGAACAGACACAAAACCTCAGCAAAAATCTCAACAGCTTCTGAATGTGCCTCGTCTTGAACCTCTTGGCTTCACTTCAAGGTTTCAACTGTTCTCACAGTTTTGTAAATTGTTATAGTTGGTGTTGTTCACCCACTGACACCCACCTCGAATCATAGTTAACTTTAAGATTTCTGTGTGAAAACAGATCTTACATGTCCGTTGCGCCTTAACTCAATACCCTCTGTCTCTTTTTGCATAAAGTCATTTCAAGCACAACTGAAATATCACCCGGGGCGACACTGGAACATATAGTTCAAGGTGAAAAACAGCCGTTTGACTTTGCGGCATCGAGTTAGAGGACGCTCGACGGCTTCAGCTGCTCCCTCTGAGGAACTTGAATGAATGAAGAGGCTTTGTGTCTGCGTGCTTTAATTCTGAAGAGTGCTGTTGGATAAAATCCAGGGTGAAAAAAATAAGAAAAGGACAGCTAATACAACAATTCTGTTTACATTGTGACATCCTGTGTGCTCCTCGACTGACTCCCTGAAGGTAAAACTTTGATTAAAAGGAAACTAAACTGACTTTTAAAAAGGGAGAGTTCACCCCAAAATCAAAAATACATATTTTTCCTCTAACCTGCAGTTCTTTTCATCCTTCTCATATGGCTTTACTTTGTTCTTTTTGAGCGGACTGTGCCTTTATACTTTCAATCTGCCGAGCTGACCTGTGAGCCTTCACAGTAGTGACTGTTGCTTGATGAAAGTATGACCTTCGGACACGAGACACTTTCCAATTTCACAACTCAACTCTAAGTGTAAAAATACAGACACATATCTTTTTCAATAACTGTGTGTGTTTCTGTTTTTCTTCTTGCCGTGGTGAAGAAATGTTTCATGTCACGCTAAAGTGTTTGGAAAGTTAGTGGTCTTGCTTTCGCCGACAACTGACCCGAGATGGAAACTCTCTTCTTGTCCTTTTTCCAGAACAGCATTCTTTAGCGGCAGCCTCACCTCGACTGATCCCGCTCCAGCCGCCAGAAACACAGAGCCGAGCCGCATTCCCCAGCACAGCACACACATCCAAGCAGTACACATGAACATATTGTAGGCACAGTACCCACAATCCTATGGAGGACTACATCTGCCAAAATTAGAATAACTAAAGAGATTGTTATTGGGTTGAAAAGATTATTGGAAAAATGCTATGGAGGACTAAAACTGCCAAAATAAATAAAAATAATTAAAGAGATTGTTGGATGGTCGAACACATTCTGATATCTCCCCCCTCCACATTTAGGGGTGGGACTGCAGCCAGCAATTTCTGTAACTTTAAAAAATGGAAAAATAAACATATAGCTTAATAATTAAAAATGAAATGCCATTAAATGCACAAAAAATAAATATGAAACATATTTTTAGGCATTTATTAATTAATAAAAAGTGACAGTCTACAAACTTATTTATTTCTGTATTTTCTTTTTCATGTCTTAATGCATTTCTGCCTCATTATCATTCATTCATTCATTCAAAGCCAATCACAGCAGTTACTGGCCCAATCCCAGTGTCCACACTCACAGACTCACAGACTTTGAAGCGTGTTCCCAGTGAGTCTGCCACGGCTTCGGGCTGCCCCACTGTCAAACTGTCAAGGGCATGAGGGCTCCCTCGCAGACATTTTGAGCCATTTCTGGCCACTTGCCATGACTCTTGAAGTCTTAAACATTGGGTTACCATGGGTTACAAGGGGAAGACTGGAAACGTTAAAAAAAAAAAAACAATGATAACGGCGCTCTGGAATGTAACATTTTTAAAACGTAAAATAAAAAGCCTGTCCCATCTCCATTTCTACCATTTAGGCCCTTGCAGCCTCTCTCAAACACTTACCAGGTGACGTCAGCTAAGTATGTGAGGGATCAGGGCTTCAGGCTTTAAGGGGGCCATTGGGATTGGGCAACAGTGCTCCAAACAATAACACACACAGACAAGATCATTGAAATTTGTGAATTGCTTTTAATATTCAGGAGGAACTCTTCGCTGAATTCTCTAAAGCACAATTTAATTGACCTTACAGGAATTCCAAAAACACTTAATCTCTGAAATCTCGGTCAGAGTTTTGCATTTCAGTGGCGCAGTTGCTTTTGGACATGCTTTCTGGAACTTATCAGACCCAAACAAATAGTTTCTGTCTACGATCCTGCAGTCCAGGATACAGGCTGAAATTAAACCCATAGCCCTTTACCGAAGTAAGAGCCATGTTCTACACTTCCAAGTACAAGACTCACTTGCCTGGGGCGAAATGTTAGGGGATTATTTGGGATCTAGCTACCAATGAGCTGCGGGCATTGAAAGCTTTCACAACACATGGACTGTAGAGTTTGAGTAATGATTTCTGATGATTTCCCCTTTTTCCGGGGGCTATATAATGCTTTCCGTTATGCACAATTGCCAGGATTAAGAGCATCGTCCACAGTGAATCAGACGTGATGGAGAGGTGCAGTTTACGAGACAGACGATGAATGCGGAAGATTTCCAATCAAAGACTGCAGTCATGGCAGGGCAGCGTGCCTTGTGTGGGAGGCTAAATCACTGACTTGCATCTCGGAGATTAATTTAAGCTGCTTTCCTTGTGGGCCGCATAAAAAAGTGGGCTGTTTTTTATGGGCAGCGGCCAAAACAGCTGAAGTTTCAAGGTAGAGGAAGAGACAGCAGGGAGACATTAAAAAATTACAGAGGGCGAATTGCTCACTGAGGACATGTCATGGTTACAAAGAGGAGACAGATGAAGAATTATATACTGTAAATTCACATTCAGTGGCCTTTATTTAGACAGTTTATCACATTTCCTGATTGTTTCGTGTTAAATTGCTGTTGATGGTGTTTGCTGTTAATGTAAAGAGAATTCTGTCGTCTACATAGTCAAGTTATACTCATCACACCTTTGCTTCGACTTTCTAGTTAGTTCTAGAATTATGATAACTGACATCGACATGGATCTTACGACTTCCAGCACCAACCCAATGGCCCGAATAAAGGTTAGCGAAGTACATTTCTGCAGAACCACAGACAAGTTCAAGCTTTCACGTTTCTTTAAGTTGCAACTTTACATTTGGTTAGGTTCGATTTTCTATTTCTGTCTTGTCACAATGCTGCGCTCATGCTCTGGTTAGGTGCAGGCACGTAAAACACCTGGTTAAGGTTAGGATAACAGCGTGGTTTGGCTTAAAATACCGGTTTTGGTCACAACAAACACAGCTGGGGATGGCCAGACTTCCTGTAAAGACTATCCAGTTTTGGTCGGCACAAACACAGCTGGAGATGCCCGGATATCCGGCAAAGAATATCCAAAAATGCAGACTCGAGCTGCGGTCACCTATTCGGCAGCCTGATTGCCAATAACCAACTGTACTGATCAACTGCTCTATGCTTAACTAACAGTGTAAGCTGTTACAGTGCGGGTAATTTCTAACCTTCCCAATGCTTAATTACCTACCCTTTTAAGATGTGATCACCTAAGCCTTTTGTTCACTAGTATTAGTATCAAAGGAAATTGTCCCTCTGTCATCCCTAAAAAGTGGATTTCACAGTTCCAATTACAGTAATAACTAACTGCTTAGCAGAGTGAGAAGGAGGTTGCACCAGAACAGGAAACCCATGCTTAAATCAGTCAGCTGTACTGGCTTCAACTGAAGTGGATTGGAGACAGAGAAGTCTAATGTCACTGTATCGTAAGAAGGCTGTCTTTTATTTGTTTATGCTGGATGTAGAGATTCCATTATAGAAAACAAGACTTAGTATTATGAGTACGTTTTTTTTATATTTTAGTAAGACAAGTAAATGACTACGATTTGTGTCATATCCAGTGTCAGTCACACAGTCTTCACGTGTAATGTGACTACTTTTAGGGACTGGTAGGACTTTTTGTTTGTGAATTAAACATCAGATTAATTTGAGATTTAGAGGTTAAAGGGATGGAGATGGAGATGGCAGTGCGGCCTTGGCTAACTTGGCTTCGGACGGCCTGCTTGTGTACTTACGGACGTACACATCCTGAGTTTGCATGCGAGCGAGCATATAAGCCTGGACATGCAGACATGCACACACTCAACAGACTGACACATCTGACTGCAAACTCATACTCGCACACAGCCGGCCCAGGCTCCACCCCCATGGGTTCGGTGATTGGCCTACTTAGAGGCAGGGCAGCCCACTGGCAGATTTGAAAAAACAGGGAAGCAGAGGAGGGAGGGATGGACAGAGGAGGAGGAGGAGGTTGGATATAGAGAGGGGGGCGGTGCACTGGTTTGTCCCTGCTCTCTCTCTCTCTCTCTCTTCCCCTCTCTCTCTCTCTGCTGGGTCAGGATGGAAAGGCTTACACAGGCAGGGGGAGGAAACATGTCATGAGAGGTGATGACACAGCCACGGAGACACATCCACATCCTCACTGACTCCCAAGTTCGCTGCCCGCCGCTGCCTCCGCCGACAACGCCGCTTTCGCCGCGTCCCACAGAGTAAAGAGAGAGAGAGAGAGCCAAGGATAGCCCTCCGTTCTCCCTCCCCACCACTCTCTCTCTCTTCCTCTCTTTTTTCACTTTGTCTGTGGATGATGGGATTTTAATCATGTGGAAGGTAAGAGAGAGAGAAGGAGGAGGAAGAGGAGGGAGTGAGCGAGCAAGGAGCTTGTTTTGTTTTTCTTTATGCTTACTGTATGAGGGGCCCCCGTCTCTGAGGGAGTTTGTTCTTTCTTAGTTTACTTAAGTCTGCGAGTCCTCCCTGGGGGATTCCCGCACGCTTTCACCCTTCCATCTGGGCTCAGGCTGTATTCTCAGTGGAAATGAGGAGTGGAAGCGCTGAGTGCCAGCATTACTGGAATGATAATGATAGAGCAGTGGCTTAGGGGACGCAGCCAATGGGTGCCGTGGAGCCATCTGTATCAAGGGGAAAACTTGCTTGCTGAATTTACATTTTCTAACAGAGAGTGTGTTTTCCACCATGGGGGGTCTGCATGACTATGAATGAGTCGGTTTATTGGCAACTTTAGCCTCGCGGGGAACTTCAATCCTCTCATCCATTCGGCCCCTAAAATGTGCATAAAATTTTAGGAGGTACCGACTGTGACACTTTCAAATACTGACTGGCACAGAAGTGCATGAAACGATACGTGTGTGGCGGCGGAGGTTACATCGCATGTGAGAGTCTGTTTTGTGTGACCCAATTTTCAAAGAGCCACTGTGTGTTTTGGTTGGTTTGCTTGAAGCCCAAGACGCATAAAGACAGGAGACAGTGCCTTGAGGGATGCGTTAAAAAATGTGTGTGTGCTTGAGTGCTGGAAGTGTGTGTGGGCGCAATATAAAGGTCCCAAACATTTTTGCACTTAAGAGGGAGGAAGTTTGACAGTGTTGATTTAACAGCTACGAGGAGAGTGGACACTTTCCCCCCCCCACATAACATTTTGTGCGTTACATTATGTTTATACGTCCACATGAGCGCTTCCCATGCACTTCATCCATTCAGATTTGATCAACTGTGTTTGCATGAGCCTCCCCAGAGGTCAGGTTATTCAATTTCCCAGCGTCTCCTGTGTGCTGAGGCGTGTTTCGGGTTCATATCCGTGCATGTGCGCCGCTGTGCTTCGTGCGTGCCGGAGCGTGTGTGCGACAGCTGGCAGCCACGGGCTTCGGTGCTGCTGCTGATCCTTCTCACCTGCTCTGGGGTCACGGGGGATCGAGGAAATCCAGGTTCAGTGTTTGATCTGCGAGACAATGGGGGAAACTCAAGGGAGGGAGGCTGCAGTACCATGACTGGGATGATGAGTGTAGTTTTGAACAAAGCTAAACACATTAAAATAAAGCGGGTGCGAGGTTTAGTCCTAAAAATCTACATTTTTGTACTAAAACTTTAAATAATTGAACTAAATGTGCAGGTGTGATCTTTGAAAGACGAATGCCAACTTTATTGGCATTCTTTTGAACATTCCCGCTCAGGAAACATTAAGTGCAGAGCTTGTTTCTCTTAGTTTATGACGTGTATCTTGCAGCTCTGACTTTTCTCCCAACACAGATGAGACAGTTTATGGGTGCTGGAGAGATATATTTCATATTTAGTGCTTTGTTCTTGAGGCCTCAAAGACCTAGACAGCTGCCGGCAGCCAAAAATAGCTATTGTTCTGAAAGGTTTAATAACTCTTGAACCACTAATCCTATCCACATGCTTTAAAGACTCGTGTAAAGTGGAGTTTCTTGGGTTTTCAGTTCACTCAGAGGCTCTGGAGTGGACGCGATTACGCCATCACGTTCTGCAGAGTTGATTCGTCAAGGAAACCCACATAGTTTAGCCATTTCATTAACTCCCTGAAGTTTTTTGGGACACATGTACATGGTCAGCTCAATGGACACTTGTCAATGAGGATAATATTAGAATAAATGGCTCTAACTTGCTTAGGAAAGGTCAGACGTCGACAAAATATCGCATGGAAGTCGAAAACATTCAAGTACATCTTTTAAAATAAAAAAAAACTAAACTTGCTAAACTTCTGGGGTTAGGGTTAGAGTTACAATACTAAACAACCCACTACATTTTGAGTGAATTCTTCCATTCTCAGATAAAGAACATGTAAAATTGGGACTTTAAATGAGCCAAACTTGAGGTTCTCCTCACCAAAACAATGTATGGCACTTGCTGACTGCTACAATAAGATAAGATTAACAAATTAAAGTAGAGCCCGACAGGAGAATCAGGCCCCCCCACAAAATGTTCTGGACTTTGAGGGTTAAATAAAAGTTTCTTCTATCCATAAATAGTTGAATTTACACACTTGAATCCACGTTTTGCAGTTTGTCATTTCCTCCATTGGCTTTGACAAACAGTGACATGGAAGGACAAAAAGGCTTTGTCTGGAGTTTGTTTTGTAGTTGTCACGATGCCGACCGATATAGCAACAATAGCGTTGATGCTGTTTCTTTTCCTGTTTCCCTTGACACGTTTCAGCTGCATTGTCAGCCTGGGCGGGCTTGAGAACAGCATCTTAGCTCTGTTTTTTTTTTTCCCCCTCTTTGAACCTGAAGACTGACTGTGGGAACCATGTAGATAAATATAGCGAAGGCAGTAATTGTCAGTGCTTTTCCTGTGTGGGTCTGCATTGTCAGTTTGTTTAAGTGGAGGGAGAGGTGCACCTCTTTGCTCTTAATGTAAACCCGAGGAGTTGCCTGAGCGTTGGGGAGACGGACTCCTGTTGCCACCTACATCGCCCCCCTCCTAAAATACCCTCCTATCTCACCAGCGTGTAGCTTACACGGTAAAATTGGGAGGTGTAACTCATGAGACTCTTATCTCTGCCTAATTGGTTAATTTGATCTTCAAAGCGTCAGCAGCCTCCCACTTCAGACGCTCGAGGGGCGAACTGCTAATTGCTATCTAAACATCCTTCAAGAAAAAGGACAAAGACAGACTGGAATACTTTTTTTTTTCCCTTTCCTCTCGTCATCTCGCCTATTTCCACTCCAGTTCAGTTCATTTTATTCACCCCAGTGCGTTCTTTAATCACCAACCGAATGAGACGAGAGTGCAACGTTGCCATGGAGACTTATGACAATGAGCACAATCGGTTCAGTGAGACTTGGCAGCTTGTGTTGTCCTGTGGAGAGGATAAGTAGTTCCTCAAACTTTTTTTTTTTCCCCTACACTTGTCAGGAGTCTTTACAGTAAACTGCTTTACAAATCAAGTGTGGTATTGCCCAAAACTTAACATTTGAACTATGATTATACTATCATTGTCCACGCTGGACTGCACACATCTTACTTTAATGTTGGAGATAAAAATCAGTGTAACATCAGATTTTTCTCGGCTAAGTGCGTGCTGAGAAGGCTCCGGCGCTGGCTTCCTGTGTCATCTGCAGTACATGTAATTGAGGCGTCTTTTTGAGTGCAGATGTGCTAAACAAGTTCACCATATTTCAGCCCACCTTCACTGCTAATGTGTCGGATACAGCAGCCTGGCCAGTGGCCCTACACTCAGGAGTTAGACGCTGTAGTTGACCCTCCAGCTCCACTTCCTGTGCAGTAGTATGAAGAGCAACAAAGTCTGAGCCAGAGGGTGGCTGGGTGGGTCATTCACAGGATTTTCCCTCCGGAGGCCAGGGTTTGCATCCCGTTTTTGACCAAGAGTAAGGAAATATTTGTTTTTAAGTTATGTAACGTGAGTGAACACGTAAAAATGTGACTGATGTGACGGACCTTTCCTGAGTGATGTCACGTTACAGACTTTTCCTTACGCTTACGAAGACCTTTATTTTTCCTAACCTTAACCAAGTAGTTAATTTTGCCTAACCCTAACAAAGTACTTTATTTTGCCTAACCTTTATCAAGTCCTTTATTTTGCCTAACATAATAATGTAGTTTTTTCCCTAAACCCAACAAAGTACTGTATTTTGCCTAACCCTAACAAAGTAGGTTTTTTTTTTACCTAAACCTATAAGAACCTTACTTTACCTAACCCTAATCAGGTATTTTTTTCCCCCTAACCCTTACCAAGTACTTTATTTCACCTTGCCATCACCAAGTAGTTTATCTCCCTAAACCTAACCAAGTACTTTGTTTTGCCTAACCCTAACCCTAACCAAGCAACTGTTTGCAATACTATGCAAACTTTGAGTCAGCATTGTTTATTTTGAAAGTCTACCTGGAGTCTTCATTTTGCCTTACAAGCTCTTCAAGTATAAAACTGATGCTGGAGCGGGAGCCAGAGTGTCACAGTATGACGCTTAATGCCACTGACCAAGCTGCCCAATTTGAGGAGTCAGGAGTGAGTCATAGTAATCCTGCAGTCTCATAACTCTCCTGCAGAACCCACTTGTTATTCTGCGAGGCACTGCGAAGAACTCTGTTCACAGAAGTTTGAATCTCTGATAAAACATGACCTTTAACAGTTTTTCTATCCGGAGAAAAGTAATCACTAATTCTCTGAGAGTGCTGCCTGATAAACAACATTTCACAGATATCAGACCCGGCTTGGTTTTCATTATTTCCCCCTCCAGATTATGAGTTCGGAGATATGTCGCAGCTGTTTGATATGCATCTAGGGTTTTAGTGAAATTGCCGCAGACCGGCAGGTTTAAAAAAGTCACATCACATCATTTTTGGAATATCAGCCAGTGGAGAGGCCCCCAGAGTTCAATATCATGATGTTTTTTGACATTCCTTCACTTCGGATCACGTCACGTCTCACTTCGCTCTCATCGTTCGTGCTGAAAAAATGCAGCTGGGTGAAAAAAAAGTGTAATTGTAAGCATATTCCAAAGATTCCCATGATTTGGTGTTATGAAAAACAAGGTGCCCTGTGAGGCTGGGTCATTTTAGGCATGCTGGGGTTAAACTCAGGTCACATGTGCAAAGAAACATGTTCCTTGGGGAAACAGAACCCCAAGCTAGCTCCTTCGCTACGTTACAAAAACATCCCGATCATACCAAGTTATTTCTGCCAACCCCGATTCCCAAAGCAGTGTAGAACATAGATGAAACAGAATGGGATGATTTGCTAATCCTTATTGACATATAGTCAACTGAAAACAGCACAAACATGATATATTAATATATTTAGTGACTGTTATTCATCAACGTCATTGATTTTTGAAAATATATACGTACTGTACTGTAAATATAGGTAAACAGGTTCATTGGTAACAGGTGATAGTATCATGATTGGTATGACAGGGGCATCCTCAAAAGACTCAGGTGTTCACAGACAGGCATTGGGCAAGTTTACCACTTATATACATGATTGTATAAAGGATATTACTACATCAGGGTAAAACTGTTATCAGTAAACACAGTTTGTCAGCGATGGTTGCATTTTGTTTTTATTTGTTCGACACAGTGTCAAACCTTTTTTGGAAGCAGGCTTTTAGAAGTCAAACATAAAATCCTTATTTTCTCTAAAACACATGAACAATCTAACAGTGCAGTCCAAATATTTTGTTATTCTTTTCGGTAAAAATAATCATGTTTCGCAAATTTTCGAATATTAAGTATCTGGAAACTTGATGTTGGAAATATTGAAAACATCAGTGGTGAACTCAGGTGGTATATTTATAGTAAAGGGCACTTTTTATGTACTTTATGTGTCGTAGGTTATGTACCATATTGACATTTCTGTCATATGTTCACATTACATGTTTATGACCTGACTGTCATATCTGGAGGTGTAGGGGATGGGGGCTTGGCAGCCTTGTCACTGGCTTGACAAGGCTGCCAAGCCAGTGACCACAGTTCAGATTGTGTTTCAACATCCGTAAGAGTGAAACCTCAGGATGATTTCCAGATGGTTTTTTTGGCGATAAAAACAGGTATTTTAAGCCAAATCATGACCTTTTCCAAACCCTAACCAAGTGTTTTTTGTGCCGAAAGCTAACCAGAACATAAGCACAGGGTTGTCACGAAATGGAACCTCAACAACATAAAATTGCAACATAAAGAAATGGAGTTTTAACATACTGTACCTGGTTTGCAGAAACGTATATTGCCGACAGTTATTCTGGCGATCGGGCTGAAAAAAAGCAGGCTGCACCAGAATGAAATAAATAAACTAGATGCTGGAAATATTGGAAAGCCGTTCACATATTGTGCATTCACTGCCCGACTTAAAGGATCCAAATACCACACGAAAATCACCTGATAAGCGGGATATTTTTGCATAGGCACCTGAGAGTCCTCTAAATCTGCCTGGTCACATTCCTCTTGCAGCTGCAGCGTATAAACCACACAGATGCTGCAGGCCTTAGCATTATCCCCGAGTGCTCTGTTCATACACACATAAACTAGCTTACCTCATCTCTGCCAGCTCTCTGGGGCCGCTTTCACGCAGAAAACATTTCATTATCCAATCAAAGTTGCAATGATAATTTAGCACTTCGGGGAATAACCACCACTTAATCACTTTCATGTCCGCCAAGGGGATCCTGAGCATATATTTTGAGGCAACATTATTGTATGTAGAATAATTGTAATCACGGAAGGAGGCGTTAACTAAATTTGCAGCGTCTTAGAAAGGAAATATAGCGCGCTCGATCATCCCAAACGGCATTCCCAGGGTAATATTTCTCTGCATTTTCCTCCCCTGTCAGTGTAAAGATTAAATGAAGACATGTGAGTATGTGATAGGCGAGTGTTTGAGTGGGATTTTGCTATAAAGAAGAGTAACCTTGGAGCGCAGCATGCTCAGCTTTCAGTTTATCTGGCACTGTGTGTGTTCGCGTGTGTGTGTGTGTGTCTCACTGGTGCAAAGATCACCCACCCTGATGAAATATGTCCTTGACAGCACCAGACTTGTTTTTGTCTCTTATAATCTCCGGCCTCCAAACATCACATCTAATTTCCCATGCAGCACTGTACCCAATCTGGGTCACACGAGCAGACAGACCGTGCCCGCCCACACACACACACCAACACAAAAATCACAAACGTCACCCTGTATCATAATCACTAATAGCCTCGGCATCCCGGACTACGACCGGCCAATCCTGTTAGGTGTGACTGACCGCGTCGGAACATGAAAGGCTGTGATTGGTCACAGCTAGTGTGGTCGGAAGCGGATTAGGGATCAACATGGCAGGGTGTCTGGAGTCAGACAAAGACTGTGCGTGTGTGCGTGTGTGTCTGTGTGTGTGTGTGGCAACATTCAGCGTTGTTAACTTGTTAATAATCCAGCGAATGCAGCCTCGTACTGTACGGGGGAGATGACGGGAAGTTGAGGAGACGAAGATGAGAAGGAGGAACGCGAAGAAGATGAGAGAGATTTTCAAAATCGTACTCTCCTTTGAGTTTGACATCTAAAGCTTCTTTCCTTTTTTTTTCATTAGTCTAAAAGTGGAGTTTGGACTTCTTTTCGCTTCAGCTTTTGGGCATGTTCATCGCCCCAACTTTTTTATTCCTCTGTCCTAATTGGACTCTCAGCACCTCCACCTGCCTGCGAGCCAGTGTGCTCCACATAAAGTGAATTTCTTCCAGCACTCGCGCTGCAAGATTTATCACGTACTTCCCACAAGCTGTGCCCAAGACAAATATTTAGGAGGGAAATGGTGTAGAAAAATATTTTGACTTAGCTCCACATGGCGGGGGGAGCATATCAGCACTCTTTCCTCATGGCTGCAGTGTACGGGAAGGTGATACAATCTTCTTTAAAGGGGCACTATGGAACTTTAAACTCAGAGTTTTAAGGTTTAGAATATTAATGAGGGAACTCGGAAATGTTTATTTTTTCCATAACTGAATAAACAATCAGAGGAAAATAAGGTTTAAAGCCAGAAAGGTGGCGGGGTCCGACAGAAAACAATAAAATGCCTTTCCCAAAACTACAGAATGCACCTTTAAAAAAAGTAAAAACAATCAATTTACAAAGGACATTTTTTCAACCTTGGCACAGATAGTATGTCCCTGAAGAAACGACTTGTGAATCAAGGGTTAATCTCTCTGAAAGCAGATTATTCTGAATACAAATCCCATAAGCGCTCGAAATTCTTCGACAGATCGGAGGTAAACAAGGTGTCGAAAGGTTTAGATGTTGTTAAAAATGGAGAGGGGGGACATTTTATAAAGGAGGGGAAACACAAAAGGGTAGAGGTTGTGTTTCATAATTCACAAAAAAGTCAATAATGTATGTCGTTTTTTATTTTTTCAGAAATATCTGAATAATTGAGCACCGGCTCTTTCTCCGTGTGTCCCTGCTGTGAAAGTAGGTGACGTTTGTGGGCTTGTTAAAACCTGAAGCTGTGAAGAGATTAAAATTTTGAGCCCAAATTTGATCCTTTAAGTCTTGTTGACCTTCAGTTTTTAGATAATGCTGGAACATATTACAGTCCAAACGTTAACCAGGCAGGCATTCTTTGCTCGGAAAACGTGGCATTATAAAAAATAAAGGTTAACGGGCGCATATCATCGTGTTTGCGTCTGCGTTCCAACATTCTGCCGTACGTTTGCTATTTTCCGCCTCCTGAGAGTTAAAAGCGAGTCATTCTCATACAGTGACACACACACAGTGTATGCTGATTGTGCGAGCCAGGTCAATGTGGATGACCTACTTCTCGGTTCTGCTCCGCGGACTGCCACAGCCGCTCACGTCAACTCGCCAAATGGAGCCCTCCACCCACTCAAATTTGTGTTTTCGGAGGAGTGGGTGGGGGCGGGGGTGGGGTCAGATGGCTTTTGGCTGCTTATCGTAATGATTTTTTGGGTGATTTTTGTGTCACATCATTTACTGGGAGCCGTGAAGGAGTAGATTTTTTTTTTAGCGCAGTTTGTCAAGTAATGGCATTGCTGAAATATTCATTTTGCTAAAAAGCCAAAGTGGCGGTGAAATAAAACTCCCCCAAAGCAGATTAAGAGGCTTTTATTGCTAAGAGACTGGGAGAAGAAAGTGTGGCTGGAACCAGAATTATTAACAATTATCAAGAGTACATCAGCATTATGAGGAGCTCCATACATTATGGAGAAACACGAGAACCCCTCACATTCTTTTCCCATCTCATAAACACACTCTGTCTCTGCTTGCCTCTGTTTTTGTCTGCATCGTGCCCTCGTTGAATCAGTTTTTAGAAAATGGACAGAAAGAGCCCCCATGAAAATTTTAACAGCTTAAACTATGAGTGGAAGGGAGAGCCTCAACCTCCTCGGACCTGAAGTCAATGAAAGATTCAGAAGTCGGGCGGGGACTAATGTGAGGAGTTGGCCCAAATATAAACAGGAAGACAGATCAAAAGTTGAAAGAGGTTTAATTTCTCAAGTTCCAATGAGCCAGTGGACATTGTTCAGGATATTAAAAGTGATGTTTCGTTTTATACCGGCTGCACATTTTAAAAGGTTACTTGCTGGTGTTCATGGATCAGGGGTTTTTAGAAGGTTTTGTTTCAGAATAAAAATGCCACATAAAGCTGAGAGTAGCATCAGGGCAGCGACCTTTGTTCCTCTCTAAAAATAGAAACATAGCATTTTGGACTTCTGTTACACAATGTGGTAACAGGAGAGGGCTGGAGCAGTAAATCTGTCAGGAACAGACAGATAGGAAGAAGATGACACAGGGATGTCTGGTTCTTTTGAAAGGGGGAGCATTTCTGACAAAGATCCTCTGATGTACGGAGGCCAAGAAGTGCCATACTTGCAATATTTATTTTTTTTAAATGCCATTATTAAGATCAGCAATTATGTTTTTATTTATAATATAAATAAAAAATATATATCATACATATGATGTAATGTATTAATGTAATGTATTTATTATTTATAAATTTATTTATGTTACTTATTTTTTTTAATTAAGAAAACAAAGCTGTCATAGAGACCTAATTATATCGCCAACCCGTTATCACAAAAAATGTTGTTTCTTCTTCTTACTTTTAAATATTTTTTATTAAAAATATTCTGAAAACAAATGTCGAATGTAAATAAAAAGTTAATAAGGTTTGGTTTGAAGCTCCAAAACCCAACCCACAGAGCAGTGTGTGTGGTTCATGGTCCACTCTTATGTCATTTACGTCATTTTTAATTCTATTTTATATTTTTTTGATAAATTATCTCGTTATCTCAAGAAATCTCGTTGTAAGTGGCTTTGGACGAAACCGTCTGCTAAATTCCCTAAATGTAAATGTAAATGTTAATGTAAATGTAAGAAAACCGTCTGTGTTTGCTTGAAATAATGAGATAAATTAACCTGTTAACACGAGGATATGAGCTTTTTGAGTTCAAGATACTGAAATAATTAACTTGTAAGAAGTATATGTAAGATAACAGTATTAAAATAAATAATTTCAGTAACGTCTGTTCTTGGCTTCCGTACAGAAACGTAACATATCTATTGAATGTTATGTTGTTATCTATGTGCGGTTACATGGATTACAGTCATGTTCAGAGTTTCATATTTTTACAGTCAACTAAAAATCTTTCTCAAGTTTTTTCTTTTAATTACAAGCACATAGAAGTATTGCTTCATGTTGCGCTCTTCATAAAGACACGGCCACATTTAAACGAACGCGGCACTGCGATTTCGCCGGTCAAAAGTCACTACTGTTGAGTGCAATGCAAAGCTAAGATGGAGGATTTGCGAATGTTTTGTTTGCCCCTTCACATGTGTGACAGTGCCTGATTTAGTCTGCGTGAAAGTGGTGAGAAGTGATCAGGAAACAAACTCAAAGTGGATGACAGGCTTAAAAATCAATCTCAGTGTTTCTTGTGTAAGATTTCTTTTAGATGTCCTTTTGGGTAATCAGTTTCAGATCTGACTAATACACTGTGAAAGTCAACTTGACTAGAATAGGCTGTAGATAATATGACTTTTTGGCTGGACTGCAGCAAAGCAGGGCCACATACGGGAGTTTCCTCTTCCACTAGCTCTTTCAAAATGAATAGGTGCAGACAGTCCTCAATTACATCTTCAGAAGCACAGTGACGAGACGTCCAGCCATATACTTTCCACGACTGTTGTTCTTTTAAGTTTCAGGCTGACTATTTGGAAAGCAAAACACCTGTAATAGGCATCTGAAGTATGCACTTGATGTCTCCATGCCTGATGTCATGCTAAGAGACTGAAGGAAATAAGTCATATCGGCTATCTCGGGTAACATTGGTTTGTGCTACTGGAGTGTAAATCAGTAAAAGAGCGGGAAAGAGCTGCTATCGTTAGCACTATAGCTTCCTCACAGGGGGGAAATACTACACAGTAGATATGGTTGTTGTGAATGAACAAACTAATGAATTTATGTAATGATGTGACCTTTGACCTTGAAAATAATACTTTCTTGCTAGTTGGACTGAGTGAGGACTGAAATGACCGAAAGTTGACGGCTCAGAGCAAGCACCGCCCATCGAGAGCAACAGCTTGATCCAAGATGTCGTGGTGGAGACAGGTCTCTGTGGTCACATGTCTCTGTAGGCACAACAGTCTCTGAGTCCCATTTTGTCCATTGTCCTTGTCCTCTGACCAGACATTAGCAAGGAGGAGCCTTAAACCAAGCTAGATTAGCATGGCTCTTATTTAAATTCATGTTGCATAACACCAATTAAAATGTAACTGGATGCATTGGAGGAATGTAAAATGGAGGAAGGAAGGAGAGGAACAAAAACCATACAATTTATTTATACTTTCTCTAACCATGCCATGTATAAAAAACGTACAGTATAGAGGTATAGGAGGACATATTTTGTTTGGTTAAATTTAGAATGGACATGTACTTTTTAGGTAAACATCCTCCAGTTATGTTGATTTCTTTTGGCTGGATGGTTATGAAAAACCAGGCTTCCGAGAGGGAACATTTCTTGGAGCAGATTTTTACCAAGCTTGTGGAGAGAAGGCAAAAATATTTTGTTCCAAGACCGAACCGCAAAATAACCTGCAATTTTGTAATGAAATGAAACGTCTGAGCACCGCAACTGCACTTTTGGTGTCTGTTCTGCGTGTGCATGACAAGAAAATAGATCAAATCGGTCAGAATATGGATATAAAGTACACGGATTATGTTCCTCTGCTCGGTACGAAGCATTCATATCTCTCATGCTGCAGGGTAAAAAGAGGAGGAGGAGTGAGAGTGTGGACGATTCTCTCACTTCTCATTCAGCTTTGTATTGCCCCCCACTGAAGAGCATTGGTACTGACGTTTCAGTGTTGCCAGCAGCCTTTTCACACACGCTGGCAGCTCTGACAGTCATGAAGCGCACAGTGATGGTGGGAAAAATAAACAACTCGGCTTGGATTTTCACCAATCTGCCCTTCCAGCCTGAATGCCCTTTCTCGCCTTCTCGCATTCCTGTTTTCTCTTCCCCTCTGACTGCACATCCCCATCGCTGTGCTCCTCTCCCCCTCGCTAACACTCATCCTCCTTCTGTTTTCTGCTCTGTCGCAGCCATGCATGGTTCAACAGTGTCACCTACGGTGTGCTGAGAGGCACTTCAGCCTGTCTCACCTGCCGGTTTGGGTCTGTGTGACTGTCTGTGTCTACTTTTCAGCACAGATTTAGGTTTGCGAGGGTGAATTTATTCTCTTTATCCTTTAGCACCTCCAGGCTTCCCTCCTGTCGAGCACTTCCCTGTCAGAGCTCCATCAGTGTCGAACTTTCCCAGCTCCGTCTGGAACTTTTCTCTGCTCCTGTAAAATGCTGTTTGTGGACTACATGAAATCCCCCTTGGACTTTTATGACTCAAATCTGCCATTCAGTGTGTAAAACGCTCAGTGTACAGTGTACGGCTATAGACATTGATTCAAAAATGGAGGTTTTAACTGGGAACAGTGGGCTGAGAGCATAAATGGGAATACTTTGGAGCAGGAAGTTAAAATAGGGTGTTGCCATGCGAGAAAGGAAATTAGTTATGTAAGATTATGGCCATATTAAAGCTGTTGTAATTTAACTCAGGTTTTCCACTGAGCAACATTAACTTTAGTACTGGTGTGGGTGCAATCTACCGAGCTGGTTTCATCACAATTAAAGCTGCATTAATTGATTTCTGGCCACAAGGGGGCAGTAAAACAAGCTAAAAACACAACGCTAACCGTTGCCTGTTTACAAACCTGACACAAAGCAACATTAGCATTCATCTGGAGTCTTGTGTCTGGCATACCAACTAATGGAAGTCCAATACACGCCCTCCTCCTGTTTTCGTCTGGACCGTCTATCGAATGAATTAAAAAGCTCTTTAGCTGATTAATCTGAGTGGGAACTGCAAAGTTGGGAGATAATTCTCTGTGTGTTTGCAACCCTTTTAACATTATACAGAGCCCCGTGATCTGTTGTTTGTATAAAATATTGATTAGTGCAGCTTTAAGGACCATTTAATTCCGTTTGTCAGCTTTTAAGCCCTGACTTTTTGTGTCTGTGTGTGTTGTTTGTCCACGCATCTACATTTCTGAGAGCCTGGGTACAAAATGAGTAAGACTTCTGAAAGATTTGTTCCTGGTGATTAATCACGCACAGCCTAAACGCTTCCCCGTTGAGTTAGACAGAGCTCTAGTGGTGCCATGGAGCCGTTTTTCCCCTTTTTGTTTATCTCACGCATGATGAGACACACAAAATGATACGCAGGTGCCACACAAGATATGCCAGAGTTTGAAATGCTTATGCAACCGACACTTGTGAGAACTGAAGGATGTACACTGAATGTTCAGTTTGGAATCCTTTTTCCAGCAGGAGCCAAATGGGTAAAAGGTCTAGAACTGGAGATCTTTTTGGCGTTGTCATTATTCTGCATGTTTAAAACCAGTAACACTCTAAAATAAAAATAATTACCTCCACCAATTAGTTTATTTTTTCACCCTTGTACATTTGTCAGTTGGTTGGTTGGTTTGTTACCGGGCTTATACAAAAACTGCTGCACGGATTTCCACGAAACTTTAATGGAGGATGGGTCTTGGCCCAGAATAGACCCCATTAACATTTGGTGCTGTTATGGATAATCCAACAACAGGGCGTTGTTCGACATTTTTGTTAATTTCTCAAGGAATAATGCACGGATATTGATGAAAAAAATCAGGTGTATTTAAGTGGCTGTTATCTGTGAATGAGTACAATTTGATGCTGATCATAAACTTAAATTATGGTTAAGCAGTAATAGGTGGATTAAAAATCAGAGTTACATAGGGCTATCGAGTTTGTTATTGAATTAGGCTCGACTGAATTAAAGGGGGCTGCTGGGCCTTTTGCACTACTGAGTTTTTCGTCAAAGACATCCATCTATTGTGCTGCAGAGACATCTTCTGAAGTTAGCATGCTAGCCAGCTAGCGCCATCTTTTCCTGTCGACCTCAAGATGCAACAGTCTGATAGTATAGCAAGCTCAGGACTGCAGAGCCTTGTCGCAAGGATAACTGAGCTAACAGCAGCTACAGTTAGCATGAGTATGAATTTGAGAGGTTGCCAGTTGTTACATATTGCGCCTTTAAGTAAACTTCAGTTAATAGTTACTTCACTGTTAACAATGTAATGCTATATAAACCATTTATTAAGCAATTGTAAAAGTTTGTAAACATCAGCTGCAACTTTATAGTGGCCATTCGAAATATGTTTATAGATGAACTACACAGTATTCATTAACTATGTACGAAGTATTAAAAACATCAGTAATAAATCTTTTATAAAGTGTTTTATTGTTTGTAAACTATTGACTGAGGTTTAAATAACTATAAATTTAAAGGTGTACTATGTAGTTTTGAGATTTGAAACTAAATAAACAAACTCTCTTTGTTTTCATGACTGAATAAACTGAATAAACAAACTGACCTTAAAGGACAACACAGTTTCATACTGTTTCACTTTGTTTATATTTGGCAGACCCTGCCACCTTTCCAGCTTTAAACCTTATTTTCCTGTGAGAACAGCTTGTTTATTCAGTTATGAAAAAATAGATATTTCTGATTTTGTATTTTTAACTCATTATTATTGTAAATACTAAAATTCTGAATTCAAATTTCACACAGTGCCCCTTTAGGATTAATAATGATGGTTGTTATAAAGTGTTAGCTAAATGGATTAAATGAGAATACAGACACCAAATTCTTCTTAGTCTTCTTTGTAGAGCTATCGTGTATGATGCTAACAGATAACATATTTCTATGTTCAGCCTCCTACAGTTGGCTACTGTCATATCAAATCAAGCTGATAACTTGGAGTTAAAGTTGCTACATGTTGGACACATGGGTGATTTGTTCGGCAAACTGACCAAAGGTCCAAGAGCACATGTTCTCCGAGTTTTACCAGACCGTCAACAAACCTCAGTCTTCATATCTCTTGAACACAAACACCTGAGGGAGGCTCTCTGGTGCTTCGGAGGAAACCGCCGTGTGAGTGTGTGTTCGAATATGTGTGTGTATCGATGCAGACGGACATGTAGGGGCGCACACAAGCGTAAAAATACGACTGTTTGTGTGTATCTCTGAGGATTTGTTGTGTTTAAAGTCCCTTCAAACACAACAACACTTTCATTGCAGTCGAAGCGTGTGATTGCTGAATCGCTCCCATGCAATTTCTGTCCTCTTCTCCCTCGGCTTTATATCCTTCCATATTTGCCGCATTTGAAATTTCGGCTTTGAATTCCTTCTTTGGAAACTGAGGATCAAAATTGCTTGACTCTCATAAGTTTAGAATTTTCCTATATCATCATAAACCCAGAAATGTCATTTACGCACAATATTCCCCCTCCCCTGCAGTGCAAAGTCATGCTATCTGGCCTCAGACATCACAGCCAACTTAGTTTATCTCTCCCCTTTTCGTTTTTTTTTTCTGCAGAGGATGAAAGGAAACCATATATAGAGATGGACGAATAGGAAGAGATAGTGCGAGCGTGGTGGTCCACTCAGATGCACACAAGCCTTTAAGCTCAGTAAACAGTGACATCTGCTGCACTGTAGGGTTTAGAGTGGATGCTTCTCCTGCCTCGGCCATTCGACTCAGGAAGCATTATGTCTTTTGCCATCGTCATTATCATGATTTGTAGAGGTCTTTGCTAGAATTAGCATTAATTAGATTGCTAATCTTTAGATTTCACTTCAGTAGATTCGCACAAAAAACTTCATTTCAATACATTTTTGGTTGAATAGATTCTACTCCCCCGGTCTTATCTGTTGTTTTTTCTTTGCAGTGATCCATTTTCTTCAAGGGTTTGTTGTTCATCTAATCTTGAAAAGTTTTTTCTTTCTTTCTTTTGTCAGTAGCTGTGAAATCCCCATTTTCTGCCACAAACTAACTGAATTGTTTTATTAACAGCCCCCGGGCTAAGTTCATAAATAAAGAAAGGAACAAAGAAAGCAGAGCAGAGATACGCAGAGCCAAAGTTAACTTTTGGACGGGCTGATAAAACTGATTGAGAAAGAAGTTATCAAGATCCAAGCCACAGTTATTTATCAGCTTACTGATGTCTTTATCACACTAAGTTCGAATATTTCCAGACAGATTTTAATTAAAGAAACAATTAAACAAAACAGAGCCCCCCTTTAATATCTTCTAACCTCGTCACGGCTGCGATAACGAGGAAAACTTGTAAAAATACTGACTACTGGATGTTGTTTTTGGTAAATTAAAGGTGCACTGTGTAGTTTTGTGGAAGAAGTTTTAATCATAATAGAAAGATGTTCACTGACTAATCATTTACGCCTCTCTTTGTTTCCATGACTGAATAAACAAACAAGGACAACACAATTTAATAGTTTTACTTTGTTTATATTTGGCGGACCCTGCCACCTTTCTAGCTTTAAACCTCATTTTACTTTGAAAAACAGCTTGTTTATTCAATTTCTGAGTTTGAATCCCTTCTCCAAGACTACATAGTGCCCCTTTAAAGTCACCTGTGTGAGTGTGTGAGTTTAAATCTGGTGTAATTTAAGTGCAGAGCCTCTCCACAGCTCTGTAACTGACAAGCTCACTGTCACGACTCAAAGACAACAACCAGCAGCCACCGCTTCTCCTCTTTGTTTAACCGGGAGTCACACTGACAGCATGCAGGGTCAGAGACGGAAATCAGACTCAGCTCCTCTGCAGGGAGAGACAGACGCGCACGTACTAATTACCAATTAGCTACAGCTGTGCAGCTGCCTCCGCTGCACCACGCAGCAGCCACACCTGCGCTGAGTGTTCAGACTAGTCAATTAAAAATGGTTTCTCTTCAAGCTTGACATAATTCTTAAGTTTTGTTTTGATTTGATAACATGCTAGTAGGGCTGTCACTTTTTCAAAAAATCAAGTTCGAACGAATTTGAAATGACACGCAATTTATTCGAATGAATTCGAATAAATCTCCCCCGCAAGGGGCAATAGGTCAAGCTGATAGTGAACTTTTAGAGCGCCCTCTGCTGGATCACAAGGCGAACTACTTCAAACGGTCTGTTGTGCTTATAGACTGTACATTTTGACTTCGAACAGGTCATTGCATTCGAATAAGAACTTTTCCCCCCACCTTCGAACGAATATTCGAATTTCGAATAAAAAGTGACAGCCCTACATGCTAGACAGTTCGATACTGTCATGGAAAAAAAAAAAAAAAACTTTAAGCAAGGTCTACACAACACAGTCAGCAACATCGGGGATATTCCATTAAAGACCACTGGTTAACAGTTATTTCACTACTCATATGTAATTAAATCCAATACACAGAGTAATTAGCAACTTTATTCATCCTTGATGGTGCAAAGTGAAGGCAACATGAAAGTGTTAACTTCAGTAGATATCTCTGCAACACAATGAGTAGAAAGAAATCAAAAATGTTATTTTTTTACATTCTGTAGATTTTTGAATGTTTTTAACTAGAATTCTCACATATTGCACCTTGAATGGTCCAACGTGTAAGATATTTGATTGCTGAGACTCATTCCCAATTCAATAAATGCACCTATCAAAATTCCAAGTGAAAGTAAGTAATACATATATTTACATGCATACAGTATATAATATGAATGGGTCAACTAATTATTGACCTGGCTGATAGTGGGATCCAACATTCAGCATTTCCCTGCATCATGCAGTAACTAGTTACTTAAGTTGTCACATAAATGGAGTAAAAAAGTGAAGCAGAGGTATAAAGTAGCAATACTCAAGTATAAAAACTTCAAAATTTTATTTAAAGCAACATTATGTAGAAATTTGGCCGCCCCCCACAGGTTCCGAGTGCAACATCCATGTCGTAAATACAAACTGATTATGTCATATCAATGTTATGTGCTGCAAACTTGTATATTGAAGTAAACATGTATGTAACTCTGTGATCCTACCCTCTCACTGAAGTTACATAGTGCAGAAACAAGTGATAGGAGGGCAGAGTGGCTGAGACAGAGACACCATTCACCCTGGTACAAGACACTATACCATCAAAATCATTTTAAAGCTGTTATTATGATGTAAATAAGTTATATAATGTTGCTTTAAGTCACTAAATGTACTGTGTAGTAGAGCTAACAGGACTGACGGAGATTTCAGAATCTGCTGCGAAACATCAATCTTGTCGATCCAAGCTCAGTCTAAACCAAAGCAGCAGTTAGCAACCGCAGAGCCAGTGACGATAAGAGTGATGAGAGGGCAAAAGTGGGTCAGCAGCATGTTTGTAACATGTGGCTGAATCAAAAGCCACGGGGTAATTGTAGAGGAGCTGCATGTTTGGCTGTCAGCACAGCTCGTCTTCCGTTTCCTCTGGGCTGTCGATACTTTTCTTCTTCTTCCTTGTAATTTCTTTCTGTTTCGCCACGAGCGTCGAAAAGATTTGCTGTCTTCCTCAGATGATGTTCTCATTGCTGCACCCATAAACAAAGGGAACGATGATAGGACTTGGAGGATCTTGAATCATGTTTCTCTAATAGATTTGCTGCTCCTGGTGAAGTTATCATGTTCAATACTCTGCATTGTGTCTTCGGTGGTTGTTTTCTGCCTTGTTTTTGTCTGTTCTTCATTGTTGTGGCCGGTTTTAAAGATCTAAATGTCTGATGATAAAACACACTGAACTTTTTAAAGTTTGTCTCGTCTTTGAAGGCATCAATTTTCGCCTCATTTTCGGTTTTTCGCACTGACTTAGAAAATCCAGCACTTAACACTCTGCCATTCTTTAAGTCCACTCAGTGGTCTGCTCCATTGAGATATAAGCCCTCCCAAGAAAGCAGTAAGAAGTAAGCCGTTTCACACCATTTAATCACAAATCCCTGTGCTTTCTTTCCCCTTTTCTCTCCTTCCCTTTGTGCCTTCCTCCATCTATCTCTCTGTCTCCGGCCTACAGACGGCTGAGCGGCTCTTCTGGATTTCGCTGACACTGCGCCTGGTCCCGCCTGGCCCTCTCTGAGCAGGATGGACACTCTGGAGTCAGAGCTGACCTGCCCAATCTGCCTGGAGCTCTTTGAAGACCCACTACTGCTCCCCTGCGCCCACAGCCTGTGCTTCGGCTGCGCCCATCGCATCCTTATCTCTCACTGCGCCACCAACGAATCTGTTCAAAGCATCGGCGCCTTCCAGTGCCCCACCTGTAGATATGTCATTTCCCTGAGTCCTGAGCGTGGATTAGAAGGACTTAAGAGAAACGTGACCTTGCAGAACATTATTGATAGAGTTCAGCGGGCCTCATCTTCAGCAGGGCTGCCTCTACCGCTGCCGCTGCCCGCGCCCCACAGCGGGCCCAATTCTCCCGGCGAGGAAGGGAGCAACCGTTTGGCGCTGGTCCCAGTCAGCGCCGCCATGTCCAGCCCAGGTACGCCTCCTGAGCCGGTCCAGTGCCAGTTCTGCGAGCAGGACCCGCCGCAGGATGCAGTCAAAACTTGCGTGACGTGCGAGGTGTCGTACTGCGAGGAGTGCCTCCGGGCGACTCACCCGAACAAGAAGCCGTTCACAGGCCACCGGCTCATCGAGCCCATGCCGGACTCCCACCTCAGAGGGCTCCAGTGCCTGGAGCACGACGAGGAGAAGGTGAACATGTACTGTGTCACTGATGACCAGCTCATCTGCTCGCTGTGCAAGCTGGTCGGAAGGCACAGAGACCACCAGGTGGCAGCACTGAGCGACCGCTATGAAAAACTCAAGGTAGGCGCAGACGTTGATTAAAGGGGCACTACGTGGTTTTGGAGAAGAAATTCAAACTTTTAAAAATTACAATATTAATGAGGTAATAATACAAACTCAGAAATATTTATTTTTCAACAACTGAATGAATATAGCGGTTGTCAGAAGAAAAAAAAAAATCTGGCAGGGTCCGCCATATATAAACAAATTAAAACAATATGAATATGTGTTGACCTTTAAGGTCAGTTTGTTTATTCAGTCATAAAATGACTTCAGACATTTTGTTTATTGAAAAAAAATCAGTCAATGAAGATTGTTCTCTTCTGATTAAAATTCCATCCCCAAAACTACGTAGTACACCTTTAATTTCTCTTATCGTTTTATGCTATTTCATTTACATTTGCTTCTGTGAATAATGGTTTTTTTTTTGGGAACATGTCAATTTTTATCCAAAACCTGAGCTCTAATTAACCTGCGGCCCTTAACGACCGATGTGTCAAGGTTACAGATCCCCTCCATTATTTATCGAACACATATAATGAATTTTAAACATTAATTTTATGCCGCTCTGCTGTAGGAAATTTCCCATTATCCTTACCCAGGTATCTAACTCAATTATCAAGTGCGATTGTATCATCTCACGCTGACTTATTATCTCTGTTGAATAATTAAGCAATTAGCATAATCACTACACCATGCAAGTGTGCCAGGAGGGTATTCAGAGGCATGCACACGGAGTGAATACGCGGAGTGTCATTACTGACGAGGCATGGTGTCTTCAATGAGGTTGCAGGTTAACAAGCGCCAATTGCCTGCTGGGTGTAGGTGTGCTTAATTGAGCATGGCTATTAGAGTGTGCTGGTAATGGCCATAGAGGCAGCATTAGTGTGTGCGTAGATGTTTGTGTGTTACGCCGGCGCTCATGCAGAAGCAATTGTTTCTCAGGATGTCCACTGGATGCTGCTCTTCTAATCATCGAGTAATCTGCCCTCGAATGATTTAGCGCTCTTCTTAATGGGCGACTCCACTGTTTGGAATTGTACGTCTGTAAAGTTTGGGGACTTATCAGGTTGAGTCGTATTCCACATGACCTTAATGTATTTTCATAAATGAAAGGATAGGTTCACCCATAAATGAAAAATCTGTTATCTACTCATCCCCATGCTGATGGAAAGTTTGGTTAAGTTTGTAAGTCCACAAACATTTCTGGAGCTTCACAGCAAAATGGTGTTGCAGCACTCACAACAACTGAAGTAGATGGGGACTTGTTTTAAAGTGTAAAAAAACATAAAATGCCTCCATAATGCTCATCTAGCGCAATCCCTTGATGTGCTGTCGAGCTTGTGCACCCACCTCAGACGCTTTTAACTTAGCAGCGAAAGTGGAGATTGGGGATTAAAAAAAAGGTCTAAATAAAGTCTTTCAAAATCAATTTGGGATCTCAGGTCTTCCAGAGATTTAGAGTACAAAGATACAACTTTTCAACACATAACACTGTTATGATGTAATGAGTTTTGCTTGTAGGTAGCACCTATATTACGTCTGACAAACGGTTACAGACCTGGGATTTGTATTTCCAACAGTGATGTTGTACTCAGAAACTGTGGGGGGGGGCGCCAAATCACACAAAATGCCAATTTCTACATAAAAAGACTTGGTTAAAGTTGGGAAAAAATACTGTTTTTGACTTAAAATGCCTGTTTAGGACACCACAAACATGGCTAGAAATTATCCTGAGGTCTCCGTAAAATTATCCAGTCGTGTCACTCTTACAAATGTTGAAACACAGTCTCGAACAGTGGTCACTTGCTCGGCAGCTTTATTTACTATAACTCCACTACTATCCTCTACACCTCCTGACATAAAAGTCAGGTCATAAACATGTAATTTGAACGTGAAATGACAAATAGCCTATGACATGTACAAATGTACATCAGTGGTTTGCAGAGACGTAAACTGATAAGTTAAAGACAATATTAATTAAATAAAGATAAACTTCTTATTACCTCGGTTGCCCTTGTTGACCAGCTGAGATAAAAACTAGCGCAGCCTCATTCATGGATCTGAGTGGACACAGGGTCAACTAATCAATGGTAATACTTTTGGAGCAAGGTCATGCCTTTAAAAGTGGTCTGAAGAACTTAAAAATCAATACAAAGTTTGCAAGGGAGACATTGTAAGTTGGCTGGCAAAGAGTAATATGTACACTCGTGTCCCTTGGTGCCAGTTATGTAACACCTAACATGCAGCAGATGCAGTTTTACTCGGGTCAGACTTCAGCATTTGGGTGCAAACAAAGTCAGAAGTTTGCAGACAGAGCATCGATTAACTCGTCCAATAAAAACACTTTTTGACCGCAAATTAGTCGCACATTACTGATTTCCTCGTAGAAAGTACATCCTACTTTTTCCAAACTTTTTTTCCGTCATTTACCCGGGGAGCATTTCCAGCCTCCTGCACGCTCACTCGCAGAGTGTTTGCTCAGCCTTTCTAGGAGTCTTTAAATGAAAAGTCACGGTGCAACTCCTATGAGAAACAAGCTCTTTTTCTCATTTACCAGAACTTTGAAACACGTGTTCAAGTGTGAAGTAGTTTATATTACGTCCTCGGAGAGGTAGGCATGCCTTTGGTGATATAATGGAAGAAACTGAATCACACTGACTCATTCCAGGTTGCGGTAACCAGAGGGAAAGGGCCTGATTCTCTAATTACTGAAACGTTAGAGCTCTGTAATAAGATTCTCCTCTTAGACTTGGTTTCAAAGAGCATAATATGTCCTTGAGTAATAAAATACTCGTGTCTTAACATCCAAAACCTTCTAAAGAATAAAAAGTCAATGATTATAACCATCTATTTTCAGTGTCTGCACTGAAACACCCCTCACACTGATCATTATTTCCGTGGGATAATCTTAAATCAGCATGAAACCACTAATGCACCGTCCCCTCTATCATTACGGGCCCTCTGCTGGCTGGCATCCTCTATTTTTAAATCCATTCTCCCTCCAATGACGGGCTCGATGCCCTTAGTCATCGCAGCTGCCTTATGTGTCTGTCCGTACCTTCTCATCTTGCGTGTTTCAGCAGATTTAACCAGAGAAGAGGGTAATTAGCAGGAAAGCTACAGGTCAGTGCTTCATCTAATTATCATGCTTCTCCGTCTACCCCCTCCTTCTCCGTCCATTCATCCGGAGAGAGAACGTGGCATATCACAGGTCAGCGCGCCCAGCAGTGATCACACAGGCTAATTATCTGCCATATCACAAAAAAAACGAAGCAAAAGCAGATTTATCCTTGCTGTGACATGCCCGCAAGTTGCCAAACATTGTCATGCAACTTATAACAAGCATAACGTGACATACCTGGAATCTCTGATGTGGTGTACATGTGTAATATGACCCCTGAATACTTCAAGTAGAATTCATGTCAGCTGTAAAGGCTGCATGAGATGGAACATGTGTGAAACGCAGGTGCAAGTAGCGTGTGATTCACCCTTTGTTTAACTGTATAAGGTTGAATTTAAATGAATTGCCTGAGGACTTAATGAACACACTTGTCTCAAGTTGGCCCCTGAATATAGGACATGTCTTTGAATAGAGCATTTGGTGTTGACATTTTTTTGGAGAGTGTCCATATGAACTGCAGAGAAAAGTTACATATTGATTATGATGAAGCATCTATAACATCCATCCAGTAGCTGCCGTTAGGTAGTTAGCTCGTTTAGCCGTGGTAGTCCAGATTGGGAGCTTGGGGCACCAGTGGAGTGTTGCTGTTTACACCACTAGCACAGGAATGTTGGATCCGGGTTTGGTCGGGGCTAGCTGGTTAGCATGCTAATAACATAACAGTAGATAAACTATCTCTGCAGCACAATACATACACAAAGTAACGTCAAAAGTGCCGTTTCCTCACATTCTGCTAACAATTTTAGCCACTTTTTGTATGTTGCCAACTAAAATTCTTGCATACTGCCCCTTCAAAGCTAGCCTGTGAGATAGCCACAGCTAGCCTTAGCTAAAGCTAAAACTAAATTTACTTATTGACTTAAGGATGAACTGACACCTTAAATTTGAATAAGGTAACAGCTAAATCCAATCATGAAGGAGAAACCTAGCTAAACTCTTGCTTAAGCTAACTAGATAAGAAGAGTAGCAGGTCTTAGCTTTTGGTGCGACACATTCTCATATTTAAAGGTGCAGTATGTAAGAATTTTAGTTGAAAACATTCAACAACAAATTAAAATTATCAATAGAATGTTAATAAAAAATGTTTTGACGTTCTAAGATTTCTGCTGAAGTTAGCATGCTAACCAGCTAGCCTGTATCCACTTTGTAGAGGTGAGACAGTCCGATAGTAAACAAAACCAACATTTCCTGGTGCTCTGAGCTCCCAGTCCAGGCAGAGTCAGCTAATATGACCGCTAACTGCGCGGTTAGGTGAGCTTACTTGCTAACGGCAGCTAGTTAACAGCTATTAGCAGTTACTCTGGTGATATGTTGCCCCCTATTTGTTTGGAATATGAATTTGACAGCTGGCCAACTGTCACATATTGCACCTTTAAAATTACTGAACAAGTTGATTGCCAATGACTCCTAAAACGACCATTGACCATTGCTGCGTTTGGTTAGGTTTAGGCACTGCCTTTGCTGCTGTAATAATTACTAAGGCCACTAGAGGTCACTGCCCAGCAATAAACATAAATATGGGTCATATTAAGCTGCTTGCACAGTTGACCTATATAGTTGTTTTTCTGATTTAAATTATGTTTTGATGGCAGTTGAGCTCATATGATTTAGCTACTTAGCTAGTTGAGCTACTTTGCTATCATGACTTCAAATATACCTGACTGTAGATTAATGTATTATACTGATTTCAATATATTAAACAGTAGTTTATTCCCTTAAACAAACAAAATCTTGACCATCGTTCCTTTTCCTTGCTTAAACCAAACCAAACCATAGTGTAGATTAATATATGTATGTATAAGTAGATTAATTATATGTGTAATGTTCATAAATATGCATTTTGACACTGAGTTTGTTGGACTTGTTGAATAAGTGAAGTTTTGTTGAACATGAATAAATCACATGCTGCCATGTACAAGTCCCTGTACCTCATGAGGACAGATGGGAAAGATAAGCATGCATGGCTGCTTCATAACTTTTGAGCATTCACACAAACACATGCAAACCCAGGCATGTGTGTCTCGCCCACACTAGAGACCCCATATCTGCTCTCTGCGTGACACGAATCTGAAGATAAACCCAGACTGCCCCCCATTTCTCACACACAGAAAACAAATGTGCCCTCTCTGCCAAAAGTTAGAGGGGATTTGACCACCTGTTAAGTTCCGAAAACCCTCACGCCAGCCAGCTGGCACACGATATGAGTCTGATACAAACCACGGGTTAAGACCCTGTTAGCCCTGAGCTGACCCACAGACATGGCATTAATACAATTATATACATACATACAATTTTTTTCGTATATTTGCAGAGGGGTTTCATCATCACCGCCGTCTGGTGTTCAGCTTTGACAGAGCCTTCATCAAAGTCACAAATGACCATGAAGCATTACTTTAAAGGTGCTATATGTGAGAATTTTAGTCAAAGAAAAGTTTATAAAACAGCTGAAATTATCAACAGAATGTAAAAAAGTAATGTTATATGTGTAAACATTATGACGTCTGTGGATTGTATTGCAGAAGTTAGCATGCTAACCAGCTAGCCCCAGCCCATCCCGGTCCAAAGCTCCTGTGCTAGCATTTTAAACACCTATGCTACCCTGGTTCCCCGAAATCTCGAAACTCCTAGTCTTCACTACTGCTAATTGAGCTATCTAGCTAACGGCAGCTACAGTTCAGCGGTAAATCTAGTGATATGCTGGCCTCTATTTATTTTGAGTATGAATTCAGAAAACAGGTGGCCTATTCTTACATTACGACCTTTAAGGGGGTGATCACACCCCCATGGTGCCCCCATGTTTGGAAAAAGTGCCCTCTTAGGGTGCCCCTTTCTGGACGCTGGTGCCCCACCGCATACAGCTGGTGCCCTTTTTTATTTTCTTTGCCCCTGGCCCTCAAACATCCTGAGTCCGTCACTGTTTTTAGCACCTAGACCTCATAATCAAAAAAGACAGAAAATCATACTTTCTGAGGTACACACAAGTTAAATCTTGTGACTGTGACTTTATTAAAAAGGAAATATATGTATATATACAATGTCACTTAAGAAAATGCAAAACAGACTTTAACTAAATGTATATCTCCACTTATTTCTCATTGCTGTCTGACTTGTTATGCTTCTTCAGTAACAGCGAGGCTTTAAATATATCTCAGCCTCAGGCTAAATTCTGCTTCAATGTCGAAGGCTGAGTTCTGTACTTGTCAGTTCACTTAACCTTGATACACTTCTGTAAACAGTTTTTTTTCCTTCTTGTTGTTTTAATCTGTACGTGGCAGCATCTCGTGGCACACATACAGTAAAAGCCTCGGTTAACCCACACAGTGCATCGGCAAACAAGTCCTGACAGAAACAGTAATCGCATCTTCGATTATGATCATGGAACAGTTCATTTAAAACCGTTCCCCGTTGTGTCGAGGCTTTTAAGAGGCAAAGTTTTGTCGGAGCTTTAAACTAGTGACAGAAACAGGACGGGAAAGAAGCTGAGGTCCCGAACTAAGCTAATTACCACGGGAAACAACTCAGCCGCCATGCAATATTCATGCTGAACAGCACATCTGATTTTTAATTCATAACGACAGAAAAGTTCAGGAGAAGTTCTGGGAAAGAGGCGGCACAGCGCGGACACAAAAGCCCCCGTCAGGTTACCCAAACGGTTAAAACTCGAAATACTTAAGATGTTACATCCAGTCCTTTTTTCCACTCAGATATGTTTTTCTTTCATTTTCGAAATCTGACAAGCTGAAACTATTTTGGTCATATTTTCCGGACCATTTCATGCATATCACTTTTTGCCCTGATCTGCTGCAATTGGAGATATCCCCCCACTCGGCGTAGGGGGGAAAAAAAATATCAGATGATTGGAATGGTTTCCTTTTTACAGTGGCAGTGGTGGTGCGTCTGATAAGAGCCGTGGAGGTTATTGTGGGAACACCCATCCTTTTTCGGAGATAAAATTACCCCCGTCACAGGAAATTGACTGAGAAGGCAGCTGGAAATAGCTTTTAAAGTCCTTGGCTCTGGGTCTAAGGAGAAAGAACCTTGAGGATAAAAGATAGGTACTGCTGTGTGTGAGTGTGTGCGTGTGTGTGTGCGCAGCTTTAGTTTTAAATCATAGGTTTGTTGTGGTTTAATCAGCTGCCCTTTAGTGTTGAGGCAACATACTTTGTGGTTGTCAAGTGCCAACAGGCGCAATAAAATATGAACAGACACAAAACACAACATTTGATTCACAGCCTCGCAGATAAGCACAATATTTACCTTTATGTCCTCCAGCTGTCTCATTCATCTTTTATATCAGGAATACACTTATTCTCCTCCTTCCTTCCTTTATATAGTCCCGTGCTATTATGTTGACAACTTTCACCCTTAAATTTCAACCTCGACTTTGACAAACTTGTCTTGAAGTGAATTATAAGAAGAGCAATGCCAGCTACAAACCTTGTTTGTCTGACCTCCAGTGGTTTAACTTCTTACTTGTAGAAGTCGGCGTACTTTCTGTGGAGATCTTTTAAAATAAACCTTAATAGTTCAGTCACGTTTTAATATAATTACCTCTAATTACCCCCAATTACTCCTGTAGCTAAGGTCTCTTAAAGGCCACACACACCAAATAGAGGAAGCCCTCAGCCCATCCTGTCTCTGGTGCCAGGCTAGCTGGTTAGCATGCTAACTACAGTTCATATCTCCACAACTGTTATTTCTTCACATTCTGTTGATAATGAGTTAAATTTTTTACAAAATTTCTTACATCTACAACTCATTAATATTGTAAAGAGTTTGAATTTGTTCTGCAAAACTACGGATTCCCCCTTTAAGGATACTTATTTATGTTTATATACAGGTAAACATAGTAAAAATGTACACCGGTTGTGTTCTTATAGTTCAGGAAGAAAAAGTATACATATATACATATTGTGTTCACAACACATGGGGTGGACATTTTTATTACTGTCACATAACCCATGTTTGATGTCATGCTCACAGGAGCACTGTAGATAACATCATATCTACCAGATATCTGTGTTTAGGAGATCATCAATCACTGGCAGTACATTAAACCTCTGCAGTATATGAACAGTGGCTGACAAATATGTGCTTTTGTCAGCAATCACAAGGCATTACAGAAGTTGTATGGATATATTCAGCACTGTCCTGGTACACTGTCTGTTAACAGCATTATTACTCACATTGCATCGTCAAGTATCACAGAGTCTGTCCCAGTGTTCTTAGACAGCCCAGGCGAAGGCGCCCCCTGTTGAACCCGGGTGTGAATAGAGTCCTGTCTCCAAGAAAGCTGCGCTCTCCTCAGTTGGAGTAAATAAAAGCCGTTATTTGAGAATTTGCAGCACATTGTGCAGCACTCGATGTCTTCTCTCTTTCCTCCTGTACTGGATGTTCCTTTTGCTTGCAGCCCTTTTGTCTCCCAATCAGAAACACACACACACACACACACACACACACACACACACACACTCTCCATCCTCTCCCAATTTCCCCCAGTACTACAATGTTCCTTCCTCGCTGTGTTTTCTTTTTTCTCTCTGTTGGGCTCTGCTTTGAGTCGGGGCTGCCTTTTTCTTTTTCTTTCTTTTTTTTTTTCTCCTTACCCGAGTCATCTCTGTTTTCTCTCAGACTGATACACAAACATATTGTTTCCAATTTACGGAGGAGCTCGCTGGAGGAAAACTGGGTGTCGAGCAAACACAACAGGGCCCTCCATCAAACACGGAACATCCAATACGGTGATGACTTAAGAATGGGAGATAAATACAGTGTAGATGTCTGAACACACAGCAGTAAACAAATAAATGATGAATCCTATGATTACAGCTCTCAGCTCCTGCCGCGCTTCCTCGGCCTTCTTCCTCTTTAATTTCTGTCTTGCTGTTCAGCCGTCCACCTTTGTACTCTCTGTACTCGTCTTTGTCAGGCCTCTCTGATCTCTCAGAACGGAGTGAAATTCTGGCAGTTCGGCGAGGACTCCTGAGAAACACAATCCTGCTCAGTGTCACAGTAAATCTCGCAAAAGATGAAAGTTCTTCGTTCGGTTGCCTACCTGCGTGTCTCCATCCACGGCTGAGTCTGTGTGTGATGCCTTTGCATAAATTCGTAGCTTATCGGGGCTACTTCAGGGTGATTCAGCTCGCTCACAGCCGCTGATGAACACATGGAGCACTAATGACAATAGGGTTTAGATAGAGACGGTAGAAAAGACCGCAAAGCGCGGGGCCTCGCAACTTTTCCTTTTAAAGCCGACAGGGAGATGTTTGGTGATGAAGCGTGTGCGAAGTTTGCCTCTGTGTCAGAGTGGATTCTTGTTGGGTGATATAAAGAGAACGGCTTTGTGCTAATTAAGAGCAGACGCTGTCGAAGGAACTGACTCAACTCTGTGATTTCACCAAAAAACAAAGATTAGAGAGATGTCCACAGTATTAGGTTGGAAACTGCTGGACTTAACTGCAGAACTTCACTGTCTGAAGTAGTTAAAACTAGACTGCTAGACCCACTGACTGCTGTTTGTACATTGACTCATCAATATTAAAGGGCAAATCCACCAGTTTTACACAGCAACGTGTGTTTTCTGTGAAAAAAGTAGTATAAAGCCTTTTGTGGCTCCAGAGGAAGCCAGCTTTCCTCCAGTGATGTCACTCAGTGGCACTCTGTAAACACACTTTAATGTGCAAAACTGTTGGAGTTACCCTTTAATAATCTAAAATGTGAAATTTAATAATATACAATTACCACTACTACCTACTACGTTTTGAGTGTAATTTGAAATGAATGACCTTTGGTTTTACTTTTTACATTATGGCACCAATGACTTCTTCCACCACTACTTTCACTGAGAGCTAAAATTAGCTCTCAGGATGGCTGTGTTTGTTGGTCGGTCCAACACTTTGCTCAAGACTGAAATATCCCAACAACTATTGGATGACATTGGGTACTGATATCCATCCAACACTGATGTTTAAGATCTACATAAATGACAACCAGTACCATATATATTATTATATATTATTATATATTATATATATTATTAAGAGTTGTTAACTCCTGAATGTTCTCTTGAGCTCAATTTTCACCTTTGCATACACGGCACTATGATATCTTAAAATCTAAAAACTTATAAGTGACTTAACATGTTAACCTTTCTGCCCATATGAAAACTACAAGTGCAATTTGCCCTTTTACATGTGAAAATGAGACTCCCACCAATCTCCTTCTCTGACAGTCCAGTCTTCTTTACAATGAGCTTGGCTGTAGACTCTTGTTGCCTTGTTTTCTATCTGGACTACATCTTGTCATAAACTACTTTCAGTCTCTTTTTTCCCCCTCATTTCTTTTGGCAGCGTTTTATATCCCTCATGTTTATTTTTGTGACTTTTAATGCCCGTGTGTGTGAACCACATGAAGACCATGAAATGCATTAGCGTCACTTTAAATGATGTTTTATATGCAAAATCCTAATCTGCAAGGTAACTGAGTAATGAATGCTGTAGAGTCATCTCCCTCTGAAACTGCAGAAGTCAAGTACGCTCACTTCAACATTATACTTTAGCATATTTGGCAACTTTCTGCACCTGTTTCACTTTTAAAATGCATCCTTGCAGCTCACTACTGAGCAAATCTGAACCCACTGGCTTACTGTATATCTTAAAACGCATCAAATCAACATGGCTTAACCTAGTTGGTTCAGAGGAGAGATTATCGTGGCACAGACACTGATTTTTTTCTAGGGGGTGAAAATCCAGCTCGGAGGACAGGCAGACGGAGAGAGAGAGAGTGATGGTGCGGATAAACGAGCAGGATGACTGACAGCTCATCAACCTGACGGGCAGGCGGGCAGCTGAGCTCTGACACATTAATACAAGCTGGCAACATGGACACTATAGACGCGGGTTAGCAACCCCTCCATGTCCAATCCTGACCACGAATGCACACACACAAGGAGTGAATGTAGCTTTGCATGGGGAGTGACAGCAGGTGTGATCTCTTTAAATCCCTGAGATGCTGTATTCCGCTCCCTTGTGCACATGTCACACTGTATCTCATGTTCTGAAGAGTGTGTGTGTACATCAGACATAATCACAAGAATATGTTTTTGCATTTTAAGCGCGCATGCATGAATTTTTGCTTTCCGACGTGCACGTGACGCAGCTGCTGACTTATCGTTGTGATCCTTATCCTCCTCATCATCCTTCGCGAGGTTTCGGTTTATTTTTATCTCTCTCCGGATGATGATCGCAGCGTCATATATTCCTCTCCGAGGAGACCTTTATGCTGCTCTTTGCTTTTGTGTGTCATCGGCGTATTAAGGCCATCCATTAAGCCCCCCGTGCCAGTACAGCGCACACACACAAAAAAACACACAAATCCCACCATCTCTATGTGTCTTTACTGTTGTTCATTCAATATTCCCTCTGGGGGTCACTCCCTTTTTAATCCGCCACAGAACAATCAGAATCTGGCTGTGTTCGCACTGCTGTTAAAACATGGTAGATGTAGCGTATCTAGCTAGTTTACCTCCTTCATTTCGAAGCAGGTTTGCAGCGCCTATCTTTGACTTTTGCCGTTTCGGCCTCGCTGCACCCAACACAACTTCACACCATTGTTGGAGGCATTGCAGGAAGTCTCAGCATCCGCCGGGTCTGAGCTTAAATCCATCTGGAACACAGTTCGGAGAGGGGCAGTGGAGACGTGGCATCAGAGCGGCTTAAGCACGCTCGGTTTGGCAATAATATGACGGTCTTGGAAGTAAAGGAGACAGCTTGTGCCTGGGTGGATGAAAAGCAGCAAAAGAGGAAAAAAAAAAAAAGGGGGAGGGAAGATGGGGAAAAAAGCGGGGAGGAGCGTTAGGGGACTGAGCTGACGTGCTGTCACCTGTTTGCCGGTTCGTTAGCCGAGAGCGCTGCTGCGTGCTCTCATAGGGGAAGCTTTTGATGCCTAATTTGCCGCTTGGCCGGGTTTGCGCATGGCTTGGTGCTCAGTGGAGTGGCTGTCCCAGTCACATCCTCGACTAGAGTAGGATCCACTGTCTGAGGCTCGGACGGGGCAGGATGAGGAGGCAGTACAGGGACGAGGGGTATCATCACCCGCGCTCGGAGGTAGGTAGACGCTCTTCAGAAAGAAGAGGAAGGAAACTCCCGGGGATGCTTGTGAAGAAAAGTGGCTTGTCTTTGCTGAATCTGTGCTGAGGAATCAAACGTTTTTTTGCTCATTCTGTCTTGTGTTTTCTAGAATGTAGCTGTTTTACAACTTTATTTTGTGTTGTGATGTAGCGCCTGAGGTTGTCTGGCAACTTCTTCGGCTCGTCTAAGCCGAGAAACCTAAAGGGGGTTAAAAGAAAAAAAAAATCTGTTGTGTTTTTATCCTCCTTTGATACATGGCTCTGCCCTTCACGTCTGTTCCTTTGCATTTACGTCCCATCCATTTCCTTTTCATTCCTCACTCTCTCTGTTTTGTCTTTCATCTGTGTTTTCTGCAGCAAGCCCTGGACTCCAACCTGAGCAATCTGATCAAGAGGAACAACGAGCTGGAGTCGCTTATGGGGAAACTGATCCAGACTTGTCAACATGTGGAGGTCAGTCCCAGCGGTGCTCAGAGGTCAATGCTGACCTACATACTGTCTTACTCGACATGTCGTATTTGTTTAGAATTCACACTGTAAATCTGCTCTGGCAAATGTTTACTGGCACTTGGAATTTATGTAAAGTCTTCTTGTGTTTTATTAGCATTGCAACAAATTGTGCATTTTATTTAATATTTTGACTTATTTACTAAAAATATATGTTTTATTCCCATCTCCTGTGTGATTCAAGGCCTAAAGCTGAGAGCAGCATCCTTTAGCTTAGCATGTAGCTTCGGTTAGCAGCTAGCCTAACCCCATAGGGGCTATGTGAAATAATTATACCATGTGAAAAAAGTATTGTGTGCTATTGTGTACAATTTTTTTTAACTATACGTTGTTTTAGTTGGTTATTGGGCAAAAAAAAAGAGAACATTTTCTGCATTTCTGTTTGGAAAAATTGGAAATGCAACATAATCGGGTTCACAGTGTTGGTCGGACAAATAGGTGCTTCTCTGGGAACTCGTGCTTTCTGATATTTTACTGACTAAATGATTCATAAATGGTGAAATGTGGTGCAGCTCGACTGTATGTCTTAAATTCAGACTGAGCTGTCATAAATTTGAAATGCAGTTATTATGCTTAAAAAGGATTCATTTCAAGTTTTAGTGAAACCAGCAGTGGGGCTTCTCTGTGCTTTGAAAATATGGACATTAGCATCATTCTCATTAGCACACATCTCACAATGTGTTAGCATGTGTGTATAAACTGGCATGAGCAGTGCATGCTTTGCTTTGTTACTGCAATTATTCAACATCTGCTTTTAGCTAATATGTTGTTTTTTAGGATAATAGCAGTGCGTGTGAATGCCTCTGTGTGTTTAGCTCCACTGATGGCAATTCTGTGCTAAGCCTGCCCGTTCATGTTACGCCGGCCCCGCTAAGAAGCTTTAAATAAAGCAACGCCACAGGGTTAAAAGGCAGCGACATCCTACTTTAGAAATAACGGAGAGCAGCCTCTCCGCCTGGCAAGGCCTGTGCAAACCGCAAGGAAAGAGGATTGTGATTTATTAAGGAGGTTTAATTTTTGGTTTTCTGCCAAAGTGCTGTGTGCGCGTTTTGTGAGCCGTCACGCAAACATGTTTTCTGTGGAGAAAATTCCATGATGCAGGAATTTTAAATACGAATCGTTGATCACAAAAGGACCAAAAAAGGAAACATTCCACTTTAAAAATCAGAAATGAATAAATGATGCATATATGAGGGGGCAAAAAATGCATGACCTGCTTTCTTTTTTTCCTCCAGTGCATTATGGTCACACGTACAGTAAGGCTTCACAACACACTCTAAAGCCTAGAAATAGCTTGTGGGGCGTACAGTGGTAGCGTGTTTGTCTTCAGGTGAGAAAACTCAGATTGCACGAGATAAAACTTCCCAAAAAAAATACATATCAAGCTGCGCTCACGAGCCAAAATTATACGTGAAGTCATATAAACTCATTTATATGCTCGTGAGACAGGTGGATGTGACGGCGCTTAAAAAAAGAGGGTCACGCAGGGAAAGCTCTCTGAATATTTCACAGATTCATCTACTCCAAAGCTCTTCTGGAGACGGCTGCTCAGACTCTCTGACACCTCTGAGTCTGCAGAAGTTGTCTGAAAATTGCAAAGTGTTCGTGCACGCTTAGAAAAGTTTTTACAAACTCAAAACGGCACCGATGGCAACCTCACTTCACATCCCCTCCATGAATTCTGCTCTGAGTGGTCCTCTAAATGTGATCGCTAGCTCGCATCCAGTTTCCTCTGAGTCACCGCCTGTGGTTGAATCGCGCCCACAATTTAATGCCTCTGCGCCGCATTATGTCACATTGCAGCATTCTTTTTCAGCTGGCAACATGTCGGCTAATAGGATCAAGCTGCTGCAACTGTTTGAATCTGATGCCACACAATATTTGCGACTGTTGGAAAATAGGGAACCGAGTTATCGTGATTGAATCCAAGTGTATTTGATCACAAATTACCCCAAAGAGGGGTAATTATAGGCACTTAATTGACTTGTTTATAAAATGCAATAAGGAAAATGGTTCCAAGGAAAATTCCCGCAGCGAAATCCACAGAGGAAGAAATACCTCTGATGTCTTCAGGCTCGGTGTCACTGAATTCATCAGGCGTGTAAAGTTTAACGTCAACTCCTTTGCACAAAGTTTACTTTGCGTGCCTTTCCATAAGTTTTTATACCCTCGAGGACTGAGTCATTTTTTGCATGTGTGTGTTTCTGCAGCTTAATGAATCACTTAATGTTGCTGCCAGGGTACAATCTGTCACACTGATCATATGCTCCAGAGGGCACTGCCCAAAGTCATTAGATGCTCCACATCGCTACATGGCACATGGTGTACTCTGGTCCCAAAGTGACGGGGGGGGGTGCACTGTCTGGTTCATCACAAGTCAACCATTCAGTCAACAAAATGTCTTCCTTTGAGTTTTTAAAATGCAGTCTCTTATCAGAATGCTTACATTTGGAGGCAGTGTGATAGAAGTGTGCGTCCATGCAGCTTTGTGGGCGGCTGTTCTGGTCAGATGAGCAACGTTAGAGGACGTCAGCCTTTATTTATGTTGAGATCAGTCATGGAATATCAGGGAGAGCGAATCACAGCTTCAGTGGAAACTGAACAACAGTCTCGGCCAAGACAAAAGCCCGAGCTTTCATTACAGCTCCATTCAAACAGGAACTTTGCCGATTATTCAGCTTGTTATCACTGCAGTGGTGGTAGTATATGCAATTGAACAATGTCTCTACCACTCATCTGCTGGAAATAATCCGCAAAATGACGCAATGCATCAACTGCAAATTTTTGAATGCACGTACACAATGAGTTTAGTGGGATCAAGAGAGAGAGAGAGAGAGATCAACGTCTACTGTTTGGCTGTAACACCATATTGTTGCTACTAGCTGGCCGATATACTTTCTCCTGTCTCGGAATAGGTGACAAGCAAAAACCAAGTGCCGCCCAGCTCGCATTATATCACCTATCAGCTGGAGTATTTAATGGTCTGGTGCAGCACAGTGCATTCTCATTGTTGTAGGTTTTCTACCTTTTGAGCAAGAGGGAGAACCATGGATCACTTTCTCTGTTTTCTCTTATCACAAGGCACCAATTTCAATAGCGTTTGCATCTTCCTACTGCAAAGACAGGCCAGTTTTACACAACGGTCATCTTTCAAGAGATTAAAAAAAGTCCTTTAAGTTAAAGTGTTATTAATAGTTGTTGGAAACTCCTCCAGACCCAGCAGCGCATTAAAAAACACACAGCGAAATAAGCAAAATCAGCTGTAGACCAAAAAATGCTGACTTCAAAAGAATACATGAACTTCAGTTTGTGTTTTTGTGGTCCTATTCAAAGAAACTTCTACCCTGAAAGCCCTTGTTTTAGATCTGTATAAGTTTGCTAATTGGTGTACAGAATTCCACCAAGAGATAACATGTGTACAAGCCTTTCACAGAGTAAGCACTTTCAAATCTCCAGCTTCCCCAGAGCAGTCACAGTGATGTCGAAGAAACCAATTAGCAGTGCTGAAAAGACAGATGCACCGGCCCTGCCGCGGCTACTCTGTACAGCAGAGCCGAGGCTTTCAGCTTAGCATGTCTCACACTCTGTAAGCGCTGAGATGTAATCCAGGTGGCAAATTGTTTCTGTTGGCAACACAATGTCACAAAATCACACAATTGCTGTTTTGGCGGGCATGTTGAGGATATTGAGAAAAGTCCTTTCCAGTTTTGTTTGGCTCCGCGGAGGAAAGGCAAACGACTCCCCATGATGTCATTATTACAACGCCTGTCAACACGTGTGTGTGCGTACGAGGGACTTCATGTGTGTATGAAAAACTGTGCAATCTCTTGTTGGCTTGGCAACACTCACCGCGGACTTCCCTTTCATTGCTCCCTGTGCTATCGCTTTGCTGCAGCAAGAAAACACTTTACAAGGTGCTGAAAAGGGGGCCGCTAGGAAATGACCACAGTGAGAAATTACACATTATGTTAGGACCTGCAGTCTTATAATTGGACTTTTACAACTTTTATAGCCTGCTCAGACTGTGAAGGTTCCACAACGAAGTGAATCAAATGCCTCAGAGAGCGGAGCTGGATGCCATTTTTCATCTAAAGACCCTCACGGCGTGTAATCAACGGCATCAAGTGTACTTTCCAAACACCCTCCGCCTAAATTAAATCATTTTTCTTACGTTTATTGGTGTCAGTGGGTTTTGGGCCAAGCAAATGTTTGAACCCACAGCCACAAAAGTTACGCGACAGGCTTGTGTTGTATGACGATGACTTTTATTGCTTAACTTTCTCATTGTTGGACCATGTAGAAAGTATTAAAGTATTTAAGTGGTTGATTTTAAACTAGAAACCTAGACTAAATAGGGACCCTGCTTGATTTTTCAACATAAAGGTGGACAGCACAAGTCACCAAGCCAGCGCTGGAATATGACTCCCTTCATTTACTTTCATAACACATAGGGGACAGTGTTGAATAAATGTATTGTGACCTTAATGACTTCAATACATTAGTTTTAAAGTGATTTAAACTAATACACTCTCACAAATTTGTAGGCATAGCATTCCACCGTTCGGATTAGCTTAATAGCCTCATTAACAGCAGCTGCAGAAGCTACCTTAATCTAGTTGGGAGCCTACACATTAGGTAGTTTCTACCTTCTGAAGTGTAATATTTGACCTTAAATGTTAACCTACTGTATATTAACCAATATTTTTTAAAAAGTCTTGAGGTCAGTGGGTTTTTCGGTTGAATGCCTGAAATAAGGTTAACAAAAGCTTCAGAGATTTTCAAGTTTTGTTCTACAACATGAAATACTCCACTAACTAGTACTACCCCATGTCTGTATTATAAAGCACTTGCATGTCTCAAAAAAGGCAGTTGCTAACAAGTGGCTAAATACAGAAGTTGTTGGGGACATTAACCGTCGTTATGCTGAACATGGAGACTCATCTACTCACTGCTCCATCTCTACAGGTGGACTGTAGTTCCAAACGATTCTTATTATGACTTTACAACTTGTACATTGATCAATTTATATAAGTTTGTGTAGTATAGTGCAGCGTAGTTTGTTTATAGCCTGACGTTAGCTTTTTACCTCTGGTGGTTTTATTTTCGTTTCAAAAAACAGTGGTGTTCTCTGTGAAGATTATCTTGCCGAGCAAAACGTGTACGTATCATAAACTTGTGTTCACCACAGAGCCTATTTAAGGCAATAATCCAAAATCCAGTTCAAAAATCCCATAGGCTTTTTGCTGAGGGAACCGGGGCGATGCTAACATCTGGGTTAGCCGACATATATGTCATCCCTGCAGCACTCTATGGGAAATGTATAAAGTGCCAAGTGCCTGATTCTCATCTTGTCAAACAGCTCAAAATGGCTGCCATGGCACTGAGGGCTATTTCTTGGCTGCATCCAAAATCAGCCATTCATCAGGGTGTTAGGGTTATATTGAGATTTTCATCACTTATCACTCATAGTCTTGTGTTAAAGCTGACAACTACAGATTCTCACAATGATCATTTTTACATTTTTAAATGTAAATGCATCAAATTTTTAAGGGCACAGAAGTCAGATACTCAGAAAATGGTGGAGGCTAGATACAGTGCACTATACAGTAAATAGGGGTGATTTCGGACACAGCCATTCATGCTGCTGAGTGTCATGCCTCTCTTACAGCCAAAGGGCTTCCTGCTAATTTTTCTTGTCACTCACCACTCAAGCCAGCAGGAGGCAAGATGGCTGAATATGCCTCATCTTCCTCAAGTGTTGCTTCCAGACAGGAGGGCCGGCTGATGGATGAAAATGACGTCCTGGCCCTCGGTCGGCACGATGTGGAGATACTATCCACCCACTATACCCCACTCATGACATCCATCACTCTCTTTGTTTATCTATTACTCTCTTTTGAATTGGTTCTCAGGTGAACGCGTCCCGTCAGGAGGGCAAGCTCCTTGAGGAGTGCGATCTCCTGATTGACATCATTCAGCAGAGGAGGCAGATCATTGGCAGCAAGATCAAGGAGGGGAAGGTGAGTTGAACGCTCAGGGGGGCGAAGAATTTGATAGCGGATAGCATTTATTTTCCTGAGTTGGTTTTTATGCCTTGTCTTTCACTTGTCATTTTGTTCTTCTAACACAAACAGCACAATGTACTTTAAGGAACAGCTCACCCAAAAATGAAAATTCAGTCATTATCTTCTCAATGCTGCCGATGAAAAGTCGGGTGAAGTTTTGTTGTCCGCACAACATTTCTGTAACTTCACAACAAAACAGCATTGCAGCATTCTCCTAAAGACCTGAAGTAGATGGGGACTTGTTTTAAAACCTTAATAAACAACTGAAACAAAAGCATGTAGTGGCTTCATAGAGCTTGAGCAGGGTAATCCATGTCGCCTGAAGCCTTGAGATCCCAAACTGAATTGAAATGACGTTATGTACATCCTTTTTAAAGCTGAAATCTTTGCCAGCGGCTAAGCTAAAAGCGTTAGCACACACCCTGTCTGAAGTGGGTCAAGCTAATTTTTTTCTGTTGTTATTTCTGTTTTAATGTCCCGATCTACATCAGTTGTTTGGGAGACTGCTGCTACGCTGTTTTGCTGTGAAGCTCCAGAAATGTTCTGTAGACTACAGAACTTCCCTCGATTTTCCGCTTGCACTGACTGAATTTCCATTTTGGGGTGAACTGTTCCATTATCTTGATGCTTAATTATTGCTTGAACCATGTTTTTGTAGCTACTAATTTAAATCATCCCTTAATCATTAAAAATTATATTTTCTTCCATAAGTAAACCATTCCAACGTGTATAATTATCATCATGAGCAAATACTGTCTGCAGATTTAATATTCCACAGTCATATTCATAAAAATAAAAACAAATTAACTCCCTTCTCCTTGTGCCAATGTGGTACATTTCAGTATCCAGGACCTGCACTGAAATCTCTCCAAGCTACCATCCGACCCCATTTTGTGTCAAATGCAATACTTTGTCTCTGCCACTTGACCTGATCCTTACATGGTGAACAGAAGGCAAACTGTTCAGCTGCCTAGAACACAAACCCTTCAACCCATTCTGAACAGACGGGGAAATCAGTCGGACTGGCCAAGACTAGATCCCAGAGCATATGGGAGGGCACATTTACTTGTGCTCTAAACCCGGATGATTTTTCTTTCAGCTGTATTTAATGAGACTTGGAACCTACTATAGGGATTTTCTTTCCACCATGGAATGTAGCAGAGAAGATACAGAGATACTTATTTTAAGGCCAACAGCTTCCTTCAATTATTGCTTTGTGTGGAATGTGAGCTCATGATCAGTAACACCTCAAAATGCTCTTTTTTGAGACCAAGTTTCTGGTCTTAATCTGCCTTATGTTGTTATTGTCTAACATGTTCATAATATTGCCAACTTTATAAATGGATTTGGCCTGAGATTACAGTGTTTTGGGTGCTTTAGAAGCCAAACCACTGATGAAATATCCTTTGACCTCAATTCAGCCACTGACCTCAATCTGTCTCCTAAAATCTCTGCCTGCACTGTAGGGAGAAGGAATGAAGCTGAGCGACGAGGAGAAATGAAATCCCAGATTTGCGTGCAATAGAATCATTGACACGCCTAGAAAATGTAGTAAAAGCAGGGACATGGAAGAAGCTTATCTCATGTAGCTTAGACACTTCCGTTGGGCCATTTGTCTGTTCCTTGGTTACTGTCTTTTTCAATCGAAATCTTCATCTTTTGTATGAAGCTTACTTGTGTAATCGCATCCATGTTTATTTGGTCTAAAACAGAGAGAAAAGGTTATCCTTGAAGTGTCTGGTTCACTTAGCTTCACTGCTAGAAGAGAAGCAGAGGCTCTAAGCAAAGAGAAGCTTCTTTCTTTCTTCATAGAACGAAAAACAAAGGTCAAAACAGCAAATCAGCTCCCAGTCCCTTGAACTGGAGGCAAAGTAGGTGATTTTTGAGAAAGATAGTTGATATTTCAGTCGTCAAATAGGTTGGTATTGGGACCGAGTCACCCAAAGCATTGGCATTCAACATCCTGGGAATGAGACTCAACAGTAAACTATCTTTCTCAAGAATCGCCTACTCAATTTTGAAGCTAAGCAGGATGGACATGTTGATGCCTTTGCTAAGTTGTACCATGTTTGATCTTAATACCAATTAAGAAAACATGAAAAAGAAGTAGATGACTATGTGCATCAGTCAACTCTGGATTTGACCTTTCGTGTATGAGCTTTGAAATGTGACCCCAGATTTTGGGGGTCATTTCATGTCGTCATCTCTCATTATGTTCTCATCCCTGATGATCTTCAACATCTTAACCTGGATGGGGACCTTTTCACACATCCGTGGTTCGATGATTTGATCTAGCCCAACAGCACTGATCTCAAGCCTTTCCTTGCGTTTGCCATTCTCTCTAGGCGCAAAGGCTTCGGAAGCTCGCGCAACAGATCACCAACTGCAAGCAGTGCATCGAGAGGTCCTCAGCACTCATCACGCAGGCCGATCAGACGCTGAAAGAAACCGATCACGCTCGCTTCCTGCAGACTGCCAAGAGCATCAATGAGAGGTCGGACAGCCCACACACAGGCCACATATGATGGAATTACTCACACTTTAGCAAACTAAAGTCTAGCCTCTGGATGAAGGGCAAAGGGGGCACACACAGATTTAAGAAACAATTTTGAGAACTCTATGCACTTGACTTACCCGAAAGAAAAGACAAGTAGAGTGGGAATTAATCTTTTATTTAGCCTCATATTGTTCCGCTCACTGCTTAAGCTTTCTGACTAATTGATTTGGCGATTGAGAAAGAAGTCCGGTGTCCAATATGGGCTTCCTCATGAGATACAAAGCTGAGTGATATAAAAAGAAATCATTATCCTCTAGTCCTTCGAACTAAAGCAGTGTTTCAATCAGAACCTAATCCGCACAGCCTCACTAATTAGAGGGCTGATTTTATTCAGATTCAGTGTTTTTAATGGAGCAACTGTTGATTTTGATTATACTATCCTGTTATTTATCAGCTAAAATAATGTTAGAATTTCCTTTTTCTCTTGGAGAATCTTATCCATTTTCAATAGACAGTATGTGTCTCTAAGTCTTTCCGTCATTTCAAAGATTATAATAAACTTGTACAATTTTGATTGCTAATTATCTAGGGTTTCCATGGCAACTGCGTCAACCCAAGTGCTGATCCCTGAGATAAACCTAACGGACACCTTCGACACGTTTGCCCTGGACTTCGGTAGAGAGAAGAAGTTGCTGGAGAGTCTGGACTACCTTACCGGTAAGCCTTGATCAAAGTCTTTTTTTTTTCAAAGGGACATGTGTTGATCAAACTAAAAAACACCATGAACACCTTGTTTTAAATTCTTTGATGTCGAGATCAGTTGATGATTTTCTTTGAGGTTGAAGTGACAAACCAAACGTCCCCTTTTGTTGCATCTACAGTCTAGCCCTTAATCCCTTATTCCCTCGCTGACCATGAAAGCAAACATTGCCTCTATTTATAATTCTATTCCAGCTTTGAAATCTGATTGTTATTTTTTTCTATTCTTTTGAAGTATCTGTGTCTTCGAGCGCTGCGTTGGAAGAAACAGGCCCCAGCCTATTAACTCCAAAATTAATTTTCAACATTAATTTCTGATGTCCCATTTACGAGGAGCCATCAAAATGTCTCTGCATGAATTACGAGCACGCTGGGGAACGAAAACAAGGCATCATGTGTAGAGGATTTGAATGGCCTGTGAAAATGGTTGGCGCGTATTTATTCCCCGCAATGCATGAGGGCTTCGCTGGAGGGCCTTTTCACTAAGTGAATCAGTCTGAATCACTCCGCTATGTGCAGCCACTCGTGACAGAAGGCTCGCTAAAGGGAGAGAGTGACAGACACCAAAAGAGATAGGAAGTGGCTTTACAATCAATTTAAGCTGTGCCTTTGTATCTTTGTTTCTTACCTCAGTCCATTCTCTCTCTACTACTTCATGTTTTGAATACAAAAATGGTTTGTCTTATTTATTTCCCTGTAGAATTAGAACAACTATAATGTAATAAAGCACATGTGGATCAAAACATGCATGGAAGAAATCCAATTTAGCTATTTTGGTTATGTAACGACCCACATTTGTCATTGCTAAAAGGGCTGGGATCTTTACTCCTCCCCGCTGTGTTAATGTGTTTATCTGAATATTTTATTATTTCTCCACCACACTGCTTTTAATGCTCAACCTACCACTCTACTGGAAAGAACATCTTCAATCCTGTGTGTAATGAAGCCTTTACACTCTTAAATTAAACCAAATGAACACGTACGTGGTTAATTGGAGCTACTGTTTGTTATAATGGTTGGCAGACTTTGAGTGTCTTATCATTTTGGAGTATTACTAATGTAATTTGCAACTATATTGAATTGGAATGTAGCATTAGAGTTCAAGATCTTGTTGAATGATACTTCTTTTTCCACCGTCTGCAGCTCCAAATGCTCCGTGCATAAGGGAAGAGTTGTGCACGGCTTCCTACGACACCATCGCAGTCCACTGGACGTCTGATGATGAATTCACAGTGGTGTCCTATGAGCTCCAGTACGCCATCTTCACTGGACAGTCTAACATTGCCAGTAAGTAAAGGAATGCTCGAGTCAGACCAGGACTACGTTTAGAAATCATGTATCTTGAAACCAAATGTCCAAATGTTTAAAATCCTTTTTAGTCATCGTCAGGTTTGTAATTGCAGCTGGGGAGACTGAATTATTTCATGTTATTATGCTATTATTATGTTATTATTAGCAACCTGCAGGGAGTCAGATTTTTCCAACGGTCTAATACATTCTCCAAACAAAAAGGGGCCAGCATGTCATCAGAGTAACCACTAACTGTAGCTGTCAGCTAGTTAGCTCAGTTAGCCATGCATCTAGCGGTCCAGACTTGGAGCTCAGAACACCAGGGGAGTGTTGGTGTTCAAACCGCCAGCACCAGGGCTAGCTGGTTAGCATAATAACTTCAGTAGATACCTCACAAACACAATACATAGATGTTATGATATCAAAATTGCTCTTTTTTTCACATTCTGTTGATAGTTTTGAGATAGTTAAATGTTGTCAACTAAACTTAATACATACTGCACCTTTAAAACCAAAGCTAGGGTTTGGGTTACCAAAGCTAACTGTGTGCAGGACACCTTTGTGTCAAGAGGGTTGACTAGTTTAGTTTTTCTAACTTTTAAATTCTGCAATTGTGACAATCTTACAAGGTGCATTTAAAAATGGTATCCCCTTATGCAATACAAGCAAAAAAAAAAAAAAATGACATGAAAATAGCTTCTAGCACTTATAATGATGGATATGTACTGACAGAGTAACAACCCCTCCAAGATGAAAAGTTGCGAACATGAACATGACATCCAATCCTTAATTATTTTTTTATTATTGAAAGTGATGATGAATTCTGGCAACTGGAGAAGTTTATGTAACTGCATTTAGACCATGCACAATATTAAACACTTGAAAATGCAAATAATTAAAGTTAAAAAAAGTTATTTGGATAAAGAAGTGTTGTGGAAGCAATCCTGCAATATATTTTACCATTTACATATTATTTAGTACAATCTTGGTACTCCACTGTGGCCACTAGCTCCCCTAAGGCAGCTTGGAGCCGAGGTGCGTCTCTAAAAGGCTGAGATAGCAGTGGAAGTGGAACCTCCTGAAGTGAAGCCTCCAGCCTTTATGTTACTATCTGCCTCACATCAAATGACAGAAACTTGTGAGGGATGGAAGGAGAAACGGATTTGACGATAGCGCGGCGGAGAATTCACACCAGGTGCAGAGCACTCGGAAGAAGACTTCAGTGGATATGCTGAGTTTGTATTTCTATACATACGAGGCGTTTAGCGCTGAAGGAGGGAGACGTCGCATTAGGAGTGATGACAGCTGTAAAATGAATCAGCGTCACAGCCACACGTGTAGTGACACAGTGTCTTGTAGAACAACAGACATACAGTATCGGAGACACACACACACCTACTCCCATCCACACAAGGCCCAGAAAATCATGAGCACAGTCGAGTGAGCAACAGCTACAAGGAAGAAAATGGGGTCAGGGCATTTGAAGACGAGCTCTCCTGTTCCCTTTCAATCAAACTGTATTTTCTCTGCCTTTTATTTCTTCTTTTTTAAGCCTTTTTTTCAGATTCAAATAGATTTACCTCACAGCCAAAATCCTCTGCCTACTCCCTTCTTTCTTTCTCTTTGTCCTTACTTGCTTGCCTTCTTTTCTTTCCCTTCAGCTCTACAGCTTCCTTATTTCCTCCCTTATTCCTTCCAGAGGTTGCACATTACCAACAGCCATTAAACTAACGTGTGATGTATTTTCCTCTTGCTTTCACTTCCCTGTCTCCTTCTGTTCGTCAAGACGCTTTGAGCTTTCTCACCTCCTGTTTTCACATCCGATAACATCAGCGGCATTGCTGTTTGCATCTAAGTCACGTGCCAGAAAATTCCCCCCGGAGCAATTCAGATGAATCACTGTTGAAGAAGAGGAATTTTTCTAATGTTAATGCAACAAAAACAACATCCTTAACCATTGTGCATAATTGTTCGCTACAGCCATTTGAATTGGATTTCCTGTGGGAAATATGTGTTAATATGTTAGTGACAGACGACAGGCTAGTTCTGTTGCATGGTGCACCAAGCTCCATCAAATGAAATTGCAGTGTGTTTGATTTTAATGAACGTGGGCAATTAACTTTAAGTCTGAAAGTGTTTACCAGTGGGAATAGTATTCCAGCAGTAGTAGTAGTACTGTAATGGTTAAGTAATGCTACCTATAGTGTGATACTCAATAACATAATGTCCTTACTGTCGTAATCCCACTTTTGGTTGGTGTTTTGGTTGGTTAGAACAGAAATAACTGCATATTCAGTGGATTTTAGTGTCATCTTTGGTTGTCTGAAGCTTTAATTTTTAAAAATTTCAACATATAAGTATATGTGTTTGCATTTTAAAGTTTCAGGCTGATAAAGGTTATATTTTTGTATTTTACTCCTGCCCAAAGAAACATTACCATAAAAAAACAGACACCGGCTTTACATGGAGGAAAATTAAGTAGACCTATCTATGAACAAAATCCATTAATTTTAGTTCCTTGTAAGTTGGTTTGTTTAAATGAAAAACTTTATTTTGATTATTTATCACAATTCAATATATTTCTGTTTTGCAAGGTGTTAATAACACCTACATTTACTGTTAATATTTATGTAATAGATTTAGTAATATAACTATTTAAAGACAGATCATTATTATTGCTACTCTGCTAAGCTAAGCAGCTATGTTAACTTTTTTTGTTTTCCTTCATCATGATAGGATTTAGCTAATGAGAAATGTATTGAAATACCAGAATGTCAGTTCATTAGTTGATTTTCTTTCTTTTTCTAATTTTTTTTGTTTTTAACTATAGCACAGGTATAGAAAAGTCAACAGGTTTTAGCTTCAGGCTAGCTGTAGCTTTCTCACAAGCCAGCTTTCACTTGATATGGTGCATTCATTTTAGATGCAGCTAGCTAGCTATCTGTGGCAAATTGCAGTAAGTTCACAGTTTGGCTTGGTATTTAGCTCTTTTTGTTGGCATAACATTATATTTAAAACATTGTTTTCTCAGAAATTAAACATGTCTTTGGCATAGCTCATTTTCAGACTGCACAGCAAACATCAGGCAGAGTGAGGTTACTGTCTTTTGGCCTTGACGGTCCAGAAATCCAGTAGGCATACTCACACACATTCCACTAAATGCAGAATATCATATTTGAACATGAGTTCAGTACTAGAATGTTAGACAACATTGGTTTTGGACCATGGCAGGTTTTGGATCGTGGCAGTTCTTCAAGAGAACGTGGTGAACATGTTGATAACATGTCTTTATGTGACATTGTAACATTCAAAGGAGAACTCGTTATGGAAGACCCATGGGTGGCCAACAAAGAGCAGCAGCATAGTTGTACTTCCTGCGTAAAAATTCCTCAGGCGAGCAAATCCTTGACATGGAAGGAAGACGCACACACTCACACACAAATGTACTCTGGCCTCAGGAGGTGATGGTGCAGTACTGAAGTGCCATTGAATAAAACACACAGCAAAGACACTCATACAAACCAGAGAGAGCACAGTGCAGCTATGAAGCCAGCGAGGTGTGAATGGTTTCCTCTTGCGCCTTTTCACACCCTCTCACCTGTTCCCACTCCCACAGGCTCTCCCACAACAAATCATTTAATATCCTTCCACACAGCTGTACATCACTCCTCTCTAAGGAACTTTTATTGTCACATCTCAGACAATGTACGTTAAATAAAGCACATCACATTTGCTTTAATTGCTAAAGGAACCTTAAAAAACTGAAAACTTGATTATAGTTTCAGACTCACTCTCACCTGTGCCTCTTTTTCTTTATCTCGCCCTCCTTTCCCCTCCCCTCCCAGGTCTGTGTAACTCATTGGAGAGCTGGATGATTGTTCCCAACATCAAGCAGAACCACTACACGGTGCATGGTCTGCAGAGTGGCACCAAGTATATCTTTGTTGTCAAGGCCATTAACCAAGCGGGAAGCAGAAGCAGTGAACCGGGGACTCTGAAGACCAACAGTAAGCACGAGACGATGAAAACAAACACTCGATATAAGACTGACCTTTACTGAAAATTCACGTGTAAACACCCACACAGAAGTAGCTTATTGGATTTTCACTCCCCCCCCGTTGGCAAATATGAAATTCAATTAACTGAAAATAAATTAGCTGTTCTTTGAAGACTGCCTACTGTTACAGGTCTCAATACGTTTCGAAATCAATTTGTTTTAATTTACTTATTCTCCTCCTCCAGGCCAGCCGTTCAAGTTGGATCCCAAATCTGCCCACAAGAAGCTGAAGGTGTCCCACGATAACCTGACGGTGGAGCGGGACGAAACCACGTCCAAGAAGGGCCATGGCCAGGATCGCTTCACCAGCCAGAGCAGCTACGGCGTGGTGGGAAACGTCTTCATTGACAGTGGTCGTCACTACTGGGAGGCTTTAATTGGAGGGAGCACATGGTGAGTTTTGTGCTCTGTAGCATTCCCAGGTCTCATACAGTGGCACAAGGTAAACGTTAGAATCTGTATGAAAAGCACCGGGCTTTTAAGTAACTCCTATGTAAACCACTCCGCATCAACTTGAGATGCTCAGAGCAGCAGCTCCAACTAATGTAGCTACTTAGTCCCAAGAGGGATGGAGATAGGGGTAAAGTATTGGGTCATACACAGACCTTTACCCCATATGTCCCATGTAGAACTAAAGTTCAGTCATTTTTTCATCAACCTAATCAAAAGATCTTGTCCTCGACCTAACCAAACAAGCTTTTTCTAAACCTACCCAAGCTAGCATTTCCTAAATCTAAGCAAACAAGCGTTTCCCTAAACCTGACCAAGCTGTTTTTCCTTAACCTAACATGACGATCCTTTCTTAAATCTAACCAAACAGTTCTTCTGAAACACAACCAAAAGATCTTTTCCTCAACCTAACCAAACAATCTTTTACTAAACCTAACCAAGTAATTCTTTTCATGAACTTTGGTTTTTCAAACTACAAACATTTCACAACATTAACCGCCTGGGCGGAATACTCACTACTACTAGACATTAAACGGTGCCTTGTGTTTCAATAAAAATTCTATGTTTTTAACATCGTTTTAAAATGTAATAACAGAATCATCCATTCCTTCTCAGGTACGCAGTGGGCATCGCCTACAAATCAGCCCCTAAGCACGAGTGGATCGGCAAGAACTCTGCCTCATGGGTGCTCTGCCGCTGCAACAACTCCTGGGTGGTTCGCCACAACAGCAAAGAGCTGGCCATCGAGCCCTCGCCCCACCTGCGACGAGTCGGGGTCCTGCTAGACTACGATGCTGGCTACCTGACCTTCTACGATGCGGTGGGCTCCCAGCACCTGCACACATTTCACGTCTCCTTTTGTCAGCCCGTGTGTCCCGTGTTCAACGTGTGGAATAAGTGTCTGACGATCCTCACCGGTCTACCCATCCCCGACCATCTAGAGGGACTGGAACCCCAGGACTAAAAACTACAGACAGACAAGAATAAATCAGCATAAACTGGTCTTAATTTTCCTAAAGCTGCACTGGGCAAAATTTTCGAAAATGATGATCCTTGGATAAAGAACAGAAGAGTCCCATGCTTTTTAATTCAGATCTGCTCTATTTACCTAAATTAATTCTGGTCATGTGCAGTTTCACACCCAGAGGCAATGGCAAAACAATAAGTGAAATATAATACTCGGAAACAGCAGCAGGCGAGCAAATTTTCCCAAAAAGCTGGACTCACCAGGGTCTGACTGCTACCATTCGTGCACAATTACCCAATGCAGCTTTAATATGCAAAGAAAAAGGAAGAGATGCCCAGGGTGTTACATTATCAGGCTTCTAAAAGTGATTTCCAGTTGTTTACCATCATTCCTTAAAGCAAATACAACGCTGGACGTCTGACTCTTAAAAGCTCAGTAAACCTAATCTAGATGGATGACAGTAAGCTGGAGACGATCCAGAAATTCCTACTCTGAGGCACTTTGGGGCCACGATGGGTGTATTTGTACCATTGCATCTAGGGAACAAGCCACAAATCAATTTCTAATTTTCACCTTATCAGATATAGCACTTTGAAAATCCCTGAAAGTACACACACATACACTTACAGTGCAAATACACACATACTAACTTAAATCAATCATGGTTGCTGGGAAGAGTAGAATAATAGATGTATATTTTGTAAATTCATCTCATTCTCCCTCCTTATCTTTCCCTCCTTCATTAAAAAGGAACCAAAGTAGCCATTGCTGTCTGTTCAGATGTCTTTACATAAAATTTACATAAGTTAATAAATGCTGAATTATTTTTAAAGAGCAACAGAGAGGAAATAGCGTTATGCTAATATTAAATGCAGGATTCCCTTAAAGGTAGACCTTGTTTTTGCACATTGTTCATACTTTATTCATAGTTTTGTAGCCTAAAAATTTAATTCATTTTGGTGCAATTAACATTCATATTGGGAAAGTGTTGTGTTTCGTTTGAGTTTTTTTGTGTTTAATTTCCTTTTTTTTTGGCAGACGGACAAGTCCTGCCATTATAATTTCATGTGATAATATGTGAGTTGTGTTACAGTTGTGGCTCCAGGTTATTGTTGGAGCTGAAAGGTAAAATGCTCATTTTGGGTGTGTTTTTTTTTCTCTCACTTTTCTATAAAAAACTTGGCTCTTAAGTGTGATCTGCTTGTGCTGGGTTGCTCAAGAGCAATCCATTTGCTTTTGACAATGAGCGTCTTCCCATTTTTCAAAACATAAAATTTTACATGCAATTTACACTCCGAGGTCTTATTTCATCAAATCTACATGAAACATACTGTTTGAAAATGGTTGAATTTCTCTCTCACCTTCACTTTATTGACACGCAGCCATGCACATGGGGCTCTCCCCAGACTTGTTGCACATTGATGATGTCATAGAGTGCACATAACTCATTACTTCACTCATTGGCTGAATCTTGATTGGAATTTTCCCCAGTTCTTTGCTATTTAAAAAAAAAGGGACAAAACGGCTTGAATGAGATTCAGAAATCTGATGAAATAGTGACGATAATGGCGCTCCTGTTGAGCAATACTTCTCGATGTTGCTGTGTTTCAATACCTGGTACACGTTAAAGTATGACAACAATAACGATCTGTTCTTTAATACTGTGTTTCCTTGGCAATTAATTATACTGTGTGTTTTCATTGTATCTGATACGAATATGTACTGCTTAATTTAATGTTTCCATTTGAACTCTATGACCATGGTGTTATACGTTCTGTCTCTGTGGACATTTTTAATGGGAAAACAGGATATGAGTGCTTGCATCACTGTCGTCTGAGATGTGTCTATGAGAAGGTCAAAAATAAACGGTGTTCCTTTTCACATTAAAGTGTGCTTTTTTTTGTCCAGTGAAGCAGCACAGCAGTGTGAGAATGTCAAGAGCCGATCTAATAAAGCAGGATGAGGTGAAATGCCAGGAGCCGTTTCTGTATTTCCTTCTGGGGGACTTACAGAGATCATATTTTGGAGGAAATGTAAGCAGTCCTAAATTCAATAGGTTTAGACTATGGCATTTTGGCCTGTGTAAAGTTACTGGTGCCCTTTTGGAAGACACTGTAGTCATTGCTGTGAGCATGAATATGTTTTCTCTCAGTTGCTTGCCAAGTAAATCCATGTCAGACACGATGTCATCTGACATTTAAGGCTACTGCTACAAGGCTACTTATATGTGAAAGGGGTATCTGATAGTAATTTATTTGGTTATAAAGACAATACATATCTCGAGTATTTCAAATTTTGGTTGCCATTTTCATCTAAGCCCCAGGGTGGGAAGCTCGAATGCTGGGACAGTATTATGCCGCTGTGTTCCAGGTTGCAAGTCATATATACGAAGAGAATCTGACAAATTGTGGTTATTACACCACTTCACGATCGATCAGAAACTGAAAAGACGATGGATAGTGAAAATCTGGAGGAACACCATATTTCAAGGTTAAACACCATATTTGATAACCCATTAGCTAACGTTAGCATTAACCACTTCCTAGCTAAAAATAAACTTTTAATTACCTCCAGGTGGACTTAAATAAATGTGTCCAAAATGTGTGTTGATATTTTAGAGTTAATTTATGCCTTTTCCTATCATATTGTGTAACAATATAGAAGGGTCATATTAGTAAGGAAGTGGTTGGATGCTTGGCTGCTGTCTTACGGAAGCTAATTGGACATCAAATATGTTGTTTTACTGTGAATATAACCAGATGTCCCTCTGGATTTTTACTATCCATGCCTTTTCAGGTGTTGATCAATGAGAAAGAGGTGATTAATAACTATTAGTCAGATTACCTACGTTTATATGACTTGCAAGCTTACAACATTTGAGCTCTTGACCCTGAACTTGATGTCAGAGTAAAAATGGCAGCCATGTGAATATTGTCTATTGAGGAAATCAACAGTATGTCTAGAATCCATCCAAATTTTAGCCCAAATTCACCATGTTTGTTCCCAGACATACTCTAAAAGTCTCTATGTATCGCTGCTGACCTAAGTACCCAAGGTTTTTGGCAGGAGATGACCTCAAACTCCTCACCACAGGTTGTCTACATCTACAATTGTGAGTGCTTTGAGAGGCCCAAGGAGGTGAAATTATCCAGAAATTCACAAAATAGTCAGCCTTTTTCAGCCATCTAATCTCTCTATATTAGCTTGGTCACAAAACCACTTTCCCCATGTGTTTCATATTTGAACCAGCCTTGGCTAGACTTATTTGGATTTATGTAGAAAAGTTGGGTCTCATCATCTTGACAACGCTGTGTAATGTCATTATCCTTTGCTAAATGACATTATTCAAAACTCCAATACCATGGGAACAGATGCTGCACGAGGTATCAGAGAGCTGAACAGCATCTGTACCTTTTCTTCCACAAGATGAATCATTCAGACAGATGTTAATGTCAAAGTCTGAGTTCACTCGAGTTTATGAATTTCCTGTGGAAGAGGAAGTCATTGAGTTTATCATGTGAACTTCCCGCGGACATGGGGGGGCTCTTCCTGATTTTCCAGGGGCAATTGTTCTTAGACGCCAGGTTTCAATGGGGGTTTTGTCGCTATAAGCTAGCACTAGCTGGAACACTGAGTGTGTTGTTCACACGGTTCAGGGGCATGAGTGGGCAAAATGAGTTTACCCAGCGCTCCACTGAGCAAACAATAAAGAGAACACAAAGGCAATTTACAGGTTGCCGTCCACAAATAATGGAGGTGTGCGCTTGTTTGTCTGTAATTCAACCTGTAATACAGAGGATATGTCGAAGATAGCATGGCTAGACTTCTCTCTGTTGTTGTCAGAAGCATTTACACCAGTCACTAGTGCTGCTTTTTACAGCTGCTGCTGTATGAGATAGACAATATGCATTTACTATTGGTATATGTATGGTTATTCACAAAACTTCTGCTTAGATGGTGTTTAATAGTTTATATGAATCCAAACTGAGAAAGATTAAAGGGAGAGTTCACCCCAAAACTAAAAATACCCATTTGCTAACTAGCTATTTAGTGCTATTTATCCATCTCGATTGTTTTGTTATGAGTTGCCCAGTTTTGGAGACGTCTGCCTTCACTCGAATATAATGGAACCAGGTGGCACTCGGCTTACGGTGCTCACAGGACCAAACAAGATACATTTCAAAAGCTCAACTGCAATGTCCCTTTCCAGACATAATGTGATATTTTGTTACGGTATGGCAAAAAAGGTGAGGACCCGAATGCAGACAACACACGGGAGGCAGACAGGATTCAGGAACTAAGAGAGAGCTTTATTAAACAAAAGCTGAATGATACAAAAAAAAAAAACAAGAAATCAAGAAAAAACAAAAACGAGTCACAATGGACAAAAAGACAAAGTAGCAACTAAAGAGCTAAAAAAAAAAGTGCAAACAAAAGCAAAGTACAAATCAATGAAAACTCAAGGAACAAAAATCAGAAACATACAAATGGGGAGACACTGGTGGGAAACACAGGGTGGCATCATGGGGGAAGACAGAACCAACTGACAAAGACATGAGGGAGAACAAAGACTATACAGACACACTAACGAGGGGATGAGGTGCAGGTGGAGTGAGGCAGGAAAAGGACAGGTGGGGGAAGGAACGGAAAAACACTGGAAGGAGGGAAAATCGAACTACACCGTATCATCAGCTAGTTTAGTTAGCTTAGCGAGCTAGCATCTCTTGCATGAATGCTTTCTTCTACGCAGCGATACTGAAAGAAAATAGACCTTAATAACGCCAGTCGACCTTTCCTAATCGTATCAAATCAAAATAGTTAGCTAGATTGAGGTTGAATGCTAACATTAACAGCTGTTATCTAATGGAAGCTAATTGGTTATTAACCCTGAGATTTTACCTTGAAATATCGCAGATGTCCTCACAGATTAAACTGTTCATTGTTCTTACAGTTGCTTATTAATCAAGAAAGAGTAAAATAATAGCAATTTGTCAGATTATCAACTTTTATATGTGTCATATATCCTCTGTTATGTCAGAGGAAAATGGCCGCCGTGTGAATATGGTCTAGTTCCTAAATGAAGCTGCTCACGACGCCTGTCTTATCTTGAGTAATCAGGTCATGATTTCTGTACAGACACATCTGTTGAGTTATTAAAACATATGTTTTTTACCACTTCGAGCACCACAAGCCAGGTACCATCTACTGCCATTAAATTTGAGAGACGTCAAACTGTCCCTTTAAACAAAACATGTCAAAGCTCAGCTAAGAATATGGGCTACTGACTGATTATAATTAGTCGGATGTGTCATGACAACCAGCTTCACAGTGTTACATCCATGACTCAATTATACTCATAAATCATAAGTCACAATATGAGGCCATCTGTGCTTCTTTTAAAAGGAGTAAGCTGAGCATAAATTGTGTCACTTCTTGATATGTGGACGTCCACAGAGAGCAATTATCTTCTAAAGACTTGCCTTTGAGGGAACACAGTATATCACACTCCACGGCTCTGTTCTGAAGTGATGTGTCTACTTGTTCACCTTCATGACATGAAGGAATTCATCCAACTGCAACAGAGGTAAGTCTTGAGACGTCCTGAAGTCGTTGTCAAACACATTTACATAATGGGAAATACAATTTCTTTTTACCCTAAATTCTGACCTTTTCCTCCAAGTTAACACAATTTGAGCCTAGTTCAGCAGTAAAATGTGCTTACTGACCAGCTTGTGTTTTCATTCACGACTTCGTGTGACATTTCGAACAATCGATACTGTAACTTCATGCGTCTCCGGATTTTGCTGTTTGGCTGGAATTCACCGCAAAGGTTGAAGACCAGCTATTACATTAACCTATATCAAGGGAGGGATTTGCTGAGCTTGTGTATTGTTGTTTTTTCTGCATAACCTTCATTCACAGACATACGACTGTAGTCACACTTGAGAACTGGTGTGAAGAGCCCCAAGGGCACCTTGGATACATACTTTAGCGACAGCTACCCATTCAGTTTTTCCCCACGGGTCTTGGATTTCGAACCACTGACCTTCCTTCACAAGACCACTTTGCTTTCCTTTAGGCAAACACTGGCCCACTTTAGTACATAAAGTCAAGCCAGAGATGCTCCAGTGTGTTGCTACCACTGCATCCGCTCTTGTATGGGCAGTCTTGAGGCTTTGCGTTCCCTAGAGTATTTTCACAACCAAGCCACAGCACAGAGATAGAGACAAGACTCCAAAAGACACAGCCTGCATGCTCCTGGGGGAGCAGTGCATGTATTCTGCAGTGTATGTGTGTGTGTTAAGCAAACTCGGGCATGTATCAGAAGCCACTTGCTGACAATTTGGCATTTCAAGCAAATAGGCAATGGCAGCATTTTGAGTTATGACCACAGGGGGCAATAAACAGTGACTCCCTGAGGAGGGGATCTGAAAAATGGGACAGATGTTGGTCCAGAACAACAGACAAAATGAAGCTAGGTCAGACTTTTGTGATAACTTGTCTGTTTTGTATGAAAATGCTGCACATGTCTTTTCAAAACATCCATTTTGTGCATGTGGAATTCTGATCGGCCATCCAGAGGGGAGAGAACAAATAGGGAATACACTTATAGGAAATACACAAACAGGAAATACACATAAGAATGTTTTCCTTTACCATTTCTTGCCAATTCCTCATGTGGTTGACATTATGCAAAAGCGTTCCTCTCCATGCTGTCTTGTCCCACAGTGAAATCAATCCTCAGAATGTCCAGCAGATGTCACTGTTAGGATTCAGGAAAAAAGGCAAACAAGCACCCCACAGAAATGTCATCGGATTATGGACGGTAATTGGCAACACAATGACTATTGACCTTCCTGCTTTATAGACCTAACGTGGGTGTGTATGTGTGTTTGTCAATGGTTGTGTCAAAGATTTCCAGTTTCCAAGGAGACAAATCAGTTAATTGCATTCCATGACAATCTATAAGCAATCCATGTGTGCTGGATATTTCGATATCGCTGAGCCCCTGATCTAGCTTGTCCATTTATCACATATCTGCATATTTCAACTTACTTACTTACTTTTTCTGATTCATCCAATTCTATTAAATCCTCACTTTGGTAGGTTCGGTTATTCACAAGCCATTGCTCTAATAGAGATCACACTTGTGTCTATTTTAGGGGACGGGCAGAGAAAATGTGCCAGAATAAGTCATGGCTTGGCTTCAGTCACAATGTGTTTGTTGTGTTGTGTTTTGAAAAGATCAATATGTAATCAAGAGCTTGTTGGTCTTTTTTTTTTTTTTAATCTTAAAGGATTCTAGACTGGACATGGTGTCTGTGTGTCCTCTTAAGATATAAAATATATATGTTTTCTTGCCTAGTAAGTGAAATTAAAGAGGTCCTTCACATTGAGTGGATTGAAACGTGACGTGAAAAACGAGACCTCCCTTGTCTCTCTCATGCCCTGTGGATGATCTGTTTAAGTTGTTTAACGTTGCTAGACTGAGGATTTCTTTGTGATGGACTTATGTAGGATTTATGTGACTTTAACTACATCCTTCAGTGCCTCATCGGTGCCTCTCTTTGCCCTGTGAACAGAGAGCAACAGTAGCTAACATTAGTTTCCAGCTTGCAGCACACTGAGCCCCTTTAAGGTCAAGGAAGGACGAACAAGAACATGACATCCAATCAGTATCATTTATTGTTATCTAAAAAGGAGCGAGTGGAACACCACAATTTCCTGATTCATGAAGTTGCAGCATTTTCTCAATGATCCTTCAACTATCAACCAGAAACAGTCCACTGCAATGTGCCAGCGAGCACGCTGCCCTACCGGGGTGTCCTGAAGCCATGCCACCTAACAGAGATGCCATTTTGTGGTTGGTGTTTATCCTAAGGTGATCATTTCACTGTCATAGTATTATTAAACATTACACGCTCAATAGCCACTATTTGAGAAATCTCCCACACACTCTGACAAAATAATTGCTAGTGTGAAGGTAAAATTACCATTATTATGGGAAAGTTATTAGCTATTGTGGCTAACAGGTTTCAGGTCAATCATTAGCAGAGAGGAAGAGAGAGCAGCTGCAGGCCTCTCTGTAGGCTCTGATAGTCTCTCTGAGAGTAAATGAAAGGCGACACGGTCATTTGTTGTTGCTGTTGAGGACCGTCGACTATCTCCTTTGATATGCTGTCGCCAAACTGTTCCACCTTCTGGTCGAGCTTCGTGATGACCACCACATATGTGGAGTTCGCTGCCAGCGAGAATACAGGAACTTGGCTGACATACTTAAAGGCCAGGTTGCTGGCAGCCGCTTTAGGGCTCACTCTAGATCTAGAATGGCCCTCTTTACTTGGATTAAGTACCTCAGGGATGGCTGATACAAGGTTTGGCTGCTAGCTGGGCCACACCAATGAGGAGGTGGAGTAGCAACAAGGGGCCCAAAGGCTGTCTGGTCAGTCAGCCCTACTGCTGACCTCAGGAAAATCCCCCACGAAGGCTCTGAGCTCGTTGCCTGGCTTTATTCTCAAGATGTTGGGGTTGGAAAGCTAAAGAGGGTAGTCCACTACCTGCAATTAGCCCTCACACAGTCTGTGTTAATTGCAGGCAAGCTATTTGGGGATCTGGAAATTGCAGCAGATATTCCATTGTTGCCTGTTCATCCTTGCTTGATGTAATTCTTAAAATAACAAATTCATCTTTCTATTGGAGCTGTGAAGTTCAGCACTTAATAGCAGCACTAGCTTCTTGAATAACACTGTTGCTGGCATCACCATTCCTGAAAACTGATGTAAAATTATCTGAAAACACCTATCCCAGTCGAGCCCAAAGTGAATTCAAAGCTGTTTTTCAACCATTTGGAGTACAGGCATGGTTTTGGGCTGTTATGAAAGGTTACAGTCTGTTTTTTTCCTAGTAAGAAGCTCTGAAATGCTTCTTGAACACACTGAAATATTTATTATTATTTCTCGCCTGAAACTGTTGATGCAAGAAAGCCTGCAGAAGACCTATGGCTGTCCCGAATGGCTGGAAAACACAATGGGTCCACATCATATAGCCTTACCTGGTCAAAGTTCAAATGGAACATTATCACTGAAAAGAAACACTTAAAACATGTTTTTCCAAGGAAATATCCAGGCGCCTGGCAAAAGATGCCAGTTTGTGAGCTCAAAATACCCTTGCTTGAGAGGAACAGAGGCATAAACTCATTAAAGTTCTTAATTTCCTTATTCCTGTATATAACTTTGTGCATATAGAATAATCAAGATGGAAAACCAGCTTTTACAAAGAGCGAAGTGCATGAAACTATCTAAACTTGCATAATTTCCACGCTCATAAAAGAGAGAGAGGAGTGGGTCTCCTGTCTAGGCGATCACTCGTTGGATGTTGTAGGCTCTAGGACGGGCATGTAATCTCCTAACTGGTCAAATGAGGTGTCAATCAAACGGCATCCATCTTAGGTATCTCTAGTATTTCCCTTTACGGCATTTTGCTGTGAAATACAAGAGCTTTTTGACAGAGAAAAGCATGAAATAACATCCATGATCTAACACGGAGCATAAACCTTTACACCCACGCTAATTCCCAAGCTCACCATCCCCTGAAAGGAGAGCAGACAGATACCGGGTCATTAATGACAATCATTTTCTTATCAGGACTCCCCTTGCCTCTCGCTTCCTCCTAAATTTTGCTCAGCCATACCCCTTCTTGCCAAAACCTATTTTGAAGCTTTTGATGGCATTATTGGAATGAGACCCATCATTTCTACTTTACTGCACTTGATCTTAATCAGAGCCTTGTTACGTATGCGCCAGCCTTGCATTCTAATCTGTTGCACCAGACAAGGCACCAGAGGCTTTTGTGATGAACAATTTAGTCTATTGATCAGACAAAGCCTGGGGCACAATTAAGGCCAAAGGAAAGAATGATCGTTTTACTAATGATAGGGCTTTAGGAAAGTTCAGCCGGGAAGTAGAAAGTTGAACTCTCAGTCGACAAGCTCTAAAATGCATCATCAGGAAAAAACCTCTGTAAGCCTGATTTTGAGCAAAAGGGATTCTGTGTGTTGACTGAATTTCTGACTGATATCCTTTAAGTATGCCTTTTCCATGTCTCAATACTGCATACTGTCAGTTGTTTCTACCTATGTCATTTCCCTTCATCTTTTGCCATCTCCCTCTTTCTTTTGTCTGTATTTTCTCAGCACTTCTACCTTTCTTAGGTTACTCTTCTTATAACTCACCGACACGCTGCATTTCTCTCCCACCTTCTCAATCACTCCCTCAATCCCTCTTTGATAGTGTAGCAATTTGACAGCCAGTCAAGAATCCAATTAGTTTGCACCTCTCAATCATAAAATCTTCAGTCAGGTTGAAACAAACTTGGACAGACATGCTTTTACCGCCTCGCTGCCTAATTAAGAGACGATAATTTATTGCACTCCAAATGGGCAAGCGCTTTTGTGCACTCAAGTAATTGGAAAAAAAATAGAGAAGGGAGACAAGAGAGGGGAGCAACCAAGCGACGAGAAACGATAAAGGCATGAATTAAAAGGTAGCAGACACGGGCAGGGTGTTAGCTAGCTGTTTGAGCCATTTCTGCTCATTTCTCCCTTGACTAAGTCCAAAGTAAGAGTCGGACATTATTCTGAAGGAGTCCTAGCGGGGCAGTGTGCAACACAGGTCGTCTAAGGACTCGGGTGTCTTTCATATCTGCTTTTAAAATTCAGGGGAGCGTTGCTTGTATCAGCAACACATTGCCTTTCATTTTTATAAGGAAAGTACTAGAGAGGGTCTCTGACCCGGCAAGGTGGAAGAACAAACAAGCCTGTGCTTCTTTGTGGGTATGTGTTTGTGTGTTCTTGTACTTTTGTACTTGTGAGAAACAAATTGAGTTTTAGACCTTTGGAGTGACAACATTTGTGCGACGTGAGTAGACTTGGTTTGGTCCTCAGTGAGGGATTTAAGATTACAGTTAACCAGCATGAAGAATAGGTGAAGGTTGATTGGTTTACCTTTAAGACATAGGATTAGAGAATCTCTACCCTTTGACAGTATGGTGCATCACCTACAAATAGTGCAAATTCTTCCTTAAAAATAAGAAACATTTATTAAATGTACAGATGGTATTATCATGTGATCTGCTCTTGCATATATTATCTATGTTTTTCATGACTCCTTAGACACATTTCTTGAAATTACCCTCCATTTCTCAACACTCTAAACAAAATTCCATAAATTCCAATCCTCACAAAGGTCTCCACTCCAAACTATGTGATCTTGCATCAAAACTAAATTTCTACCTTTAGACGTTAAACAAAAAGCCATCAAATACACATACATGACAAAATGGCCATACAACACTGGTGAGATTAATTCGAAACACTGCTCCTGCCATGAATAATGGGGCTTGTGGTTTTCACCCAGAACAATGGATACATTTCAATAATTAAATTTTTTTCAGTGTACTATACAAATTTTAAACTGAAATTGAGTAAAACATAAATGTTCTGTAGAACTATGCAACTTACATTCTATAAAGAACATAGAAAAAAAAAAACGTTTGTACATAAAGAAAGAAATTATATCTATTCTGCCTCAGAATCACGCTCTCATCGACATCACATTCAAACATTAGCTCCAGTTAGGCAGAGGGGAAACCCTGTTGTATGGCTTATCCACCCCTGGTAAGCCTCAACTGTAACATCTAAACAAGCCTTCTCTATCACCTGAAGGAGGTGAACACTGATGTAGGTCTTGGTCATAGACACATCCACTACTATGCTGAAAAAACAACAAAAACCCCCCCCCCCCTACTATATGGGGTTTAGGAAGGGCGAATATGCAGGTAGGTAGAACATTTGAAATTGCCTTTGACCCTTATACCAATCTATCCTGAGGTTGATATTGGTGTGTGGGTTAGGTTTTGGTTAGGATTATAGTGCATAAGCAACCGAGAAAAACTGTATAACTGTAAGCGCTTTGCATCCATTAGTAATAGAAAAATACAGACTTAGGGGTATATTTCAACTTTAGTCTGAAGAGCTAAACTTACTACAGTTCACTGATTTGGTCAAGCCTGTGTTGTTGTCAGTACCCCTCAAAATAAACTTAACCTGCCCCAACAAATTCAAAAACCACCTATAGCTGCCAGAGGTCTTGAGAGGTGCTTGTTGGATGGTCGAATACCTCTGAACAACCTCTGCCTCCACACCTTTCCAAGGTCAGATTCAGGGATTGGGGGATTGTTGGACTCTTGGAATGTCAGATTTTCCAAAAGCCGACTATCTGACAGTCACACCTCACACCAATGGGTTTGTACCTGTCTCGCATTTCATTCTATGCACTACGATTCCTATAACTTTTCATGTCGACAAGCAAGTGCCACACTGTGACTGCCTTTAAGGAGAGGCTGTCTGAAAATATGTGCCGTTATCCCCATATTCAAGCATTATCTGCTGTCTCTATCAGTCTACCATCACCAGTATTGCAGTTTAGATCAGGTATGTCACTCTTGTTTTCCAATGTGATGGGACAACTCATCGTACAAAGTAGTTTTGGGGTTCAAATTCGGACCTAATACCAAACCAAAGTGTCGTTATGAGACCCAACAATCAGCTATCTTCCTCCAGTATCACCTTCTTCCTTTCAACAAAGAAAAGACAAGTACAGTACATAAAGCAGCATCGCATCCTTTAATCTGGGACACACCTTGTCTGTTGACAAGTCTACCAGTCCATCACAATGTGGACAAAAAGAAGATCCTGCTTATTAATGCCAGGTGGCAATGCAAATTATCAGATGATATTAGACACATTCACTTTGAAATTCTATCTTTCAAGTTTGCAACACATGTTTTCTAACCTGTGTTGAACCTTATATGTAACATCAATTGAGTACCCCTTTCAAATTTTTGAAGAAGGGATGCATGTGATCAACTGAAAGATCTCATTAGGACTGAAATCCAGTGAGTCCTAACTCATATGTGTGTGTGTGTATGTGTGATAGAAGGTGAGGATGAGAGGAAGACAGGATGTGAGACAAGAGAGAAAACGTGAATCTGGTGAGTGTGTGTGTGAGCGACGAGAGGCGCAAAAGACGGTATATGTGTGAGATTAGGTGTAGTTGTGTGTGAAGGAAAGACGAGGAGGGAGAGATGGTGAGAGGAAGATGCGCATTTGTATATGGACGTGCAAATGTGTGCGCGTGTGTCGGCGTGTGCACGCTCGTGGCAGCGTTTGTTCTTGCCTGAGTGCGTTTGCACAGAGGAGAACGGATATGACAGGCCTGTCTGTTGTCTCCCCAGAATAATTGCTTATGGATTACCTGAGGCGGGTCCCACTGGAGATACTTAGAAATGACACTCCCAGGTGACTCCTTGAATCATGTTCATATCCGGTCTGAGCGAGAGTTTGATTTTGCTTTGCCTGATGTGCGTGTATCCTTGTGTGCGTCCCTGTATGTGTGTGTGTGAATGTTTTCAGATCCAAGGAGATACATTGTCTCCTTCATCTTACTGACTGACACACAAGTAAATCCTAAGACGTCATAGCTGTGTGTTACACACACATACACAGAGTAAATGCTTTCTTCAAATCCATCATCTGTGGCCTCTTTTACACAAAGTTCCAGGTAAATAACAGGGATGACCTTTCATGTGCCAATAGTGATTTTCACTATTCACACAAGAAGATACGTCCATGAACATTTCCATCTTGTCGCTTTCGAAACATGCCATGAAAATTCCCAAATAGATGGGATAAGGAGCAGTTCCAATAGATGGCGGTAAAGCAACACTTCCAGATGCAAAGTGCCATAAAACTCAACAGAGGAAGAAACAGATGGGGAAAGGCCATAGGTATGTGTATGAAGCGTTCTTGTCATGCATTTAATATCCAATAAGTTCGTGAGACAAGTAATGCTTTTTGTGATCTTCTTCAGAAATATGCATCTGATACGTTAAAAGAAACTTGGATGCTGAACTGGACAGAAGTAGAGACAAATTTGAGGAAGATAAAGGAGAGACATGTGTGAGCTGCAGTTCAAAAATGACATCAGCAGGGTCTTTGGGATTGGTTTTCTTGCTCCACGTGAAAGCGCTTTTGCAAGACAATAGATGCCTGCTTCCATTCACACATCACCTCATGCGGGGAATGTTCCTGATCAGGGGGTAGATGTGTAAAAGAGGCTTGTGACACAGCTTAATTTCATGTGATAACAGTTTACCAGCTGGTGAAATTGCATCGTTCCGCACGTGGCCCAACATTGTGTAGTCTTGGCAGGCCAAGTTGGCATAGTGCCGGTTGTGAGATACGGCCGTAATGTGAACCGAGAACAGCAGGGATGATTTTGGACCGAGTCTAGGACAAGAGATATGGCTGAAGAGTCCAACAACATACAACTAAGCCGAAAGTACACCAGAAGTGTCATATGGCCTATTGCTATTGGCCCAAGTTTTTTTATTCTAGATGTGAGCCACACAGAGTTTGATTATCCAGTACTCAGCTGCACATCTTACTGCAGCTATTGGCTCAGGCTCAGCCCAGAGAATGTGACCCGTCCGACAGTACCCAGTCCGCGTCCCACCAGTATGTAGCCTGAGAGTACACGGCTCGCTGGGATGGTGCGGAAATTGTGTTGAAACACAGTATATCTGGATTGTTCATTAAAACAAGAACTACTTCAGCACCACTCCAGTGGCAGATATTTTCTTTCTCAGAGAGCCTTTCCAACAGAGTCTACACGTACCAGAATGCATTGTGTATTAGCTTCTTGACTCTGAATCCTCACGGTCTGGGGCATCATGAGGGGGAACCTTGAATGATTTAAGAGGTCAAAAGCTGCACAGAGAGTGGAAGAGAGGGAAGATGGTTGATATTATAGATATTTGCTGTTTCATTCTGTTGTTGAGCGACCCCCACATGTCTTGCTCAGAGCTATTCAAGCCATACAAGTTTGAGGAAGTGTGTTTACCTGGCTGCTGAGTAAAGTCTTGTCACGTCTATGTTTCTGCTTGCCTGACAAATGTACACAATAGAGCTATTACATGGACCATTAAAATTCACAAGAGGCAAACAATGGCACAAACAATGCGTTGGGACAGTTGGTGGAAGAGTGAATAGCCCCCAAATTAACGCTGCTTACTAGATAATGTTAGTACTAGCAGGTGTGTTACTAAGCTGCTAGTCATGGACACAGCAGATAAGACATGGGAATATGCAATGTTGCCATACAAAGACACTTGCTATGAACAGGTATTGTAACACCAAATTAACCAATAGTAGGTTATCTCTGTTGTCATGGCCGATAGTGCTGCTGTCCTAAAGTCACGCTCAGTCTTTGTTTTAGCTAGTAGTGCTAATTCTTTTGCTAGTGTCTGGCAGATGATATTGAGAAAAAAACTGATTGAAAAACTTTGGGGTCAAAACTCTGAGGCCTGCTCAGCTGGACACCACAGAGAAATGCACACTAGCCAACTCTTCTGAGGATACCTTGTTACCTTTTGGCTAAGTTTTCCTCCTACTATTGATCACACAGTTAATTCTTTATGATGCAATCACATTAAGCCGGCAGAAATCTGTAACTCACACTTATAAAAAGATAAAATGTATCCAAGATATGGATATCAGCATATCACACCAAAGGCTCAAATATTTTACACTGAAAGTTTGTTATAATATAAAACAGACACCCCCTAGCCTGTGTGTTTAGATGGTACGATTAAGTACTACTCAAACAGACTTAACTGCAATGTGGAATTATACCATCAGATGGTAGATCAGTAGGCATAAATAAAATGGCGCTGGCTTGACTAAGACACTGTTCCATCATGTGTCCCTTCATTGATCCACAGATACTGTAAAAACATACAAACTACAAAATACAAACTATCTGGTTTACTCTCACACAAAGGGAAATGATGAAAAACTGCGTTGTTGTGTTTTGGAGCAATTATAACTTTTGTGTAGTGGTTTGGTTCTGTCATTAATTGATTGAGAGAGAGTCACAAATGCACTTTTGGGTGCTAGTTAGTCAATTTGTCAATGTCCTGATGGGAAACCTTGGGTCCTGGCATTCATGTGAATGCCACTTGACACCAACAACCCAAACACTGTTGCAGACCAAGTACCCCAGCCAGACACTGTGCCTTGCAACACCACAAAAAACATTTAGGAGTGGCGCAAAGAACGTGAGAAAGAGCTCAAGGCATCGACCTGGCCACGTTCAATTGGATGGTATCTGGGCAATTTGGATGCCAGGTTAGCACCTTAAGCTCTCTGTAACTTTCCTCTGGCCATCCCTGAGCAGTTTATGCAGTGTTGCAGGGAGCCTTGTCCTATTCGATGGGGCACTGCCATCAGGGAGTCCTGTTGCCATGATGTGTACTTGGTTTGCAACAGTGTTTGGGTGGGTGGTGTGTGTCAAGTGGCATCCATATGACTGCCAGGTCTACAGCGGTGTTGGCTGAGGTATGCTTTCTACAAAGTGCCATTCTAGTCAAAAATATATTTCTTCTCTCTTCTTATTTTGGGAGGCAAGATTGAGAGAGAATAACAGGGGAACATTCTGATGTTGAGCAGAAATAAAATGTTGCTGGCTTGATTAAGATGTTCATCCACTTTCTGTCTCTTCATTGATCCAGAGTGCCTGTTGCTACTTCAGATACCCCAAGGCCTGTTACTTTTCTTTGCTATCGAGGCTGTCATTTATGGTCGGGGGGGGGGAATGTCCAAAATATAAAAATAATGGTGGCTGCAATTTTCTCAGTCGGCGATAAGCTTGTTTACTGATTCATAGTAAATTAGGATTTCAAACAGTGACAGTCACTGCTATCAACAATTGCTCACTGGGAGGGTTTTCAATATCTCCACGACTCTGTGAGTAGAAAGTGTAGAGGTCATTTGACTTATTTAAATGAAACATTTTCGCAATAACTACTATATATATAAAATCCATCTTGGTATAAAAGCAGAGAACTGAGGTCTTTTTGCTGGAACATTTATTGATTTGATAGTGAAATATGTCCTCTTGCAAGTACTTTCCTTATAATTGACTGGACTTAAATAAATGCCCCTCTACTGCAAGGTGAGATAGAGGAGTGAATGACAATGTGTAATTCTTGGCGAGGTTGTCCTTTCGTTCACACATTGTATTAAACACCATCCCTCATTTATTTGAATGTGCTTTGTAGAAAAATTTAGTACTTTCTTGGTCCATTGAAAATCTGAGAGGAAATTCTGCAACAAATGGAGGGTGATAAATGTTCTGCAACAAATGTTTTTATTGTCACATAAAAGCCGAGGTAGTTTGGCTGAAATCCCTTCATTAGGGCAGAAAGAAAATTGTTCTACAATACCTTTCCAACAGAGAGACATTACCCAAGAACTGTCTTTGTGGACTTCAAGCAATCAGGTAAAGGTCACAGTAAAACTCAAGAACTATTTCCCACCTATCAATCATTTTTATTAACTGTACAGTGGCTTTGCTGATCTTATTCGCAGATAAATTATTCAGGAAATATGACCCTTGAACAACCAAAATCCAGCCTGTCCTTATCAGAAAACCAGCCATATATGTTGACTGTGAAAAAAGCTCATTTTCACCCAGTCCAGCCTCATGCCAAAGTGTGTAAAATAGACGGAGGGTGATGGATTCGCTGGCATGTAGCATGTAGGAAGTCGTAGTACCAGCAGAACATGGGCGATGCAATTCAAAAAGCCAGAACGTCTGCATTGAGAGGAGGTCGGGGAAGGTCCAGGGGTTTATTCATAGGAATTTCCACCCAACGACCAGGGTCCGAGTCCCGTGTGACGCTAACAGCCAACGGTGACTGTCGTGGAAGTAGTTTTTTTAAGCGAAACATGATCTTTTCCAAAAACTAAGCAAGTAATGCTGATTGTTTTACTGAAGTAGGTATTTTAAGCAAAAACATAATCCATTTCTAAACCTAACCAAGTAGCTTTGGTGCCTTTATCACATGCATTACACAACTTAAATTTAATGCGTAATGTATGTATGAACTTATCAGAACCCAAACCACAATCTTTTCCTAAACCTAACCGAGTAGTTTCAGTGCCTTAACCTAGCCAGAATGTTACCCCACAGTAAAGGTCCAGTACTTGTTGCTGGTATGCTACAATTGCCATGTTGTTTTGAGAACTGTGAAATATGTTTGTGTATGTATGTTTTGGTAATCATTGGCAACTGACCTATTCAGTCGTTTAAGTATAAGGACGTGTTGTAAAAACTGGAGGATGACTCACTCTTTATCAAAACAAAAAGACAGAATAGCTACCATCTCCAATGCAGGCTGTGTTATCTGCTCATATTTTATGCTGCCTGTTGTCAATGATAAAACCAGTAGTCAGTCAGAGATGAAATGAACAAAGCGGGCAGTGCTCATACTGACAAATACCTTTAGACCTGAGGAGGCTGTTTGTGAGTGGGGTATTTGATAGAGTTTCAGTCGCACTGGGATCCTGTGAGCAGTGAAAGGTATAGGTAACATTCAATTACATACCTCTCTACACACTGTATGTATTGAACTGTGGTGGGCCTGAAGTAGATGAGGGGTGACAGGGATAAGCTCAAAACTCAGCGGTCCTTGTATTTCTTACTAGGACAGAACCACAGGGTGGTTGTGTGGTTGATGCACTGTTCTGTGCCAACAGTAAAGGCTTTGGTATCATTAATGATGTATGAATGTTGCCTAAAGCTTCTACATTTTCTGCTTCCTTAGAAATCAAATAAGACATTTAGGTTTGTAAATACAAGGACTGTTCTCTTATGAGAAGAAATAATACTGAAATCCCTTAATTCCCTATATTTCTTATTGGTTCGTTAAATTATTTATTTTGCTAAGGACCCCTGGGATTCTTGATTGAGCCATAGAGGATCAGTGATTTTCCAAGTGCACAGCAGGACAGCTGAACCAGTATTTACCATTATGCAAAGGCATGCTCTGAATTACTGATTTACAAGCGAGACCCATATCTTCAATGTCTTGCAGGAACCTCATTTCCTCAAACTTTAAATAATTTATTTTTGAATTTATTTCCTGCTAATTTATAGGTTTGACATTATTCATCATTGGCTCTTTTTTTTGGCAAACTGAGCTTGTACATTTGACGAACATGTCAAAATACTGAATTCGACGGCATAAGATAAGGACTGTTATATCATTGTAAGTAACTAATATGATCTACACATAAACAAATGCAGTCCAGCCCGTTTCTTTACCAATAAATCATTCACAAATAATGATGACAGTGATGTTACTTATGTTTGGGGTCAATTACAACCCAGAGAGGTCGAACTCAAACTGTTATAAAAACCAAATAAGAGATATCCAGTTAGTTATTTTAGATTCAAGATAGTGCTGTGAAAACAGTTCTAACAACACAAATCACAGCTGACATATAAAAATGCACTGTATTTATGTGGAAATACACACATTTTTATCACATTTCGTTAGAATACTGTTACACGCTGTGTTCTTGTCTCACTCGATACAGCCGTTTCAAACATCAACTACTTCAAAATGCTTGAGAAAGACCGCTCAGATAATCCACATCATGCGGAGTACAGTAATAACAATAATAATAATAATAATTATATTTGAGACTCCAAACCAAATTAATCCATTAGTTTCTATAGCAGATTTCTGAAACATGCCATCAGTTCAAAATCATGTTTATTCGCAATTCTGATCATATGTAGAGTCATTAAGTATCAAGGTGATAACTAGCATTAAGTTTGTTTTTACGCTATGAAATGGGGCTCATGGTCTCCAGGACCTTAAACAGATTGGGGTTAATCTAAGATGAGAGGTTAACTGTTGAGAATTTCAAACTGGCAACTATGAGAAGAAAAGAGCAACAATGTGCAATGCAAGGATTGTGAATGACACAATTAGGGTCTGTTATCAGAGCTGTGTGGATGCAGTTCATACAGTCGGCCAGCAGAGAGCGATACACACACTATAATGGAGCTCTTCCAGACTGCGGCTTTGGGGGAGAGCTCTAAGACACTTTCCATCCATCTGCAATGGAGAGGAGTTGAAACTGTATGTGTGTCTGTGCACAAGCATACATGTGTGTATCTGTCCTAGTACTAAGCTTCAACCCTCTCCAGCACACTGAGAGCTGGAAGCTGCTGCCTGACATTCACAAACAATGGCCACGCAAGACAATGCAAACAAGATGCCTGGGATCATTTCCCTGTCCTCATGTGCAACAGCTTGCAAAGCTCTTGCTTCCTCCACCCACCCCTTTCTAGCTCCAACATAAGACATCGCCCAAGGTGTGGATTTATATGACCATGCAGATCCCTTTTTCCAACCATACTTTAACTAAATCATCCCACATTCAAAGCACCTTTATATCTCGGCCCCAGATCACACGTTAACGCAATTGTGGCTTTTTTGGAAAGCCCCGGCAATTACTCGAGGGTGGTTTGTAGCCGACTGCATTTTGCAGTGCAGCATAAACATCCTAAGGGTGTTGTTTGAGTCAAACATCCATTTGGCTTAGTAATTTTATGGGTCAACTGCACACCAGGGGAAGGGCATAAATACTCTGGCAACACCTTGAATTGTAATGCTCCCTGGGCATCCTCTAACTGTTTGTATCCATGTATGTGTATGCGTATTTGTATCGGCAAACAATCTGTCCGGCAAACTTTTGAAATACTGCCATGCGGGGTAAAAGCTGTGCCGGGAAATGCGCGCCAGAGTTTCAATTGGGTCAGTCACAGTGTATTTGGAGGTAAAAGCGCACACTGGATGGTTATTTGTAGTGATAGTATAATTGTGAGGAGGAATTGCTGCTTAAAGCGAGGTAGACAGTTGTGTACTCAAGGTTAAAAGTCCTCCACTTCGTTTCCACAAGGCCGCGAGCAAATATGCACTGACAGTACAACAGTTGAATGGTGAGTTTGAATAATTGCTTCCAACTATAATTAGATTTGCTGTGTCACTGAGCATGACAAAGCAGAATCCTGGTGGAGTTCTATCTGTGTGTTTTTTACCAACATGATCCTCGATGGTATTCAAATTTTAACATTTAAGCCGTATAGCTTTAAGGCACTGCTGCTGTCCAATACACCCACAGTGAGTGAATGTAATCTCCAACTGTTTAAAACAAACCAGTGATAAAAATGTTCTTTCAACACCTACACTGCACTTACACATCTTTAAATAGCTGTGTTTAACAGTTAGACAGCGTGCCTTCTATAATGGGCCTTTTAACGTTGCTCACACACTACAATTCGCACTGTGATGATTTCTGGTTGTTTGCCCATTCACAGCGAAAAATTGTTTTTTTTCCCCTCTCAAAAGTCTTTTTTTCTCCTCATTGGAATGCATTCAATCAATCACAAGAAGCAAAAGCTCACTCTATATGTTCTCCGTTGATTATATTAATAAAAATAATGCTTCGGTAATATTTTTAATACCTTAAACCGCCACAGTCAGTGAATTCTCAGCTTTGTTTACTGATTGTATGCTAGTGCAAATGTGAAAATCCAGCTTTTAGAGGAATATATAGAAAAATAACACCTACTCATAATCCCCAGTCTGAGGTCAAGGCAAAAGAAGAAAAAAAAGATCAAGTCTGGAATCTGATCTCTAGGTCAAACATCAAACATGCCTCTATTAGCAGGGTCTTGGCCAACAAAAAGTGTAGAGAAACAACACATCTATCATGCACAGTTGCAGTTTCAACCAGAAAGCTGATTGCAACACATCTGCATCCCTAAACGACTGAACAGGTTGATGCAAACTACTCTTAATAAGACATAGAACCATTACCACATCAAAACACAGACTGTGACATGACCGTTGAAGAGTACCAGCAACGCCGTAACATGATTCATGTCGCGGTGGTTGCAGGGATGGACCTAAACACCAACCCCCTCCTCCACCTTGTGTGGCCTTTGCTCTTGTACCACTTCACCTGATTTCCCTCTCTTCTGCTCTTGTAACCAATACAGACACATGGGTTGTACTAAGCTGTTTGCACAGATGCAGCCATTTTTCTTCCTTACATCAAGTGTAGCAACTCACAGACAGGTTAAAAGGCATCTGACATACACAGGAATCTAAACTCAGATTGCAGCAAGTGTCCTCCAGGTTTGCATGTCCGCCCATCCTTGGAGATGCTACTATGGGGATGAACGCTGTGGAAGTAATGCAGACTGAAGGCACATTTCAATCCGGTGAGTCAGTGTGTTTTGAGGCAGAAGCGATGCCCTTATATGCTATGCTCTGTATAGTAATGGAATTATTGCCTGGATGGATTGTAGCTCGGGGCGTACAGCTCACAGGGCTGTGGAAGTGCATTTCAAGGTAGAGATTTGGGGATTTTAGGAGCATTTGAGGATGAGAAGTGGAAGGAATAGTCATCTGTGTAATGATGGTAATATTATTACTGGGGGGAGCGAGGCTAAATTGCAGCGGGGCCGGCTGGAAGTGAAACTCAAGCCAGAGAATCAGTGTAGATTTGTGCAGCAGGATATTGGAGTCAATTAGAAGTCATTTCAGGCAATTCAAGAACTTTTAAAATTCTAAATAAGTTGAAATGAAATAGGCAACAGTGAATTATTGTTATGACTATAATCATGGGTCCACCGACAGTTCTAATTCAGTGCAGATAGCGTTGCCTGCAGTTAAAGGCGAAGGCATTTAGCGATGCGGGTTCAAGGAGGTAGTTTCGAGTGAAACAGTGTAAAAGTGTGTTCACATGTGAATAAGTTCATATAGAAACGTTTGGCGAGGTATGTCTGCTCGTGCACACAGCCGCATATGTGTGACCGCATGCCGGACGTTCCTCCGGCTCCTGCAGATTGCCAGAGCTCTGGGTGAGGCACTTCAAAGCGCAGTGAGAACTAGTCAGACTTAGAGTGAAACACAGGGAATCAGCTCCTCTACACCAATCAGCCCAGTGGATTGGAAGACGCAGCTCGCGAGCCCTGCTATATTCCACTCGACAGAGCCAAAAAATAGAGGGATTTCAGCCCCTTGTGGATACCTCGCAGCTTGTAAAACCTGCCAGAGTTAGCTACCTTTTGAGTACCCATGAAGCATGACAAGCAGAAAATGTAACAATTTAGGGAAATGAGATGGAATAAAAAAAAAACTTTCATGCCAAAAACATGGCCTTACTTTGGGTTTATTCAAGATCTCCCCTCCTGCTTCGATGCCTTTGAAGAGGCAGCTAGCCGCTGGACTTGGTTATTCTCCAAACACAGACTGCTGTGAGTTTGGAAGCCTTAGAACTTAAGTTTTGGAATCCACTCCTTGTTGGGATAAATCATCTATCCTGCTTTTTGTATCTCCCCTGATATGTTTGCTTTTTTCCCTCTATAACTTGACTTAGAAGAATGTGGAAGAAGTGAAAAAAAGAAGCTTTTATTCCCAGAAGAATATTGGAACAGGATAGGAGAAAGGACGTAAAAAAAAAAGGATCTAAAAATACAGGCTTGAAAAAAAGAATGCAGAGCCTAATTTCAAGGCTTTTCTTTTGTAACAGCATCACAAAGCTTTGTGACATATGAATAATGTTTGTAATAATGAGGGCGAATCATTGCTCCGTATGGTACCAACATTTAAAAACATGGATAAAGCATAAAAGCATAATGTGATGCCCATTTTGGGTATTGGAAAAACCTGTGTTTGTATAAATTGTCCATCAGCTGGCATCATTATTCTTTGTGTAGCAATATGATTGGCTTTCTTGTGTCTCATCGCAAGAGAACAAGCACCACTCCACACCCTTTGATGACACCGTGGACCTTAAAATGAATGCAAGCCGCGCAGATACAAATTGGAGGTCCAATTTTTTTCTTGGGCTCAAAATGGAGCAGGTGGATAATCACCAGCTCCCTACAAAAGCTAGCTTTCATTCTCGCTAATGATCAAATCTATGTGGAAGCCATTAGCCTGCTATTCTACTGAAACTCCATCAAAAATCCTGTCAGAGGCACCGGGATATTATGATTTCAATTACTGTGGTTAGATGTGTTGAACACTGTAATAACACTGAATCTGTGGGTGTGTGTAGGTGGGTAGATGATGGGTGGGGATGGACATAAAACCTTTACTGTCATATGATCACAAAATTGGACAGTATTGAATTACATTAACATTATCCAATATATAGAAAAATGGACATTATCTGCGTATATTACTTGGACTAGAAGGTCATCAAAGCTAAATCAAACAACATTTTGTTTAAGATGATGCCTCACAGCCAAAGTAGAGCCTTTTTAAATACATTATAGCCAATCTGTCACAAAAAAACACATGTACCAATAATCAGACATACAGGTCATCAGATTTTTCTGATCTGGTGATGATCCAAGTGGGATTGAGATCAACTTTTGTGGCATCGAGTAATATTTGCCAGTAAGTGCTGAATGCAAAGTAAAGCTCAGGCCAATGGGAATGTTATTATTTTTGCAGCTTTTTGCTCATAAGTATTGGATAACATTAAATTCTGACCTCATGGCAAAAGATCAAATGTTCTGGCATAAATGTCTTCACCAAATTTTATGAATTTCTGTGGTTGTCGAGATATTTCAGTCAAAACTACAAATGAGAATTCCATTTAATGTAGACCTTTAAGCCCTTTCAGCTTGCACCTCCACCTGCTGTCAGGGGAGCATCATCCTGGGACCATCCATGCCTGTACCAATTTGCTGCCATTCCATTTAATAGTGACCTTTCAGCAGAAAATGTCAACCTCATGCGGACGCTGGAGGAAAAATCAGGAGATGACCAAAATCAGTAGGCTTTATCGTTTTGGGACCATGAATGTCATCAGGGTGAATCATCTGGGAACCATGAATTTTTGTACAAAATTGTTACAAAACTGTATGCCGATCAATTTAGTAGATGCTGAGATATTTCACTGGATACCTGAAAATCGACCAGCTGGTGCTGCAGGCTGAAAAGCCAGGGGGTAGTCCTCTGGGGACTGTGAATGTCTGTACTTATTTAGTGGATTTCCATTCTATGGAGACCTTTCAGCTTGCACCACCACCTGCTGTCAAGGGGGCATCCTCCTTGGACCTTCCATGTCTGTAACAATTGTATGCCATTTAATAGAGACCTTTCAGTAAAAAAGGTCAACCTCATGCTGGTGCTAGAGTAAAAATCAGGAGATCGCCAAAGTCAGTAGGCTATCCTCATGGATCTTCAACATGATGGATGATTGTGAAACCACGGGTAACATTTCTCAAGTAATTACTAACCACTAAAATAGTGAGAGATTTCAGCAATAAATACCACTCATGTTAGAATTACTTAATTTCTTGCTGACATGCTTGAAAGCCTGTGGTTAAGTGTCAAAGCGGGATCGTGGAGCATGTCCATCACAGTGATAGAGGTACACCGAGCTCCGTAGCAACACTGTACAGGACTCAACAGATTATACTGCACTTGGAAATTAATACATGTCAAATCTGCATGACAAGATGCATTTCTGCTGCCCGTTTCTTTCTCCTTATATGAACTGGAGCTACGCACTTGTAGTTTTCAAGCAAATCCAACAGAGCTCCAGCCATGTGATCATGACCACTCCTGAGGGGTTTGCTCGTTGGTCAAAAGGGTTATCAGCCATGATTGATCACCTGTGGTTCAGATCATGAATCACAGTCGTGCAAGTATTGAATCTCAGATTGCCACCAGTACAAGTATTTTGCACATAAAGGAGTTATTTTGCTAGAATGTCAACGTTACAAGGTTGAAGAAAGACTTGATTATCCAGTTTTTGTTCACTGTTTCTTCTTATCATTGTTGAAGATTTAATATTTTGTCTGCAATGTATTAAATAAAGAAAAAGACAGTGCTGTCTCTATTGTTGCAGTCTCCCATTATGCCCACTTCACAGCATTGGGAGATAGGTGTGGGGGGGTGTGGGGGTAAATTTGAACAGGATCCGTTCCAATTGAGACTTTGCCGTGTTATTTTCAATCAGACTCCCCTGATGCAGTTGCCAGCCCTTCACATTAACCCTCCCTCCCTGTACTCCTGACCCTTCCATACCTCCAGCCCTCCACCCCCCCCCTTCATCCCACTCTCAACCCCAGCTTGCCTCCAAGGGATCAATTGTACAACAAATTCAATGAATTCTTTGGCAGGGCCCCGTATTTCCTCTGAGAGCACCGGTTGCTCTTGAGCTTTGAGTGAAAAGACGACGGGAAGGGAAAGATGGGGAGAAACAAGTGAGTGAGAATGTGAGAGAGGGGAGGTGATGGAGAGATTGGGATGGAGGTAAAGAGCACCTTCGAGGCCACTGCATATTTAGCACCGGGCTTTGACGAGCCTTGGCAGAGAGAGGTGCAGCGTTGTGGCGTCTAAATGAAAGGCGCCAGACGGAAATGAAAGGGGGCAAAGGATAAGATCAGGAAATACAATAAGGAGCTGTCTTGTAAACACGCCTTGATGCCAAAAACAGATAATAAAAAGAACAGGCTGATGAAGCAGTACTTTTATTTTGCTTGACAGAGAGGTGTGTCCAGGTCATTATCTTTTGGGATGGGTTTAGGAAGTGTTTCGAGCATTGCGCTGACACCGACATTATTTGTTTGCGGAGCTAAATAGCTCTTTGTAGTTTCGCAATATTTCCTCCCTTCCTCCTCCTCCGCCTCCTCTCCATCTCCTCACCCAATCTTTCAGAGAGAAAAGACCTTACAACACATTTAGAGAGAGCCGGAGAGTACTTGCTATGCAGTGCTGTGCTGTGAATTAAAAGATCCCTCTGAGCCAGGCACAAAAAATACCCACTAATGACATTCATAATGCGTATGAGTAGAATATGTAAGTAAAGATTTAGCATTATTATTGATTTTATTCATACATTCTGTAAAAGGCCATGATAACAGCTAATTAGCTTTAGTCGGCCTTATACATTATGCATCTTTTCTAATATAGAACAAAAGAATAGAAGGTGTTTCAAAACTACGACTCCAAATGCTTAACAGTGGTACGAAGGGTAATTACACACACATGTGTGAACTCTCTACTCTTGAAATTATGATGTGTGTGAACTTTCTGTCCCCGGAGAGACTGCCAAAATGGTAGGGCCCAGTAACTGGCTGAAGCACATCATGTATACCAAAGGATGTTCCAGCCCTCTAATGAGTAGAGGGATTGCTGTAACCCTTTCACACAAAGCAGAGAGTCCATAGATCAAATGCATGACTCCAGAAGATTGTTCTAATTGCATCTAGTTAATATGCAGACTGTTTATGTCTAAACATATTATAAGCAGGCTGCAGCATCAATTAAATCCATGAGTTTGCCTTGTATTAACAAACAACAGAAGGAAGTTAAAAGACTTTGGAGGACAAAACAAAACTTTTTTGTGAACTCTGCATTTTAGGACAGACTGTCCAAAGTGATCGGGTTGGATTTAATAACTTAAGTTGGTTTATTTAACACAGAATATGTCTTTCAAAAGACATACGTAGGGTGGGATCATGGGAGTTGTAGTCTTAATTGTTAAACAACCGCAATTGCTGATGAAAATGAATCGGTGTGACTCAGGAACAAATGTTCATGGACAAGGCAATGTCCATTCACGTTTTTAACGTTCTATTCACGTTATGTTTAGTCTCATTCAGCGACTTCCTTCCTCACTCTGACTCTCTCCTGTAAGGAAACCAAATAAAATGCACTGTTCGCTTAAGGGTCCTGTTTGTAAGAAAAGTTGATTTTTGAGTCTTTGAGTTCCCAACCCATCAAATGATGCTTTGAGGTGGCAACTGGCCCAACCTACCATCCCAAAGCATCGGTATTTGACGTGTTGGGATTCCACTTTGAGTAAAGTCTCATTCTTGTCAAACACTGATGCTTTGGGTTTCCCAACTCGTCAAACAATGACACGCTGGGATTGTAGGTCGGGTTGGTCGCCATCCCAAAGCATCAGTGCTTGATGAGTTAGGAATGAAACTCAAAAATCTAGTTGTTTAGGGGGTCTAGTTGTTTTTAGACATTTTTTTATGCAAGAATGTTACATATCATATCTCTATCCAATCGGCATGTGTCGCTGTGGTAATACAGTGCCCTCCTGGTGGTGTGTGTTTCAAATAAACAACTGAGACAGCAGATGAATGGAGCTGTATCTTATCTCACTTCATGCCATGCAGTCATTGTGCACACGTCCTCCATCACAGCAGACAAGATCAGTGGCGGCTGACATGTAGAAATGTGTTTGCAGTCATGGATGGCCAATTCTGAATTTGATGTAAACATCATTGTAAGTTACGTGTTGAGAAACCAATTTGAACAGCCACAGTCTGTCACACCACTGGAAACACTGTACCGGCTGAATCCAGCACGTTAACATTGTCATTGTGTTCGTGTTACCATGCTTATATTAGCATTTCGCTCATATCAAGAGAATGGCTGTAGATTCTTGCTTTCATATTGTATAAATGGAATGTGACTTTGATACTGATGATTGGAAAACTCAAGTTTGGCCTATTTCTGTTTTACACAATTTAATGTATATCCTAACACTACACTTACGGTAACGTAAAAACTAAATCATAATCAGGTAGTGTTAAAACAAAACTATACATTTGAAGAACCTCATAGTGCTATGAGAGGACAAATAAATTACCTTGCAAGCAAAGTGAAGAAACAAACTTAATCCAGAGTACAGAAATAAGCAATTTTCTGCACAAATTTGTGATTTTAGAGAAAGATGTGTCCATCGATTTTTGTAGAACATGACTTTCGAAGCAAACCCAGCAAGAGTTCTCTGTCTACCTTATGCCGCTCTGTTCATCTGCTTCACTTCACTGAATTGTCTAGCGGCATGAAAGACATGTCTCGCCTTTCAACAGTTTGAGCATTGCATTGTGACAGATGGCTCTGTCTGCACGTAGATGGAAACTTTATGGTGATGTGAAGATTAGAGGATGGTCAGCACAAACTTGTGGAGGCGACCACCCACACAGGTTTGACTGACACTTCACTGAAGAACATTTACAGGCATGGACCTTTCTTCTCTAATTACATATGTGTCAGTACTTCAGGAGGGAAAAAATAGTTAAAGATCACCTGTCGTACATACTCTTACTTATGATTTCAAAGATATAATATATCATGTTGTATTTCCGCATAAAAATGTCTTAAAGAGAGACTTTTGGTAAATATTTCGTTGAGTCGTGTTCTTACATTATCTCAAATGTTTCCAACTAACATTCAACATTCAAGGTAAGCCTATTGGTGTGTTTCATTTGGTCGCTATGCGTAAGAGGAAAATATGATGATAGCTGGAGAGTGAGAAGTAAGAGACTAAACGTATTTGAATAAAGTTTTGATACATAACCTCATCCATGAACACTTCTGCCTGAGTCACATTAATTAATTGTTATCAGCAATGGTGGTTGTTTATATGAACTCATATTACCATATTGGTGTTGTTCCTAGAATATCATGATTAATGTTGGTCACGTTTCTGTAATGTCATAGCTTAGCGACTCGTGGAAAAGCTTGGAAAAATATGCACATAGGAGAAGTTATCTTTCCAGACACATTTGCAATATTGTGAAAGGGTTTCCTAAACATAACCAAGTATTGTTGTTATCTAAACCTTACCAAGTATCTTTGTTGCCTAAACCTAACCCAGTTTTGTTGCCTTAACTTAACTAAGGATTTTTGTTGCTTAAACCTAACCGAGTGTTTTGTTGCCTTAACCTAACTAAGTATCTTTGTTGCCTAGTCCTAAACAAGCATTTCTTTGGCCTAAAGCTAACCAAGTATTTTTGTTGCCTAAACCTAACCAGACAGTGACATGAAACTAAAGAGAAACCAAAAATAATAAGAGATCTTGGTATAAAAATCAGTGAACAGTATATTAATATGTTGGATACAAGGAGAGTCCTGCACAATACCCACTCAGCCACGACAGCTTGCTCCACATGTAGTTTTTGACGCCGTTCCATTAGTTGAAATGGTAATCCTGAAACAACATTAAATGTGATGTTCCAGGAACAACGCCAAAACACAGTGGTATCAGATACACCTGTTTTTTCACCGATGAAGGCAACTCCTACGCAACTTTACAACACATGTCAAATTTTGTCTCTTTCTTTGACAACAAAGCAAAACTCTGAGGTCTTATGAAGAAATGATGCTTTCCAGCAAATTAAAGTCCCAGTTACTCTACTGAACAATCCATAGACTGCATAGAACCATCCCAATCAATAAGGTAAAAAGGGTGCATGAAAGAAAATGATGTAAAAAGACTGAATTGATCCTTTAAAAGAAGGAAGAGTAAAAGAAAGATGAAAGCCCTTTGCTGGTGCAATGAACAAGCATGTTTTTTAGTCACAGTGACAGTCTACTTCACATTAACAGTCAAAATAAAATAAAATCTTTAAAAAAGATCCAGAGACACCTGATGTGTAGTTGTTTGTGGATTAGTAATGATCATCTTATTGCTCTAGTTTGGATCCATTAAGTCATAAAGATGAATGTACGACAAGATCAAAGATATAGCTTTGCCAGATTATTAAATCATCAAAAGGGAGCGTCTTTTGTAGCAGGAGTGGAGAGTTGTACAATAGCTTGCACTGTATCTCATTAATTTTTAAAAAGGAACAGCATGCTGTGTGCTATACATTATAATGATTGTTGCCAAAACACTGTGCATACATCGACACAATAAATGGCTGGAAGCAGGTAGGGATTCCTCTCTTTGATAGCAGGGGGGGGTTTTAGGCCATAAAAAAAAATGTTAGTATTTTTCAGCTCATGTAAACTGATAAAAACTGTTTTTATTTGATTGTTTCAAAGAGGGATCAAATTACACTTTTATAAAGCGGCTGATCAAAAGGAATTCATGTGGGAAATACAATATGAGCATTCTTTGGCACATGCAGAGATGTTACAGAATTGGTTAAACTGATTTGTGGGTTCTGTGCGTCTTTGTGCAGCGTCGGGAAACCAGATAGCAGAGTTGTGCACGTGTGCGGAAAGTGGATCAACAGAGAAACTATTCCTGTGACTGCTCGAGCCACACGTCGGTGACAAATGAAGCAGCCCACGCTTAGCCGGACAGCTGGGCGTGATACATGAACCTCATTGTGCAATACAGGCAACCACATTCATTGCCGATTTAATGGTGTGTTTAATTAGCTTTTAATCATATTTTGATTCAGCCTCTTTCACTTCCGCGGAGTAAACCTGGATTTCTCCCCGTGTTCATTAACTTAAAGACAAATGCCCCGTCGTTTCCAATGACGTTCTCCGGACCTCAGGTAAATCTGACCTTTCATTTAGATCACTCGTGTGAATAACGAAAAAGATTCGGAAAAACACTGACAAGCCGGATTGTGGCTTTCATTCATCAGATGAGAAATCAAGCCATCGGGGCTGAAAACACTGCCTCCCGCGAGCTGCAATTCTCCACTTCCTGCTACTCGTGCGCTCTGTGCAACAACACCGAACTCTAGGTAGGTGCCAGACCACCATGCATTTTTAATTTGCTTTGTCTCCAGGATGTATAATGCAGTCAAGGTGTTGAAATGAGATAAACGTCATGCTCCAGAGGTAATTACCAATTCTCTATCCAAGACTGGGTCATTCTTCCAAACTCATAGAAGAGAGAAAACAAAAAATAAAAATATATAAATAAAACATCCTTTTTTTTTTTTAAGCTCAGCCTGTCCTTTGTGAGAGTGGTTGTTACCTCCCCAAAGTCACTTTCCCTGTCTGTCTTAAGAACGGAGTTAGCGGAATCGTTTCTGCCTCATTTCCGAGGCAACCTCTGAAACCGACTCCTGTGTCAGGCCAACCTGTGCTGACAACCCCCCGCTGGCGCGCACACGCATACACACATATGCATGCACACGCACACTGCGCCCGTATGCAGTCTGAAATCCAGCATGATGTCTTGGATCTTCTCCCCCTCTTCTCAAATCTTGATTGACTAGCTTCTGCTCACAGCCTGCCAACCCTCCAGGGTCATTTACGCTGCCGCAAGAAGAAAAGGGATGGCGAAAAGAGATGGATCAGAAAGAAGCCCAATGAGAGGAATGAGCAGCAGAGGTGAATGAAAAGAGGAGGCCAGTCTCTTCTCTAGCTGTCAAAAGCCCCCGCTTTTAGAAGCTGAAAACCTCGTCTCCTTTTTCTTTTCCTCCTGATTTTCTTTTTTAGTCTTGCAGGCTCCCTCTGGGATTTTGTCATTAATTTATTTCTGCGGAGAAAAGTTGAACTAAAAGCTCGGGAAAAAAACAGCAGTTTGTCAACCTTGGAGCCAGGGCCACACATAAAGTGCTTTGTATAGAGATTAGTATGGAAGATGTCAAGGACAGATATTTATTATTTCTTTGATGTGTGAATGAAAATGGCTAAAATATCACTGAGTATCATATTTTCTGTGTACTCACTTTGGAGGTTGTTTGTGCGAAAAGCAAAATTTAAAGGGTAAAAATGGTTCCGGTGATTGAACATCGCTGTATTGTGATCTACAAATCCTGCCAAATAATGTCTGTGGTGAATGGGACACTCAAGGACGGTCATAGAGTTGCTTCATCTTGGCTCTGCTCGAGGTTTTTCCATCGTTCCAAAACATGAATCTTCATCTCGGCCTCAAGCTGCGGGCATTTTCAAGCACGCTGCCTTCAAGGACCCCTCCAGACCTGGCTGGTGGTCAGACCTCCATAAGTACTTTAAACAGACCAAATGAATGTACAATAGTGAATAAAGTTAGGATGACTTTATTATGGATTTGGGTTAACATTATTATATCGAGGTGCAGGTAACAAAGGTACCGCAGCTGAGATGGACAGCCTAAACTGCAGGAGTTTTTTGATCTTTCAAGCAATATTAATGCTCTTCCTGGGGATTGTCTCCTTTTTTCTGTGATAAAAGGAGCTTTTTGTGGAAAGTTTTGCCTTGTCCAGTCAATGATCTAAGTATAGAGGCTGTCTATGCTGTACAGATGGTAAAGCCCCTTGATGTTGGCCTATATAAATGTGAATATTAAAGAAGGCAGTTTCATTTCACTCTCAAATGAATGCAGTGAGTCTTTCTACAGATACAAATGTCATCATTTTTTGTTTGGTCATTTTCTGTTATATTTTGTAGATTATGTCTTCACGTGTCATATGTCACTTTTCACTTCCTGTCTTTGTCTTTTTCCCACCCTTTTTGCTGCCTGCTTTTTGTCGCCTGCCTTTTCGTTGCTTGCATTTTGGACTTTTGAGGCTTTCAGGTTGATTTTATGAGGGTGTTTTATCTTGAAAATTGACAGGATGCTCTATCCTATTCCTGTGTCTGACTTCCTGCCTATCTCGATCTGCGATGTGCAGCTTGAAGCGGCTTCTATCAAAGACAGACTCACCGTGTATTCTCCTTGAGGCTAGAGTCGATTCTTGGATGCCTGGCGGAACCAAAAGTGTTTGTTAAGCCGCGATCAGCTCCAGCAGCTGCGTGGTGCCCCGTGGAATCTGTGGTGTGATTGGCATCATTAGGTTGCAACCATCAGCATGTGATACCTCTTTTTTGCCTGATGTAGCAACTGGCTTTCAGGACACCATTTGCAACTGATGCTACTCCATCAATTTAGCATTTATTTCAACTCTTATTGATTCACTCGACTCTTGAGATTAGTGTTTGTTATGCTAGTTGCAGCTAATATGGGCTAAAGTCAGCAGCCTCGAGCAGAGAAGAGGAGTAGGCTACCAAGGTCAAACTCCACACCCCCAGACTATTCAATACTCAACCATGTAGTCTTCAACTCTAACTGACACTTTATCAGACTTTCCTACAGCTCCATCTGGAGCCAGAAAGGACTTCATACAACTTATTTTACATGTGTAGTAGTGCAACCAAAGGGTCCTGCAGAGTTTGATATGTAAAATGGGGGAAGTTTCACCTTAACCTGCGATCTGTAACATAGAACATTATGTTAAATGCTGGCTGTAAATGTACACATTTTGATTGGAATGCGACAAGATCGCCTGGACCACATCTGGAGGGGGTCACAGCCGGGTGTGATTTACAATCCATACAGTGTGACAACATTCCTATAGGTCCAATTTGTAAGACAGTTGATTGCTGACTCAAATACTGATGCTTGGGGTTAGTAGGATGGGCCGGTCATCAACCTAAATTGCAGTATTTGACGAGTTTGGAATGAGACTAAACAATCAGCTGTCCTAGAAATTGGACCTTTAAGTAAAAGCAGGTCAGTCAACTTCCCTGATTATGGCCCTGACAATCTGACAAAACTACAAGTAGTACAGGCATGTTACTGAGATAACAAGGACACTTATTCATAACAGGTGTAAAAGCCCGTGGATTGAATTATGTATTATCTGGATAATGTATTCAGATACAGATCACATGTTGATATCAGGCGGCGGCCTAAAAGCACAAGGTAAAATGTTCTGCCAAGTTCGCTCAGAGGCTGCTTTACGAGCTCGAGCACTCAGGAATTGCTTGCGTTTGGTCACTGTGCCATTAAGTCCTGATTGATGTCAAGCTACAGGAATGGGTTTCCCTCTGGCAGATTCTTCTATCTCTGCAGATAGAGGCATTCTGAAGCTTGGCTGAGGCAACCATTATGTTCTTCATCACCTCCCCAATTTGAATTACGGTGCTTTCCCAGCCTCTACATTTGCACAATGGAGCCTGCTGTGTTGGGAACATTGCTCTAGCAAATCATTATATTCCTCCTGGAACGATAACCTGACATGATTCTATCAGGGAGGTTTCAAGGCTTTGTGTTTGTTCTTATATGCGCTGAATAAGCGTGGGCTGTGTTTAGACAAGTGTGTGCCTTTTTTCTAAAATCATGTCCAATGAATTGCATTCGTCCCAAGTGATCCGCAGTCAAAACCTAGAGACAATTTAATGATGATCAAACGGAAACAGGATGCATCTCAGATCAGTTGGGAGAGTCACAGTGAAGGGTGTGTGAATTGGGTATTCCAGGGGAGCTGAAGCAAGACTGACGTCAAAGAGATGGATTAAATCGACTTTTTACATTTTATAATGAGACGTGAAACTATTTAAAAGAAGTTTGCGTGCTTTCTGCACAGATGTGAAGCCCTGATATTCTAAACACCTGACAGATCAATATTGAAAGCTATTGAACTGTATTTATTTTCTCTGTTTGACTATTAATGCTTTCAATTTATTTATGTTGTTTGAGACGGGCTCAGCTGATTTATATACAGCAGCAAATCATTATGAGGCCTATTTACATGCGAATGTATGTAAAATGGAGGTCGACCCTTGAAAAGAAATCACAGATGGCCTGTGTAGCATTTTAATAGCATATCCTTTCATAATAAATGAGAATCAGTGTTTCTGTGACTTCCAGTCCAGACTGAAGGCTGCTGGAAAACTGTCCGACTTGACTACAGAATTCCAACGAACCTATTATGAGACTAAGATCACGCTATTTTGCCTCTGATTGGTTGTTGTTGGGTTGGTTAGCAGTGATGTTGCTAGGTTTTTAATATAGTAAGTCCCAGCTGGGACCCACAGGTGGTCATTTGAGTGGGTCCCAGGTAAGGTTTAGTGTCCCCTCCCAACAAAGTTTGTGATTTCTGATGATGTGGCATGAATATAACCATATATGTTGAAAATGTATCTGAAAATTAAACAGATAAAAACTAAAACACTTCTGAGACAAAACACACATGGCACATCTACCACCAGAAAGTTGACGAGGCAGTTACTCAGATAAAACATGGAAGCTTACAAAAAATGCTCAGGGATAACATCTCAATGAGGAATTATATAGAAAGGGAACAATAAATATACTTTTATATTAGCTGCCCCACTAACAAAATCCAACTGACAACATGCAATGGTGTTAAACAGATGAGAGAAGCTGCAGTCGGGGGGCCATCAAATCCTAATTTTGCCCTGGGCCCCAAAATGTGTAGTGCAGGCCCTGCTCTGAGTGCGCTGTCTGCAGCTGGCAAGAGAGATGCTCAACGCTGGGGTTTTATAACTGAACTATGAACTATGAGCAGGACGCAAAGGATGTTTTCACATCAAAGATAATGAACAAATGCATTAAAACATGAGCCTGAGGCTGCAGGTCAAACACGCTCATGCAGGCTGATAAAGAAGTTTAATGTGGTTCAATTCGATTTGAACTGATAAAATCCTAATTGTGTTGACCTACAGCTAATTACATCATCCTGATACACTTGTCTTCAAAATTCAAATAAACTAAATACTGGTTTAGGGTAAGCCAATCAGAGGCAAAGTAGTCAGTCAGAGGCAGAATATGACAAATCAGAAGCAGAGCAGGACAGCTCTTGGCAAAAAAAAAGCAGCAGGATCAATAATATTGCATCAGCAGGTTAAGTGTGCAGGGACGAGCGGCATCAGGTGACTGCAAAAGGGCAGGGAACTCCACTAAAACTAAAAAGTTCCCAAATAAAAAAGGGATAGAGTGGAAGGAAATTGAAGCAGAAGGGGAGAGATGCATTTTCAAGAAATCCTCTGGTTGTTCAAGATAGTGCTGATTTTTTTATTGCAGTTTTACAAATCTCACCTATCTCATTTACACAGATGCTGGACTAGACTAGCAGGTGGTGCTTTTTGGTGATATTACAAGGCAGGCAGGAAAATACTTTCATTTTAGACATCTTTCAGAGGTTTAGTTGAAGATGTTGCCCATTTTACCTCACTCCCAAGGCAGCATAGAGCCACAGCTACAAGTTTACACAGCCAACACATGCTTATTGAAGAAAACTGGAGAAATTAAATTATTAATTCGAAGCAGCAGATGTTAATATTGTTGGAAATTCATCTGTTGATGTAAAAAAAGAAAGAATGCAAATCCAAAAGGAGCAGGACAGAATCACACGCTCACTCTCACATCAGCTCTCATTTTCATTTCCTCTCCTCCTTTTTATCAAGCCGCGACGGCGTCCTGCTAATTGTTCGTGCTTTGAAAAAAAAAAAAAAACACCCAAAGACAATCGAGCGACACGTGGTGAAGATTTGCCTCCGTGTCTTTTTATTTCCCTGAAGCTGATACACACCTCTGTCGGCACACCAAAACACATACCGGGGCTCGTCTTTTGCGGGCTTATTGGTACACCAGCACTTCTCTGGGATTTCCAGAGTATTCATTGTTCATTACAATACACACACACATGCAGCACACACTCACACTACTCCCTCACTAATATTCATAAACAGAGCCTCGCTTGGATCTCCTTTGGAAGGCTGAGTGTACTTTTAAGTCGTCGTGCGAGTTGAAACTTTGCCCGAGCTTCACGCTCATTTGCCGTTTCTCATTTGTGCGAACCTCGAGACCAGCCTATCTGAATAATACAGTTGCTCTATTAAACTGCAAACTAACACGGTGTGCATATTCTCTGGATTAAGTGCATTCTCTTGCTTCATAGGTATTTTAGAATGTACTTTCTTCTCGCTGAAATGAATTTGAATTTGGCACCTCAGAGTCATATAGGAATACGCAGCTGAAAGGAGTGAAAGGATGATAGTGAGGCAGCCGACATCTCCCTGGCTGTTTAAAATGTAACATGAATTCTCATTAGGGTTCGGAAAGGGCTGTTGCAGAAGGAGTAATCCTTGGCAGGCGCCGCAGCAGGCGCGCTAATATTTCCAAAAGCATTAGTACGTCAAGCACATTCGGGTATGTGTACGAATGTGTGTGTTGGTATGACTGGTGGCTGGGAAGTAGGGCACCCGCAGAGGGAGGTCGACACACACACACATTCCTGGCGTCGACCTGACAGAGACAGACACACACCCACCTGAAGCTGAATCATCCAAAAAGTGCCGCCGCCGCCGCCGCCGAGCTGCAACAGCCTGCACGATTTGTTAATGCAAATTCAGGCCCAATCACACCCACGCTGACTTTGTTTAGGAGACGAGGGGAGACACGCAGTGCGAGGTGAAAAGGAGGAGAGGAAATCAGAGCATCGTCGTGAGGAGCAGACGGCTGGGAGATAAATAGGAAAGGCAGGGGAAGAGGGAGAGATCTTATTTGCGGTTAGAAAACAGAGACCATAGGGAAGAAGACAGGGGAGACGGACGAGAAGCAGAGATGAGCAGCCATTATGAATCTCATTTTAGTTATCATAAATTGTGCAACCCACACAAAACTGGAGGATTAGACCAAGAAGGAAACATGGCCTCAAGCGCAAACTGTACAGTGGAGGTTTTTTTGAACTCGTGCCTGAAAAACCACAATCACATTTTCTATCAGTGAAATTAAAAGTTTAAAGATTAGGTTTGGTTTGTGTAACTTAAAGAGACATATTATGCTTATTTTCAGGTTCATCATTTTATTTTTGGTTACTACTAGAATAGCTCTACATGCTTTGGTCCTCAAAAAACACATCAGTTTTCTCATACTGTCCAATTCTGCAGCACTGTATTCCCCCTTCTGACCAAACGATCTGTTTTAGCAGGAGCTAAAACAGATCGTTTGTCTCCTCTGATTGGTCAGCTCACACATGCCTGACCCAACACCCCTAACAACAACAGAGCAGCTGTGCTAAATCATGCCGACTAGCCACGAGGCATAAATTATGCAAACGTGATGTAGTGTGACGTCACGGAGTTACAGAATTAAAGGTAGGACTACTGATGAGGCCTTTCAGGAAAGTTTTCTGTGGGAGAGCGGAGCTTCTGATTTAACTTTCAAAATCTTTTAAATGCACAAGCACATATATGAAAGACATAATGGTCTCATTTAAGTTATGTAATGTACCATAGATGGCCTGGGTTGCTGCGATTGTGCAATTTTCCCACCAATTAATAAGTTTATGACATCACTGATGGTAGTCGGTACACCAGGCTTTTGAAAAGACACTCACTATTCACTGCTTATGCAAACAGAGCATTTTCTCCACCATAAAGGCATTCAACTGGCGAGACACAAGAAGTGGGCTATTCACAGAAAATGCAATGTGTTTAGTGAGTTTAGCACTTACCGCTCCGCTCATCAAATCGTTCATCAAAAAGGCATCTACAGAGCAAAACAACAGTCATCTTCTGCATTTTGTTGACAGAGGATCAGTTTGAAAAATGTCAGGGAGTGATTTCATACAGTCTGCGGGAGTAATGGAACGAGAAGGAGCTGTTAGATGAAGAGCTGCAGGCGACAGGTCGCACACCACCAACTTCCCAGTGAAATAACCAACTCCTTTTCCCTCATTAACCTTATCAGGTTCCCTATTAGCGTTGGGTGTAAATCAGAAATATTGCAAAATAGGGGCTTTTCTTTTTCACTTTGACAACAAATCGGCTGCCATCATCTTGCCCGTCAACTCAAGACTATTTTCGCTGCGTCCCTCCTCGTTATGTTGACTTTGTCGCTCTTTATACTTCTTCTCTGACTTCCTCCTTTGCTGTCGTAATATTTGCTACAGCCACTAGATGTTGCCACTTAACAACGAATGTAAATATATATATGGTCATTTTCTGATAAGGATGGGCTGCCCTTTTTATGTATTTTACAAACTACATTAACTCACATGGTGGTTGTAATGAAAATATGTGTTTTTCTGCTCCTGCTGCATTCTGACCTTTGAAAATAAACAGCCAGCTCTTTGTACTGTATGTGGCACCAGCCCAGGTACTGAACTCTGAGGCCCTGGGGAAATGCTAATCAGCCAGTTGGGACTTGTGAAAGGCCAGTGTACAGTAGCTTTGCCTGAGCCACTGTAGCCCCTAGCTAGCAGATAAGTCGACATTAGACGTTTAATATGATTCTAAACACTGATATAGTGCGCTCAGTGCCTGGTGCGGCTCCCTGGGCCAAAAACTCCTGAAAAATACACCACCAGGATGTAGTCTGTAGGACATAAAGGTGACCACTGCCGATAGACTGGAAGGGGTTTTATCAAATTCATATATGGGGTGGCCTGTATCTCTGCAAAGCCACAGTAGGGTTAACACATCCCACATACAGGCTATGCTTTTAATAAGGATTTGTTGTTCTAAATGGGGTCAGAAAAAAACGCTTTGAAGCGATGTGTTTTTGTGTTTCAGTCGAGGGGTAAAAGCAGTTTGTGCAGGAAAAAGATGAAGCGTCAGCTGAACAAAGAACGTCACCACATTCATCTACAAAAGACAAAAGAAATGAAGGTTAAAGGCATCACAGTCCCGCCCACTCTGTTTGAGTGACAGGAGTGACAGGTGAGCTCTGAAAGATGCGTTGCAGAAAAACCAGTGAACATCAAGGACCGTCTTTTTTTCACATTATGAGACAAAACCTGGCAACAGATCATTGTCTAAGCACCATCTACGCATCAACTTTTTTCATGTTTTTCTTTCAATTTGAAAAACAAAAACAGTTTTCTTGTAAGAAAACGCCTGCACAGTTTTGCTCATAGCTGCCTTCCCTAGGTGTGTCATTGCAACCCCCTTGAGAAACATTTTACCAACTACTGAAAACAAAATGTTTTCTTATTTATTGAAGAGGAAAAAAAAAGAAAAAAGCTAATTTCATTCATTCATTTAACTGTTTGATTATATTGCCGGTAAATGTTATCTCCCCATATGGATTAAAGCCTCTTTCTAAACCTCCTGCACATTTCCCCAGAAAATAATTAGAGTGTACAAATATTGGATCCCTTCTATTATATTTGAATTACTTTTGATGTTGTGTGCTTGAAAAAAAAAGTCAATTATAAAGATATCTAGTTTAACAAATATCAAAATCAGCCTTGAAAACCCACCTTGTTATACAGCAGGAGGGCAGGACTTCATTGCTCCAGTGTGCTACAGCCATAATACGTATTTACATTCAATAATTACCTCTACCTTTATAGTATACTAGCTTTCATTGTTATGAGGTGATTCTGTTTTTATCAGCAGCATCCAAAACATCCCTACGTACAAGAGCTCTGCAGGGAATAGACAGAGTGAACATGATGCAGAACAAAGCTGGTTTGTGTGCATATTTCGCCCAATTAATCGTGAGGTGAGTACTGTGTCATCCTGTTGCAAGTCTGACAGTTCTCTATCAGAAGTACCGTACAGGTTTGCTGACTGTATGACTTGTATCTTCAAAATGCACATGTGTAACCACCTTCTTGACCTTTTGGTCACCTGTGGGCAGAGCGGTGAGCTGAAAACACAACACAACATTGACATGAACATGCCTGTTTACACATCCAGTAAGCAGAGAGCAATATTAGTGTTCATTTGGAGATGTGTTTCTGGACACCAAATTAATGCCAAAGTCTAATATCTATTCTCCCTTTAGCTTAGTTTTGGTCTCCAGTAAATCACAAGGAAATGTCTAGCTTTTAAGACATTGTATGCTACTACTACGTGACAATGGGTGCCCACTACAGCTGGAAACCAAAACAATGAGCTGGAAGACACTAAAATGGCTTACAGAGCTGGGGGGAATGGCAGAGTAGTTTGTTTTTCTGTGGGTTTCTCACTACTAGTGACCTCTTTCACATGACACACCAGCATTTCATCCATTGTTTATATGAAAACATTGACATTGCAGCTCTTAACTCACAGCAGGAGGTTGAGCAACTGGAGACCAAAAGAAGCACACCATGACCTTAAATAAAATTACAGATTTCTACTGAATAATGTAAGTAGTAGTAATGTAAGTATACAACTCAACAACATATATAACAATGGTCTGGTCTTTTCTAGACATTTTAATGTGGAACTGTTGCATAGTACCATTCCTGAAAATGTATGTAAAATTATCCTGAAAAAAAAAGTATCCCAGTCTAGTCCTAAGAAAATGTAACACTGTTGTTGAACCATTTGGAGAAAGGTTACAAACAGAATTTTTGTTCTGTTTTACAAACAGAAGAAGCACGTACAGAGCTTCTGGCTTTGATCTATAGGAGTCTGAACACACTGAAATATTTATTGTTTTTTCTCGCCTGAATTTTTTTAATGCAAAATAAGCCTGCGGATGACCTGTAACTGCCCCTATTGGCAGGAAAACACAGTGGGTCCACTTCACATAGCCCTAGATGGTCAAAGTTCATATTTGGTAACAATATCACTGAAAATCAACGCATTATTCCATGAAACATCAAGTCATTTTCTGACCTCAAAATACCCCTGCTTGAGAGTAACAGAAGCATAAACTCATTGTTGTTCTTTGTTTCTTTATTTGTGTTTATAAAATAGTCAAAAGCAAGTGCTTAGGTCGGATTGAAAAGGCTATACAAAGAACAAAATGCATTATAACTACATAAACCATTAAACACCTATAAAAATGATATATTCCCAGATTTGAAATCTCATTGGCAACACAATGCCTCAATCATCTGGTGGCTGGCATGTAAAGTGGCTCAGGAGAAAGGGAATGGAACAAGGAGTGGGTCTCCCTGTCTAGGCTATCAATAAGCAGTGAATATATGTTTGTCACTATTTCATCGCCATTTATGCCTGGAATACTGTCTTTTGGACTACATATTTTACTGAAATGGATCTACCGGATGTTTGGGAACAAGAGAAGACCGCTTTTCTTTGATTTTGATTCACTACTAAAACACCCTGATGCTTCATTAGTGAGTTGCCAAAACTTTATACATGCTTTTGTGTCGGCTAGTTTGTTTGTTTGTTAATTGTACCTGCTTGATGTGGTATAACTTGAAATGTCATGTGATGAGTATCCACTCAAACTGAGACATTATCCTATAGTCTCTTAGCTGTGTTTGTATTGTTCTTTGATTACGTAAATTGTAGAGAAGATTCCAATAAATTGATTTTCTGTTATTTTTCTGTAATTTTTCCGGATTTGTCGAGATATGAAGGTATGACCTTGAGGTAAATTATTTTGTCAGACACAATAGCCACAAGGTCTTCAGCATGCACAGTTTGTAGCCAGTCCTAGATTATATTTAGATGGCAGAATATGTACAAAACACTTCATGAAATAAATTAAATCAAAGCTGAGTTCCAATTTGCAGAATATTCTTCAATACAACTCTTCAAATGTAGCATCACATGCCTCACAGAAGATGTATTTTTACTTTGTACTTTTGAAGGGTACCAGTTGAAGGGTAAAACAACCATTGAAGGACCTGTGCTCATAGAGTTCAGCCAGCCTACCATTCTCCTCTCCCTCGTGACACCTATTCGGCCTAAATCCACTGACTTATAAGATGTAGCTCTGTACTAACCTCAACTTTCATTTTAAGAATTTCAGAATACCAAACAAAGGCATACAGTTCACCAGCAGCAGCAGCTCTGCCTCCTCCATATGCATCTGCGCTGGAGGTTCAGTGCACACAATATGTATCAGATTTAGCTGGAAACGTATTTGAATACGGCCTCGTATATCTGCGCCCTGCGACGCAATTTGTCATTCCAGACACTTAACCAGCATCAAAAGAAGACATGGCACTGGCAGGATAAAGATGAAAAACACATTCTTCATGTTCACCCATGCATTCACAATGCACTCCACCGCTATTTTCTCACACTCTATAAATCTACTATGGGCTGTAATTGCGCAGGGAGATGACTCGAGGATCAACACATGGAGCACGTCGCTTTGCTTTGCAGTGTTTAGCGCAAACAAAAACTGTGCCTGCCATCTCTCACTCTTCCTCAAAATCATCCGGCGTTTCTCTCTTAGCCCTCTATCTACTTCGACTATTGTTCTCCATCGCTGTATTTCTTCCCCTCGCTCTCTCTCTCAGTGCTAAGTCGTCTATAGAATGTTAAAAGCCTCTAACACTGTGATGTCCCTGCAGAGCCCGATGTCCTGAGAGTGGAGGCTGAGCTGAATGTTAAACGGGCAGCGGCACAGTCGCCGACGCTTGCCACAGCTCGGGTCCCGTTCCAGGCGCAACCTGTGGCCAGGCACATGTGAAAGTGAAATAGCGGATGTGGAAACGAGGTGTCAAAGGGAGAGAATGAGAGTGAGTGGATAATGGTGTGTGGGGAGCTAAATAGGGTCAGGAAGGGGTTGGCAAATGAGGCATTGCCCTGGTCTCTCCTGTAAGCCATGCTAATGATGGGGAGTGAGGAGTGCGAGGACCCTGACTGTGCTGTATCTAAAAAAGGCGAGCAAAAAAACATGTCTTTTTTATCCCCCATTCCCCTTACTGTAAATCATCCTGTGTAGCTCGGTGTCTAGATTAAAAGAAATATGGGTTTAACTGATGCTTCAAATCAGACTGAACCAACCCAATCGCCAGAATGAATGTTGGAAATGTACATTTCTGCACCATGGATATGTTGCTTTAAGTTTCTTTGGGTTTAAGAAACTGCAGAAACCTCGGCGCAGAACTGGACTCAATCGACTGGTTGGGGTGATGTCACAGTGAAGTTGACCTTTGACCTCTTGCATATAAAATGTCTTCACTTCATCATTTTGTCCCATTTGACACTTGTGTGAAAAAGGCCTGTCATACATGAATTGTTGAGTAATCGCCAAAAATGTGTTTCATGAGGTCACAGCGACCTTTGACCACTCGAATCTAATCAGTTCATCCTTGAGTTCAAGTGAACATTTCTTCCAAATTTTAAGAAATTCCGTCAAGGCATTTCTGAGATATCGTTTTCACAAGAATGCCATGAGGTCACAGCGACCTTTGACCACCAAAATCGAATCAGTTCATCTTTGAGTCCAAGTAGAAATTTGTGCCAAATTTGAAGAAATTCCTTCAAGATGTTTCTGAGATATCATGTTCACAAGAATGGGGCGGATGGATGGACTGACGGACAACCTGAAAACATAATGCCTCCGGCCACGGCTATTGCCAGCACGGAGCCTTGAAAAGATGATGTTTTGCCTTGAAATACGGTTTTGTCTTGGACGTTTCCTTAAACATATCCAGTGGTTTCACACTTACAAATGTTGGAACACAGTCTTGAACTGTTGTCACTGGCTTGGCAGCTTTCAAACCACCATCCTCTCCAACTCATGATATGACATTCGACCTTAAACATATAATGTGAACATGATATGACACATACTGTAGAAATGTCAATATTGTATGTAAAAATGTGAATGTATTGGTGGTTTGATGAACTGTTAACCGCCAACCGGGCTGTTAAAAGTCCTCATTTACTTAACAAACTTTCTCGCTATGACAGGCACTAAGTTGTGGCTCTGCACTCCTTTCTGATGTGTCTGTATGTGTGCTTGCAGCTGTATTAGCAGAGTGCCACTTACATCAAGAGAGTTCATCATTGTCTTCTGCAGACAGTTTTTTCCAGGCAAACAACAGGTGTCTGAAATCAAAGATCAGGTAGCTTTAATTAAATGTAAATTTCACTTGCAGAGCGTAGAGCTTTTCTTTTCCACTTTTAATTTATTTTTCCAACCCGAGACGAAAATTAAGTAAATTTGCTTTCAACTTCAGCTCCACGTGTGATCTGCCAGAACATGGCATTAAACTGCAAAAATGAAATGTGTCCAAGAATGGATTCTTGTTTTGGAATTGGTTCCGTACTCATCCATGTGTCCGTTTGACTTACGACAGCTTGTCAGCATGACTCGACAGTCTAGAAACACCATATTCTCTCCAATTCATAGTATATGCCTTGTCTGTATTGCAATTTGATAAACTTGTGCAAATCAAAGATTTTCAAGAGATGCCTTGACAGGCAAGTGTAAAATCTAGGGTTAAAGGAGCACTTTGTAGTTTTGGAACTCAGTTAATGAGGTAATAATACAAACAAATATTTATTTTTTCCATAACTGAATAAATAAGCTGTTTTCAGAGGGAAATAGGGTCAAGGTGACAGGGTCCGCCACATATAAACAAAGTAAAACAGTATGAAGTTGTGTTGTACTTTAAGGTCAGTTTGTTTATTCAGTTTAGTCAGTCATGAAAACAAAGAGAGTTTGATTATTTAGTTTAGTCAATGAAGATCTTTCTCTTCTGATTAAAATTTCTTCCCCAAAACTACATAGTGTGAGAAGTTCTGACTGATAAAAAACTTGATAATGGTCAAAACTGATGCATGAGATAGATTTCCTGGCTCAAACTTAAGAAACCCTGGATCCTACACTTCCCATAATGCAACACAAAAGCATCTTTTGTTTGACCCTTCTTGCTTGGTTAAGGGATACATCTCTCAAACTCCCATGTCCCCAGTTTGTAACACATTCATTCTATTAAAACATGTTTTAAGGTATGTATTAGTCCCTGTGACATCGGTGGAGTGCCCCTTTAAGTTAAAGCAATTCCCAGTCAGCAACAACTAAAGGCTGACTGGTTATCACTAAATATAATCATGATTTATTATCTACTGGAAAAAGGACCAGACCGCGTGAATAATAAAAACTTCACGGGCCAAGTGTAATTTCTCAAAATAATAAATGGAGCAGCACGACAATATCAGTGCTGAGGCAAACAACAGCCAAATGCACAATGTGTTTTCGAAAACAGCTCTCATCCTCTTTCCATCACTTGGACACACACCAGTACAAGCGTTTAAGGGCAAATGATTGGCCCAGCAGCCGGCACAGCGGGTGGCAACCTTGACCAAACAGCAAACAGAAGAGGGAAGAGAAAAAAAAAAAAAAAAGGTTCAGAAAACTCCTGATGTTATGGCCAGTGAGTCAGACGGCTCATCAGGATTCTGTCAGGTACCAGACGGCCAAGGCTTGTATGGTAAGGATGGAGACAGTGTAGACTTCCAAACACGTTTATGCCCAGTAAATCTTTATAAAGAAAACACCAGAGGAAATTATTTGCGTACACCACTTACTGATTATTGATTAGTTGTTTAACATGGACCACCAACCCTCTCACAGCTTCACAGACTGGTCCTGAAAGCTCCAGCTGTGGTATGTTTTGATAAGCAGCACCTTGTACCATTCATACATACGTATTCTGACATCCATGTCTGTATTTTCCCTGGAAACCCCAACACCTGCAGTCTCATGTGGGGTCCAAGATGGTGCCTGAGGAGCTAGAATAAACGTGCAACATGCTTTTCTTCAAACCACGGATAAGTTGAGACTTTACATGTTCTTTCTTTCTAACTTTATTTCAATATTATGTTGTCACAATCCTGTGCAAAACATTTGGTTAGGGTTCGGAGAAGATTTCCCTGATGCATTGGCAAAAATATCTGGTTTTGTAGCACCTAACAGCTAGAACATGTCAAGATGACCTGCCAAAAATATCCAGTTTTGGTGCCACAAACAGAGCGTAAAATTGTCTAGTTGTATGGTCAAAAATATTGTTTTTTGTTGTCACGGGGCTGGAAATTGTCCCAACATCTCATCAAAAATGTCAAGATTTTATGCCACAAACATGGGTGGAAATTGTTCTGTTGATAGTCAAAAATATCTGATTTTGTTGCTTCAAACACGTTCGAAAATTGTCCTGGTGTCTCGTCAAAAATACCCGGTTTTGTTACTAATAACAGTTTAAAACTGTCCCCACATCTCATCAAAACGAAAAATGTCCCATTTTGTTGCTACAAACACACCCAGATATCATCTCATTGTCTCATCAAGGAGTTTTGTTGCCACTAGGCTGGAAATTGTTCCATTGTCTTGTTTTGTTTCCACTAACACAGCTGGAAATTGTCCTGACATCTTATTAAAAATGACCAAGTTTGTTGCCACAAACATGGCTGAAAATTGTCTCCTTGTCAAAAAATGTCAAGTTTTGTTACCACGGGCTGGAAATTGTCCTAACATCTCATCAAAAACGTCTGATTTTGTTGCCTCGAACATGGGTGGAAATTGTCTTGTCCTATTAAATTTGTTGCCACGGGCTGGAAATTGTCCCAACATCTCTTCAAAACTGTCTGATTTTATTGCAACGAACAAGGGTGGAAATTGTTCTGTTGCTAGTCAAAAACATCTGGTTTTGTTGCTTCAAACGCAGCCAGAAACTGTACTGATGTTTCGTCAAAAACATTGCTTTGTTGTGACTCGCAAAGCTGGAAGCCGTCCTGTTGTCTCATCAAAAGGTTCTGCTGTCCTGACACAAAAAAAAACCTCTGCCACAAACACAGGTGGATATTGTTAAGTTGCTAGTCAAAAATATCCAGGTTTGATGCCACTAACACAGCTGGAAATTCTCCCGACATCTTGTCAAAATTGGACATTTTTGCCGGGCGAAAATTGTCCCATTGTTTAGTCAAAAATAACTGTCTCTGTCGCGACAAGGAAAGCTGGAAACTGTTGTGATGTCTCATTTAAAATGTCAGGTTTTGTTTCCACAAACGGCTGAAAATGTCCCTGGTCGTGTTTAAAAAAAGTGGTTTCATGCTTACAAATGTTGAAACGACATCTAGAGCAGTGCCCTCCCTCCTAGCTGTACGCCGACACCTCCCGACTCGACAGTCAGCTCATAAACCCGTAATGTGAACGTGCTACGACATGTATTGACACGACTGGGCTCATCTCAATCTTCATTTGGCCAGAGACTGGTTCACACAGGCTGAGGGGAACAGAAACATGAGTAAGATGTTCTTTAATGATGACTAAATATGAGTGGAGGAGTTGCTAAAAATGCATAGCCTGGGACCAGGGGATCGGAGAGCTTTTAAGGCAGCAGGAGTCGGTTACAAATGCGCCGCCCATGTATGAACGCATACAAACTTTCGCACGGGAAGATGCATTTACACCTGGGCGCGCGCACACACACCTGCCTACGTGCGTCTGTGGGCACACACATTCACACCTAAACGAACAGCTGCTGTGTTAAGCATTATCTAAATACAATCAGGATGCACTCACCAACAGCACAATTTGCATCTCTCTCACTCTGTCTCGGCATTTCGCCATGGCTCGTCAGCACTTTAGTAAAAGGGCTTTTCACGCACAAACACAATAAAGCCCCCAACAGGCGTCTCAGGTGGGTAGCAAAGCTGTAATCCTCTTTCCATCTAAGCACCTTTTTACTGTAGGTAGAGGAGAGAGAGGGAGCAGAGAGCCAGAATTTGTCACCCCTTTCCCTTCCCTCAGCTGCAGGAGTATTTGCATAGCGTCTACACAAGGTGCGAGGACTGATTTAATTGGCTATCTTGTCTTCTTCACCGAGATATGATAGCTGCGGGAGGAAAGAGAAACCAGGTTATGTGGTGTGCTTGAGAGAGAAATAAAGATTTCCAGCCTTTTTTTGATAAATGCGTGTCTGCCTGTCTGTGTTCTTGCACTTAGGTGGCTGCCAATGTGTGAGTGTGTGTGTGTGCGGGCCGGTGTGTGAAGCAAAGCGCCCGCTCACATGTATGGGAAAGACATGTGCGTGTCTCTGACGGCGGCGAAAAAAGGGTTTTTTTCACAGTGAACCGGCGAGGGCCGAGACGGGGAACACACACTCTTTAGCTGAGAACACAGGCCTCATTTAGGTTAGCACAGGATTAGCCACGCCGAGCCGCACAAGCACAGGAATTAAAATGCAAATGAGGACAAGGATTGCACAAGAGGAGTGCAACAAGACGAGGATAAAATAGCATGGCTAAGGATGGATGCGATGTGTGCTGTACGGGCATTATTTATATTGTCGGCTGCTTTTAATTGCCACTGTTGTGGAGATGTCACACTAGCTGAAGCAGATCGAAACATGTATTCTGTTAACAGGACTTAATATATGAGGTATTAAAATGTTGTTTTCTTAACAGGAATATTTTGGCTATTAAAATGGCTTTTGTATACAAAGAAACCCAGCTGAAACGAAAAGGGGGCATACAGTAGACTGCTATGTTATTGCTAAAAACAACAGTTTTACTAAGAAGCATATGTGAAAATACACTTTATTACGCTGGATGTCCTTCTTGTCCTCAAAAGTACAATGTGCAACAAATAGTGAAATATGTTTATCCATTAGTACACTGTTTATCTTGTGTTTAAAGGCTAAATTTGGTGAATTTACCCTTTAATTTCTTTTTCTTCATTGTTGGAAAGTGCTGCTCAGCCTGTTGAAACAGTTGTACATGTGTTCTGTGGCTCTAGAGGAGTGAAAAGTGAGAAAACAAACCTCTGATGATGTCATAGTGATGTCTTCACTGTAATCTAATGGGGCGTCCCATTGCAGGTCAGAAGTCAAAATTTCCAAGTCGATGTTTCCGACTTAAGATCTAAATGCGTTCCAGTCAGAAAACCATGGACGCTCCCTGCAAATGGGGGTTTGAATTCACAAGCGACTACAGCAGCCAATTTTACAGTCGAGGGCACTCTTCCGTGTCAGAGGTCGTTTTTTAAGAGTTCCGAGTACAATTGAACGCACCATTAGCTTGGGCTTTGAGACAAGAATTTTTAACAGGAAACTGGTTTGGAAGATGCAAATATTTACACATTTTTAAAGCCTGGTATCAGGTTGCATTAAAGGTCCAATTTATAAGACAGTTGATTATTGGTTCGCTTTGGGTTGGTGGCCGGCCCAACCAACCAACCTGTGACCGCACCATTGACGGCCATTTATCCTGAGAAACAGGAAGTGGAAGGAAACAGCTCCCATTGCTGTACAGGGATAATCTGAGATATAATTTATATAGATGAAACATCTGAAGAGGGGAGTGGCTGAGACGGAGACAATATTCACCCTATTACAAGACAAGAATGATTTTGAAACTTATTGTAAGGTAATGCAGTTGCATTAGTCCCACAGGACAATTGCTGCTCTGGGTACCAATCCTCTTATATTAGTGCAGACTTGCAGGGTTGGAGCACAGGTTGCTAGCGTTAACCTTTAAAGCATCGCTAGGCACCAGGTAATTAAGCAGTGTTCTTTTTTTATTTGATGACTTGGTTGTGTTTGTGAACAAAGAGTGCCCATGCTTTTCTATCTGCATTAGATAATACCAGGATTGCCACATTAACACAGTAGAAACCACCACAGCTGATGGCGGTATATTGGGATGTCTGGTTGTGTCTGTTAACACAAACGCAACACCTACTGATCAGTGGCGATTTTGGTCTGGAAATTCTGGTGGGGCCATGCAAGAAAATCTTATAATGCAATCCAGAAATACTACAAATTATTCTCATACCCTCACAACAAAAAGACAGTAGCAAGTGAGAGAGGGGGACCACAGCACCTTTGACAACAAAATTGCAGCTGAATAATGCCATCACACAAACAATGCCAATCTGACGACATATATTATCATATCAATAGCACCACCAAATGGCAGTGTTCAAGAGCTCACAATATCAAATACTCAAGATCGAAACAACGTGACAACAATAAAAACACAATGCAAGACTCATGGCGTGAACGGCGGTTGTCATCAGTGTGGTGACAATGATTTGCAGAAGTGACACTGTTTCAGACAAGGCCTCCTGGAGGTTGTTTTCATGAATGGACTTCAGTAAAGAAAGTGAGAAAGAAAAAAACTCCAAGAAGTGTAGAAATCTCTACACTTCTTGGAGTGGTGCATGGACGGACCATAGGCCTTGCTGATGGTCACCCTGTCCCATCCCTCTTGTGTGCGAATGTTGTTCAAACACTCCTTTATCTCCTCAGGCGTTCCCACACAGCATTGACTGTCCTGCTTTTGAAATTCCATCGCGTTGCTGGAGGTCTGGGGATGCGCCTATCTGACGTCTCGGCAAGAGCAGCTGTTCTCTTTGGTGAATTGGAGAAAAATGTGGCGAATGCTGACAAATCAGCAAAAAAATACCTTCAGCTCGGAAATTCTTGCTGAGCAGATCTGCTGAAGTATGAAGTTTAGCTGATGTGCGTAACGGTGCACAAAATGCGCATTTGGATAGCGCTCCTTGGCAAGAGTCTGAACCTCGCGCACACTTCCACTCATAACTGCCGCCCCATCATATGTTTGGGCTATGAGCTTGTTACCCAGGTTCAGGGGCTCAAGAGATGCTTTTATAGCATTTGATAAACCAGCAGCCGTTTTGTCCTTCACCTCAATAAATTCCCAAAACCTCTCTGTCACGGTGTTGTTTACCATATAGCGCAGCACCATCTGTGACTTGCAGGACACATCCGTGGTCTCATCAGCCTGCACAGCAACAAAAGGTGCATTTGCCAACTGTTGAGCAATCTCAATCTCTTTGTAGACACTGTACATGCAATCCAAAAGTTCATTTTGAATAATTGCTGAAGTGCCCTTGAAATAGGGTTGAGCATCGTAGTGGCTCCTCAGCCTGGAGTCTCCCTCGCACATTGTGTCAAAAATGCACCTGAAAATGCCGGGGTTTAACGAGCCAGCAGACTCATCATGTCCACGCAGAGCAATTTCGCCCTTGCCACAAAGTTTTATACAGGTTATAATTCTCCCAAGAACATACCTGTTTTCTTCAGTCTGTCGGTTGTGCTGTTCAATGCCACGTCGGTATGCACTGTCAAGCTGAGATGCAACATTTGTTTTCCCTAAAAGACCTAGCTTGATGGCATTATCCACATGAGACACACAGCTTTCTTGTTTTACCAGCCTTGCAGACAGATGTTTCAAATCTTTAAATCCAGTGGTTGTCCAGATGGTTTCCCCTCCAAAGAGCAGACATGGAAAGCAGTAGAGCGCCTTTTTTGACTAGCTCCCGGTTAACCAAGTTTTCCGCTTAGACCACTCCTGGTTGAATGACCTAGTTTTGTCTTTTCCCTCTTGAGAAATGATTAAATCCTCCAGTCGATGTGGTCCCAAATGTTTTCTCTCCAACTTCTGCTCAAGGGGTAAAGTGCTAAATCGCACACTAGCCAGGTAGTCAACTCGATTCATCAATGAATGAATGAAACATTAGCTATGTTACCTTACGTACTTAGCCGAGCTAGCAAGACCTGTGCAGTGCCCACCCTTGCTTCAAATCAGCCAATGAGAAGCGCTCTGGGGCCCTGAACTTCAGGCCCCACTGCCGAAACTGAAGTGTGCGCTGTGCACGGACATGCGCAGGGCAATCTCGGCTGTGCCCCACCAGCGGAAACAGAGGAGGCGCAGCATCAGGCAAAACGAACTACACTACAAAAAGTGTCTACAGAGGTAATTGCGGATTTCATTGGGGACAAAGTTGAATTTATTATTAACTTATGCTCAACGACATTTTTGACACAGGAAAACTTATAAAAGCTTATAATCCTCCCCTGCACAGCAGCGCCCTCTGGTGGGGCCATGCCCCTACTGCAACCGTATGCCCAACCCACCGGCCCCTAATGCAAAGACACCATTGCTACTGATGATGTTTGACAGTCTTGAAGGGCTGTCCTATTTCATAAGGGGAGATCTGGACCACTACCCCTTGTGGCACTGCTCTGAGGGGTAAAGGGGCACTCAGAGATGAGGAGTAGGGCTAAAAATGATGAATGCAGGAAAGGGAAACAGCATTTTCTCACATAAGAACGGAAGCAGTGAATCAAAGGAGATTCTATGTAAAATCTCTTAAAATGAAATTATTGTAACTGAGAAAAAAAGAGATTCTTTGATTTATTGTTGAAAATTAAACATCAAGGTGATTGTATTATACATAACTCCATTAAACATATTCTTACAGACTGCGGTCAAACCTGTTGCATTGACCCCATAAATGAAAAATATTTTCCACTGAAGCGAGGCATACAAGAGTTTTCTGCCTCATACAATATATCAGATCAGTATAGAGAGGACGGTTTCTTTACAGATTCCTCTGCTATTGTGTGTTGGTATGAAAAGCCTTCACAGACCACAGAACATGTCAGTGGAAGGAGAATAACTTAATTATACTGACCTCACCCTGTTTTTTCAACTGTATCAGTTTTCTGATTAAATCCCTTCTAGATTAGGCATTATTGAATAGGGGCTCTCTATCATAGGCTTGACATTGAGAAGGGTATGCAGTACTGAGGCAATTATAAGTTTTCTCTGCTTGCATCTGCCCTCCAGCTGAAAACACAGTGACAAATTAATCATCTTAAAATGGCCAAAACTAAAGGTTAGCCATAATCCTCCACATCATTGTCCATATACGAGCATACGGACACGCACACACGGGCTCCTCTCCTCCTTGTCTCCTCTCGTGTCCTCTGAGTGGACATAATGAAAGTTAATGAATAAATCCATAACTTACATTTTAAAAATGGGACACCCTGCACGGGCAGGAAAGGACATCTCTTTGAATATGTGCATAGACTTCAATAGGGCAAGAACACCGCCTTAGGAGAGTTCATGGGAGCAACCAAAACAGAGGCCAAGTGAGCAGCAGTAAAAACAGCTGGAAGGGGAAGGACAATGTATGAATACAAGACTGAAAACAGACATTCAACCACTTTGGTTCTGGCTGCTGAAAGGTAATCTTTTAAAAGGTTGTTTAATTGCATTTAAGAATGCCAAGAATTTTAGCCATTCACATGTTTTTTGCTTTTAACAGAACGGAATTCATCAACAAGATTCGAAGGTCTTTGAATGTGCGTTTTCACGCAAATGTTTTTTTGCTCATTTTCTTCTTGGGCATAAAAACAACTGGATTGGAATGAAAAACAAAACTCACAAAATAGTTTCAACGCAAAGAAATCATGACATACATGAAGCACAGGTCTTACAAGTTCACTCAGGCTTCCACTCCACTGAGTACACTAAATATAGTGGCAGACAAATTCATCAGATCTCACGAAACCAACACAAATTCCATATTTCTGTCATTTTTTTCTACATTGTTTGATGATGCCTTGCATTCTGTCAGTGCTGCATTTTGAAAAGATGGGGTGTCTCGTTGTCATAAAGTCGAGGTCTAAGCCACTATATCCAGTTGAGTGGCATCCAGCGCAACCCACCTCTGGAAACCCCTGAAAAACTATAAAAATTTACCACTGTTGAGTTTGAATGAAGTTAGATTCGGCAAGTGCATGGTGTATTTCTCAGCTAAAATGCCTTCTAAAATGCATGTCATTGAGCGGTGTTGGTCTAATCAGGTGCAGTCAGGAGTGTCTGCGCGGTTGGAGGGAGGTATTGGTCAAGCATTCAGTGCTGGGAAGCACCTCTAGCCCTGGTGTCCAGCAATGCCCCTGTGGTCACCATTAGGCTAGGCCATTTTGTACGGGGAAGGGAAGGTCCAGTCACTAGCCTTGAGTCCATTAAAGTCCATAGAGAGTCCATCCACAAGTAGACTCCTGCTGTTCACCCTGCTACCATCTTGCAAAAGATATAAAAGTGTCCGCTGCCGTACCACCAGACTACGGAGCAGCTTCATTCCCCAGGCTGTGAGACTGCTGAACACATCCTCAACCACAAAGCTCAACACTCCATGAAGCAGATGTAGCAGGACTCAAGAACTCTAACATTATTTCATCATTTATGAAAAATTTCCCCTGTACCTTGCTGCTGACTGTTGCTGTACAACAACATTCGCCTTCTTCTTTGATTCACATTTATTGGCCATTAAAGCACATTGGCTTGGATCAAGATCAAGATCCTGCCCCCCTTTAAGGCAACTGTGCTTTTACTCCCGGTTGATGCGTTGAGTGACAGGTTCACTGTGCAAGAGTCATACAGTGTAAGCGCAGTGTTAAGACCTGTGTGTGTTGGCCTGGCAGAGGGAATAGGTGACAGGAGAAGCAAAGAGGAGAGGCTGGTATGTTTGGTTTGTCGTTGACTATCAATGATGGAAGTGTCACTGTGTCACAGCAGGGGTGTAGCCATCAAACTTACCCCTCTAAGTCAGTAGAGCCCCATTAAAGGTGACTGTGAAAAACAGTAACAGTCCTGCTGTTCTGCTTATTGCTGAAGACTTCAGACACCTTTGTATTGGCCCAGCCCTCAGACTTGATTGGACTCATGACTTCTGATTGGATAAGCATTATCATTCCAGTGCTAATAAAGTAGAAGAGTAAATCTAAAGTCACTTTTCAAGAGCTCAGAAGTAATCATCTCGGCCTGGGCAAGATCATTTATTCAGCTCCTTTATGTGGTTGCGTTGTACTGTGAAGGTGCTTTTTTGCCTATTACCTCGTCTGTCCTTGTTTTATTAAAGCTGACAACTTTTGACATTGTGTGCCAACATTCAATATCCATCTTAATAAAACCTGCATTAAGGGAGTTCTGACAACTCGGGGGCATTAAGATGAACTCACACTCACAGGCAGCCCCGAAATGTACTTTTCTCATCAAGGTGTTTCGACTAGCGCCCAATCGGAGTTGTCTTTTGGTTAGCAGTTAAATTTAAGCCCACAATCACTTGCCATTTAGCTTTGTTTTGGTCTACTAACTGTTCAGAGAAAAATGGCTTGGCATTTTGGATTGTCTTCACTTTGACCAAGATCCAACTATCTCAAAAACTATTAGATAGATTACCGTGCGATTCTGTACAGATATTCCTGGTCCCCAGAGGATGAGTCCCATTGACTTTGGTCTACACTTTATTTCTAGGATTGTTATGATTTATAATCAGATAAATGGTCATTCCCCACATCAGTTATTATCATGTATTGGATGTGGATGACATTGACTGATGTCTTTGCAACTTTACATTTCTTTATGTTAAATTTCCAATTTTATGTCTTGTTAAAAACACCCCATTTTTCCTCTACAAACCCAGCTAGAAATGTCCCAACATCTCAGTAAGAACAGCCCGTTTTGCCTCCACAAATGAGGCTGATCAAAGTTCAACTCCTCTGTCTTTTGCAGAAATGTAAAATGCCAACTTTTCATTCTGGTGACTGGGCTGACGGATCAGTTTCAAACATGTTTCCGGGAGAATCTGTAGCTTTTGCACGGACTTCACATCACAGATTTCATCTATATTCAATGCAGCCTCGAGAACGAAGCATTTGCTGTCCCGCTGTAAGCAACGGTGATTTAAGACGGCTGTATTTGTTGGCCCTGCCTTAATCCATAGGCTCTCCTTAGAATGGAACCTTGTCAGATACACCGACAGTGGGACAGACTTTACTCAAGAAGGCTTGCTTGTCAAATTGCAGACACACAATCAGGCATTTGCACACACATACACACATACACACACACATTCTTTCCCCAGCAAGGGGTCACATACCCAATCAGGTACACACAAGCATATACACACACATAGCAGTGTACTAGTTTGATATGGCGCTCAGAGTGTGATGACAGTATCAGGTCCTTGTGTGATTGAGGTGACGGAGGCAGAGACAGGATGGGGGCTGTCATCAGCTGTGAGTGACAGGAAGCTGAGGCGGGGAAGGTGGGGGTAGTGACAGCTGAGTTCATGGCATGCAGTCTATCCCTCTGTCTGTCTATGTGTTTGTCTCACCTTCTCTCTCTCTCACTGTCTTCTCTATCCATCTGTCTCTTTCTTATGCCTGCCAGTCTGTTTCAACCTTTCTGTCTTTGTCCTGTCCGTCCATCTCTGTCCCTCTCTCTCTCTCTCTCTTTCAAATATATATATTTTTTTCTGTCTCTCTCTCTCCCTGGATGATGGCTGGATGAATTTTGCCCTTTCTTCCCTGTGTCAGACACTGCATCAAGAAAAACAATGGGAGACCCATAAATAGGGTTTAGAGAACATGCACCCAATTTACTTTGACAGTGGGGGAGGTGTGTTTGTGTGTGTGCGCATGTGTATGTATGCGTGTGCACGGGTGTAAGTCACTTTGACAGCTGCTGCAAATGAGGCAATATTGCAGGTATTGACTGACATCGTCGGCCCCAGGCCCTCTGCCCACTGAAAAAAGAGTGGTCATCATAAATCACAAGTTGTATTTGCAATTGATGCCGGAGCTGCAGAGACTTAAAATCTTAATCTAACATATTTTAACAGTGATGTGAAACCTGTGAAAATAGTTTAGTAAAGCTAACTTAAAGACTTGGGATGTTCCTCTTACAACAAACGTTTTAAAAAAAGAAGTGTTCATAATTAAATTTACTGCTGGAGGTGTAGAAAATCCCACAGGTTGCTCCCTTGATGAAGCAATAATCAATTAGATCAGAGCTAAAAAAAAATTAATAAAAAGCCTTGCATTTATGGGTAATCGCAAGGGAATCAGTTATAAACCACATTTTCACGCCCAACTCACTAATGCACAGAAGTCTCACCTTTCTTGCCATAATAGGCATGCAGAGTCAATTCCAGTCAGTCAGTGGTTATATTTAGATGATATTGGTATTTATTGAGCAGTACCTTCATAATCAAAGAAAGCAACACCTGTAGTTATCTGAAATATCAAGTTATTTTTTCACGAGTTTGTTCCACAAATTCAAAATAGGACTACATAGTGAATGCAAAAAGGGTGCCCATTCAGTCCAATTGCTCAACTAGCGCATATGTCAAAAAAGTTTTCTTAGTGTAGCTTCTTAGCTTCCAGGTTCACTTTCTGTCTATCAGAATTCATACGTTTAAGATGTCCTGTAACAGTTTTACAGACGTCTCTTGTAGAACGATGCACTACAGGAAAATGCTTTCTGGGATGCAGGGGCATTTTTCGCTGCAATACCGCAAATGGCCACTGGACAAAATCATTGTTTCCAGGTCAATAATACATCCATAGAAGGGTTTTACCTGTCATTATATGGCTCAAGGCTCCCTTTATGCTTACGTTCAGTTTTTACTGAGCATGTGAAGGTGAAAACAAGATGAGCGTCAAACGAGCCGGGACAGTGTTTACACCCTGCCTGTACATCACAGCACTGTTACTAAAACAAACATTTATCATTATATTTTGGGCGCTCTCGAATATACATTTTTTACGCCCCCTACAGTGTCTGAGAAAAAGAAAGGGCATATTTATCTATCTATTAAAGATTGGTACTCTGGTGTTGCATCAGTTGTCTACAATCACAAAAGCATACGCGTTTGATTATTTTGAACATTTTGATTATATCTCATTAACATATGCATGAAGTGACATACTTTACTAAAAAACTCCCACTTACTGTCTTTGTCTTTTTTTCCGCCCTTTTTCCTGTTCACCTGTGCTTTGTTAGTTACTCAGCCCCTGTTTTTTCAAGTCTGTGATTTTCCTTCACTCTTCGTTGGTTCCTCTGTGTTTCCAGCCCTGCGTTTGTTCCTCTTTTGTCATGCATGTTCCTGCTTTTTTTTCCCTGTGGCTTTCTGTTCTCAGTTTTGTGTTTTACTCTTTGGTTTGTCTTGAATTCTCCTTTGCCTGCCTTTTTGTTGCCAACTTTTTTGTCCCCTGCCTTTTTATTGCTTGCATTTTGGATTTTGGACTTGGGCTTTGTTATAAAAGCTTGCTTTTTGTTTTTTTTTAAAACCTGCCTGCTTTTGTGTCTTTCTTTTGGGTCCTTTATTCCACCTGGGGGACTTGGTAATCCAAGTTTGGGCCACTTTCAAGAAATAATAAAAGCAATGATTTGATGATTTATTCACATTTTTATGCCAACTATAAAAGCTCTTTTTTGTTTTGGTGAATGAGATTGCTGGCCATCCAATAAAGCCACGTTATAACAATGTGAACAGCACTACACCAACGCAAAATGGTGTTTGGTGCCAATTTCCGAACATTTTTGAAGAGATCTGAGCTGTGTCCTGAGCATTTAGAAATCTACTGCCTCACCTTCGGAGAGAGAATAACATCTCAAAATATGTTCCTATTTCCTGTCATACTAATTATCAAGCTAATATAGAGTCATATATCAGTCACAGGGCGTTTCACTGCAGAAAAAGTTATTTTACATTTACCTTCGCCCTCTAAAAACCCAGGGAAATCCCTGAATGTTTGAAACAATAAAAATCGAGGGGTAGGATGTGTTCTCCGTATAGGTCATGAACCACATGGGAACTTTACATGTGCTAGAATGTGCAAGGGTTAGGGTTAGGACTTATGTCTTATCTTTGATTACAGAAAAATAACTCTGTTAATCTTGGAAAGGGCACCACAGTTCCACATAGAAGTCTTGATATAGCTTCAACTATCAATTTTCACACCACCCAGACAATCTCCAGATTGAGAAACAACTATTCATCGATGCACTATGAACCTGGACAGACAACCCCCGATGGTACATTCATGCCAAGCACATCATGTCAGGCCAGCTAGTCTCAGGTATCCCAGCAGCACATACTATTCTTAGGCTCCGCTGTCATTTTTTTGTCCGCTTTGCTTCCTCCCTTGTTCGGAACAAAGACTGTGAGATGAGGGTCATCTTTTCTGACAGGAAGGGCGGTCAGCCCCTCTGAGCTTGTCGTACTCGGCTGCCTTCAACAGTGCGCTGCTTTGACTCACCTCTTCGCTCGCTTGGGTGCGCGTTCCCGTGCACTTCATTTCTGCGTGCGTGCGTGTGTGTGAGTGAGAGGGAGGTTGTTAAAATCCTGATCTTTTAACACCTCTCAGCTCCAACCTCTGCTGGGCTTGCGTGCATGTGCAGGGGAGTTGGCGTTGTCACAGCCCTGCCCTTTTAACATCACTCTGCTCGGACTTCTTCTGTGTTTTCATGCCCGCAGTGTAAACGTCCCACATTAGCAGATCTGAAATCCTCTGTCAGGGAGGGTTCTGACCTTTGGATATAAATAACACTCTCTATTTAACTTGTGAACAGAACGGATGCACGGTTCTCCAAGCGACTGTTGGTGGCCGGGCTAATTGCTTTTGTGTGCTTGTCTCGTCGGCTGCCAAGTTGCACTCTGCTGAGCCACGGACTTGGCCTGCGCATGAGAGAGAGTTGGACAACAGGGCTCTAAAATATGCCAACATCCATTTGACTGCTTGGCAGTAATACAAAGGGGATGGGAGAGAACGAGAGGGAAAGAGAATGAGACAGGGAAAGGTGAAGCGGTGGTGAATGAGAAACTGTCAGTGACCAGAGACGTAGCAGCGCAGAATGGTGAAAAATAGTAGTCACAACGAATTGTGGATAATAACCCCTCATCTGTTTCAGCCTTATTTTGAATCCTGATAGTCCATGACCGAACAGGCGCTCCTCTGCTGTGTAGAAATTTACATAAAAATCAATACCTATTGACTTGCCATTAAATTTATTCCCCTTTCCCCTGAACTATTTTCCCTCGTCCTCCTCCCCTTTCTAATTCCTAATGATTGCCTTTCTGCTCAGTGGGGATTCTTCCGAAGCTTCGAAATTTCCTCCCTGCTCGACTCGCATCAACTCCACAGCAGCTCATGAACCCGCCTGTCATCCGAATCAGGCAGGGGGTGAGTGACAGCATATCAAATCCCAATCTTTTAACCGGTTCTGGTTGGAGGAAGAAGAGAAAAGCTGATGAAAAGGGAAATCTGCCCCGAGGGCTGTGTGTGGAGTCAAAAATCTTGGCATGCCGGCAGAGGTTGATTTGTGTGTGTATTTTCTCAGAGGCTTGTATAATGGCTTTGACACTGAGCCTTCTCATTGTGACCATCAGTGGTAAGCCTCCGTGTTAGGTCACCTACCATATTTCCTCTCTGGCAGAAGTATTAAAAGTGTCAGTCTGCGAGCACCAAGCAAGGAGCAGAGATGTCCTCCCTGACATTTCTGCTTGACAAGAAACACACCATGCGTTTGCATCCATTTCAAAGTTCCAAGCTTTATCGATGAAGATCTAACTGCCATCTCTTCAACAACTTTCTATCTATCTCTCATGGGGTAGATCTATATGGTATATGTTGTGAAAACTGCACAGCTTGAAGCCACAAAGAGAACTCTGAATCATAAGACTGGACTGTAATCTCTAATGACAGTCTGCAGTGGTTTCATGATGATCAGTGATTGGCTGTGTCGCGTTATGTTTTCTTCTTCGAAACTGTTGAGCATCTAAAGCATCTTTTGATTGTGGGGTTTGCGGAGAAGAATCTTTCCATCCATTGGAATTAATTGGCTACGGAGCTGTGCAATTTAGAAACTCCCAAAAGAGGATAGCATAGAAAAGTTATTTATCGGCGTGGAGCAAAACTTCATCATCAATCGTTGGTTTGATGGTTACAAAAGCAAAAGACTGGGCCGCTGGGTGCAGCATGCTCTGGATAAATCTAATATAAACCTCTTAAGACAAAGGTAGCTTCAAAAAAAGACAACACCAACAAATGATTTTGTACACAAATTTCACAAGCCACCATCCCATTTGATCGCTGGAGCCTTTCAGTGGGCGCCAAAGTGTTCCTGATTAAATACATCTTTTAGGAATTGGATGGTGTGAATACTGCTGAGTGGACCAGCAGCCAGAAGCCTGGATCAACATGAGAGGGGGGATGTCAATTACTAAATTACACATTGTAAGAGGTCACAGTAGAGGAGTGATTTGTTGGCTTGAGGGCTCAATCTCTCTAATAAAAGCACTGGCTTTTCCCCATTGTCCTGCACATCATCACTCTCCATGCCCCTGTTATTATTGTCATTGGTCTGATTTTTTTTTTTCTCCCATTGTGGAGCCCTTTGACCATTTGTGTGTACCACTCGTGTGCCTAGCGTAGCTGAAAGTTTGCAGATAACACCAAAATGATGTACTGATTCGCAGACAGTAACGAATCAGCCTGCTGAGGATTTGTGATGATGTGAGACAATAGTGTGTCTCTACAAAGTGACACATGTATTACATATTATTAATTACTTTCACTTGAAAGTTACTTTATAGTATTACTGTCTGTGTAAAAGTACTGCATTACTGATTGCACTATTTTTGCATATCTCCTTGAGAGGAACAGGATCATAAAGTCATTACAGTTTTTTATTTCCTTATTTACACTAACACTAAATGAAAAAGGCAAAAACAAGTGCTTAACTTTGAAAAACAGTCTATGCATAGAAAAAAATTGCATGAACTCAGATCATTTCCAAGTTTAAGCATGAGAAAACTATAAAAACTGTACATTGTCAGTTTGAAATTGCATTGGCTACACGATGCGTCAAATATCAGGCGACTGGCGTGTTAGTGGCTCAGGAGAAAGGGGAGAGAACACAGAGTGGGTACGCCATCACTCGTTAGCTGTTGTAGGCTCCAGGGCGGGCATAGAAGCTGCTTTTAGGTCAAATGAGGTGTCAATCAAACAGCAGCCATCCAAGGATCTCCTGTATTGACAATAATGGTGTTTTGCTGTGAAATGAAGTGAGTTTTTGGACTGATAAAAGCATGTAATAGTATCCGCCCTTGCAGTTTCTTGTTATCTTGTTGACATTTATGAATGGAATTATGTGTTTCGGACTTGATATTTTACTGAGATGGATCTGCTGCATGTTTGGGAGTAAGAGAAGACAATTTTTGTTGGATTTTGATTCACTACCGAAAACACCCATGATGATAAGCTTGAGGATGACTAAGTCAGCAAGTTCAAGTTCCTCAAATCTTTCATCACCAAGCCCCATCATTTACAAGAAAGCATGAACCAGAGAGGGCAGAGGAAGACATCATGTAAAAGTAGATGCATAAGGGAGAGGAAAATCTTTTGTTGCACCGCAGCTCTGTGTGGGCATTGCATGGCCTCTGATTCCACTGCCTTGCCAATACATTACTGTTGCTAAATCCCACCTGTACAAAAGCTTTACAGGAAGAAGTGTGGGAGGAAGGCAACACCGGCAATCTAACCCGCCCAGACCGCAAACTGTTTTGTCCCTTGCTGTTTAGCAAATGGCACTGCAGCATCTCAACACTGGAGCAGATTTTCCCCTGAAGCCATAAGACTGCTGAAGAAGAGTCTCATAAATACACCCAAGTGAACTTTACTAAACACTGAGCAACCACTACACCCACAAACACACACACTACAGCCCACCCACACTTCATACAGTGAGCAGTGACCTTTGTAATGCAAAATTGACCGGTTCACACACTTGTTTAACAATCATGTGGGGCTGTTACAACAAGAATACATGAATTCTGCACAAGTCACATATACATATCCTGGACTTGTGGGTGCATGATATTCTTTATGAATGCACCACCATACTGTAGTTGCTCTGCTGTGACAGAATGACCAAATTGTAATAATTATCCCTCTTTCAATGATATTTAAGTAACAGCAATGAGGAACTGATTGTCTTAAACAATGAAACAACTAGCTGTGATGAAGGCTGACTGTTGTGTTGCCTCACGTCTCCTGTGTCTCGGCCAAAGAGCTGCACTTGAACATATCACAGAGGCTATAGCCAAGGTCCAACAAGCTTGTGCCTGCGTGAAAGGACATACCTCTCTGCGGATAAGCAAAGCATTGTTATGAATAAGCAGCATTTTTTTGACACCACTCTCTCTAATATAGCTAATACAAAGTTGCAAATAGCTATGGCAAAGAGGCACGGGAGAAAAACAATGAGAAACCGTGCAAAATGGGTGAAATCGTGGACACTACATTGACGGACTCAAGCGGCTTTACCGTTTCTCTTTTCGTGCATTGATCCGCTTACCTGAACAGCCAATCAGTTGGTCAAAAAGCTGCTGACAAAGGCTGTCCAGTGACAATGGGATGGGACACAACACACCGACTAGGCACTGACGCTTACCGATAACCCGATGATGATGTGTCAGAAAGTGAAGGTAACATAGAATACAGACATTTATGTGAGGAGCAGTTGGCAGCCAGCATACAGTGCCAAGGGACCAACGCAAGATCGAAGCTTGTGCCTTGGTCAAGGGCATTGACCAGATGATTAACCAAATGTACATGTTTTAATGGAGAGGCAACCCCTGCACACAAGTACACAACCTCAAATGACAGTGCCTGACCCAGCTGGCGCAAAGGCGCGTCCCCAGTGAACATATTCAACGTTCGTCTAATGCGCAAGTGGAGGTCAAAAACGTCAGTCCTCAAAGGGGCTAATGGAGCTAATTAGAGCATTTCTATGCCTACAGCAACAAACATGGTGTCAGGGGAAGAATGTGTACTGTTGTATCTACTGCACAGAAGTAAGAAAAAAAGGATTGAAGAGACGGGGAAAGTGTTTTAAATGTGTTTATGCATACAGACAGAATCCGCTGGAGCTTCATCAAACGGGTAAGAAGATATTAGATTTCAAAGCCAAGCTCACTCAGACACAAAAAGGGACACATATTATAGTGGAGGATTGTTCATATTTAACAGGAGCATGTGTGGGTGATAAATAGTTCTTATTCTCTTCTCTACTGCTCTGCAGAGAGACAGGAATGATCTGAAAAAAAAATTCAAATAAGGGCAGAGATACACATACAGATTGATGAGTCATATTGCCCTATGACATGAGTTCAACCCTGCCATTGTTTCTGGTAAATCACAGCTTTTCAGCCCTCTGCCATGGAAGAATAGGCAGGTTTTCAGTCCAAATACAGTACAGTCCCACTAATTGGTTCTCTTCTATCTGGTTGAAAGTGTTAATCAGTGTAAATAAGCTGCGGTACGGTCTGGTTGGAAGGAAAACCCGCACACTCTTCCATGGCATCGGACAACGTTCGTTTTAGAAAGCAACATGGGACCATGTTGGCCACATGAACCGATGTGTCACTGTTGTACTCTTCTTAGTTAATCCACAGTGAATCACAGATTGGGGTGTGACCAAAAGGGAAATATGCTCGGAAATATGAACCCATCGAGAGCAGTGCTGCTGAAACTACTCTTCTACTAGACAAAAACTCTTTTTTTAAAGTTTAGTTTAGTTTGTGAGTCATTTTAAGTAATAATTGATACACTTAAGACATATCAGACATGAAAAACAACCATTTCAGACATTATTCTTTTCCTGTATTGTAAGTTGAAATAGTTAATTATGGTTTTAAAACGAATAGTTAAAGCTCCAGTTCGTAAGATAGCTGAGTTCCAAGTCTCATTCTTAACTCATCAAATACTGATGCTTTGGGACTGTAGGTTGGGTCGGCTGCCACCAAAAGCGTCAGTATTTGACGAGTTGAGAATGAGACTCGGAAATCAACTATCTTACTAACAGGAGCTTTAATGCTCTACAGTACAGAGGAGAAAAAAACAGTTTTGAGTGATATTCAGCCTTTTAAAATGGAAGTAACCCCTGTTAGGGTTAGGGTTACGAAATAACAGACACAAGTACTAATTCTCTGCCATGTTGCTCAAATATACCAGATATTGGAGCGGAGTCATGTAGTTTAGCTTAAAGTCCTATGGGAAGGCTGCTCTTGTGTGTTTTTGCTCATGGCTCCTCCGAGTAGAAATAGGGACTTTAAGCAGCGATGGTTGAAGGGATGGCTACGGCGCTCGAGAAAAAGAAAAGGCTTAACTTTGCACATGCTTCATTCTATCTCAATGCTTCCTGACGCTGTAGCCCAACTGTCCACTACAGGAGAACGACTGGCTTGCCATATCCAGCAAAAAGTGTAAGTGTTGGCATGTAGATATAGAAGTAGCCATTGAAAGAGTAAAATGTTGCTTAATGGTTCCCTGTTTTGTTTGTATCTTTTTGAATTTTTTGGGACTTTTTATACAAAATAAATGACATTGGCATGTGCACAAAGATGCCCATGCAAGCTGGTGATGTAACACACTGTCCCATCTATGGTTTCTTGCTAATCGGAAAATCTGAAATGCAATGGATCATATTCACACAGAGGCCGTTTCCTTTACTGGCAAGTCGTGTATATGTAGGCAATCTGATTGTTACCATTTCCCTATTTCGTGAATGATCAGCAACTGAAAAGATGATGGATTGTGAGAATCCATTTTTCACGATCAAACAACATATTGTTACGATCTCAAACAGGGGACTCAAAAGCAGCCGCAGACTCAGGGGTGGATTGAAAGAGTTTATTGTCCAAAAACTGTTTTCAGAGGGTGAGGGGAATGGAAGGGAGTGAAGTCCAGGCTGGGGAAGGCAGGAGAGGTCCGGGTGGAAACAAAAGGGGCAGGTAGTCAGGTGGTCAGGTGGTGGGGTGGTGGTGGTGGTGTGGCAGGCTGGCAGGCTGGCAGGCAGACTGGGAGACTGGGAGACTGGGAGACTGGGAGTGAACCACGGATGGCGATCAACAATTTGGCGAGGATGGAGTGAAGAACCGGAGTAGATATACTGCAGAGTTGATTGCTGGATGGGTTGCAGGTGAGTGGCTTGGAGCAGGTGTGTAGATGATCTCAGGGAGCAGGGAGAGAGTGATGCCACGCCAACCAAACAGACACAGACACACATGGGAGAAAGAAAGAGGGGGGGAGAAAAGAAATCAAGGGTACAGTGAGGCCGTAACACATATCTGATAACCTGCTACCTATTGTTAGCATTGAATGACTTCCTAGCTAACATTAGTGCTTGATTATTGTTTGTTTCACTTCAAGGGTTAAGTATGTCAAAAGATTATTTTTCAGAATTAATGTACATCTTTCCCATCGTGAAACAGTATCAAACTGTAATGTTAGCTAATGGGTTTTTAAAGATGCTATTTTATCTTGAAAATATGTCCCTTTGGATTTCCACTATCCATTGTTTTTTCAGTCGCCGATCAATCAGTAAGAAGTAGAATGATAATTTTCAGATTCCTTATGTTTATGGGACATTCCCACCCTGAGCACAATGGCCGCCCTGTGAATATGGTTTTTAATGTGCCAATTAGGCACAAAGGCAGGGAAGAAGAGACTGCTAGAAAGCAGGAAGAAAGAAAGGAAGATGAAGGAAATGCCTTCAACATGTTTAAGTGGCCTCAAGAGCATACAGGAGGCTTTTTGGTGAGAACCCATGAATTTGAAAAATGGCTTTGAAAAACAAAAACCCCAAAAAACAACTCCATTGGGTACATTTAATACCTTGGAGTTGCTATAACAAGCAGCAGTGTTTTGTGGGAAATTAAGCTTAGAACAAATATATCATAGGACATATATCGCACAGACATGATATGATATGTACCACAATTACACAATCAGCCAGCTGCAGTTCTCTGCCCTGTGTGATTCAGTGTGGGTTTACCCTTTAACACAGATGCTGCAGCTATAATAAATGTCATATGACCCAATCCATCATAGTTACATGACATTTCAGCGCTTTAAAATGGTTAACAAGGCCTGATACATCATTACCCAGGTCTGAGATAATGACTTGCCCATATGACAATGATAGGAATCAAAAAATATTACAGTGTCCTGCTTAGTTTGTGGAATTCTATAGAATATTGGTCTGAGATTGTTAGTTTATAGAGTTTTTAAAAAAAATGTTTTAAAATGTTTTACACACGCACACATGCACACACACACACACACACACACACACACACACGCACAAGCTTCTCTCTCCCCCTGCAGAATCTGCTTCGACAAGATAAGTGCGGGACTTGTAATTGTGCGAGGGCCCTCATCTCTCCGCATTGGCTAATAATGGTGCTGTGAAAGCCTTGTGCTCATTACGCTAGCCTTTGTTGTTTTTATTGCACAGCTCGGTTGATTATTTTTTTCAAGAGAATTCAGGAGGTTTAATGCTCTCCCTTGTTCCGTAAGCAGTGCTGCCACTGTGGTGAGCAAACTCCTGCAAAATAAAGCAATAAATAAATGAATGATTTAAAAAACAATCCCATTCTTTAAAATTCAGGGAATTATATATGGGCTTCTGTAAAGCACCTTCTGTATTTGCACACAACCACTTGGCATAAAGCACTTGCGATAGCAGTCCTGGTACTGATAGAAGGACCTTCACACTGCTTGCTAACTTGAGTGAACACTCAAAGTGGTGCTCACAGTATTAATGGCAATGGCCCGGACCAATTCAACCGCAGCAGTGTGTAGAAGCAGAGAAACCCAGATAAACTCTCCACATTCATTTTCCTTGCATGGCAAATACTTAGTCAATAGCTTGTGCCGGAGCTGTGTGTGCTTTGATTTCCCATTATCTTTTTGAAAAATATGAGATTAAAGGCGACCTCGGGTTTAGCAGCCTATCATCGGGAGATGCAGACACAGACACAGTCCAAAATCATTCCTTAGAAGTCAACCCTCTTAGAGTTGTTTTAGATTGCTGAAGCAGTGAACTGAAAACTTTGCAACTAATCATTCATAGATAAAGTACCATGCCTTAAATTTCTGTGCTCTCCCATTTGCATTTACAAAATGGAAACAGACCATGTATATGGAGTCAGTACACTGTAAAACATCACAGCCCCATATACTTATGTCTGCATATATCTTTTCTCTAACTCAAAATGCCAGTGTGAACTCAACTGTATATGTTTTCAAAAAGTAAGGCAGTTCATTCAACCCAAGTAGGTAAAAGAAAGAAGGAAAGTAGCCGAGGAAACAGAAAATTTGCAACAATAAATGGTCAGTTTACCATCAAGATACACATAGGCAACGAGGCTTTCCGGTGACCTGGAAAACAGGCAAGATTCAGCATAGAGGCTTTTGTGTTCAGCTTATTTCTTTATGTTGTGCCCATAACTGTAGACATCTCTAACTTATCTACAGTCAAAGATCACCCATGTGTCATTGGCTAGTCACGCTTCCAATAAGAAAGAAAGAAAGACACTGATTCTTATGTTTCCTACGGCTGTATGCAACTGTGACTCTATGGCAACGGTCACAACCACCACCAGTGATGAGGAGAAAAATCTTGTATGTTCCAGAATCTAATTTACAATCTTATATAATGTCCATTCAGAGCTTCTGTACTTTGTCCTTTATAGCCCTGATGCAAATGGCAACATGTTGAGCATCTCCAATGGGCAATTGTGTCAAGGAGCTCTTTCAGCATCATTACTGTAATCACCAAGGAGCATTTTCTTGCCAGGAACCATTCAGACTGAGCCTCCGACTGTATTTTTCTTCATTTCCGATGAGGAGGAGAAACTTCCCAGAATAGAAATTTAAACCATGGGACAAAGCAAGGTTGTTTATGCACATTCGAGGCCTAACGTCATGATATAAAGGGCAGACTGAAATACAGGGGAATAAAGCAAGGACATCTTGGCAAAGTGTGGTCAGCTTGCGCAACCTGAAAAGGTACTCTCAGTGTAATACACTATCATGAGAGATTAATGTAGTTAGATGTTATTAAGGTGAAATATTAACTAGGCACATGTAAAAAGCATCTTCCATCACAGTTATTGATGAGAACGTTATACTGAATATCAAACTCCATAAATAACAAGTCTCCAAAGATGCTTAGTGACCTTCCTGTCAGGGTGGATTACACAGGTTCTAAGGGCGGTCTTAAGGTAACTGTAGAGCGCCCATACATAAATTCTTATTTGGGAAGATGGCTCTTTCTGTTTGGAAGATCAATATGTGGACCTCTGTACCCACAGAACCCAAAATGGGCCATGACTAGGATCATTTTAAGCTCAAATTGAAAGAGTTTTTGAAGGTATACTATGCAGGGTTTGCATAGAAAACACACCATTCAAAGTTGGCCCCTCCTGTGGCGAGAGAAGGAGCACCGGCGGTCGAGTGAGCTAGAGAGTTAATGAAGAGACGGTGTGGTGTTAGCACTAACAAAGCAATGAATAAGAGAAATAAAACCTTTTTCTTTTTTAATCTGATTGTTTCACACTGGTTTCATTCTAAAACAGAAATAAACAAACTCAGACCTCTGCAAAAACCTGCTGGAAGATGCAGCCCAAAGCACAAGCTTCATCATGTCCACTTTTTGCCTTTCTGCACCGTGTGCTGTTTTTTTTCTTGCAGTTTTCTGTTTTGTAGTGTAATATGTGTGTGTTCTGAGTGATTTTTGTGAATTTTACTAAACTAAAACTGATACACCACCTCCTTCTGCTGATATATGGTGACAGTAAATCCTTCATTTCATACAGCAACAAGTGATGGGCATGTTTGTTCCACTGGTCCAAGTTGTGAAACGTGGTAATAATTTAGAGCATTTGTTATTTACTCCTGGATAAAAGTCTATTAGAACCACCTGATGTGATTTCACATCTGAGAGCTGGACGAGGCTTTTAACTGTAATAACTGTAATAGTATTAAAAGCTTCTTTTGACGGGGTTCACAGTTCGGGAGGAACTTCATCCGTGTTTGTACCTAATCCCCCCAGTTTTGGATTAGTGCAGTAAATTTAAATTTGTGCAGTAATTGAGGCTTTCTAGTGAGTGTTTTGAGGGTTTAAAATTTAAACAGGTAATATAACAGATCAGGGAAGAAGCATAATAAGTTTGTGTAGCAGCTACATTCGGAAAAGTATGTTGTCAGAAATTAAACAGCACTGAGGCGTTAAGTGCACAGGCTTTCTGTTTTTTTTATGACAGCACAGCTATTAATTTGTGCTGGATTCTCAGAGAAGAATAAGAAATGGCTAATATGAAAGAAAATATACCAATGCACAGTACACCTTTTCATCTCCCCCCCCCCCCATCACCACTTCTCACCTCAAAATCCCTCTAAATCTTCAACCTTCTCCTGCCTCGCATCGCCCTCACCCTCCACTTTCCAGGAGAATGAGAGGTACTAACAAGTGAAATAAGCTGGAGAATACTTCAATGATTGGATTATGTGAAAAAGAGTGTGCCAAAGGTAAGGACAAGAAGCACCTAAGCATTATCCCTACTCCATAAACGCTGCCAGCAATCTCCTGTTATGAGTTCTTGTTATGCACAGGAGAATAATAAGGCCGTCTCTTCTCATCGCTGAGAACAATAATGAGTTCTCTGTGAAACAGTCGTCGCGGTTCAATAGCTGCACCTCTGAATTCTGATTGCTCTCTCTTTTTCTTCTGGTCTGAGACTTTCTTTCTCCCCCTCTATCATTTCTATCTCTTTCTTGCTCTCTGGGCGAGGAAACTCCTCTCTGGGCATCAATCCCCTGCAAATACGATTAAAGCACTGAGTCATCATTTGGACCACAGGGTGTAGTTACCAAAGTAGCAAGGCCATATGTGTGTGTGTGTGTGTGTGTGTGTGTGTGTGTGTGTGTGTGTGTGTGCGTGTGTGTCTGTTTGTCTGTCTGTGACATGTGAGAGGGTTCAAAGCCGCGGATCCGGAGAGGACTCTATTTCTCTATCCAGGAACAAAATGGGCAATCCCTTTCCACTCATCGCTCTGTCTCTTTGAGATTCAGCAGGGAGGGTAAGGCATGACCAATCGCACTCTGATATCCTCCCCCCTCCAACTTCTTCTCTTCTCCTCACCCCTCCCTTCTGCTCTCCCCTTCCCCCAAGGCTCAAAATGTAATTGCGTAGCTTTTTGCAGAACCTCGCCGGTGAAGTGTGGAGGCTATTTTTTGATTTTTTTTTTTTGTCTTCTTTTGTCTTTGTCTTTAGAGCACAGGGCCACATTATGACATATGGCGAGAGAGACGAAGTAAAGGGTAGCAGATGGAAACCGAGGGGTCTAAAAGTGGCTTGATGCCTCTCAGAATGTCAAGTTGAATTTCTCGGGCCACGCTGGGAGACGAAAGTGGCTTCGTCGTAGAAACGACAGCAATTAGAGGCATTCCTTACCCCTCAAAGGGGACCTACTGTACTTTGGAGCTACTTAAATGTGGAGCTCCTTTGTTGTCTGTCAGATGTACAGGGAGAAATGGCATCACGATTGACAGCATTGGGATTCTTTTGTTCTTGATTACTAAGATCAGAAGACTGAGAAGAAGAGAGCTCCGCCGTTGATTGCAACAGTCGGCGACAGACTTGTCACCATGAAGCACCAATCAGAGCACAACACCACATTATTGGTGACATATCACTTTGTCTCAGTTTGGACTGCTGGTAAACAGTAAACAATAGAGATTTTACTGGCTGACTGTCATCTGAATGAAAACAGCTGCATAACTTGTAGCCTGCTTTCGACGCAGTTTGTTTTGACAGGTAACAAAAATTGGCATTCACGCCACCAACACATTAAAATTCCGGCACGAATGTACACCGATCAGCCACAGCATTGAAACCACTGACAGGTGAAGTGTTCTGCAGGGAAACCTAAGGTCCTGACATTCATATGGATGCCATTCGACACACACAATCCAGCCAAACTCCAGACCAAGTACACCCCATCATGGCAACAGCACTCCCTGATGTCAGTGCCCCCCCTCCCCAGCAGGAAAATGTACTCTGACACACCACAAAAGCTACTCAGGAATGACCTGAGGAACATGACAAAGAGCTCAGGGTGTTGAACTGTCGCCCAAATTATCCAGATCCTGATTCGATCAAGCATCTGTTGGGACCTGCCAGACCGTGTTCAATCCATGGAGGCCTCATCTCACAACCTGCCAACGCCCTGGTGCCAGACACCCCCAGAGGTTCTGTGTCCATGCCTTGACAGGTCAGAGCCAAGTCCAATCCACAACCAGGCCTCCATGGATTAGACTTGGTCCAGTATGTCCCACGGACACTTGATCGAATTGGGATCTGGGGAATTTGGGTGCCAGTTCAACGCTCTGAGCTCTTTGTTACATTCCTCAGATCATTTGTAAGCAGTTTTTGTGGTGTGTTGGGGGGACTATGCCATCGGAGAGTGCTGTCGCCATAAGTGGGTGTACTTTGTCTTCAGCTGTGTTTGGGTTGGTCATGTGCGTCATGTAGCATCGACATGAATGGAAGGACCCAAGTTTTCACAGCAGAACACTGCATTGTAACAAGATGATCATTGTTATTCACTTCACATGTCTGTGCTTTTAATGTTGTGGCTGATCGGTGCACACATGGTGCAACTGCAACACACACATTCTTTTGTGTTTTGCATTGAATGATGATCGGATGCAGGAAATGTATCTCTTCCGACCGCCTTCCAAAGCAGATTTGAAGATGTTTGTCGATGTATGTGTGGTCTGCTTTGCTATAACTCAGTAAGCTGCACATTTTGTCCCGTTGTGCGAACTCAGAGGACAATCGCCAGAACAAACGCTTTGAATCAAGTTCATTTGTCTTGTGCAGACAGTGTGTGTTTGCTCTCGCTGTGGATCAAGAGCGGTACCTCTGTTTCTGTGTGTGTGTACATCTGAGAGAGACGGAGAGCCTTCTGTGCATGCAATGAGTACATCTCTAGCCTGTGTACGACTTACTGTACTATACCCCGCAACGGTTCTGTATGAATGCACGAGTAGAAACTATTGATGAAAGCGCCTGTGAAGCTGTACTGATCTGACTGCAGCTCCAGGCGATAATGAGGAGATTGGCTTTGCTCAGATTGGAACGACACAACAATCAAATGTTGATGTTGCTCTGCTAAGCCACTCCTCCCAAGACGACTGGATAGAAGCTGCCAAAGTTTGCATTTAAATTATTCACCGAGCAGCTCGAGCCCAGAGGAGATTTCCGAGGGAGGGAGGGGGGTGATGATTGATCAAGTCAATCCTCATAGCTGCAAAGAAGTCAGGAAGATCCGGCCTGCTCGGCTGCCGCCTGAACTCCTGAAGCTGATCTCATCTTTTTCGGTCCATTTTAATTATGAATGACATTTGCTGAGCGGTGGAGCTGCTTGACAACTGCCAGAAGAAGATGGAGGTTGTTCTGAGCGAGCAAAATCAATCATCCCATCAATCAGTCATTTATGTATCTGTGCAGTTTGTATTGCTTAGGGGAAACTAGGAGCTATTTCTGCTTTGTCCCCTTGGGATATTTATTCCCCCAAAAAACATTCATTTTGAATAAGAGTCAATTGGTGCATTGACTAGACTTTTAGTCTGCATGCAAACATAGTCCCCTCCTAATAATGCAAGCTGCAAACCTGCATACAAACACAGTTGGCACCACTCTGGGGCCGGCCTCCCTGCCAGAAGCTTGAGGACAGAGGGCCAGCCGGTGACGATTAGACAAAGTGACACGTTATATAAATATATATTTATAGAAGCTGGGCAAAAGTAGAGCTTATCAATAATGCATATATAATTCATTAGGGCAATCAGCTCACCCCACCACCCACAAGCCAAAGCCAAGTCGGATAACATCTCCATTGGCCGGTGTCGCTTTAATTGATGGGTGATGTGACCACTGAGATCGAGAGAGGAAGGAAGCAGGAAGCAGAGGGGAGGATGGATCGGGGAAGGGGGGAGATAAAGATAAGGGGATGTGTGTGGGTGAGTGCGTGCTGACTCAAGCTCCGTTTTAGTGTGGCATTAAGACTTTGCAGTTTATGGATTTTACGGCAGTACTGTACCTCAATCTGTAAATCCAGCATCACAACTGGTGCCAGTGCAGTAAAAAAAGTGTGAAAAGTAGTATTTAGAGGACACCTTTCCTGTATAAACACATTAAGACTAGTTAAAACTTTTCAACCGAACAGCTTTAACTCAACAAGGGCATGGATTTGTTTTTCATGGATATTAATGTTATTCCCACTGTAGCACAGATTAGACATGCAATAAACAAAACAGCAAATAAAGCTAAAAAAGTACTGCAGCCATTTAGTATCGGAGGACTTACAAGAGATTTATTTTTTTAAAGGTCAAATCATAGTAGTAGAGCCAGAAAAAGCCTCACTTTTTATTCATGAGTATGTGTCGAGCTCCAAAATAGTGAATCCCATATTTCCCATGATGCAATCTTAATCTCTCAATCATATTGTAAGGCCCTGGTACATATGCATGCCTTTCAAACTCACCGCTTTTTGTTAACAATGAAAAGTGTAAACAGATAAAATGTATTGTCAGCTAAAGGTCCTGCTAGTAAGAGAAGTTGATGTTTGAGTCTCATTCCCAACTCGTCAAATACTCTTTTTACGCTCTGGGATGGCCTTTGACCGGACCTACAATGCGTTGTATTTGATGACTTATTTGATGAGTTGGGAATGAGACTCAAGAATCAGCTTTTCTAACAAATAGGATCTCTGAAGAATGATCTTCCATGCTCAAATTTATGGCTGCAACCAGCAATTACTTTCAATACTGGCGGATCATTTAATTCAGATTTTGTAACTCAACCCATTAATCTTACAGCAATTTACAATTTGCCGCTTACAATTCCCCAGAGCCTCAAGTATCTCTTCATATTGCTTGTTTATTCTGACCAAACATATTCAAGTTATGATGATGTAAAATAGAGAAAAGGTAAAAAAAAAATCTTCACATTTACACCTAACTGTAGTTATTAAAATTGGAAAAGTTGCTATAAGCGTCATCATTCTAGCAAACTCCCTGTCCATTTTGCAGTTCTCCTCCCTCCTATCTACCTCACCACATGAACGCAGAGCAGCTATCACCAGTTCTCTGTCCTGATTGGATAAAGTGGGCAGGGATACCTGAAGATTTGTTTTCTCCTTTACTGCATGAGCAGGTGGAGAGGAGACATGGGTTACTGACCAAACACGACATAACACTGATTACTGTTGGGATATAGAGCTATTTAACACTCACTAACAGCAGCTTTAACTTACAGAGTTTGTTAAAGATATAGTTGGACATTATGGGAAATATGCTAATTCCCTGTCTTGCTGAAGGTTAGATGAGAATATAATACCTCATACTCTCATGTCTGCACACTAAATATGAAGGTGAAGGCAGCAATTAATTAAATTAGCTTAGCATAGCTGGGGAAACAGCTATCTTCAACCTTACTAATTAGCACGTTATATCACATTTGTTGGTAACACTTGATGATTAATGAAAAGTTAATAGTTATTTCACTGTTAACAAACTAAATGCTTTATGCACCATTTGTTAAGCCATTGTAAAAAGGTTGCAGTAAAAAGTTGCAGCTTTACAATAATCATTTGCTTAATAAATGGTTTATAGAGCATTTTTATTATTAATTAACATTGAATTAAAAGTTTGACTCAGTATGAATGTTCCATTTATTTTATGAGTGGATATTCCTTGCATGGACACCTTAAAAGGGTAAGTCCACCACATTTTACACATTAAAGTGTGTTGACAGGTCTCTGGGAGTACTACGTGAAAAAGAAGTAAAAAGGCTTTTGTGGCTCCAGAGGAAGCTGCATGTATTCTGATAAATGTCACACAGTGGTTAAGTTGCATTGTGGGTAATGTAGGCACCAGGTTTGAAAAGGAAAGGATATCTCTGGTCCTGCTGTGACCATTTTTGTCATTTGTTTTTAAAAGGTGCATTATTTTAGAATTTAAGTTTAAAATATGAAAAAAAATTATATTACCTATATTACCCACAATGCAACTTCACCACTGAGTGACATCACTGTAGGCAATATATCAGATTAGCTGCAGCTTCCTCTGGAGACAAAAGGTATTATACAACTTTTTTTTTTTTTCGCGGGGAATGTTAAGCTCCATTTTTATATTAAACCTGGCCTGTCTTTGTTTGCTTTTATTTTTCCTGCACAATGGCAATCCACCAGCCTGTCCGCCACGAGCATGACATTGAAATAGCCACTGTGCGAAGTCGATGCTGCCACCGGTGTCCATCAAAAGAAAGACACACTAAATCTGTGTGTGTTTGCTCGCTTTTTTATTGAAGTCGTTTTCATATCTTAGCAAAACCCACACTTGAGGAAAACCACCTTTGCAGTAAAGCCCTGCTTTATTTTTATGTTGCAGGACAGAGTATATTGCTTGAAGATTGCAGCAGATCCCCCAAGGGCCTAATTAGGACTATCAAAGCAAAACTAATGGGCAAGGTATCAAACTGCAAACGCTCAATCAAGGCCATATGCTTAGCGTGAAGGTCAAAATGTCCTGTCACGTACCATCTCATCACTCCTGTAGCCACGGCATGTACAGTATGCTACAGAACACACCAACATGCTACGCTGAGGTGTGTGCGCGTGGAGTTTTTCTGTCTATCTGTACTGATTGCGTGATTCACATTCACACACACAGCGCCACAGCATCCCAATCTTCCCCGCATGCGGCTGTCCCCCCCTCACCCTCCACCCTGCATCTAGAGCAGGACAATTAGTAATCCATCACCGCTGTTTACAGTCTGGGTGGTGGCGCGAGGGAGAAGGAGAGAAAAGAAGGCGAGGGACGGGCGGAGAGAGGTGGGGAACGTGTTAAAGGGGTGAGGAAAAAGAGGGAGGTCAGAAAGCAGTGTGAGGGGGGGGAGATGGAAAAATAGAAGTAAACAAGGGTAAGAGGACAGCGGGGACAAACAAGTGTTTTTGTACTGGCTGGCAACTTCTTTCCTGTGTGTGTGTGTGTCACTGTGAGTGTGTGTTTGCTTGTTTTGAATCATTGCAGTACACGGGCACGGTACACAGAGGAAGATTACGAGTCACCGCCGCTTTAGCATGCCAAATCGGGAATCTGTGCAGGCGTACATGCACCGGCCTGCATGCATATTAATGCACGTGGGTGTTCGTGTAGGCGTGTGTGTGTGTTTGTTTGTGTCTTTTGAGAAAAAAAAAGAGGAAGTGCGAGCAGTGGCGGGGAGAAGGAAGGCACAATGAGACGGAGGGCTGAAAAGGGACGGCGCTCCACTAGATGGCACTGTTGCGTGGTGAATTTAATCCCCCCCGTCCTCTCTGCATCCACTCCTCCTCCTCTCCTCCCTTTTTCTAGGTCTCTGTTTCTATCTCATGTTGTCTCTTCTACCTCTTCTTTTTTCACCTCCCTCCTCTGCTCCCTCTCTTCCTCCCTCTCTCCATGTGCCGCATGTATGATGGAGCCGGTTATACAGCTGGGAATTGAACACACAGGACTGCACGGTTCCCTGAATCGAAGCAAGGTGCTTGAGAAAACCCAGAAAAGCTTACCCAAGGACAGTGTCTGTTTGTTTAATTGACTGCCACCCTCTCTCTCACACACACACACACCTATTCATGCTCACAAATTTGCACGCTCACATGAACATGTGTGAATAATCCGGCACACATTTGTAACAAAGATACTCTTCTTGGCGCAAAACGGGGAAAGACAGAGGACTGCGAGTGCATAAATAATACTTACTAATCAGAGAGGAGGTGCAATTTCTGCCTGGTTGAGATGAGTGAAAATGGATGCAGCAGTGTGGGCGAGCTGTCACAGTATAGTGGAAGTCAAGTGTGGGTGAGTGGTGAGTGTAGAGGGTGGGAAGAAAGGGCGGGCGGATCACCGATGTCAGGATTAGCCGTTTTCTTGAATTAACTTCATGAACGCCCGCGATAATCAGGCCGCCGCACACCTTTTGATGTGCTTCTCAAGCCAGGTCTCTATGTAGCAGCAGAGGCGGCGAGCATTAATTAACGTGGAAAAGTTTATTGGTCAGTTTATGGCAAACTCAAATGAAAGATTGCAAAGAGACTTGTGTTGGAGTGCTCACACAGTCGCTACAAACTCAACAACAATAATTATATGACTAATTCTGACAATTGAATCCATTTCAAACTGGGCTCTGATCACATGCTAGCTGCGTGGTTTCTCCGCTGGTCACTGGTTAGCCGCATGGTAGCACCCAATTAAAAGGCTTCTATTGCGATAGCCAGTTGAATCAGTCAGTCGGTCAATTATAATTTGGATGATATGTTGTGAATTCATGAATATCACACTAATTTGACTTTGTGTTTTGTGTTAGGCCAACGTTCTGCCAAAATCAAAGCTGCACTCATGCTAAAATTGCATAATGACCATGTATCTGGTGTCTCTTCTGGAAAAGTTGTCACAGAATTCATCAACATGAACATAAATACTGTAATTTACTCAAATGATGAAGTTAGAACGGCCAATACTGATTGCCATTTGGATAATCATCTCCAGGCACCATTTTTTTTCTCTTCCACCCTGCTAGCGGTTGATGTGGAAAACTCTTGAAGAAAAGAAAGAGGCAGGAGAGCTGCCTTGAAAAAAGGATCGAAGTTGTGCAAGTGTGGTGACCTCGAGAGGAGGGAGGGGACTGCTGACTGCAACACGGACAGGAAGTTAGCTAAAACGACGATAATGCTTTCAGCAGCTTTAATTAGCCCTTGTTCAAACGTATCTGCATTCATATGCAGCTATCTGCTTATAGATATTAGCATTAGCATATTAGCATTAACATTTTGATCAGGATTAGCTGTACTTTGTGTTAAGATGATGAACACTGGAGACATCACATCTGCTGATCATCAGCTTTGGCATTGTTATTGTGAGCACGTTAGCAAACCGTCATTAGCATTTAGCTCAAAGCACCTATACGATGAAATACGATTGAGCTTATCTCAACTACTTTATACAGATCAATCTTTAATTAAAACATTTATATATGCACTTATTTGTTGATTATATTATATATTCAGTAAACTGAATCTTAAAATTAGCTACTAACTTAATCTTTAAGATAAATGTAGTACAGTAAAAGGTAGAATATTAGCAGTAGTAGTATAGCTTGAAATGTAAATATTCAAAAGTAGATGTACCTCATGAATGTACTTGAGTAAATATACTTAGTTACTTTCCACCACTGACCTTGTTGACCAAAAAACTTAGTATTCAGCTGGAAATCAGTCGATCCTCATAAGCAGACAATATGAATAAAGCTTTACTTGAAATGCGTTTGCAGAAACAATATGAGCTTGTTGTTAAATAGATGTTATCCAAAGTAAACGTGGTCCTAAGTGGACTGAAACATTTCTGAAATTCTAATTATGTCTCAAACCCAAGGTCATCATTGGATTCTGAGTCATGACCAGACCTCGGGTAGGAAGGCTCCCATATTTAATGTCTCACAAGAGCATTTTAAACCTTATTGAATCTGGCAATACATACTGCATGCATTACCAGCTACCTGTGCTGGGAATTAGCTTCATAAATATTTATACTGCCCTTAAAACATGGTCAGTAGCAGCATTATTAGTAGCATCATTGTTTCAAATCTTAGAATATCATACATTAGCATGTCGATTCTCTTGCGTCTTATGGACGTTTCTTTTCCTTCCCTTCCTGAGAAAGAGGCTTTTCCGGGTCTCCAGCCGCCCATTCCCAGGAAACCCCTCCAGATCATATCCATTTACACCCACATTCATTTCTAGCCTTGGATCCTCTGTGGGACTCTATCATTTTGATAGAGGATAAGGGCTGCACGGAAACCCTCTGCGACAAAGCAGAGTAGTCCTTTGGCAAACTGTATGTCTAGACATCTAATTCAAATATGACCGTGTGAGTGATGGCTTTGCCCGTGGATGAGATTGAGTGCAGGGGAGTTTTCTTCTTCTCCTTCTTCTTGCACTCCAGAGAACCAAAATTGAGGAATAAGCTCTGTGACAGATTCAGATAGCAGCAAGAGATACTGTCAGCACCTCACCTCGGGCAGAAATCCATTGCTCAATATGTTTTTTTCTTTTCTGTTGATTTGAGTTTTTTTTCCTGAGACTATAATTATCATTGAATTGGCAGCCATCCTCCTGCCTTTTCAGCTTCTCTGTTTTGCTAACTCTGTTTCCCTCACACTTGCTCTCTGCTCCCCCCTCCACCATCCAATCCTTCTCTATAGTGCCAAGTAAATTATCAGATTGTTTACAAGCTGTAACAGAAACCTATTTTCAATCCAGCCGCAGCTTTGAACCACGCCGCCATTATGGAGGGATCTGATAAGGAGGTTCAGCCGAAGCGTGAATGCTTGAAGAGGACGACCAACAAGCCGTTTTCACTTCCTATCTGTGCAGCCGCGAATGAGACTTAAGTTCAAGTCAGTCTAATCTCCAAAACCCGCCGCAAAATTGCTTATTTTACTTGACGGGAGTGATGTTGGCCCGAGGGGTAAAACCTGTGCTGAAAAACTTTGCAGCATTAAAAAATCAGTGCTTGCTGTGAGGTTTTGTGTACTTACAAGGTACTGGGACAACAAGGAAACTATGAATGCACAAATTGCAATTTCAGCTCCTGTCTCTTCATATGTATAATTTATCACAAGCTATTGTGTGCAGAGATGATGCACCTGACAATTTTTTACAGTCCAATAGGGTCAAAAAGTCTGAGACCACTAATATACTATACCTATACCTTTTGCTTCGATGACTGCATGCACTCGAGCTGGCAAGGACTCCACAAGCTTGTGCAAAACCTTATGTCGATGATGAACATTTATTGGAGGGACGTGAAGACTGAGAAAATCAGACATTCTGAGACATCAAAACACGTTCTCTGAAACACTGTTCATTCATGCTAGGATAACATGAGTCGAACTCGTGGAGTCCATGCCAGCTCGAGTACATCATTAAGGCAAAAGGGGGAAATAACAATGAAATATCTGTTGCAATGAAAACAATGTATTAAATTCAAAACAAATGCAAAATAGAAGTACTTTCACTAGTGATCTCAGACTTTCTGACACTACTGTATCTTCACACAAAACAACAGGTGGACTGCCCAGCGAGAGTTATAGTTTTATAGTTATAGAGAGTTATAGGTGAAAGAAATGACTGGAAATTGAAGGTTGGAGGCAACATTACTGCTAACTGCTTCTTACTATAATCTTTCCTGTAGCTATCTTTGGCTGTAGGGACAAATAGGGGCCTGCCTGGACAATGACCTTGGATCACAGGGTGAGTCACCGTGGGCAACAGGGCTCAGCAGCCTCCCTGTGAACACAGCTGGACACCAAACTGGGACTGAACACAGCCTCTGAGACCTAAAGGTGCCAGTTTGAAGACAGGGTACATGCAGTACAGAGGTGATTTACAGAGAGGCGTGCAGCGGCAGAGTAGCAAGAGGGAGTCGGGCATCGGCAGTGGGCGAAAATGACACGTAGAACCAGGATATTTTCACATTTTACTCTGTGTATGAAGGATTTATTTAGACCAAACCAGAGGTGGGGGTTCATTTAATGTATGTCCAGTTTGAATGGTGTGTGTTTTAATATGAGTTAACAAGGCATTTGAGCTTGTCTTAGGTCAGCAAAAGAAACTTGAATTGAAAAGGTATAAAATATTTAATTTCTTTACATTTTGGCAGGAGGAGGCAGGATGGGCCAAGGCTAGCTGGTTAGCATGCTAACTTCATTAAACATCTCTGCAACACACTGCATTGGCATCTTTGACATAATATTTCTTGAGACTAAGACCATATCTTAGAAATTGCCCCTTTAGTTTCCTAGAAAAGCCCCCAAATCCTGAAAGGAGAAATTCACTTATGTTTAATGTATGGCTATGATAAAAAACAATTTGCATCCCTCACGCTTCAGAAAATATGAAGAAGAAAAACAGTGACTGGTGGAAAAGAGAATGGAAAAACTGAGACTGTGGAGAGCTATTCCTCTACACTGCAAGCTAGATGAACTTAGAATATACTTCACTAGCTTTTATTATCCAACTTGATCTGATCCATCCTGGCCACTAAAACTAGTCCAGCATTTATAATGTCCATCCTGCCCTTTAATATTTATTAGTTTTTCTCTGAACTTAGTCATCATGTATTTTATCTTTGCATATTAAAGCTGCAGTATATAGCCTGTATAGCAATGTGGTGATAAATAAATGCAGATTTAAGGAGCATATAGAAAGAAGATTCAATGGTAGCTCCTTCGGTGGATACTGAATCTTCCTGCTAAGTTTGTGTGTGTATATCCCCTTTAGTAGCATTGCACTGTCTACACACCAGCTAGCAAACATTACCACTTTTCACCCAGTCCCTAAAAGCACCTCTGAGTGTTGTTTTGTTTTAATTTTTTTTTTTTTTTTTTCATCCAGGCGCTTGCTCCCATGGCCCCCGCAGTGCTTTACTGCCAGTAAAAGATGCCTACTGGACACATTGCTTAAGAACAGAACAAAGAGCAAAGATGAGTTTACAACAGCCAAGGTCCATTAATGTAACATTTTGACATCAGCACTGTTAATTATTCAATTTGCTTAAATTTTGTCCTTGTGCTGATACTAAAGGAGACAAAAAGGCGCAGAAATAAGTGGTGGATCCATCAAAAAGCTCATGCAGGCAACTTTAAAACCTTGGACTGCAAAGTTGTCAAACTAAGGTAAAAAGGTATTTTTTATTCAAAGTTAAAATATGTTTGTTTTTTTATTTTGACAGAATAAATGTGTTAAAGTATCAATACTTTAAAACACACTTATACATGATATTTGCATTAATAGGATAAATCTATACATTACAAGTTAGATAACATCCTGGGCACACGAACACCTCCCTTAGTGCTGCGAACAGCTTGGGACCTTTCCAGCTGTGTTTGTGATGACCAAAACTGGATTGGTTTGAGCACCTAGCCCTGGGGGTCTCTGGTGTTGAACACAAGGATGTCCATTATCCAGTTGCACAGTGTTGTACTCAAGCCCACAGTGTTAAGTTTTCCAATAAGCTTCATGTATTGAACGCTGAGCTGAAGTCAACAAACAGCATTCTGATGTAGCTGTTCTTATTCTCCAGGTGAGTGAAGACTGAGTGAAGGGCAGTGGATATGGCATCCTCTGTGGATCTGTTGGTTGCGAACACATACTGGTGAGGGTCCAAGCTGCCAGGGGTATTCGGGAGACCACGGGACATTTCCAGCTCTGTTTGTGGTGACCAAAACAGGTATTTTAAGCCAAACCATGATGTTTACCTAACCATAACTAGGTGGGTTTTTTTGGCTAAACCTACCAAAGCATAAGCACATCGTTGTGATGAGAGAAATTTAACTTTAACACAGACATAAAGATGTAACATAAAGAAACATACAGTTTAAACTTAGCTAACATTTATTCTGGCAATCGGGTTGCCCAAAATCACGTTATATTTCTCTTTGTTAGCTCTTTAACAGCTTTTAGTTATAAAATATATCCATATCTGTATTGATATTGTTGATTGTGGCTCTTGTATTTCTTGGTACCAGATCAAACCCAATACTGTGCATTGCTCTCCCCTAGCAACAGCTTTTCTTTTAATCCCAGTCACATACTATGAGGTCTGATATCTGCATTAACAATTTGACAGCTATCTTTTGACCTGTCTGGGACCAAAAGACTGTGAAATCTGCCTCCCCCCAGAGGTTACAAGCATGTCCATCTCACTTGACATACTTCACTTCAACACAGCTGACACAAATAAAGAGTTGGATCTGACAAAAAGCCCATATTGCATAGGGCAGAATGAGAAAACAACAACATTAAAGTTCACTGTGGCATCAGAGACATATTAAACCGTGCGGTCAAAGCGGGTCAGGCGCAACATTATGGGTGCAGTATCTAAGATTCTCAGTCCTGTCTGGCAGCAGCAAGTCAAAGGTAACACATCCAGTGTTTTGGGCTGTTATTAAAGCACCCCAGTCAGTGCTGCTATGGTAAACAGGATGCAGTTTGACATCTCAGATGCAGCTGGCGAGCTGAGACTTCTTGCACTTCCCTGACATGCTGAGCAGATGAAAAAATAAATATATAAAAAATGATACACCATTGGCTCATGGCCGCCTTTCCACTGACACATGCTTATTACTCATTCATTATTCCATGTCCCTAGCATGGCTCACAGATATATTGGAAATGGCTGCCGCCAGACCCTTTTTGCAAAGCTGTCTCCATGAATGTACCTTCCCTCGTTCATTCATTTGTCCCACTTTCCTTCTCCTCTCTGTCTCCTCCCCAAAAGGCTAAATACTCCTCTCTCCACAGAGTTGTAAGTAGCCTGCCTGGTCACCCAGGGTCAGTCCGGTTTGTTGATTTAATCCTTGTCTGATGTTGTCTCAGCTCGTAGCCAGGCTCAAATGACTGCAGCGCCGGCCGACCGGGCCTCTCCGTTCAGCTGTCTGATAACACCTCTCCTCAGAGTCCGCCACTCCGATCTGATCTGAAAGCTGATGAGAAGCAGCCACAGCGAGGTAGTAGTGTTTACCGGAGAAGGTTTAAGATCTGGCATCCAGCTGAGTGTAGTGGGAAGGAGCCGAGCGGAGCAAGGTTCACAGCAGAGAGGAGTTCAGGTGAATTTTTTAAGGCTAGTCTCCGAAGTATATCATCCACCTGTCTAAAATATTGGTGAAAACAGCTTCTAGCAAACACAAGAATAGAAAAAAGTGAATGGAATTCAGCAGAGCACATGTATGACATTTGCTCGTGACTATTAAAGCAGTGATAATGTATATTCAGCACCCTTACGAAAATGTCACATGTGAAATTTGACTTTTCACATGTTAAAATCACAATGTCACATAGAAATTGAATATATTTTACAGGTGAATCCAACATTTCAGCACGTCAAAAGATAAATATTGCACATGAAATCACTTCAAATGTGCTTCCAAACATGTGAATTCCACATTTTCATACATTTTCAAATGCAACTGGATACTTTCACAGGTGAACCAAAATTTTACTCGTGAGCAGAAACGAATGTCACATGTGAACTGAGCTGAACAAGTGATCGGCCTTTTTCATAGATGAATGAAAATTTCAACATTTGAAAATTTACATTTCCAGAGTGGTAAGGTTTCCAATCAGCCTCACGGATGAGATTGTGTTGAATGCTGAGCTGAAGTCAACAAACAGCATTCAGACGGAGCTGTTCTTATTCTCCAGGTGTGTGAAGACTGAGTGCAGGGCAGTGGATATGGCATCCTCTGTGGATCTGTTGGTTCTGAAAGCACACTGGTGAGGGTCCAAGCTGCCAGGGATGTTTTCTTTGATGCGCTGGAGAAACAGTTTTTCGAGGCACCTCATCAGGGGTGAGAGCCACATACTTTTTAGGTGCAAGGATGAGGATGAGGCAGGAAAGAACAGTCTCCGTTGAGAGTGCGATGGATGAGGACTGTGGGAACGAAACATGGCACGTAAAATCATGTAAAATTTGCTTCCTCACAGGTGAATCCTGCATTTCCACATGCCTTTTGGTATTTTCACATGTGAACTAAGATGTTAGCATGTGAAAGTAAAAATCATCACATGTGAACTGGACAGTTTCAGAAGTGATTTTCGCATTTAAATCACACACGCTTCTTTTTCACATGCGGATTCAAATTACCACACCCGGAAACAATTTACAAACCCTTTGCGTTCAGTGTCTAATTTGATAAGTAATGTTATGGGTCTCATGCATGCCTCTCCGGCACGCAACAGCATCAGCACAGCCTCTTGCATTACAACGTTATCTCCCATTATAAATGCATGTTAGCGTCAAGTGTGACTTCAAGAAAGGAATCATATAATACAGCTGCATTATTCATGTTTCACTTGACTTTGGATCTATTTTAAAAGTCATGAAAGGGCCAAAGCATGTAATGCTGCTTCTAGAGGCTACCCATAGCAGATCTATCGGCCACAGCGGCTACATTTTTTTTTGCTTTGACAGAATTATGAAACTGAATATCTGACTACGCTCACATATACAATTGGGAGCTGCCCAGTACAAGTGCTAGCCCACTGCCGCTGGCCATCTTGCAGCTCCACTGGAGAAGAGGATTAAATGCCTTCTTCAATGGCATCTCAGTGGCAGTTGTTAAGAGAGGACAGTGCATTAATCATTCATTCCCTCCACCCAGATGTCGCCAGCCTGTCTGAGGATCTGAACTGGCAACCGTTTGGTCACAGATGCACTGGAGTCTATTAAAATGGATACTATTTCTTGGACTTTTATCCGGATTGTCACTGTTTGGTGTAACTGCATGAGTAAAAGCTCAAGTTCAACACTGTCCTGCATAAGCCTGCCCACACTTGTATAGATATGTGTGTGTGAAGGGAGAGCTGGTGAGTAAGTGAGTGCGTGCATCCCTTCATTTTGGTAATGGAAATGCTGGGAAGCCTTTAGTAGTTGCCACTGGTAATGGAATGAGAACATATGTATAATTTAAGGCTCTGCTACAGGCTCCCAATGGAGCCAAGGCACACACACACAAGCGAACACACACACCCACAAGAAGCTTAATCACTGGCAGTGTTTCTTCATCTGAGTGAATGAAAGTGGCACTAATACAGCACTGTAGTTTCAGCTCTCTTAAAGTCCCACCAAATATCCCTCTCTGCTTATTATTCTGCCAGTTGGCCTAGATGAGTCAAGACTACATGGTGATAATGTTGAGGGGGCAAAGAGAAGGAGAAAGGACGAGTTCAGCTCACTTCAAGGAAGAGCGGGGAGAGTTCCGGTAGAAAAGGAAAGGTCGAGGATTTACGGACGCCCGTCCTATTGATCAGCGAGCCTTTATGAATGTTTCCGTAACGGGAAAAGAACTGGCAGCGCTCTTACTTTAGCAATTATTAGCACGGCCAGTTTGAGTATGCGTGTGTGTGTGGTGAGTGTGTGTGTGTGTGTGTCAAACAGCAAGGTTTCATCAAGACCTTTATCCCCCAAATGTCAGTGATGCCTCCTGGCTTCAAGCTGTAATGCTGTGAGTGTGAGTGTGTGTGACCCACCCCCCCTCTCTGGTGCTGCTTGGAATGATTTTCTTTTTTTTCTTATCTAATGTAAAATATCTTTCCCTTTTAAATATACATCATTATAAAATGTATACCAGCATCTGGTCATAGGGCTGAATGCTTAATCATACTAAAATGTGCATATTTGAATTTTCACACATGATAAACGTGTCTTAAAAAAGGTGCAATGTGTAAGAGTTGGCCGCCTCTTGAATTCATACTCCAAATAAATGGGGGGCAGCCGATCACCAGAGTAACCGCTAACGGCTGCTAACTGTATCTGCTGTTAGCTAGTTAGCTCAGTTAGCCAAGCAGTGGGTGCTCATAATGGTTTCATGAGAAAGGAGAGGCCAGGGCTAGCTGGTTAGCATGCTAACTTCAGTAGATATCTCTGCAAAACAAGACAAATGTTTGACATAACATAAAAAATTGTATTTCTTCAAGTTCTTCAGATAATTCTAGTTTATTTTTAAATTTTTCAACTAAAATTCTTATATATTGCACCTTTAAAGGTGCACTATGTAGTTTTGGGGAATACATTTTGATTACTGACTATGTCTAAACAAACTAAATAAACAAACTCTTTGTTTTCATGACTGAATAAACAAACCGACCTTAAAGGACAACAAAATTTCATACTGTTTTACTTTGTTTATATGTGGCGGACCCTGCCACCTTTCTAGCTTCAAACAGTGTTCTGGGGACCTTATTTTCCTCTGAGAACAGCTTGTTTATGAAATATTTCTGAGTTTGTATTATTACCTTATTTAAATTGTAAATCCTTCTTCCCCAAAAACTACACAGTGCCCCTTTACGCTACATTAAAGGTCATATTTGTAAGAAAAGTTGACAAACTGATGAGTTGGGTGGGAGTGAGACTCAAAAATATTTTTTTCTTACAAATAAGACTGTTAATCAATACTGTAATATAGTGAGTTACATGTTATTGCTTTCACTTAGATATTTGGGATTTCAGTGAAGCTGTGCAGCCTGTAGTTCATTCCAGCTACCCATGACACTGATTTGTGTGAGATCACATACCTGTGATTGGCAGAGAGCTAAGAGAATGTTTGTTGTCTTTCCTGCAAGCTCTGGGAGCGGGAATCGAAGCAAGAGGGTAGTTCAGAGAACTAACAGGTTTTTGTTCTTTTGGTGCTTGGCTGTGGCTCACAGTGGCCTAGTGTACTCATCGCTGATAAATTGCCAGAGAAACCTGTTAAAGTCTCATTGGCTTCCTACTGTGGGACACTACAATATTTTTAGATTAAAGTCCCCATCCAGTCTAGTTCCTACAGTTGAATCTTTTAGCTTCACTGTGTAGAATGATGCATTTGCAGAGTTTGAAACTAGCAGGATGTTTTTACATTCATTACTGAAATCTGATTTTAAGAGACGAGCCTATGAGCGTGATTTGTGACATCGCAAATAGTTTAGAGGTCAATCGTTATCCAATATTCAGCATACACAATGTGATGTGGAAACTTAAAGCTTCCAGTTCAAGTACAGTACACTGAGAATGAACTTTACAGTGAGGTAGAAGACATCTTGTATCCAGCAGTTTAACTTGTGAAATTAAGAAAATATTTGTATATTCATATATTATCAAAAATATAAAATGAAAGAGACAGAGCATGTACCATTTTAAGGATTTTAATGTGGTGATTATACTTTTTATCCGCAAAAACCTTGTCAGACACACATTAGATAATATGTATGCATGCCTTAAAGGTGCAAGAATTTTGTGCAAGGTATGTAAGAATTTTGGTTAAAAAAATATTCAACAAAATTGGAAGACAACACTTTGAAGTCGTTACATTGTTTATAGTAGATAGCTACCGAAGTTAGCATGCTAGCCAGCTAGCTCCGGCACGTCCCGGACCAAAGCTCCTGTGCTAGTGGTGTAAACACTAACCCTAGTCACCGAGTCCCAGTCCGGACCATTAGCTGCATGGCTAACTGAGCTAACTACCTAACAGCAGCTACACTTAGTGGTTACTCTTATAATATTTGGTTTGAGTATGTATTCAACAGAAGGCTTTTGTTTGTATGTTTGTAAGTGCGCTCTCTTTTTTATGTAAAAATAAAACAAAATAAAAAACAGTGGTGGGTCTTTGCATGAACGATCAGCCGGTTGCATCACGTAATGTTTACAAGGAGCTAGTTTCACGAATCACGGCAACACAACCCCAGGGTTGCCTGCGACCTTGCCTGCTGCTGCTCTCCTCAGGCGCTGACCTGGTCCACTCAGTCAGTTCACAATCCCCTTGGACCGACCGCATATTTGCGTCAGCACTCCAACAACGGTTCACTTATTGACATTCAAAAGCACACAGAAATTAAAACAAAATTTAAGGGGGTTACTCCAACAGTCTATGTCTTGTCACGAAACTCTCAAACAGCCCCTCATTTTGAATTCACACTAGCATTGTGACTCCCATGCAGCTCAGCCAATTTGGAGATTTGACATTGTAGTCAAAGGTAAATGACGGGCAGCTGGCGGAGAGTGAAAAGTAGTCGGGACCTCTGAGTTGAGCTTTTTATCTTGTCACATCGTTCTTTCAAGCTCATCAATTCATGTGAATGGGGACTGATGGTATCCAAAGCTGTGAAACAGCTGCTCAATGTCATATCATGAATACATTTGAAATGATTGAGCTTTGTTACCACCATGTAAATTATCACTTAATGTAAATACTGTAAAGGATGTGAGCTCCCCTGGCCCTTTTTTTTACTACAAAAACTATATTTCAGTGGTAATTGCCTTTAAAGGTGCAATATGTAATTTATTGTCTTCAAAACATTTAAAACTTAGCTAAAATTATCAACAGAATGTGAGGAGATAAAGACGATAAAAGACGTCTATGTGTTATGTTGCAGGGATATATTCTGGAGTTAGCATGCTAACCAGCTAGCTAGCCACTTTGTAGGATGATGGTCTGATAGTGAACAACACCAACACTCAGTCAGTTTATACGCACACTAGCTGCATGGCTAGCCGAGCTGACTACAGTTAGCAGACTCTGGTGACATGCTGCCCCCTGCTGGAGTATGAATTTGACAGGTGGCCAATTCTTACATAGTGCACCAATAAAAAAAAACTAGCCAAGGCTGCTTAAAAGTTTAAAATTCATAGGAGAATACCAGCCAAGGTGGTTACTATGTAGAAATTAAATCACGATTTAAATTGCCATCCTGGAATCATTTATCAGTCTCTGGGTGTAAAAATGCCATGAATGCATATAAAATGAATCCTCTCATGCAAACACAAAGGAATATTTCAAACCTCAACAAAGCATTCGGGTTACAAACAGAGAGAGAAGAAAGAAAAAAAAACATCAAAGAAGATATATGCCGGTGCCAAATACATTGTCAGCATCATTTATACACAAAAAGCTCTCCATATTGTTGCTCTTTTTGCCCTTTGATTGGTATTTCCCAAACGACATTTCAAAACACATTTGACTGTCATATCATTAACAACCACTCAGTTTCCTTCTGTTTGTGTGCACAATTTGCATTTCATTCGTACCATCGAGCTATAATTTACGTGGGCCACGTCCCGTGAGTGTGCGAGAGAGAGCGTGTGACTGTGTGTGTGGTTGTTGCAATGTGACGCAGGCCGCCAAGCGATGAGTCAGGACATCATAATGACTGCACGGCATTGCCGAGAATGGTCCCCTGCTTTGCATCCCCCCCCCCCAAACAGCTCCATTGTGCCTTGCTAGCCGAGCTGGAAAGTCCCCTGCTTGACAGGCAATTCAGATTCCCAACAGCGGACCACAAAAGGGCCACGTCGCACGGTGGCTACCCTCTCTCCTTTTTCCCTTCTTCCGTCCCTCTTTTTTCCCTTTTTTTTGTTTGTTTTACAATAGAGTGTGAGAATGCAATCATCACGGCCGTTTTCAGACGGAGGAAGACAATTTGGAAGGGGGAGAGACGAGGCGCTGTCCCTGGCATGTTTATAGAGAGCTCTGCCAGACGACGGCGGCGGCGGCGGCGGGGGGAGACGAGGGGAAGGAAGGAGGGAGGGAGAGGACAGGGAGCGGAGCGAAGGGATAAAGAGACACGGCGAGGGCGACAAAGATGGAGAGCAAGTGGAGGAGAAAAGATTGCACGGGCGAGGGATTGATGGATGAAGTGGGGGATGACTGGAGGGGAGAGAGCATCTCTTCCATCGTGCCGTGGCAACCCCGATGCTGTCATTTCCTTCTGGCTCGTGCTACTGGTGCTAACAGACCCCTCCGCCCCCCCCCGCCACCCCTTTGAGCCCGACACACACTCCACCCGCCCTCGTACATTCATACAAACAGACACACACTCCCCTTCTCATTCTATTAATCTCCCCTCTCTCTCCTCCGCGTTAGCATGGAGTCCCCCTCGAGACTGATTATGGTGGTCTGTGCGTACGTAGGTGTCCGCACAATAATGTGTGTGTGTGTGTGTGTGTATTTTTTTTTCTATCTCCACTCTTCTATATCCCCCATTTGTTTTCCCCCCGCTCATGGCAGACACTTGCTGTAATAAAGTAAATGAGTTTGGGAAATGGCAAGACTCAAGGTGATATTTCAGCAAGCAACTCCCCAGCAACAACACTGTGGGGGAGGCAGGCAGCTGAGCATCTGAATGAGATGTCTGAGCGTGTGTGTGTGTGTGTGTGTATTTATTATGTGCATTGAACCGGAGTGTAGTATTTGCAGAAGCTTGTTTTATGTAAGTCGCACACACACACACACACACACACACACACACTGCTAAATGTTAGGGTCCCCTCACTGCAAACAACTGACAGGGTGGCTATATTTTTGCATTTGTTAAATGAATAATTTAACAATATCAAGTAAACAACTCTTCAATAAATGATGTTTTAAATAATGTTGGATACAAAATGTTTTCCAATGTTTGAAAGCAAAATAACCCCAACGATGTCAGGAGTTGCGCTTAGAAACGTTGACAGGAAGCCTACATTGCTCTTGGGGAGCGTTGGTGTTTACACCATTATCACAGCAGCTTTGGACGTCCAGGAGGGGTTTTTTTTAGGCTCGTGTCCAGAATGGAGCCGGGCGAGTGGGCAACGGAACAGGACTCTGCACTGTTTACGTATATCATGATAGAGGTGAAGGGACAGAAGAGGATGTTAATGAAGGAAGAGGCAAAAGGAAGGTATAGATCTCGGACTGGGTATCGTTCGTGACAACTTTGCTAAATAAAAGGCTTCACGATGGATGCTGAGCTGGACTTGTTGCTGTTGGATAGTAATGAATTAAAAGTGCTTTGACAATCAAGCAAAAAGCAGGAAACTCAGGGAGACAATATTACAGAATAAACACTCAACAGTCGAGCCAAACACGAGGAAGCCTCGTCTAAGGTGAAATTAAAACAAGACCGCAGAGCAGAAAATGTAAAAACAGAAATTGTCAGTATGAGTCATTACAAGTAAAAGGAATAAAAGTGATAAAACGGGCAAAATCCCAAGAAAAGGAAGATAGAGAGAAGAAAAAAATAAAAGAATAAAAGCTATGCAGGACGATAAGAAGACGACATCACATTAAAGGAATTAAGAACAGATAAATACATTATGAGCAGTAAATGGAATAAATAGGTTAAAAATAAGAAATAAAAGCACTTAGTGTATAGGTAATAGATGGATGGATGGAAAGCTTTGGTTTTCAACTTTTACATCACACAATAAAGGATCTTTGTAAGTGCTACTTAATAGCTTCTTCTTTATATAAAAGCCGTTTCAAAATAAAAATGCTCAAAAGGGTTTTAAAGTTGCTCCAATCACAATTTTATCTTAATACAATAACTTTTCCCCCTTTTAATATAATGACAACGAAGTGTCATTGAAAGCACTTCAGGTACCGTATGTGTGGGTCATTTGTCATTACTTACTCTGGCAAGCTTTGGCCGAAAAAATGGATTTAAAATGGATTTGGATGGATGTTTTTTCCCTGTAAAGCTGGTTAACGCAGTTTTTTTTTAGCAAATGCTAATCTTAGAGAAATAAATAGCTCACTTACAGGGGACTACTTCCAGCGGAGGATTCATACACATTTAGTTATCGGTGAGCATTTACAGCAGCAGGGTGGTAATTTGAAGCAAAATGTTGTGCCTGCTTTCATTTTAATGAAGGAACGTTACAATGAACAGTGCAATGGTCAGACTCACGAGTGTGTTTTTAAAATCTTTTGGACAACAATAAAGCTTTTCTACACACAGCAAGAAAAGCAAAATTATCTTTAAAATGACTATAGCACTGGATATATAGCATTTAGCGTTATAGCTGTTAACATGGTGTTCTGTCTTTGCTAAGTTTTATTTTGGTTTTATGTCTATAAATGACAGTAAAACACCTCTAATGACAGAAGGCTGTCATATTCATCAGTTAATTCCACAAACGTATGCCCCTCTCCGTCTTGTTACGGTATAGTCTTGTTCATTAATGGCAAGGCAAACTCTATTTACACAGGCAGGACTGTCCACACTAACTAGTTAACATTAGCATTAAGTAAATACATTTATTATAATACTGTAAAATAATAATAGATTTATATTCCACAAGTTGAAATGAATGCATTGTAATCAAACAAACTTTGTCTTTGTCCCTGTCCTTGCTGCGCCAACTGCCAGCCCAGCACCGCCCTGCTATACTCTGCTGCTTGTTTTCTTCCAGCAGGCAGTTATACAAACAAGGATACACCAAAACAGCAACTATCAGAATTTCCTGAATGAAAGGTCAGTGCCTCTGTGTCTAAAATTAGCCCAGAGCCCGCTGAGTCTCTACTTCGCGGTCAAACAAGTAAGGAAGTCAATGACTCTCACCCTCTCTTTCAATTAACTCAACGTGGCAGGCACACGGGTGTCATATAACACATGCAAGATGTTATTCTGGTGACTTTTAAGAAATTAGATAAGCCGGGGTGAGATGATGCATTCGGGATCCCTGCAGGAAAATTAGGCCTTTGAAAAAGCAGACAGGAATGCAATGGCATATTAAACATAAAAAAACATTTAAATCAGAAGAACCTATGGGATAAACTATCTCTACAGTATTAATGGGAGTCCTTTGGTTGACATTTTCAAACTGCTGCAGCTTCAACCATTTTTGCTACCTGTGGCTGAAATCCTGTTTTCATTTCAGTTCTTACCAGAACAGCTCGGCACGTGCCTGTGTGTGTGTGTGCGTGCATGTGCGTGCGTGTTCTTGAAGATTATGTAATCGTTTGTGATTTTTCAGACCCCTGGCTGCTTGGGCTGACAAGCTCTTGCTAAGAACAGCGCTCTGAATACTCCCCCTCCAGGGGGCAGGTTGGCTGCGAGCTGGCTTTAGCCGACCGTTTCCATGAGTCCCCTGTCTGCTCCTGTCCCAGTCAGCCTCCCCCAAAAAACACAAGTCTGATGCCACCACGCACAGTCAGTTCAGCGTTTCACAAAAAATCTCTCTCTTACACACAAGCACATAGCATAACATACATATATGTGTGTGTGTTTGTGTGTGTGTGTGTGTATGTGTTTGCACATTTTCAATGTGTATGTGCAAGTTTTCAGTGCGTATTTGCATATTTTTTATGGTATGTGAAAGTTTTAAGTGTTTAGGCGCACTTCATCAATGTCAAGTTTATGTTTGCATTTTTAAAGTGTGTGCACATTTTCAGTGTGTATGTTGTCAGTTTGTATGTTTTGAATGCATGTTTGCACATTTTCTGTTTGTTTGTGCAAGTTTTCAATGCTGATGTGCATATTTTTAGTGCATAAGTGTCTGTTTTTAGTGTGTATGTCCACATTTTCAATGCATATGAGGAACTTTTTAGCCCATGTGTACATTTACAATGTGTATGTGCATGTTTTAAGTGCTTAGGTGCACGTCATCGATGTCAAGTATATCATATGTTTACATTCTTAAAGTGTATGTGCACATTTCCAGTGCATATGTTCACATATTCTATGTGTATGTGCATGTTTTCGACGTTTTCATCCTAAATGGTCTCCAATGAAGACACAAACAGAACACACACAGTCTATCAATCTATATACCACCATATACAAAATGCACATGTGCACACACACAAACATCCCTCCGTGAGCAAAGTCGCACACACATTCCTACACGCGCTTACATAAACGCCGACACACACACTTTGACATTTTACATGATGAAATGACAGAGGAGGGAGGGGAACGTCGAGCACAATAGACGTCCTTTGCGCTCGGGCCTAGTTTGTGATGCGGAGTGACACGTCACGCAGCTGCGTAGGTATGCCATTTGTGAGGATTAGATGGTGATTTGGATGATACTGGAGGGCACATCGAGTGGAGAGAGGGAGGGAGAGGGGACGGAGGGGGGAGACTGACGTGGCAGAGAGGAAGACAGCAGCAGCAGCGACCTGGAGGGGAGACAGAGACAGACGCAGAGGAGAGATCATTATTTGGCATGTCCGACAGTGAAGCAGGCAGCCTGTGTGTGTTTTCTGGGCATGCAGCTTCCGCCGTTCTCTCAAAGTCCTTTTCAATAATGTAAATGTCCCTCACTGGCGGGCCCATCTCCTCTCTGTGCTCAATTGTTTCTGGCCTGTTATGCCTTTGCTCCCTTGCACAGTGTCAGTCGCTTGCTCCTGTGTGTTTTGTGTGACTCGCATAGATCTGCGACTTTCGTTTGAGCATTTCTGTCAGCAAACGCTGGCTTTTTTTGTGTGTGAATATTTTTAAGGGAAATGAATCGCGATGCAAAACTTAACACCAGCAGGAGAGGTGTGCGAATACAGCGTTGGTAGGACAGGAGCGGCGTAAATGAGGGGACGACAGAAAAAAATGAGACGGAGGAGATGCCTGCACCAAGAACAGACACAGAGCTGCATGTAGTGAGTCCTGAAACCATAATAAGGCAGAATGAGGAAGAAGCTCGGGGAATACAGGAAAAAGCAAAGTAAAAAAGAGTGCTGGAATGTGAACAGGAACATGAAGAACAGGGAAATGAAGACAGGTAAGGAAAGAATAAGGGATGTAATATAAGGAGAGAGTCTATTTGTTTGGCTTATGTAGTGCAACGCACACACACACCAGCGCCACACACACCCGACAGACAGGCCTCCCTGCGGGTTGTTAGCCATGCTTGCAGAAATACAGCTTCATTTCTGTTGACAGCCGGAAGAAAATAATTGGCCGATAACAACTCATCAGAATGCAGGCGATATGTATGATTTTCTCACCCAGTTGTATCTGAGACAATCAGCGGCAGTGTAAACAACTGAGCGGAGGGATCGTTTCATTTCTGTCAAGGCGGCGTTGGGAGCAAAGTTTGGATTTGCCTACACACACATTGATTTTATGGATTTTTCTTTGTCTGGGTTTTCGTTGCACACTTTCAGGCGCAGACAAACGAAGGATTTGGCAAGGGGCCATTGTATATTTCATATCCGTGGAGCCCTGGTTTGTTTTGGGTTTTTTTGGTTTTTTTCACACTTCTCGACGCCAAAAAGTGGCAAAATAATGAGCCACACTGAAACAACCGTAAAAAAAATGTGCACTCCGGTGTTGAACAAGTGCTTGATTTCTGGCTTGGTCATGTTTCCATGACGGCTGATAATATCTGGAGCCAAATCAAATAACTTTCACAGTCAGCAAAGTGTTTGGGTGACTCATAGTTAGCCAACTGCTGCGGAAAAACTATTCATCTCACAAGAGTCTGTTGCTCGAGTGTTTTTGAAGTACCGCCGACCAAGCGGTGGTCATTTTTTTGCAATAATGAGACGATTTTAACTCAAGCTACGTCCACAGGTGGAACCCTGAACATTTGAGGCTCTCCAGCCCTCATTCTTGACCTTTTAGGATGCAGTTTTAAGCTTGTACGCAAGGTCCCATCTGGAACCGGCAGAGTGAGGAAATCAGCACTCCAGCCTGAGAAGTCAGATTGGTTTCATGTTGCTCACATTTCTTGCAACTCCCACCGCAGAGGTGATTCAGCCTTGTATCACTTCACCAGCTCGGGGTTTTACTCATCAACCAGCGACTGGAATCTGAATTCAAAAGGAAGAGGAGATCCGTCTTAAAGTTCCCCGAATTAGACGAGGGGATGCATTGCTGTGATTGAAACACATCCCCTCCTTATTTGCGTAATCACGAGGCTGGTTTGTTGTTCTTGTTTACTCCTTACTGTCCTCCTCATGGCTGGACGGCGACCAAGTCTCTTCCGCATTTAAATTTACCGACCAATTAGCCGCGACCCTTGAGTTTTCAGCCGAGCGTGGTGGGATGGAAATCGCTGCCGGATTTCATCCACGCGACACTTTCTGTAATAGAGTAATAAAAGTGTTTATATGGTGGCATCCCCTCTAAAATAGACGGTATCTCATATATCAGGGGCAGCCTCTACACCCCTCTGAATAGCTCTCATAAGTGGGTGACCTGTGCTAATTTTGTATCTCAAAGCTCTCCTCGTTTAACACCAAAAACTCTCTTCAGGGTGCCATTTGTATTGGGGGGAAATGGAAAATTGAGGCCAAAGAGATGTCATTTAAATGTTATAATTTACCTCTCTTGGCTCCTACATGAGATTTTCCTTTCAGATTTTTGCTCTCAGTCAGGGGCCCTCTGCAGATGAAACGTCTCTTTGTCGCTGAAAGAATGTGCCATTCAGCGCATCTCCCTAAATTATCGAAGATTTCTTTACACGCAGCGTGTTGCGCTGTAAGTGTTAGTATCACACAAATGGCTTTAAAGTGGTGATAAAAAACATGTCAGAGGTGTTTCTGAAGTTGCTGTACAAACGTTTTAGACCTATTAAGTGTGATTTTCGCATTAACTCTTATACTTTGGTGTAATTACTGTGAACACAAAACAACAGTCGAGGCAGTTTGCAGCCTGCATCTCCCACCAATTACTTTTATAGTATTTCTCCTCCCACCTATTCATGTGCATTTGTTTTCTCTGCATCTTTACTGAAGATGATCAGCCACATACCTGTATGTTGAGGCCGACGCAATCGCCACAATAAATGTTCCCTTTTGTCACAACCTTCTGCATATCTGTCAAGGTTTAGGCATAAAAAACACTTGGTTAGGGTTAGGAAAACATCATTGTTTGGATTAAAATAGCTGTTTTGGTTGCTGTGTTCACGGACGGAGGTGGTCTGACTTCCCGTGAAAAACAGCCCCTTATTGGTCGCCACAAAAACCGCTGGAAATGTCTCCAGGTGTCCTTTAAAAATATCCAGTGGTGTGATTCGAACTGCCCTTTTGGCAGCCTTGTTGGCTTGTAATAACGCCAACACCTTCCCTGCCACCTCCTGCTGTGACAAGTGGCTAATAAGCATATAGCATGAACGTGATATGCTACGTTTGGTACACACTGGACTGCCTGAAGCCAATGTGGACAAGGCTTTTCGTTGCAGTCCTTCGTGGCCAATGGATTGTGTATCCAAGTGAAACCTCCCAAATTTTGTCCTCTCACCTGAGTCTTTGGTAATGATTTTCTCCCTTCTTTTGTGTTACAAGAAATATTAAGGCTTCAAGGGATGTTGGCCTCGATTGCCTTGAGGTGGCTCAGCTTATCATAGGGTAAGCCATGGTAGTTTCTACTACTTTGATCCTCCCGAGCGCCACCCAGGCTTCAACTAGTTGAGCAAATGTGAATTGTCTGAGGTAATAGACAACAATGGAAGTGATAGTCACTCCTCGCACTGCATACTGTTTTAGAAATATGTCCAAAATTTGCACCAGAAGAACTCAAACCCCAAACCTATGGCCAGACAGAACGTGCTAATTGGATAATTCTTCAAATCCTTGGATTATGACTAAGTGACATCCTTTTTATAATATTCTTCATCACTGTTCTCATTGAAACTGGAATGACTAATCATGATTATGGTAAATGGACTATGGTGGATTTAGCCAGTTGAAACCAGTTGAAATATTGGAAAATGTATGTGTATCAATAAAAACAAAATGCAGAAAAGTTCAAGGTTTAAGGTGTTTTATTTGTCATTGTACAACACAGGGTTGCAAAACAAAATGAAAGTAACATGTAGTCTTTATACTCTTTATAAGTTTGACATCTGGTAAACATTGTCCATTAACCTTGACTGCGTTTGAGCACCAAGCATCAATGACGTGAACACAGTGTCCACCTGTCCCTCGGCTTGGAATACAGTCCAACCGTCGAGTGCAACAGCTTGATACTGGGTGTTGTGTTGGAGACAGGTCTCTGTAAAGATGTGGGCACAACAATCTCTGATTTCCACTTGCTTGGCCAGCTGATTCCCATTTGACTGTTTAATTGACCAGACATTAGCCAGGACCAGCCGTAAATCCAAGATGGATTAGTGTGACTTCAGTGTATCATGACTCTCTTCCTTCTCTGCGTTTTATTTTGCCAATTTTCAGAAATTCAGTAAAAACTTGCACTCCTGACCTATTTCTCTCTTTCTACAACTGCATTGTTTCAGTCATTGTTTGCAGTTTGACTTCACAGACATCTGGAGAGTGCAACCTTTTCATTTTTTAAACATTTTATTTATCCAAAGCATTTGGATCAGCCAATTAAATCCCTCTGCATCCCTCTTTTACAAGTCAGAATACTGGCAGCAGATGGGTGAGTAAGCCGGAGACTGTTATGAAAAAACGACAGTTTGATTAAAAATCAGTGATGCCATAAAAGCGTTGGTGTGCTGACGTTGTGGTTTTTAATGCATCAATTGTAAACAAATTCATGGAGCAAATGTGAGCTCATCTGTCAGGTACATTAAAACTGGGACGTTAGGCTTGCAGATGATACTTTAGGAGTGATTTATCCTCCCGAGCAGCACCGTGCCTCACCCCCCATAAGTCAGCTCTCACCAATCACAGCCTGCGCCCTTCCCTGCATGCCTATAATGATACCTGCACTCCTGATTGATGCGTGACAGGAGCGTTACTACCGGCGCCGGTCATTTTTGAAGCCTCAGCACTTCCCAACAGTGGGCAGCGCTACCTGAGCGCACCTGCTGATTTTGCCTCAATTAATGCAGCCGCGTATGTGTGTGTGAAGTGTCAGTTCGCCGCTCGTTTCTGCCTGGCCTCTCACCGAGCTCATTTTCTCCTTCACTCTGTGTGAAGGCCATCTTCAGAGGGGAGGGAAGAGAAAAGACAGGAAGGAACAAATCAGAGGGAGGGAAAGACGAGCGGGTAGTGGAGAGAAAAAAAAAAACAGAAAGTGAAACAAAGGCTGTTAAAAAAGAATGAGCAAGGCTGAAGAAGAAAGGGGAACTGCAAGAAACAGATAGAGAGAGCAAGAGATAAAGGAAAGCTAGAACAGCCAATGAGAGACTTCTCCTGTGTGGCGTTAAAGTTATTTGTAGTTTTTGGACTCTTATTTAAACACACATCTCGGTTCAAATGATTGACTCCGGCTGTAATCTTTACGGCCGCGCGGCGCTACTGAGACTCTGTTAAAAGGACCGAACCAGAATGTAAACTTTATGGCAGTATTTATTGTAAAACAGACACACAGACACAAACACAGTCGCCGAGATTGATTTCCACACGCACGCATAATTGCGAGCATGTACGCAAACACCGACCATAAAACAGGCGCGCTTTTTGGTGTCGACACTCAGTTTTTAGAACTTGGAACAAAACAGAAGGGAGGGAATCTGCTTCTTGCTGCTCTGTATGCCTTTACAAAAGCTGTCAAAGCCAGTGCTGCAGGGGATTAGGAACAGTATAGATCTGTAATGCATCACAACGGGCCCGAGCGAATAAACAAATTGGAGAGAAAAGCTCTGCACAAAAGACTTGCCAGGAACTATTTATCAAAATTTCCACCGGCCTGTTGTTTCTGACCTATACGAACGCCTTCTCCCTCTTTTCTTCTGTGCAGAGAGGAGTACCTTATAGATGCAAGCTGACACCGCTGGCATATAGCCTCGGAGAAATTATAGCTCAGCATCGCGCCGCACGACTTTTACCAACCTGTCAGTAACAGCTATTATCTTGTGTGACGGCAGCAATGTCCCCGCACTAAGCCGTGGATAACTTCCAACATAATTGACCTCCATTTTGAGGTTACATCTTTTACTTTCCCCTTACACTGGTAGTTCATCTCATCCTTCCGCCGCACACGGGGGTAACCTACATGGACATTTGTTACCATGGCAGTGAGAGGCCGTTTCTTGAGTGCTTTATTACCCGTTGGGGGTGAACGGCGCTCTACATCAGGCCCTCGTCCCTGAGTGGGTGCCTTGTCAGAGCGTCCACTTCACCCCCGTGCCACTGAAAGGTGCATGAGTGTGAAATTTGTTATTGTCCACCTCTCCGCTACCGTGGGCGAGGCTTTGTGAGGACACTCGAGGCGAACGCTGGTTTGATATAAATTTGAATCCCATTAGAGGAAACACCTCGGCGCTTACCTTTTAGATTTAAATGCCTGTTCAATAGACTGTATAAAGTGAGGTGGACATGGCCCCCAGGTCAAGTGCCTTAAACCTGCATTCTTTTTAATGGCCAGAAGAGGGTGACTCAACTGGTTTCAAAAAGAAGTCCGATTGTATGTAAGCTTATGAGAAAATGATCCTACTTCTCACTTTATTTATCATCTCAGTAAACAGTTTCCTATTGGGTTTATGGTCTCAATCACAAGTTTGAAGTCATCTTCAATACAACAGACTGTTCATTTCATAAACTATGGTCCCATTTATAGTGAAATAGATATATTTATAATACCAATTAAAATCAGAGGTAACGTGAAATGTGAATGCACCTTGCTGACCAAGCTACTTCGCTAGTGTTGATGAAGGTTCTCAGTCATCCAGGTCATGGTACTTCTACGTGCTGTATCGTAGGCAACTGGATGTGTTGTTCTCTTGTTTGTTTTCAGCTTCAGAATAGTTTCTCATAAAATTAGGTGATAAAATACACACAAGACTGTGAAAGATCATTTTTATTGTTATGTCCACCTGTGAGTGACCTCGTGGGATCCATTCCATTTCTTGAAGTTTTTAATATCATTTTTAAAAACTCAAACAGACATGTAATTCCCCAAAACCACTGCTTGATATGGATAGAGGAAATCTGTGATATGTATACCCTTTGAAGATGTAGTATTTTCAATTAAAAAGCAGCTGGCTGGATGAAGCTCGCTTCGAAGCACTCGTGCGTGGAATGTTTCAGGCAGACTTCAATATAATACAGCACCCTGCGCAACCCCCTCCCTCCCTACTTTGATAGCACCCACCAATCTAAATGAAATGTGTTGTTGTGTAGACAGCCGTGGGCGCTGGCCACTCAGTCGGAGTAAACACCTGTCTGAAATTGGCTGGAATTGGTACAATCCAGGGCGTGGAATCATTACACCGGCATGAGATCTTCTGTGTCATGTTGCCAATTTCATTAGGCCTGGGCGTGCTCTCTTCGTGTTTCTTTGACGGCCTCACAGGTTTTTTTTTCCGGCATCGTCTTATTTATTCGGCCTCTCTGGTGGATCTGGACAGGCTCCCTCCGGAGACAGAGCTCTCATTGTGAGGACTCTGAAGAAGACTCATAAGAGAATCGCACTGACGCAGCGCCCTGTCAGTTGTAACGTGTGCACGCAAATGCGAGTACACGGCCACACACATAACAGAGGACATCATATATGGCTTTAGCTATATCCATAAGCCAACACTAATAGTGAAGCTGTGCTGCCAATGAGAAAGCTAAAATAATTGGTCCACGGGGAGTCTCGTTTTGTCTGTGTCAGTAGAAACAGCTCAGTGATAAAAGGCACAGATGCACGAATCAAAATAACACTGGGGGTATGCAAGCGGTCTGACCCTCGAAGAAAAAACGACAATGTAAACTGGATGGCTTCATTTTGAGGACTGGGAGAATTATATACAGCAACAAAACATACACAGCATGTGTATGTAATATGAAGCACAAGCTGCTCTCAGCCATCTCACAGCTCCTCTGGCTTTTCCATAATTAGAAAAGCTCAGATTTGATTTTCTTAAGTCACTCTCTAACCATGTCCCAATGGCTTTTTTTATTAGATGTCTTAGAAGTGAGGGGGACGAATCTTTGAAACATGCCAATTAGCCAGCATTTTTAAGAATGTGAGAGCAAATGTGCAGTACCACAGATGCCAAAGTCACTGTTCCATCGTCACACACACCAGCCTTCATCCACTCAATTAGAACCCCAGTCTGGAATGAGTTTTCTCGCCATCAGCGTCTTAAAAAGATCTGTGGCACTTCTGGTCTGTTGCACTCTTTCGTGGATAACGTCATTGTGACTGTTTGGGTGAGTATCCCAGCTCATGCTGTCAAAAACTTTTTTGGGGGGAAGATATGAGAACAACTTTCTCAGATTGAGGGCGCTTGGTTCTCCGTAAGGGACGAGAAAAATCTCCACGTCCCCGCTCATATTCAAATGATCAGCTACAATTATTCTTGTCTTGTCAAAGATCCAGTGCCATCATCTTGAAGGGACGCTATCCAGAGACCACTCTGACAAGAAGAACACCCGCCTCGGAGTGCTTACAGTGAAGCCAGGCCTATTTGTATCTGGATCAAAGACGTGCAACGACGGTGTTGTGTACTCTTGTGCACCACGTTGCCTTGTAGACACGGAGCGTCTGATGGAAGAGAGACAACAGAGTGAGCCTGCGAATGGAAACGTCGGAACGCTGTGCACATTTCCATGCTGGATGTCTGAAATTGGAAGTGAGCAGAGCCACCGACTATGGGAGCCAAAGACGGAAAACATTTCTTTTTCTTTTTTTTCCATCTTTTCTAGAAGTTCTACAAGACAACATGATTACAGTGCAGGGACTGAAAGAGAAAATGCATGGAGGCACCGATACAAAATGAAACCCGACAGACGGTATAGTGCTGCTTCTTACCAGGGCTCATTACAGAAGGTCGTCCTCCTTTTCTCTGCTCTGCCCCCCTTTTCTTCGGTTGTTTCTCTCTGTGTGTCATTTCCCCTTTTCATCTCCACCTCTCCCTGTAGTTTCTACGCTCTCCATCCTTACTTATTTGACTTGGCATTCTCTCCATTTTTCTGCCAGTTTCTCGCTACTCTTCTGAAAGGTTAGCACAGCAAAGGTTCATGCCCGAATGTGAATCTGCCCCCTCAGACGGGGGCCTGCTCCTATAAACTAAATGACACTTCTTTTTAATCTTCCTGTTCCTCTGTGGGTGTTGCTTGAAAGTTTCTGTTCGGTATCCTTGCCTGCCCTTACGCAGCTGAAGGAACGACTCAACGAGGGGCCTCATTTATAGAGAAGTTATGCGCAATCAAGTATGACCTCACCAGAAGTGTACATTTGTGGAATTTTACTTGATATGGAAAAACAAGGTAGCACGTCGTAGGATCTTCACAAGGCATACAAGCAATATTTTATGGTTTCTGTCTATATGAGAGAGAAACTGAGCTGCTTGCAAACAATCGCTGCACACGATTGTCAGGGGAACAGAAGGCAGGAAACACTGCTGAGGTTGTGAGCTCCCTCGCAGGGCAAAAGGTCAACGCACAGACAGGATACAAAGTGCATCAGAATGGATGCCCCCATTATTTCCATCATCCACATGTGTTCACACCATGTGTTTCGACGTAAATGCAACTGTTTGTTTTATCTGTCCTCACTGCATCTGGAAGACCGTATGTTTTATTGTACAGACTGTAGGCTGAACCTCATTATTTTTTCTAACTTACTCCATTCTTGTATGAACAGTTTGAATCAATTCAACACTTTTATGTTGTCATCTTCATCTTGGTGTTTGTCTTCCCTGTCATTGTCGTGGTCAGGTCTCCCCCATTTTGGCCTTCATCTTTATTTCCCTTCTTTACTTGATTAAACCTTTTAGCCAAGACAAAGTACACCTGAGACTGACAGGTTGTCATTTCAGCTCATTTTATTTGTGTATTATGTGTTTTCTGGATTTTTGCGGTGTCTGTTGCTAGCCTGACCCTGTCTTGTATCTAATTAGCCCAGCCCTGTTCCCTGTGTTCTTCCCCAGTCTGCTTTCCCTCCACACCTGAACTGCATCTCCTTCGTTAGCCCAGTCCTGTTCCCAGTGTTTTTCCAACCTATCAGCTCCTTCCCTGTCATAAGTGTTTTTCCACTCATGACCCTCACCCGTGTTTCTCCGCCATGTCAACTGCATGGTGGAGCAAGTTAAAAAGTCACAGGATCACAAAAGTCAGTACAACTCATCCTACAGGGACCATGAATATCTTTACAAATTTGCAATCCATTCACTAGTTGCTGATATTTTTATGTCTGGACCAAAGTAGTGGAGCAACCAATGTCCTGACATTGCCGTCCCTTAATCCCATGTATCTAATGTGGCCTAAAACAAAATGAGTACATATCCAGGCCACTGGTCAGAGCATTGTTATGCGCATATTAACCTCTTATTGAGGTCATATGTTGCAGATTTTGGCCCAAGCACAGAGACAGAAAAACACTCTATTATCGGTGGTTTTGAGTCTGCAGGCCTCCTGACCTGCATGTCCATTGACCATGGGAGGAAATTTAAGCGAGCCTAGTGAGAACATGCAAACTGTACACAGCCCACGGCTTGGACCTTCTTGGTACAGGCCAACAGTGCTAATGACTGAGGTACTGTGCTACACATGCACTTCGCTGCAGGGTTGAATACAATTTAGATAAAAGAAGTGCAAACTGGTTAAGTAACCTTAAATCCACTGGGGAGATGTCACTGACAATTACAGACATTAGCACTATATTTAGAGTTAAGAATTTATGTAAAAGCAGAACAAAAGAATTGTATGTTTTACTCCAGCAACAGTAATGAATCACAGGACAAATATGCAAAAAGCCTGTCCACAAGTTTCCACTGTGTACTTAGAGTCATAAATCTTGCATTAGACACATATGCACATTTTTATGTGTAAGGAGGCCCCAAGGCGTTCTGATCTCCTTAGACTAAGAAGGCAACTCACTCCATCTACATATGCTGCTGTCTGACAATTTCACCTTCAGTTGGATGTCAGAACATTAACTGATTAATCCATTGATTTATTTATTGATGAGGAAACTGACAGTCTGTTGGTAAGCCTATTTTTCCTGTATTACATTCAGATGCCGCAGGTCACACAAAGGATTGTTAATCATCGACACTGTAGTGACTTTCAGCTGCATTTTATGTTAAGAACTAATATAAGTTTACTGCGTAACTTTTAATTTTGTATCTACTGCTTATAAGAGTAGATTTTAAATAAATTCCCATTCTTAAAACAAAACTGACAACAATTAAAAGATGCCTCAAAGATAGCATGTGTCAGACAGGTAACATTAACTACCTTAAAGGTGCAATATGTAAGCGCTTACTGTAGCTACCGTTAGGTAGTTAGCTTGGTTAGCCATTCAGCTAGTGGTCCGAACTGGGAGCTTGGAGCACCAGAGGAGTGTTGGTGTTTACAATGCCAGCATAGGAGCTTTGCTTTGCTAACTAGTTAGCATGCTAACTTCAGTAGATATCCCCGCAACACAATACATAGACATCATAACTTCCAAACTATCATTTCTTCCAGGCTGTTGATAATTTTGGTTAATTTCTGAATGGTTTAAACTTAAATTCTTACATATAGCACCTTTTAATCCAGTGGCTGGTGCATTTAAATCAAAAGCTCAAGAAACTCCTAGTTATATTAACCTAATTACACTTTAAGTATGTGCAATACTGTATCTACATCAGATTTAAAGGGTGAAGACTTGTTAAATGTATGTTTTCTTAGCTCATGAATTAAAGATAAATTAATAGAGAAACCTCAAATAATGGTATTGCATTATCGCTAAGTAGCTGGCATAATTTGTTCTATACAAAAATGATCAAAAAGTATTAAAAACTTCTGATGTTATGGCAAAGAAACATAAGCATAAAAAAAATAAAAAAATCAAATAGCTTCCCTTAATTTTAAAAGTTGAGTTTTCCTGAAAACACCCCTGAGACTTTTCTGCTGAGAGCCACTCATCAATCATTTTTGCTGTAAAGTCTCCGGCTTGTTCACGGTGCAGTGAGAGCCGGAGCTGCAGGCTAATGTGCCGCCGAACTCTCGCTGAAAATCAGGAGGCAAAATAAGACCCTCCGTTCCCACTTCCCTGATATCATTTTCCGCCCGGAAAACTGAACAGGTGGCACAAGGCTCCCTGGAGACATGGTGACAACCAGGAAAACAAATGTTGAGCCTACTTGAGTGGTAGAGTCAGGCTGGCAAATAAATGTGCTCGGGCTTAATTTCCATGATCAATGAATGATTTCAGGGGGAAATCTGCATGTAAGAGAGTAAAAAGCCGGGTACATAACACAAGGTAATTCCCATTTGGAAGTGAAATGTCTGTTGCCACAAACTGTGCTCACTTTGCATCCCCCACCAGCCCCCCTACTGTTGCGCTTGCCGCGACTCCCTTGGGAGACAATTGTTTTTGCGGCCATGTTTACTTTGTGAGGAATACTTCCAAAGGCTACATACATCAGTACTGTACGGGCTCATTTGCAAAACATATGAGACAGGCAACCTGTTCTCTGTCGTTTGGCAGTCTGTCCGCCAGTTGTAAACACACTGTAAAATATGCAGTGATTATAGAAGCAGGGCTGACTTTTCGAAATATGTAAGACACATTACATCCCTTTGTTTCTCATCAAGGGCAAGCAAGATCTTAATTACTCGGTATTTCCCTCAGTTATTCCATGTTTATATTTTAACTTCCTCATTAAATGTAATTGGAAGTAAATCATGAAGATGGATCCAATCACGTTTTACCATGACTTCTTTAACAATTAAATGAATAAGCAGGCCTGGGGAAGAAAGAGGATTAATTGGTTGTTATCTGGCTCATTTAAACTGCAGGGTGTAGTAACAAGTAACAGAAATTCCTGTACACAAAAATGTAATTGAGAAGTACAGTTGATACTAAAAGTGTCTTAGGTGTGACATTTGAAAATTTGATGACTTTTGTGGCCCCTTGTAGTCGAATCAAATGGACATTGACTTCAAAGAGCCGACCCAGAGTTACTGAGGGCCCTCTCACTCCTACCATATTTGGTCCTGACATTTGGACTTCAGTTTGATCCAAACCAGAATTACAGGCATTAAGCCATAGACGAACCAAAAGCAGAATCTTCTGTCCCACAATACTAGGTGGTCTTGGTGATGATCAAATTGAACAAGTTGAAAATGTCTGCCAATCATTAGTACTTTTGGACCGAGGCCATCCTCATCAGAAAACAAACGTCAAGGTCACCTGTGCAAATAGGTATTTTATAACCCTTATTTACATTTATTGTTTGGAGGTGACGTCTAGTGGCTATTGATAATTATGGCAGCAGGAAGTCAGGTGATAAAGATCCACAAAGTCTGCAGGGAGATTAGGACAGGGTGGATGGTTGGGTCAAACAAACACCCAGGAGATTGTTTTAGCTTAGTAATTATGTCACGTAATAATACTGTATAACTTAAGTTACATACGCATCATATATACATGCTGAAATTAAAGTTACATACTTAATTTAACCCAAACCTAACCAAGCAGTCTTATTGCTTAAACCTAACCAAGTAGTTTTTGCCTGTGGCTGGTACGCTGCAAAGGTCATGTTGTTTAAGGGTACTGTGACTTATGTCATTTGGGAGTCATTGGCAATTGACCTATTTAGTCTTTAAGGTATTAAGATGTGTTGTTCAGACCAATTAGAGGAAGTTATGGAAGGCTAGACCTAAAAAAATGGATGAACAATGCAACAAAACAAAGAGGGCTTTTCCACCAACATGGAACCAGTTCCATTCCAGTTCAACTATTTCTTAACTGTTCAGAGCATTTCAACCATGAATCCTAAAAGGGTGCCTACCTGGAGCCAAAGAAAGCAGGTTTTCCTTGACCTGTAGTGCAAAGCAATAGGGGCTTTTCATATTCTACAGGTTGTTGTGCATTGTACAATGCTCAACACTGATGACACATCCTTGATTACGATGGTTCCACTCAATACTGGTAGAAATACCAAGGTCCCAAGTGTCTTGAACAAAACTGGTTCCAGAATTAGTCCTAATATGGTGGAATTTCGTCCAACGACTTTGTAATAATGTGATAATTATAATGTTATGAAAGCTGCAAAAGAAATTACTCTGTTCATTCAATTTTCCCCATTCATTAAAACTGTAGAAGAAGATTACCTTCCGAATTAACAACCCACCAATATTAGATAGCAAAACAATAAATTGCAAAAGTGTAGGGAGACAGATCACATAGGTAATAATGACAGGACATACATCATCTATAGTTCTTTGGTGTGCACGTATTATTGTAATGTGAAACCAAAACTAACTGCATCCAACATATAAAATGTAACAAGGAGGGAAACCTTTATTCAGACTTTCAAGTGTGAGAAGGTGCAATTTCCACTGAGTTTGTATTGTTTGGAAACGTCACCTAAAGCAAAATTTGTGTTGCACTGTGTCAGAGTACTTTCAACCCAATCTGTTTACTCAAGGTCTACTTGATTGCTTTTTCCGGAGTTTAACTGCATCTCGCAATCTTCTTCAATGGATGTCAAACGAAGGAAACGTAAAATGCAGTTGAGAGCTCTGGAAAAATTTAGATTTGATAAACCACACAGGCTTCTCGTGTAGAAAAAAAATCTACACATGGGGGCTTAAATTGCATTAATGTTACTCGCTTGGTTAACCTTGTCTTGCTCAGTTTTTGTTTATACTCATCAAAATTTTGTTATTCTGTAGTGTTATTCACATGGGGAAACAACATTTTTTACATTCATCTGCTGAAACCTGTTGGCACATGGTGAAAAACAAAAGCATTTGGTAGTGGTATGGCTCTTCGACCTTAGATTGTATTGCTATGTAATATATTCCCATTTATATTGATTAAGGCTGCCTCCAAAGTAGCCTCTCGAGCACATTGGGCAGACCTCTTAAGTCATTGTCAATTAAGTCAGCACTGATGTTTGCTTGGGATTAGAGAGTGAGAGAGAGTGCACTTTTGGTTCACTCAAGGCAAGGATTATAAAATGAAGCCTGAATACACCACGTGAGGCCAACAAGAATGGCTGTTATACCTAAGAGCACAGCATCCTGCTCAATGTTCCCATCCTCAACCACACAAAGAAGGGGACAAGGGAAAATTGCTTCCTCTGTGTTCCAAATGAGTTTGCAAGTTTAGCACAAGCTAGGCCAGCATGTATCCTTGACCCCTGTCAGTGTTGCTGTGCTTATTTCACACATCTAAAAAGGAAATGTGACAAATGTATTGCTCTTACATGTTGTAGTGCTGTTGAGACATACACGTGTTAAACACAAGGTGGGGGGTGGTATATCTGAGGTTCCAGCTGACCTTCTTCATGACATTTGTTTTCATCGACAAATCAATACCTTCATTTCTTATAAAGAACTTGTTGGTTTGCTCTTGTTTGATCAGTTACATGTCTTGGTGGTATGCTGTGTCAACATCACAGCAGGGAGTGGCATTATCACCTATAGATTCCTCTGAGATTGAGCTCTGACTCTGTGGAACAGAAAAAAAGAGTTAGGTGTTGTACTAGTCTTAATAAGCCTTAATAACTGAAAGAGCAGTCTGGCAAGACATTCTGCTTGACCGAATCAAACACCATCTGCAAAGGGATTAACCATAGCAAATGACTGCACCCAACGGAATTGGCTTTGTCAAAAGGGAGAAGCTCCAGCATCGCCCAAGATCATTAAGTGGGGTTCCTGCCACTGCAAGGGGTTGGCAGCTTAAGGTTGACCTATACCTAGCAAGGCATCACAAGATCCCAGACACCAGAGACCACACTTAGTCCAGACATGTTGGCCTCATGTCTGAAACATACAAGGCAACTGGTCCTGCTGGAATTGCTCGGGAAGAACAGATGGAGGAGGCCTTCAAGAGAAAAAGATCCAAGTATGGAGACCTGATCACCAAAGCCAAGGATGGTGAGTGTGGTGTTTGGCCTCTGAGGCTGGCCGCAGAGGCTTTGCCCGCCAATCCCTATGCAGGCTCCTTGCCTGGACTGCACAGGAAGAAAGCCATCTGGAACATCACTGATGGCGCAGAAAGGGCATCAAGGCTGCTGCAGATCAAGAGGGGATGACTACTGGACCACATACCCTACTTAGACATACACATACACCCAGGGTTGCCTGGGCTTTGATGATCCCTTGTCACATCATTGATGTTGTGTCCAAAATGTGTTAAAAACCAGTACAAGATGTGTTCTGGGACAGAAACAAAAACTAAAAACATATCAAATTAAAGTCCCATCAACTCGCCACTTGGAGCTAATGCAGTAGCCTGTACAGTTAGTTTGATGACAGTTGTCCATTTTGTTTGGACATGTCAACACAGTGTCACTCCTAACTGATCAAATACAGCAAACAGATTGGTTTGTGGACTTGAGCTTCAAACTATGATGCTCTACTTACCCCTCTAGCATCAATTTTGCACGATAAGTGCTCCGCGGTAAAGTTAGCAATAATACATCCAGTTAGACTTTCAAAATAAAGCTTGCGAACAAACTGTTCACATAAAGGATATATTATAACTTTTTGACTGTTATTAAAGTTGTAAAACAGTCGCTGTTTGGTTAGTTTTAGTTATATAAGCTACTTGGCTAGGTTCAGGCACAACAACTACTCAGTTAGGTTTAGGAAATGATCATACTTTGGTTTAAAATAACTATATTCAGTCATGTCAGTTACATAACTGAAGTTCTGTAATTTACGTATATTAACTTACTTACTAAACATAACTTGTAAACCAATCAATGTTGACACCTGGTCACACACAGGATGTAAACCCATGTCTCCAGAAGGAAAAGTCCTGTGTATGAACCATCCAACCACCCCAAGTTGGCATTTTCTCTTTATTATACTGCACTAGGGGTTGTGATGCAATAGAGGGGTAACTAGAGTGTCACAGACACTTGGAAGAATACGACCACTGACTGCTGTATTTAACACATTGGGAGTGAGAACAGGCAGGACAAGTAAGAGCAAGCATATTTTTGTACATTTGTATTTTTGTACATTATTACCTAGTAAACCCCTTTTTTAACACCCTCAATGGCAGTTTACAGCAATAAAATGTACAATGTACCTATCACATCACCATCTACGAGTGATGTAAACATCTAAATCACCAAAAGTCAAAGTAAATCCAATTCAGTTTGTTAAATTATTATAGTATGTAATTTACTTAAATGCCACTGAAGTGGTAAGAGAAATTACAACAGGTTCAGGGTTTCCTGCGTATACTGTAAGTAGGGTTTTTCAGCCGACATGTACTTCTTTCAGTTATATAGAAAAAGTCAAAAGGTCAGTAGCAAAATGTGTGAGCTTTCAGCTTTCACCTGATTGTAACTGTCTGTTCCCTTGTAGTACAATTCTATCTCACTGGCACCTCTGCTTTCACCAAGATCTTGTAATTTAGTCTCAGTTTGAGGTGACATGTTCATCGTACATGCTTGTTAATTTCCCCCCAGGTTCAGCCCCATTTCCTGCCTGTTGGCTAAGTGACGGGCTTTTCTCAAGACCTAATCATGGAATGTAATGCTCATGTTAATTAATTTAACTCCAACCAAGTGCCACCAATTAAATATCTCTCAAAACACACCAAAATCATTTTCCATCTAAATCTGACTTAATCATGTCTAATTAGACAATTATGCATTTATTCTGTTTAGCAGTCAAGCAATCAAGGGCAAATTGGTGAGAGCAGATGAATATACATCCGGTTGCTGGAAAATCTTGAAGTATCATAAAAACATTTACAGGTTTGCTTTTTAGTGTCATAAAAAGATTGTGTTTAGGACAGCACAATCAATTTTTTACAATTATCTCTGTCTTTTTCTTTGCTTTAAAGATCTCCCATCTCCCAAAACAACCTGTGGATTTCACGAGCAAAAGTAAAATTATTTTGGAGAGGCTGAGCAACTCACACTTTGACTACCAAGCCATTATTGTTTTGCTTTCATGCCAGTAATAAATTCCCCTTCACAGCATTTTCAAATAAATTGTTGAGTTGCCACTTAATCTCCCAAATCGCAGACCTATTCAACTTTGTTTCTCTTCCTCTTGTTTACTCCAATCACATTCGTTTACCTCCTCTTATCCACTCTTCTTTCCTTCCTATTTTTCTATTTCTGTATTCTTCCCCCCTAACCTCCATCACCCTAAAAATACAAGGCATGTGTAGTAACACTGATATATTGTGTGTCTGAATATTTGACCTGTAATCCATTTCACATATCTCTTATTTTCTAAATGGTTCTAAAAAAAATTCCACATGGATAATTTATGAGAGTGTGCAGAGTCTGCCACCTCAGACAGATCTTAATTTGTGATAATATAATGTTTGATATGAACATTAAAACTTCCCATTTGTTTGAATAGCTAAGCACTAACAGTGCCAATATTTTCACATGAAACCCTCAGCCGAGGCGCCTGTGGACAGATTTAATTCTGTAGCTGTATGGAAACCAACATTTGTCTGGCCTGCTTTGCACATACAGACAAATACAAATGATTTGGCCCGGGCTTATTGTGTTTGTGCAATATTAAACTTTGCCATGACTTCATGCATAAAGAAGTATATCAAAAGTTTTCTAATAGCTATAGTAGATTTGAAAGAACAAATGGATTAATCCAAACATCAGATTTAAAAATATCCTCACATTTAGTTACAAGTAAGGCCGAGCTCCAAATATGCTGGATCCTACAATCACAATTACAATGTCCATGTGACCCTCACAGCTCAGAAATACATAGATCTTTAAAAACCTGGTGTCGTGTCGTCACTGTGAGTTTGTCTGCAAACTAGCAGAGACTCCAGGAAATCACTGCTCCCAGCTAAGAAATAGTCCAGCACAGAAGGACCCACAACACCACAACTTGTTTTTGTAACACTTCAGTATTTGTGCTAATTAAACAAACCAGATGCAGTCTGTTAATTATGTAGCTTTAGGCTGTTTTTTTTTTTTTTTTTTTTTTTTTGCATTGGAAAGAGCCAAGCTAGCTGTTTTACCTGCTTCCAGGCTTCATGCTAAGCTACGATACCTATCTCCTGGCCTCACTTCGAAGAAGAAAAAGTTAAGTCAAAGTTAAGAAAAGTCTAAATATTTAGTCCAAAACATAGTATTCCACGCATAAATGGCAACAAAATAGCAACAAACTGCAATCGCAATGCTTTTTTATGCTTTTATCAGTCATAACCTCCATTCTTTGAGGTCAAAATGCCATTTAACTGTTACCTAAGATGGCTGCTGACCTCTGAACTATTGATTGACACCTCATTTGACAGTTAGGATCTTCTATAACCACCCTGTGACCTGCAATAACCAATGAGTATACACCAGCCTCCAGATGATTGACGCATAAAATTTCAAACCCGTGAATACATCATATAAATAGGTTTTAAAGCCCTAAGATTGGGAATTATCATTTTGTGCATTGTTTTCTTCTTCTTCTGCATTGTCACCTAAGCACATGGGGTGAGAAGATAATGACTGAATAACATTTTTTAGGGGAATTTATCCTTTAAAAGATTATTGCAGTCAAACAAAGATTACAAGAAGTCTGGTTCTCCGAGTTATGCAAGATATTTGCCTCTCTTCATCAGCCACCTTGTTACCATGGCTCTCTGCCAGTTTGGACTAAAATCAGACCCAAACAATGTTACAAGCGACAATTTGGCATTACTGCAGAGTCATTTAATTCAATGTTACTATCAATAAATACTGATTAATGTAGCTTTAAGTAAGGGAAACAACAAAACAAGCCAATCCAAATCCAATAACCCAAGGGAAGGCTACAGCAAATGTGGCTGGGGCCTTGTAAGTTGAACTAATCGATAGGAATTTTGAGAGAATCAAAAGGTGGGCGAAGAGGTCGGAGCATCTCAAGAACAAATTGATTTCCAGGCGCCTTTGAAAAATTGAGGTTAGCATTGAGAGTCATCAATGTCAAATGCGAGGCACAGCTCATGGGATTAAAACCTGTCCTTCCTTCCTGAAGCAAATGGCATTGATTACACATTCTCCCAAGTAGTTATGCAGTTGGTTATCGACATAGACACACTTGTACAATCTTTCCCTGCTGTTTTGATCAATGACCAGGCACTCTCCTTCTGTTGCTGGCTCCCTGGTGCAAGCACACCTACGCAGGACTGCCAGCTGCATGCAAACACGCAGCGTCACGCCCTATAAGCCTACTTTATTTGTAATGCCGTGGGACTGTCTGTGGCTAGTTTGGAAGTCGCTCTCTTTACTTTCACTTTGTCACTGCCAGGGTCAGAGAAATCATGAAATAGCACAGGGCTCCCAGTGGGGCACTTTGTTTTCTGTGACACCGCGAAAGTCATTTGTCATCACACAGCTAAAGAGTTATCCTGTAAAAATAGAATCAAATATATCTTCACCTCACCCACTCGTTCAGGGGCAGTCATCCTGTTTGCTGTTTCATATTTTTCTCAGCCTCCCCCCCCCCCATTCTCTCTCATTTCCTACATTCTCCCTTTGCTCCCTCCTTCCTACACTGTTTTACCTCTTGCCTAATTTGGTGCACGGTCTGATATTTTGATGTAATTACCCTGTAAATGACTCAAGAGCTGGATTGCACTTAAAAGCAATTTAGTTTGTTTAGCTTCATTTATGTCTGCCTATCAAGATGTGAGGCACTACGTTCCACTTGAAAATGCTGGAGTGTGTGCAGAGGTAAGCCTGATTCAACACTACACTCTGTTTGCCTGCCTCACCCTGAGGGACACCAGGAGAGAAAACCTCTGGAGCATCTTTGCCGTCTCAGAAGAATCCACTGTTGGAGTCCTGTTTTGGAGCCCCTGCACCCCAAAATGAGTTTTCCTAATACATACTTTGGTTGATTGACATTCACTCTAAAGACTGATGTATGTGCAGTCATTAGAAAAATGACTTCCCATTCCGACATCACAACTAGTCTGGAAGCCAATCATGTTTTAAATTACAATATGCAAATTGCAAATGCAATATAGAAGCATGACAACTGCTGTACATTTGTGAGACTTGACTTTTGGGGTTGGGGACAGCTTTATTGATCTTTAAAACTAATCATTTTGCATATTCATATTGTTTGGAATTTGTAATGAGCAACATGATTTGGATGTCATTATAATTTTCAGTCATTTTTTTAAAGCAATTTCTGAAAACACAACTCAAGCCAATCTTGAAATGATTCATAGTGTCAATCATCCCACTCAGAGTCTGATTAATAATAGGTGGACATATTGCTAAAGCTATTAGTGAGCTAGTGGTGCAAGAATGGCAGAGAAAGTGCAGCCAAAATTTTCCAATATTAACCAACATATATCCATGTTCTCTGTGTCTGTTCATTATAATGATGTCAGATGTTTTCTTACATTTGAGTATGACATGAGGTAGTTGGATACAGTTAGCGATGAAAATGATTTGCTGCCCTCACAGTACACTGACTCTGGGCCTGTTGTTCAGCAGCTAACTCAGTCCCTGAGCCAAAAAACAGGTTGGCTGTGGCGGCAACAAGCTGGTTCAGCAGCGCACACAGCCTGTGAGCCAAGCTATCCCAGTTAGCACAAAGCACACAGACTAACTGTTGCTCCAGGTAGCCTTTTGTTTATTTTTGTATTTATTAGACTAAAAAAGCTGAGAGTGCTTGTTGAACATAGCAAACTAGCAGCTAACATGTCTCCCTGCTGTCCTGAAGGGAGGGGGTGGGATTTCTTTTGGTTGGATACTGCTAAAATTGGCTTACTCTTGCTGGTTTCTCCATTGTTACCAACCCTGGCTTTAAACTTGTATTATTGAACAGGTAATTGTGATTATTCCCACATTATGATCAAATCTCAATGTGTTAATTGATTATGCAGGGCTTGAGAGACTTCAACAAATAAGTGAAGCAATGGCTGGGGGTACTGATCCTCAGTCACTGGCTTGGCAGCCTTCTCACTTAACTCCACCATCATCCATTCCAACTCTTGATATGACAGTCAGGTCATAAACATGTAATTATGTGAACTAGAAATGCCAATATGATACTGCCAACAATTTATTCTGGCCACTGGGCTGCCACGTTCCAATCCCGTTGAGTTCTGGGTACATTTACATATGCATTAACTTGCATTTGACCTCATCCAGATAAGATGGCCAGTTACAGACTGCAGGCTAATGCCAAGTGTAAATGGGGTATATCCTGTACTGTGGGTGTCTTTGTGATTGCTACACATCAGTGCAAAATTTCAGTTACAGAGTACCGACCAAGTTACTCTGCGTTGGCACAAGACAATAATGACCACGTTTACCATATTGAGTAATCTCTGTTATGAGGTATAATTACTTTGCCATAACTTTGGAGGAGGACTTGTTCTTGCTATGTGTCTATCACAGTAGATCACACTTTATTGATGCATCATATTCACCGCTATGACTTTATGACAATATTTGAAAAAAAATACAGATTAAGGCATCAATAGAGGCCATAAAAACATGTAGTTTATTGAGAAAACTAAATCGTGTCTTAAGTCTTAAGAAATTCAACTGGAGAGAGTAATGAATGTCCTTGTGAACGTTTCATAACATCTTTCTACTGAGATATTCCAGAGGGTGATTTGTGTGAGTGGACCCTGTACCTGAAATATTTACTGACATTCTTTCTTTACCCAGGAAGCCCATTTAATTGCATTTTATAAAACTTGTATGGCTTGATTTTGTTGATGCAATAGATGTTAAAGGGCAAATATTCCTTGAGAACGATAAATACTTCATATGAACTGTTTACACCCACATCAAAGGCTTAGCTCTCTAACACCGTGTCAGGTACAGCTTGGCTACAGCTTGTACTGTTTGTGACAAAAGGGTAAAGACTCAGCCTGAGTTGACACTAATGTGTTTGCAGGCGAATTGTGAGACACATGCAGCATGAATACACATAATGTATCCCACTTAGCCTTCATATCAGCGCTTGATAAACACATGGTGGAGTGGGAACTAAAAGCTAACAGCGACCAGGACATAAAGCACATCAAATGGGAAATAGCTGATTGTGCGTATTTGTTCTGTTGTTCCACTTTGAATTCCTCTGATACCTCCGGTGCCAAAAGTAATGCAGACGTGAACCTGACTTAAAGATATTGTGAGCTTCAGTGTAGTTCCATGAATTATAGGAGTGCTCTGGCTGTGATTCAGATGTGCTTGACGTACATCATATGATCAGAAAGTCAGTTATTCCTTAATGTTTGGACTACAGATTTTTCAATGATGTGACAACTACACTAAGCATAACTTGAATCTGTAGCAGACTGCTGCTGTTTCATTAGCTTAACACCCAAGCAATAAGCGAACTAAGTGGTTGCTTGGGGCCCCCACGCCAGCAGGGGACAACCAAGAGCTCTTGAAATGTCACACATGACAGGTATAATACATATTTTTTGTGTGTGTGATATGTTTTATCAGTGGTAATCATACAAAAGAAAAACAACATATTTTGTCCATACTACTATACCGCACAAGTTCCATTTCACCCAGTAAGATTCTATTTAATTGATTTCATGTTGTTGTATATTATTTTTTTACATTTGCATTTCACTTACATTTTACATACTTAACATTTATTAATTTTATATAAGAAACAATTTATTTGTAGTTGACTTCTGCCCTTTTGCACATTTCATATTAAAACAGTTTACTTGTTTACAGTAAATGCATCTTCTGCTGGTTTATTTTGTTACTTTCCAGCTCACCAGTAAGCCATGATAATGGTTGTGTCAGATGTGGATGGACAACGGAGCATGGACAAGATATAGTTAATATTGGCGGTGCTGAGGTGGGTGGTGCGTTAAGCTGGGGGCCCCAAATCAAATTCTGCTCAGGGCCCCATAAAGCCATGGGCCGGCTCTGCCTGAACATATGAATGGCTGTTTGTTCTTTGGTTTTAATATGTAATAATGATTACTTGATTGTTTAAAAGCTTTAGTTTACCAAAATAGATCTTTTAAAATGGAAAGTTGAATTATGTAAATCACAAGAGCAGGGAGCCAAGCAGGAATGTCTACAAATGGCTGCTAGTAGCTCTGCCCCGGTGAGAATTCACAATTGCTTATAGGATAATGTGAACTGACACAAGGGATAGATTGTTTCAGTACATGTCATGACAGATAAATGGAGTACTGTAGTTAAGAGATTTTTTTTTTTTTTTAAAGATTAAATAATGAAAGTACAGTTAAGCTAATTTATTATGTGTTCTGAAAGATTTATATGGGACTTTTAGATATTTTGAGCAGTTGTGTGCTTTTTTTACTGAGGGGGGAAAGAGGGAAGTGCATTTCAGATGGATTTTATTATAGTTTTTTAATATATATACACACATCCATGTGTTATCCACTGTACACATAATGTTACACATTTTTGTATATCATTTATATACCACTGTACTTTATAGATATGGGCAAAGACAAATTGTGTTTTTATTTTTTTGTTTTATTTTATCTGCACACACATAAGTTTAGTGTCAGGAGAGGTCAAGAAGCCATCAGGCATAAACAATGCAAAAAAAAGCCCAAAATAATATAAAATAATTGGGAAAATACATCAAAAACCAATTAACAACAAACCAATCAACAGACAAGATCCAATTAAAAAACAAAAAATAGCCAAAGAGTGCATACAAGGATAGAGAAAAAAAACAAACTTAATGAATTCAATTTGATAAAGGTTTCCTTTAAAAAATTCTAAAGATGACAAGCCATTTTATAAAAAAGGCAGGTGACGATTATCAACCTGAAAGGATGTTCAACTTTCTGAAAAGGTGGCAAGGGCCTCATTAAAGTTTGAGAAAGTAGCTAACAGAGTGGTCAGTGAAGATGCAATTTCTGACTTTGGAAGATAAAATAAGAATTTATATCTTAGTTGCCAGTTTTATTTTGGAAAGTACAAAGCCAAAATCTGTTCTGTATCTGGCTGTTGGACTTTTACTTTGAAAGTATTGGGAGGGAGAGATAAAGAGAGGGTGATTCACAAAGAAAACACAGTCTCAAAGAAAACTATGTTGTAAATTACTGGAAATAAAGGCATACAGACAATTAAATGAAAACAAATGTTATCTTTTAAACGCAGTAGAGCAGCTCAGTATCCACCAGTGCAGGGAGGAGGCTGTACTGGATGTTAATGTGAGCGTTCGAACACTTTGTGCTGTTGTGGAACACAAAACTTCACATCACACCTCGCCTTCTGACGGCTGAAGTGAAGAAAATGAGAATTTTCTGCATAATTAATCTCAGTGATGGAGTGGTAATGAAGTTCTGAATTGCGGCGGCATGCGGCACCACACAGAGCGTGAGACTTTCATAATGGACGCAGCTGCGAGATCTATGGCGAGAGCGAAGATCTGGTGGTCTGTATGGATTGAGCGGCTCCAATCCGTAGACTCGAACGAGTTGCGATCGAGTGAATGCTCGTTTAGAAAACCTTGACAAACAAATCCCTCTCTGTCTCTTAATTATTACATTTTCCTTTGGGCTCTTTGTGGATAAAGGCTATAGAAACATTGCATTTAGTTATGCCAAATCTATAAATAATTGATAATCTTGGCTTGAATTATTTATTCTTATCGGGATATAAATATTGCACGGCTCACATGAATAATTAATCACTATCAAATTTAATTCTGTGTGGCTTCGGACTATTGTAAGCACTCAGCCATGTGTAATTGCATATTGACTGAGGGGTTAAGCCAAATGTTTGTCAAACTGTGAATAAGATGGAATGACTTTGCCTGATAAGGAACTATTCTCTTGTCTGTTTTCCAACACCAGCTGGTGCAAAGTGTTGAGTCTGGTCCCATAAATAGTTCAACTTTTTCATCACTGGTGATCTTAGGACTGGCACCACACCTCGTTATCTAAGTATGTCTGGCTGTCCAAGCATTCTAATTAACATATCTGGGTCTCCTTAATGTGACGTGAAGGCCACAGATACCAATCCAGGAAACACTTATGAAGATCTCAGAGGGGAATTAAATTATTAAGACTTCCCTCTCGCTCACGCACCACAGCTGAGGTGCCCTTAAGTGATGTGTTTAACCTTGAAACAGAGTAAGGGGGGTAAACTACAAAGCAATTCTGACATAGCCAGGCTTTCTTTGTGTGAGCTGGCTTGATTAAACCTGAAACCTCAGTCAGAAATGACAGGTATGACAACGGTTTGCTGTGTTTGTATGCCTAAACAAACTAAATAAACTTAAAGGACAACACAATTTCATACTGTTATACTTTGTTTATATTTGGCGGACCCTGCCACCTGGGGACCATATTTTCCTCCTCAGAAACAGCTTATTTATTCAGTGATGGAAAAAATACATATTTCTGAAACTACACGGCACCCCTTTGAACGTTATTCCCAAGATCTTCATTTATGCCTGACACCGTCCAATATTGAAGGTTGTGTGGAAATCACAGTTTCTGGCCAAACCAAAGTCAATTTTATCAGTTGAATATTATCCGCAATGAATACCAATAGACCAATCTATATTCTAATTGGTGTTCTATTAGCTGCAATTGAAGCAATGTAAAATAAACCTCAAATCGGGACCAAGCATAAAAACATAATACATAACCCGAAGTGTTACACAATAAAAAAATAGTAGTTTTCCATAAAAAAATATAGTTTTTAGCTTTAATTTGCCATGAGATCTTTTTTTTTTTTTTTTTTTACCCTTTTAATGTTTAATTAAGGATATTTACATGTATAAAAATAATAAAAATGCATTTAAATATGGTCAAACACTGTTATAATACAAATAACCAGGCTTAAAAATGATAAGTGCTGTTTTTCATACTGTGTGAACTTCTGTGATGAAATCAATATAAGGTATTGCTGAAAAGAAAAAACCTGGCATCAAAGGTACCAGCAGAGATAAAACAACATATTGAAATGTAAAACAAACTGACAGCTTGGAATGTAAGAATAGTAACTTGCATATTGTAATGTCACTTCAATCGCTGGATTTCACAGCTGTTTAATGGTTTCCTTCAAGACGTCCACAGCTTTGTTGCATTAAGATGTTTTGAAAGGACGAAAACTGGAGGAATAATTTGAATTGTTGTGTAATAGCTAAAAGCGTCCCAATACACTGTATGACTGCGTCACGTGGTAAGGCAAAAAAGCAGTGCAGAGTGAAACTCCCATCTGTCCATCTGGGCTCTTGCGACTGGTACTGGGACAGCCATTACCTAATTTGAAACTTGAAATGTTGCATAATAGCTCAAGAGAAGCACAAACTGTGCTGCGTGTTCCGAGCAAAGTAAAGAAAAAAGCAGGGCGCAGTGGAAATTGTAACATTATTGGATGGAAGCGACTACATCTGTCCACCTAGGCTCGCGTAATTTAAAATGGATTTGTGTTTAGGATGCCTGCCAGTTAATCTCTGTTAGTGATTCATATTTGCTCAAGGGGCCCAAACAATAAAAGAGCGACGTGATTAACTCAATAGGGAGCACGGCAGCAGAGCTACCCGGGTTATGGATTCGGCTGGAACTGTATACGTTTACTGAGCTTTATCAAATCTGCATTATAAATGTAAAGCTGCAGTGGGTAGCATGTGTGGATTAACTTTTAATAAGAGGCTATGATATTCAAGGGGTGGGTCACTCAGTGCAACAATGACTAATGGAGAGAGTTCTTGACTGAGTGCAGTCAGTCAGTGCCAGTCAATTAAACTGGGGTTTGGAGTAAGAAGCAGTGGGAGCCACACTGTTCCTTATGTTTGTTTATCATCACAAGAGTAGATCTCATCTACAATTCCCCCTACCACAGGAATTCAAATTGCTTATATTTCAGATGGAATATACAGTTTGAAATGAATGCTTATATAGAATAGTAAATACTGGCATATGCATAGCTGGCTTGGGGGAAGAGGCTGATGTCAAGAACTCTTAGGAGTCTTAATTAAGAGGATCACTCGCACGATAAAAAATAACTTTTCCGCATGCTTCAAAATGCTGTTTTCCCTTCAGATGAGGGTTTGATTGATTTCCCTGGGAGAAAACATCCTTGACCCCAGTGGTGAAAGCTAACTCTGTAAATTTACTGAAGTTGAAGTGTTGTCAGTAGAATTTTGAGGTTTCCATTTGCTGCTACTACTTCACCTCCACAACATTTAAGAGGAAACTATTGTACTTTATACACCAACATATTTATTTGACAGCTAATGTTAGTAACTTTTCAGATGAAGATTTTTCGTTAAAGCGGCAATATGTAAGACTTTTAGTTGAAAACATTCAAAAAGAAGCTAAAATTATCGGCAGAATGTGAAAAAAAATAACAGCATTGACATTATGATGTCTATATATTGTGTTGTAGAGATATCTACTGACGTTAGCATGCTATCAGTGAGCCCCAGCCCGTTCTGGTCCAAAACTCCCGTGCTAGCGGTGTAAACACAAACATGCCCCTGGCACTCCTAGCACCCAGCCTGGACAGCTAGCTGTACAGCTTACTGAGCTAACGATAGCTACAATAAGCAGAATTTAGCGTTTATTCTTATGGTTGTGATATTACACCTTTAAACTCTGATATTATTAAATACAATTTATTAGTTTCTTTCCCCACAAACTGGCAACTACCAAGACATGATACCAACGGCGTTATACAATTGGCTCATAAACCTTGTTAGAAGCTGGAACCAACCCTCAGAAAAACAAAACAATCATTTGGGAAATGTTTAAAATTATTATTTCACAATCATATTCATGTTGTTATGGAATATATATATATATATATATATATATAAATAATTTTATTCGCACCCTTGAACAAGCTCTCTAGATTTATTATCTTTTAAAAAAAAGTCTTTAAAACAGTCTCCAACCAGCCACAGCAGTGACATGCTGTTTAGTATTAACAATGATAGTGGTATTCTAATAGTAGCCTATACATTTGGCTGATGATGCTTCTATATGTTTAATTTAACAGAATCTTTAATGAAGGAATTGAACTAATGTGTTGTAATGATGCTTCTATATGTTTAATTTAACAGAATCTTTAATGAAGGAATTGAACTAATGTGTTGGAATGATGCTTCAAGGAAAGGATCCGTGTATTTCTTCCACCACTGCTTCAGAGCAATGCACTCTTACTATAGCAACATGGTTGACGGGCTTTAGTCTTTTGCAGCAGATGTGAGAAATGTGTGGATTTACATCCTAGTAATATCAATTTTAGATGTGGCTATGCTTAGCCAAGTTCAATGACAGGGCAGATGACAGGACAAATTGCCACCCCCTTTGTGTTTTTTATCTTTATTCCCAATTTAGAAAATGGCAGGTATAAAGCACTAGACCTTTGCTATCAAAGCGTATGACTCATTCAGTAGTGTACTCAAGTTGGGGTCTTTGGTATTAGCTGCTGCTACTTTGGTAGGCTGACAGCCAGAATGTAGAATTAATTTTCCTCACCTAGACCTGCTTGTGCACACTGCCAGGCTCTGGGAAACTGATAAAAAGGCAGAGCCTGGCACCGAGTGAGTCTCTCTGGGAAGTTACTATGTTTGGTGGATGCTATAGGGCAGAGCTTGCTCAGCCAAGCTGCAGATATTACACTCATTTTCAGGGGGCGGGTTGCCATTTACAGTCACGTCTGGCCGCCAGTGGCGAAGACAGCTAAGATAAGGGGAAAATGTTCAAGTGGCGGGGCAAGTGAAGGCATGGCTCTGCAACTTTGATTTCAAATTCTGTCGCGTCCATGATCCTGATGAAATATTTCCCCCTCAGGCTGCTTAATACACACAGGGCTGATCATACCACTGACAGTCGAGGGCTAACTCCACTTTTTATGTCAAGCAGTGAGCAGTGTGGAGCAGTGCTGCTTTCTGCCCACAACTACTGCTCCTAATCCAGCCAGTTCTAATGTAACACAGGTCAAACAGCCGGTGGACTGCAGTTTGGTCCTGTACAATGACAATGACAAAATTCTTGAAGTGTCAAATGTCGTATTATGCTGGCTTTTTTACACAAATTTATACAATTTGTTTATACAAATTTAACTTCTAAAGTCCTGCAATGAAAATTATAATGACCTTTAAATCTTTGGCCATCAGATAATAAAACCTTCACACTTAAAAGGGGCACTACGTAGTTTTGGGGAAGACATTTAAATCAGGAGAGAAAGATCTTCACTGGCTGATGTTGTATTCCTAAACAAACTAAATAAACACATCTATGTTTTCACAACTGAATAAACTAAATAAACAAACTGACCTTAAAAGGACAACACAATTTCATACTGTTTTACTTTGTTTACATTTGGCGGACCCTGCCACCTTTCTAGCTTCATACAGTGTTCTGGGGACCTTATTTTCCTGAGAAGCTTGTTTATTAACTATGTCTGAGGTTGTATTATTACCTCATTAATACTGTGAATAATAAAATTCGTTTGGAGTTTGGATTTCCTCCCCAAAAACTACATAGTGCCCCTTTAAAGGTCCCATATAATGCTCATTTTAAGGTTCATACTTATATTTGCCTGTCTACTAGAAAATGTTTGCGTGCTTCAATGTTCGGAAAACACATTATTTTTCTCATACTGTCCATTGCTGCAGCACCTCTATTCATCTTCTGTCTCAAAGCCTCCCAAAAAGCCCAGCCTGCTATGATTGGTCAGCTCTCACAGGCCTGAACAAGCACCGCCCATCATGTTTCAACTCTGCCACGTTGGGATTAGCTGATAGTGGTGACTGGATAGTTGTGACATCACAACCATAAGGAAGTAGCACCAAGACCTGCTTCACATTAAAAAGGAAACAGGAAATCACACCCTCTATTAAAAACATGACATTTTTACAACACTGGTTGTATATTATCATTTTTTATTCTCCTGTTTTATGAACTTTTTTTCATTTCTTACCCATTTCCAGCCGCGCCATAATGTTTTCCCCAGCATCATCATCATGATATTAGTGTCCATCTTCTCCCTCTTAGAGCACTTCCAGTAATAAATGGTCAATTTCTTTGATTGTTCCCCACAGTAAATTGCACTAATAGTAATAAAGATGTTATATGAGGCTGCATTTTATTTGAATAGCTTTTTCTGATCGGGGTCTAATTTTATGTGGGCCTGGTTAGCAGAATTACCAGGGCAGCCCTTGTGTGTATGTGTATGTTAGTGCCGCTGGGAAAAGATGGACGTTAATATGAGCGAGGGGAATGGCCACTTTGTAACAACTGCTGATTATTTGGACTACAGATCAGATTTCTCGAACACTCAGAATATGATGAAATTTTGAAATGATGCAGCTCACCTTTGGAATTTTGGGAGCTCACATTTCGCTAATTGGGAGTGTCCACATTGTGCTACAAGATGACATATGCTATCGATTAGCTATGAGGGGGACCGCAGTAATCATCTGGTTGATGCTGAATGAGTGCAAAATAATTGGAGAACTTGTTTCCTTTAAAGATTTCTTTAGACAGGCTGTTATAGTATGTGCAGGGCGTGATATAATTGACAGTTTCCTTGCTTTAGACAAATTTTGTTATACTCTAGCAGTATTCAAAACTGGACCCACAATGCAGACACCGGAGACAGGAGTTAGAAGAAAACTGCTTTAATGAAAAAAATCAAGGAGTTCAAAATGAGGCAGCAGCAGTTCCCAGAAAGTCCAAAGCTGAAAGTCACACAGTGGGCGGTGCCTGCTCAGGCCTGTGAGAGCTGACCAATTAGCGCAGGAGGAAGGCCTTAAAGAGACAGGGCATTCAGACAGAGGGTGAATAGAGGTGCTGCCGCAGTGGGCAGTAAGAGAAAAATAAAGTTGTTTGAACACTGAAAGTGTAGATAATTTGATTTATTACTGGATAAATAGTAAAATGTAGTTTTCTTAAAGTTCTGAGAAATTTATATTCAGAAAACACAAGATCTTGTTTCCAAGCCATTCCTACAGTTTCAATAGGTTTTCCCATAATGAAAATTAAATCATTTTCCACTACAGCAAAAGCATGTATAAGCCATGCTTTCGACAGCTCACACACTCTTTAATCGAATCCAACAACTTAAAGTAACTTTAAGCATTGCACTTAAAGACACTGTAAGTGTTGCACCAAGGTTTTCCTTACATTCTTTTGTAAATATTATGGCTCCATAATAGAAATGTTAACTCAGTCAAAGAAATACCTGCAAGAAACTGTAATCACAAAGTCCCATTTAATACAATATTCCAGTTTCTCTGAACACTCTGGACATGCTTTCACATCTTTAAAAGCAGAGTGAAAAAAAATACTCGGTGCCCTCTCTTTCACTTCTCTATGATTAATTTCCACTTTGTGTCAACTAACAAATATGACAATGGCATTCAATGCACAACAAAGCATCCTAACAAAGAGGACCTCTTGGTGTTTGATTCGGGAGTGTACTAACACACCATGTACACAGCACATACCAGAAAAGGCACATTATGTTTTCCATAGTACAAAAGTAGTTTCCAAGTACACAACACACAAGGTTGCATTAGACATCTGGTCTGCTAAATGCTGTAAGAAATAGACAGTTTACTTTTTTTGAATCAATTGGTGGATACTGTGCATATTGCGCATAGGGAAAGACAGCAATGTCTGGTGCTGCTAGCATCCAGGGCCCTGGTGACATGCATGGAAAACAGGAGATCCAGACAATCTGTCAGTCACTTGACATGGACATTGATAGGAAGGATGGGAAAGCAGAAAAGTGGTGTGACAGAAAACATCTTCACTGAACAGTGATCCAAGTCGCCAGGATAAAATGTTGGCAGTTAATGTTTTCGCAAAACACTGATTCGTTCAAATTTGTAAGTGTCTATATTGAAATTTCTACAACACGGGTCACATTGCAATCGCATTACATGTTTAAGATCTGTCCATCATATGGAGAGGGTGGTGGTGGAGTTACAGGCGAGAAGGCTGCCAAGCCAATGACCAGAGTTCGAGACTATGTTTCAACATTTGTAAGTGTGACAGCAACAGATATTTTTAAAGAAACCTCGAGACAATTTCCAGCAGTGTTTGGGGTGATGAAAACCAGATATTTTTGACAAGGAGTCAGGACATCTCTAGGCATGTTTGTGGAGACCAAAGCAGGTATTTTGAACCAGAACATGGTGCGTTCCTAACCCTAACCAAGCAGTTTTTGTGCCAAAACCTAAGCACACCAAAAGCACAGCGTTGTCACAACAAAAAATTGATCATTAAACCTAAAGAAAGGTGAAATTGGCAACAAAGAGCGTTCTGATGTTGTCATGAGTGACGACTCTGTGTAAGCATGTTCATCCTAACAATATTGCCATATGGTGTCAGACAAGTTTTAAAGGCATTCATTGTTTTAAATTATGGTCTTCAACCATGTTTGCATTAGTTTTGCATTCACCACAGACCACCATTATCATGCTCAATATGCAGAAAGATAAGAAAATACATCTTTCTTATAAGAGCAAAAATTATGCATTACAACGGCTATTTCTAACAGCAGGCTACTCGAAACAGCACAGCAGCACGTCATACTTCCTGACAAACCACAAAGATACATTGTGTTAAGGAATTGGTTTTGACTAATACATGCAAGTTTATCTCGTGTATTTTGCACATTTTTCGAGCCGTGTTAAGGAGGGAGTGCGGGCTGCGCACACCTAAAAAGGTGTTACTATCACAGTTTCAGACGAGGGATACATATTAATGCCGAATATGCTGAGAAAAATGGGCAAATATCTAAAATATGCTGATCTCAAGTTCTAGGATTCAGCCGAGGGAAAGGCCTCATGCATTATTCAAACAGCCACTGCTACACTGACAATGAACGTTTATGTAAACCCAAAGTGAGATAATATGGCAAAAAAAGCGAATGCTAATTCACCTCACTAACAATATGAAGATGATCATTTGCATACTGAACCACTGTATCAAAGGTTAGAGTGGGAAAGAAGTGGAATTAAATGGAAATGCTCTCTTGATAGGAAGATAAACTTTGTGGAGAGAGCAAAGCTGCGTGTCATTCCCCCAGTGAGGAAAGGTCACCGAAGAAAGAGTTTTGAATAGACATAATTAACTGCAGAGGATTTTTTGAAAATCGCTCATTGAGGTTTTATGCCTTTTGTGTAATTAGTTTGACGTAAGCCGCTGACAACAGCTTTCAAGTTTACCCGCATGTTAAGCTCAAACCTGCTAAAACAAATTGCTCTTTGTGCTGCCGAGGTCACGATTGTTATCTAGCCGTAATGAAGCGGATTCACATTGACATTTAGACGTGGCAGTACTTTGACTTTGATTGGGCAGTTTTGTTAAAATCGTTGAGTCCAATTGCGGCGCGTGTTCTTGTGACACAGGTGGAGGAGGTCTGGAGACAAAAGGAGACTCGGGAGGCTTCATCTTAATGACTACAACACCGAGAGCACAAAAGCATGAAGAGGTCTTGACAAAAGAAATGAAAAAGAAGAGAAATTTAGGTCTGTAACACTCAGGAGGTAATGATGAACACCTGCACAGACAGGTGTCTGATCAGACAGGGAGAGTCAAGTAACCTTTAAAGAAGAAGGTCTGTCTAAAATAAGTTCACATACCATCAGGTAAGTAGATAACTGGCACATATATACCATTATACTGCTTAAAAGTGTTATTCGGAGGTCAGTGTATCTCACAATTTATTAGTCTACTGTGCAATAGCTTGTTTACATATGATGTCATGTCATTTTGTTGCAATGGTGCAAACTGCAGATGGGCAAGGAACCTCTAAAGGCTTAAACCCACCTTATTCCTAGACCCCATGATACCTTGTGTAAACCTGAGAATGAGCACCAAAAACCAACTACCTTTCTTCAGAATTGCTTTCAGAAGTTTTTTGAGCCTCATTTATAGGCAAACCCGACCCTCCATTGAACCTGCAGACAAACCCCATATGTGTAGTTCAAATTTAGCCAATATGGGGCCTACAAAAGCTGCAAACAAGGTTGATTATTACTCTCTGTTATGAATCTTTGATTGATGGAGGTTTTATATTCGTAAAACTTCCCTCAAACTGAGAAAAGCAACGAAAAAACCATGACATCATCACAATGTAAAGTCTATGGGCCGAGGAAGTAAACGCTGATGACAGAAAACTTTTTTGCATCAGCGCTAGGTGAGCAATTCTCATTGGTTTGAATGGGTGCCATCTTTGCATCTTGTATTCTTGTATTCTTCTATTTAAATCTATTGATCATATTTAGGTGTTATTGTCAGACGGTGACCTCCAGTGGCCATAGCAATTATTGCAGCGGCAAAGGAGAAAGTCAGGTGAGGTAGTAAAAAGAGCGAGAAAGTCCATCTAAAGGAGAGGTTGGGGCCAGATAGTTGGGTATTGAATGTAAAATGTAATGTAAAAAACAAACAAACAATACAAAATCATACTGATAGTGAACATAAATATTATATGTGAATGTCATAAGTTACATTTAAATTAATTTAGTTTAGTCATTTCATTGTTTGATGATATTAGGGGGATATTTAGGGGTAGAAATGAAATATAATATACAGAATTTTGTTTTCAATATGTTTGCATTAGTGTATAACCACCTGACACTAAGAATTGCTGTGTTTTTGTTACCTTAGAATAGCCTTTCATATCCAGAGTCCACCATGTTGCACCACCTTGTTTCTATTGCAGCCCAGAATGGACACATTAAGCCCTGTAAGTGGGTGAACGAAGGCGTTCAGTTGGTTGCAATCTGAAAACACTGCAAGATGCCACTAAGCCAACACACTGGCCCTTTAAAATCCAGTCAAAAACAATCACATGTATTTTATTGTATGTACTACTTGTCATAAAACTCTATGCATTCACAGAAATATGTTAATCCCTGTGCCCCATGACTTAATTTTCTTTTCATCTTACTGGTAATTACCTACAATACTGTTTCTTCTATTAGTTTATGTAAAAAAAGCATGGGTTTGAGCATCTCAGCGCTGCGAGTGACAGCATGACCCCATTAACTGAGTGTGTTCCAGTGCCTTATAAAGAAATCCTCCATGCACTCGCAGTCTTAACAGGCACTCGGGCTGTGCTGCCAATTACCCTGCCTACATCACACAAGTAGGCACCTGACGAGCTGCAAATACCACAAGTGAAGTAATGGGAAGGGAGGCAGAGGCGGAGGAGGAGGGAGACTGAGCAGATGTCGCATCGACTGGACGAGCTTTGCTTTAAATTACGGCTGTGAGGAGAAACACATTAAACATGCAAACATTTATTTACCACGTGTGAACAGCCTTTACTGATTTAAGGGCCTATATACTGTTTAGATCTGAAATTCCACCAGTCAAAAGAAATATTTTGCTTCGTCTAATACAAAATGCAAACCACATGACTGTCTTTTCTAATACTTTTGATTTAAATGAATATGCAAATCTCTCCTTCATGCTGTAAGTCCCCCACACACAAACCCTCACATATACATCTATCAAACAAGCCTCATTTACTTCTCTTAACTTCCAACCATTCAACCACTACTCTACCTCACAACTGTGAGATTAGCAGTGTATGCGCATTCATTTCCATGTGGAGCCGCGTGCGCGAGCTCACGCAACAGCCAATCCCTTTCCGAGATTTAGCCGTGAAAGGATGCTGCCTCTCTATAACGCACACCCTTAATAAATCATCTTGTCCCCTCTCATCTTTCCCACGGATTCAAGGACCCACGATCAATCTGGCACCCCTCCGAAGAAGCCTCGCGATGAGAAGCCTTGAGGGTGAAAGTGTGCAGGCTCTGCGCCGAACTGAAAGCGAGACGGTGGAGAGACCTGGGGAGGTAGGGGTGGAGGGGGTTGACATGTGTTTGATATCGAAGAAATGCTGCTGAGCTGTGGAGCCCTATGTGTGTGTGTGTGTGAGTGTGAGAAAGAGCACATGGGGCACAGAACGCCTCTGTCTCTCAATTAAGAACATTCACCACAGGCAACAAAAAGGCCTGGAGGCTTACTTACTTCCTCAATGTGGCGAGATCATCGCCCCACATTGTAAATGTCAATCAATATGAGCTGCACAATGCCCGATGTGCATACAGTGCATGAGGTTCGGCTTTACTTTAGGCCATGGTCAACGGAGCAAATCACAATGGAACCTCTGTGAGCCCATCAATGCAGAATGAGATCCATTTCATTTACTTGCACCTTTGCAGTCGTCTCCAGGGAGACGCCAACAAGCAAACTTTATTGCAGAATGCTGCGTTATACAATAAGAGGTCGCGGCAAGGTCGTACTTGTAGGAGGAATGAGTCTAGTCTGCATAAAAAGTTCCCCTTTCTTCACTCGCTTCCTCTCTCCTCTTGCCGGCCTCCATCAAATTTAGCCCCTTACAGAGGGATCTCTGGGGGTGAGTGAACGCACGCCCACACATGCAAAATCACACGTATGCAACGGACACACAAGCGCCTCCACACTCACACACGAACACTCGCACAGTTTCTAGCAAACACCAACACACACATATGTAGTCAATCTCTCTGCATAGCCAACGGGAGGTAATCAAAGCCCTGATGTGCTCTAACCAGATCCATTAAGGAGCTAATAAAGGCTCTGGATGAGTTAATTAATGACCCCCAAGAACATCATCTGCCTCCAGTGCTACTGCTCAGACTGCTGCCTCCGACTCTCGCTGAGCAAATCCCGAATCAAAACAAAAACAGCCACAGTTGGGTGCGATTTAGGTGCAAATCCACTTGTTTTGGTGTCATGACGACCAGACGACGGGATAAATGATTTAAGCCCCATTGATTGGATGATGAGGCATGCGCGCGCGCGCGCGCGTGTGTGTGTGTGTGTGTGTCGCCATGTCAGCGCGAGCCTCATCTCGATGTATTTGATATGCAAGCACGCTGCCAGAAAAGTCAATTTCTACAGAATGCCTGACAGACACAAGAAAGTAATTGATGCTAATGTGGGAAGAAGACGAGAGGGAAATCGAGCAAATCAATTAATAAAACATTTCATTCGTTTGGTGAAGCCTTGTGGAAACTTCACAGCTTCTTCAGAAGGCGAACCGGTCTCCGTTCTCTGCTCCGGCAGATAATGCTGTCAGCCCATTCTGATAGAAACATTTTAAATTCTGTTTCACACATGGCTAATTGTATTTTTTTAACTCATTGATGCTGCTGTTCAACTCATCTGACTTCTGTAATTAAAATGTAGAAAAAAAAGACTGCAGAATAATTATTTAATAGTGATTTTTGAAGGCTCTTTCATTTTCTCTAAAATATCTCAATAATTTGTGTGGCTGAGGAAAGTCTGCTAAATTAGAATTTTAAGCAGCTATTGTTGCTGTACATGTTTAACTACTTAAATTGCATCCTTTTTCCATCTACATCTGAACTGATGATTGAGTGTATGCTTCCAAAAGTAGGATTTACCAAATAATAAATTGCGAAGTGAGTGTCATGACTGGCCGTACAGACTGGCAGTAAACAAAAAAGCATTTGACCATATTCACACAGTGGCCATTTTCCTCTGACATCAAGCTCAGGGTGGGAAGCTCAAATGTCGCACGGCTGTGTTCCAGATTGCAAAGCGTATGAACATAATGAATCTGACATATCGTTATCATTTCACTGCTTGCTGATTGATGAGCAATTAAAAAGACAATGGATAGTGAAAATCTGAAGGGACTTTGTGCCATTTTTCCAAGGTAAAGCAGCATATTTGATGATCCATTAGCTTCTGTTAACGTTAGCATTTTGCCACTTCCTAGCTAACATTACTGTTTGATAGTCTTACACAATACAATAGTAAAGACATGAATTAGTTTCTTAAATATCAATCCATATCTTGGACACTTTTGAGCCTGGCAGTGAAACCCACTAGATGTAATCAAATGGTAAAGTTTGCTAGGAAGTGGTTGAATGCTAACATTAGCTAATGGGTTATCAAAGATGTAGTTTTACTTCAGAATGTGGCCCAATTTCCCTCAAGATTTTTATTGTCCAATAACTTTTCAGTTGATATTTAACAGGTAAGTGATTAAATTATTATTACAAATTGTAGGATTCCCCATGTTTAAACGACCAGCAACACAGCAGCATAACATTATCCCAGCATTTAAGCTTCCCACCCTGAGCACTATGTCAGAGGAAATGGCTGCCGTGTGAATAGGGTCAGTAGTACCAATCAGTAAAACAAAATATGCAGATGAAAGCAGAAAAACAGGGGACCTAGTTTAGAGCCTTGGGGTACTCCACAGCTCAAAACATTAAGAATCAGAGCTGTGATAGTGTCTGTCAGCAAATTACTCTACATTTTTAACTTTCTAATATTTCGACTGCTACGACTTCTACTTCTACTTAGTATCATATCCCTGCCCACTTTATCCAATCATGACAGAGAACTCCCTAAAGAGGCAGTCCTGTCTACTCATGAACCTGCAGAGAGCAGGATCCTCTTGTTTAATGCTATGTCTGTTGATTACTGCTCTGCATTCAAGTGGTGATGTAGAAAGAAGGGCAGGGAATGCTAAATGCAAAACAAACAGGAAGTTAGCCAAAATGACCACAGTGCTTTATAGCAGCTTTAACTGCTAAATTATTTCATTTTGAAGTCACTTTTTGTGGATTTAATCTGTGGATAAAGGATTGTGTCACATACTCAAAAAAGACATTACCACGCTGTAAATTAATTCTGGTGCCCCACTACCTACAGCTGGTGCCCTTTTTTGTTTTTCACCCCTGCCCCTCAAACATCCAGTCCACCACTGTTTCATCACGTGGCACCTGGATTGATTTTTACCTTTGCATTTTTAAAATGATTTCCTTCTTTTTGATTGTACTTTGGTTTTCATTCACACACATTCTGTTGCATTCACATACATTTCTTTTTACATTATTATATCTCTTGTCATACATATCCATGTCTTTTTACACTTGTTTATCTGATTTGACTAAAGTCATCATCAGTAGGATTCATTTATCACACATAGAACTGCTGAAAGAAATAATCTTTGTCTAATGTAGTTCCCATCTATATCCCTCAAATTGAATACAACTTAAATGTCAAATGTTTTAATAGGAATGTGAGGTGCTTTTTGACCCCCTTGTTAAATGTGTGGCTGTTGATTGAATTATTTTACTGCTTTCATTTTACTGGTTAGTCTCCTGGTGACCTGGAGGCAGAAAATTAAAAAATATTGACTCACTTATCAATACATATCTCGGTGTGTACGCACATAAATGACCCTAAACCTTGACCCCAGTAACTTATGGATTTGAATCGACCTCAGCCCTCCATAACTGTCTGCTACCAAGGCAGAATGAGAGAATGATACTATCTCGCCTCGTGCTTTACACATCGGCACTCTCTCGCACCGTGGCACCCTTGTTTTCCTACTCTCTCTCTTGACATTTAGCAATGTGCTAGCTAGGCAGGAAGCGCTCACTTGTTTACAGGCTCGTTAAATGTTTCTCAGAGTCTCTGCACCCAACAAATGTGGTGATTATGGTCCACAGAGAGGCTCGGGTATGAGAGAAGCTATAAGAAGTCTCGCTATCATCACAAAGCACAGGCGGCATTATAAACCTAACTGCCTCTCTTTCGTCTTATTCATCTGCCTTTTGTATGCAGACTCAGCCCTTACTTAAGGGCTCCACTCCCCGTAAAAAAACAATAATACTAATTAATTAAGTTGGCATTTATTTGACATGGCTGGGGAAACACTCTTAGTGCATTCATACGTGTAGTTATGTGCTGGGTGGGTCCGATTTATCCTCCCTCTGTTGTTAGTGGTCACCAGGATTGCTGAAGTGTTAATGCAAGCAAGAATGCTCACATACACACAAACAGCTACAGTATGCCTTGGGGGAGATTCAAACAGGGTGTAGAGGAATAAATTATGAAGTACAGTTTCTCCTATTAAGGATGTAGTCCCTGTCTTGCTGTGGTACTTCAAAGATTTGCATGAGATCGAAGGGTAAGTAGGGGTGGACAGTGCTTAAAATGAAAAAAAGATATTTTTTTGGGTGTTTTTTACATCATTCGTCCATTATGTATGCCTGCTTATCCTTAAGAGGGTCAAAGGGGGCGGGAGCCAATCCCAACTGACATTGGGTGAGAGACAGGGCACGCCACATCCCAAACTTGAAGGAATAGTTCCCCCAAAAATTTTAATTCAGTTATCTACTCAGCTACATGCTGAGGTAAAGTTGGGTGAAATGTTTGAGTCCAGAAAAGATTTGCGGAACTTCATAGCATTACAGCATTCTCCTAAACAACTAAAGTAGATAGGGACTTGTTTTTAAAAAAAGTATAGAAAAATCATAATGATCATAAAACGGCTCCATGCAGCTTTTCCGACGTATTAATGTTTTTTTTTTCTTTTAAATTTCAACCTCAGCTGAAATGATATGTCTATACTAAAACTATTGTACCATTAAAACCCAATAAAACTGTTTTGGTTCATCCCACTGTCATTACAGTATAAAATCATGCATTCCATGTCATCAGGCTTTTCACTAGATAGGGCAATTTATCAGGTATTTTGGCCTACAGGCTAAATCAATGCCATTTCCCTTGTGTCCTATAGGGGGCTTTGCCTCATAATAAAACTTGACCCTCATGCAAATCATAAAAGACCACATTTAGTACAAAAAAATGTTTCAATGTCAACTTAACCCAGTGAAAGTTGAAAATAATGTTAATATAAAGTATTTTTCTGCCAGTTTTTGACATGGACACAATTTTTGTACTAAGTGTGGTCTGAGTAACTTCTTATTTTTGTGTGGTTTTATCAGTTGCATAAGGGTTAAATGAATGCTGTGACACTGTTTTGCTGTGAAGCGCCAGAAACGTTTTGTGGACCACAAAACTTCCCCTGACATTTCATCAGCATGGGGGTCAGTAGATCATTTCATTTTCATTTTTGGGTGAAATGTCCAACAGAACATACAAAACTACAAACTGAACGAGTTCACAATATAAACTGTAAAAGCATCTAAATAAAGATCAGAACTAGTTGAAACCCATTGCTGGTGAGTAGTACAAGTAATTTATGACAGTTTTCTACAAGCCTTATGGTTTCATCGATACTCCACAGACCGGGAAATTTAAAGGTCAATCTGGCAAATTAAAGGTTCTGCCATTACTGGTGTGGACTTCGAAGAGCTGTCACTCATTTTTGTTGCTTGGAACTGGCGAGTTAAGGGAGGAAAATGAGAGATTGTCTATAGTTAAAATCCTTGGCAAAGATCCAAGCCATAGAATTGTAAAAAGCTGCTGCAAATATTCTAATGTGGCTGATTAAAGCGTCTGTTGCTAAGCCCCTTCATTATTATCTCCATAATAAAGCGGACAGCTGGCACGTGTTTTCCTTTCTACTTTGTTATCGCTTCCTCCTCTTCTGTCTTTGTTTATTCATTACGTTTGCGTGCAAACATACCGCAGCCACACAAGCTCTTGAGCCCTCGGCACCATATGATGAGGCAACCTTGCAGCGCGCTCGCTACCTGGGAGATGGCGAAGGCGAGGGCGATGGCAGTATGTATCTCAACACGAGCAGACAGTGAATTAATCAGCCGCTCTGAGGAAAATGCTACCAGTCCGAGTAGATTTTTAAAACCTCTGTCCTCACTTTTGCATCTGCAGGACTCTCCTCACTTTGTGATGCTTGACCTACTCAGAGGGACAAAGTTTATATCCTGATGTCTTCTTGTCCACGGCCACTGCATTTTACTGTTTCATTAACATTCAGGGCCTGATAGAAAGCATCAGTGCTGGGGCCATGGTGATCACTGGGACGAAGGACATGGTGAATAAACATAATAAGCACATGGGGTGATGCCTTGCATGCAGGAAAAGAAAAAAGAACCATTGAGATACTGTATGTGACTATAACCTTACCTTTTTATCAACATCAGGTAAATCCCACTAAGATTAAGATCTCATTTTCAAGGAGGATCTTAATCTTAGTGGGATTTAAGTGCTAGAACATCACTTTGTTCAGTTTTTTATACAATAATATGAGGGTGAATGTCAAGAGGTACGACAAAGTGACTCACAAAAATGGTAATATACAGTGCCTATAAAAAGTATTCACCCCCTTCATTGTTTTCCCATTTTATTGCTTTTTTAAATTGAATCATGGTCAACATACAAAAAAAACAAAACAAATATTTACCAAAAAACCCTCTTTATTGTCAAAGTTAAAAAAAGATTTCTACAAAGTAATGTAAATTGATTAAAAATATATAATGTAAAATGGGTGATTGCATACGTATTTACCCCTTTAAATTAACTGACCTAATTCAACAGAGGTCCGGCCAGTTGGTGCTAGCAGTCTCACAATTAGTGAAATTGTGATCCCCTGAGTGCAGTGAATGTGTCTCAATCGAATGTAGTATAAAGACACCCGTGTCTGAAGGTCCTATCACTGGTTAATCAGTACTCCTGGCTACAGTTACACCATGAAGACAAAAGAACTCTCCCAGCAACTCCGTGTAAAGATTAGTGAAAAGTAAGTCAGGGGATGGATACAAAAACATTTCCAAGTCACTGAACATCCCCTCGAGTTCAGTTAAGTCCATCATTAAGAAATGGAAGGAATATTGCACATATTGTGTGAATCTGCCATCCTCACAAACTGAGAGACCTTGCAAGAAGGAGTCTAAAAGGAGTTAAAAGCTTCAGCAGCTCAGATGGGAGGGACTCTGCATACAACAACTGTTGCCTGGGTTCTTCACCAGGCCGAGTGACCGAGTCAAAGCCCAGACCTCGATCCATAGAGTGGCTGTTCATGCCCAATCTCGTAGTCTTATCAGTCCTCATCAGGACCTCATCGTACGGTCACAGTTGGTTAGGTTTAGACAAGAAAACTACTTGGTTAGGTATAGGAAAGCAGTTTGGTTTGGATTAAATTAACTACATTACTTATGTGAATTCAGTTACAAACACAGACATTACGTACGTACGCACGTACGTACGTAACTTAAATACATAAGTAAGTTTAGATAACCTACCATTTACTTTTGGTTTCGGTGGACGCAGGCAGCAGGAGCTTTATCCTTACCATCTACCCCGACCTCCTCCTCATGCAGACTTTTTTCGCCCTTTACACTACTTCTCCTCACATTCTCCTTTGCTACCATAATAATTACTACTGCCAAACAACAAACGGCAATATGGGTCATAATAAGCTGCTTTCACAGTTGACCTATGTGCTCATTTTGAGGACTGGCTGTTTTTTTATTTTTTTTGTAATTTGTTTTAAATGATCTTTCAAAGAGTCTTAAACCCAACAAAGTTTACTTCACTGACACGCAGACTGATGAGTCAATTGCTGCCACATTTAAGAGATATAAGCTGTTGTTTCCCAACACCTCCCAACATAATGGCTTTAAAGTCGGACCAAACGCCTGACAAAGCAAACTTTCTCCTGCCATTGTTTGGAGTAACTCTGAGGGGAATTCCTGGTTAGTCCTCTAATGATGGAACGATCATTCCCTTTTCATAGCCTCCACTATATTTGGAAGGTACTGCATAATTAATAACATTGGTAATATTCCATTCCACTATATTTATGTTATTGCCTTTATACCTCCAACAGTCAGCCTTATTGATGCTGTTTACAATTTTTCTCCTCCATAAATATTCAGCAGCTACTGTATCTTGCTAAATATCATCATTATCTTTGAATACAAGAGTATCATTTCAAAACAGGAAATTAAAGAAAGACAGAAAGAAAAAAAAAAAAAACACGTCCAAAGTACCGCCAGCATTCTTGGTGACCAATTATGCTGATAAGCTCCGCGTTTCCATTCTTCTACTTATGATGAAAACCGAGCATGTGTGTTGATACAAAGGCTCTCGTTACAGATGAGGGGACTGTGTGCAACCTCTCTTCCACTGCGTGAAGCGTCTCCCCAGCATAAATAAGTAAGAGATACCTCTAACACATCCACATGGTACACACACACACACACACCCACACACATACTTTTTACAGTAGGCACACACACGCTCACTTCTGACCCTGTATTTCGTTGCACACAGAATATATCTCACGCCTCCATCTGCAAACCATTGCTACAGTGTTCTTAGGAAGGAACAGTGGGGCTGAATCTTTAATCAGCATTGAAAGCCAGACCTAACTATACTGTAGTATGACTATAAGTAAGGCCGATGATAATGCATAATAATGGTGGGGAAGGGAAGGAAGATGCAATCTCTTAATGGTGTCCTCAACCTTCTGCTACTTTGACTTTGCACGGCTAAGTGTTAAAGTAGTTTGGTGTATTTAAAGGAAATCTGCTGGTTAGATGTAAATAGTGTAAAAAATCAGTAATAATCAACAGGTTGTACGGAAGCCCTGAGGGGCATCATTTTTATTGATTTACTGATTTATTTTTCTGGTAATCACTTTTCTAATATGAGTGTTTACTCTCCAGTGTTTATGACTTGAGAGATGGTGGAAAAAAAACTAAAAGTTTTACTCAGATAAACTTTCCAAGTTCCTTATTTATTTATTTGTTTTTTCCAGCTGTGAAAACACGTGAAAAAAAAAGAAAAACACCACATGTTTTTCCTGAGAATTTGGAGGTGTTTTTTCACTTGGTTTCACAGATGAAAAAAATAAAAAATGTTCACAGATGTAAATAGTGTAAAAATTCAGTAATAACCAACAGGTTTGTACGGAAGCCCTTAGGGGTAAATTAAGATATGTCTTTTTCTTTCAAGTCTTATGTAAATAGTTTTCTCTCCTGTGTTTTTGACTTGAGAACTGGTGAAAAAAGTTTTGCCAGAATATGTCTAAGTTCTTTTTTTTTTCTTTCATCTGTGAAAACGTGAAAAACACCAGTTCTCAAGTGTTAAACACAGGAGACAAAACAGTTAGATCTTAGACTTAAAAAAAAAAAAAAAAAAAGATCACCAGAAGAAAAAAATAACATCTCAGGGCTTCCAAAGTTTGATATCCTTCAATTTAATGAATCTTGCTAGACTCAACACTTTGCACAAACATTCAGCAGAGAGAAACCCGTCACAGCAGAAGTACCAATTTCTCCACCACTGGCAGACTCAATGGGACAGAATAATACCAGGGTTCCAACATGTCCTGTATTTTTCCAGTCATGGGAAAAAAAAATAAAATGATGGGAGACGAGAGAAAATTGGTATATCTTCCTGAAAAAAATAATTTACACATTCTCATGTTTTCCTTCTCCTTTTTTTGAGAGCAAAGTGTTTGATGTCTGCTCAACAGCTGGCAGCTGAAATTAAGGCTGTGCTCAGGGATGGGGATGTTCAAATGGAAGGGGCATGCTCTGTTATGTTTGTAACGCTGCAAATGCCCCTCAAAGTTCTGAGCTTCTGAATGTAGCTCGGGTAATGCAGGCAAGTTAGGACAGAGTTTTGTGTAGTGGCAGAGAAACACTCATAAAATAAACCAGCTTAAGGCAGCAGAAAGTGGTACAGGGAAATGAGTCAGTGCATGGAAATATTTGGATGTAGAAGCTTGTTGACATAGTGGGCTAGTTGATGAACTACTTTAGCTGGCGGGCTAACCGCTAACATACTAACCTAGCTGGAATGTGCTTGTGTTAGTCATTCACAGCAGCTCTCCTTCCTTCTTTTTCTCTGTGCTGGGCCATTTTCTTTCTCTCAATTTGAACATAATTTCATTTAATAAAAAGTTTTCTGATGGGCGATGAAAGGTCTCCAAGCAAGTGAGCTTGCAAGAGCTTGAAAAACTACAGGAAAGTAAGTTAATATAGTTTATTCATAAGACATATTCATGCCATTGACTTCTGTGTCATATCTGTCTGCATACATTTAGATGAAGACAACCTATGATTGCATCCCCCATTTTCGCCTGACACTTAACCAAGAGAAATCCCACAAGTCCTGCTTGAGATTAGCAAATCTGTGGCTACCATCATTTGCCAAATGTTAGCACTGACAAGACAGCTTGCTATTGGTCAAAAGTTTGTGTAGGTAACTAACAGGGTTGCAACAGTATGATGTTTTAACGGCACGAGTAGTAGTAGTCATCTCAGAAATGATCAAGGTTTCACAGGATACGGCATTACACAATCATTATAACTATTATCAGTTGAAATGATTCTTTAATTGATGAAAACAGAGGGGTTTATTTGGTTAAACATGAAATGTGATATAAACTTACTACAGTCTGATACCACTAGTAAAAACACTTCTATTTTGCATTTGTTTTGAATGAATCTTTTTTTTTTTCCATTAGAAATGACAATATCTTCGGTTTCTCCCCCTTTTGCTTTCATGACAGCATGCACTCGAGCTGGCATGGACTCCACAAGTTGTCTCATGTTAAGCCAGCATCCATGGACGGTGTTCCACAAAATGTCTATTGATGTCAAGGAATGCTGCTTGACTTGTTCAGTCGTCAAGTGCCCCCATAAATGTGCATCATCATCATCATCATCCAGGTTTTGCACAAACTTGTGGAGTCCATGCATGCTGCCATTAAAGCAAAAGGCTTTTCTGATATTCTGGAATTTTATGATTCAACTTTTCTCTCAAAATGTTGATAATATCATTTGTAATTAAAAATAGTATTGGTATAGTAATAGTGGTCTCAGACTTTTTACTGTACTGTATATAGTTTTAGTGTATAGTTTTAATGGTAGAATTCAATACACGCAAATGTACATGGTACAGTAATCGTCACTTTTAATACCATGGTATTGAAACTGGTATAGCGCTACTATCCCATTAGCTAGTCTACTGATTCTGGTGATTTCATTGGAATGAACTGCTTTTGCCGCATACTTTTAAATCCTGTATAGAACCTTTTTAAATTCTTGTGTAACCCCAAACGTGAAACACAGTTTATTCTCCCCAGCCAACGTACCAACTTTATGTTAGCTGTAAGCTAGCTGACAATCTGTCTCCAGTCCGGTCTGGGCACGACTTTGCATCTTTCCACGGACTTTGCATACACTTGTGCCAAAATGTGTTTACCTGAATGCACCTTTGGTCAGTTTTTCCTTGAAATATCTTTCAAGGAAAGTATCATTCTACTTACCTCTGCAACTGAAAAGCACACGTGTACTCTAACATATTTAAATGAGGCTTCCACAGAAATCATTTTAATGTCTGTTGTGATCTGGCAGCTGAAAATTGCAAAAAAAAAAACGTCCTGGGAGATGATTTCTTAAAATCATTTTAAGCTCTGGATACACAGCAAAGCATGCTGGGTACAAGGATGGCTGCAGGTCACTCTGGGAGATGTAGGAAATCACTGATTTAGAAGTCGACAAGCAGTTTGAGGAAAATTGGGCACAACATCTCATCAGAAAGCAGCCCCGAACAGCAGTGCAAAGGAATTCAAGGTTGAATTGTTTGTTCCTTTATAACCACAAACACATGTACATGCTTTCACAAACAACACTCTTGAGCTGACTTGTACAGAATGGCAAACGGAATATCTGGAAACTGTCTGACGAATGGGGAGAGAGTTCCCGCCTTGGGAATTTCACCTCGGAGTCGTCGCTGGCGAAGATTGAAAAGACACTCAGATACCACACGACCTCTGAACGCTTATTGTTTTCTTCCTGATTCATTATACGCGTATTCCCACAATGGGCTCGACGTGCTTCGCTTGCACCCCTTCAAATGCAAAAAGGCAAAGTTGAGTACCAAACTTGTGGCACGTCCGCCCCAAGAGATGCGTAAAGAACAAACACAAATCTTGTAAATGTACTTGATCCCTGCCACGGGCATTGTTGTGCATTAAAACACAGTGTGATAGTGAGATTATGTATGTGTGTGGATTCAGTGGGACATGAATGAATAGGATCAGGACATTTCCACAGCAGAGAATTATTCTGGGATCATTCCAACCATAAATGTGCATATTCTAAAAAGGTCCCCGGGGTCTCTGGAATTGCTTATTTGCAGTTAAATCGCTTTTGTTTATGCAACGTTCAGCTATGTTAGATATCAAGTAGACTATTTTTTTTTGCATCTAAACCTGATCTGGCTTGGGGAAATGAATGAGTAATACTTAACAATTGTGTTGGCGCCCATCAGCAAAACACTGGAGCACCCCCTCATGGTCCATTACAGATGAACAGTGGCCAACAATGGGAAAATGGATTTACTGGGCAGTTCCAAGTCATGAGTGTGTGCAAATGAATGCTACGCAGCAGGGTGAAAATAACAAACAAGCGTGATTGACTTGGGTCATGCTGACACTCTGGCATAAATTGTATTTTACTTTATTATTGGCACTAATAAATGAATTTAGAATTCAGAGGATAGTACAGGTGAGAACACAATTTTTCATGCAGTGGTCAATTTTGAGATTTTGGGCTATGTTGCTTCCACAACATGTTTTTTTCTCAGACAAGTGGACAAACAGGTCCAAAATACACATTTAGATTACTGGTCTGAACAGTTATGCAAATAATTGCACATTTAATTCAATCCTCATATGCATATTTAAACATAAAATAAAAGTTTCTAAAAAAGTACAAGAAATAATCCTTTATCAAGGTAGAATATCAGCAGCCTAACTCTGCTCTGTACTGGTAAATCCATGGTGCTGTCCATGGTGCTGAATTAGCAGACTCTTGTATTTGTGCCTTTTTCTCTCTGTTCCCCTCAGTCAGCTTGTCTTGGATCTACAATAGTCCCAATACTATATAGCTCAATGGTTGGGTGTTAAAAATACAGTACCAAAAGATTTGTACAATGATCACAGTTTGACATGTTTGAGCAATATCTTTTGTTGGAACTTTGTGACTTCAATTAAACATCGTCATGAACAAAGAACAAACTCGTTTAAACTTCAAGAAATTAATGTTTTACTTGAATGAAGTGCAAACAAGATAAGAGACATCTTGCATATAGCATGTTGAGTGTTGTATTATACTCTTTTCTTTTGCAATTCAGGCCTCTGCAGAGCGTTAGGGCCCTAGCAGCACCCCCAGCAGCAGTTGTACAACAGTGCAATACAATGAAATTATACTACAGTGTTGCATGACCATCAGATCTTCCAGCGGTTGTCTCTAACCTCAGTTAGGTGGTATACATATACACATATACACATATATATATATATATACACACATATATACACAGTCGATGAAAGTTGGTTTAAAGTTGAGAAGCAATTAAATGCCTTATAAAACAAGACCTGAAGGACAGGGGTCGCAGGTTGAGAAACTAACAAAGCACTGCACAAATCACAAAAGGGTCAAAGCAAACTGGTCCATTGGTGTCTAAAGGGAGGCGGTGGGAATAAAACCCACAGCCACCCACTAATTCTATCAAAAAGAAAGACGAACAAAAAAACATTGGACCCAAAAACCAAAGCTGAAGTGGGAGTCACTGATCAGGGGGGAAACAAAATGTATAGAAACTGGCCAAAAGAAAGAAATCTCAAACACACTCAACCCAGACTTTCACCCAAACGGAAAATGCAGAGAGCCAACTAATGGCATCGACTCCCTGAAAACACACAACCAACTGAGCAGGGGAACTGCAACCCCCTTATATAGTCTCCCAGCTGACTGATTGCAGCCAGCTGAGGGAGAACATCGTAGGTGCACCCAATAGCTTCTGATTACTTGTGACCTAGATCTTGAGAAATCCCTGTTCACATCAGGACCTTGGGGAATCTTTGATCTGTCCATAACAATTTATATATATATATATATATATATATATATATATATATATATATATATATATATATATATACACACCGATCAGGCATAACATTATGACCACCTGCCTAATATCGTGAAGGTTCCCCTTGTGCAGCCCAAACAGCTCTGACCTGTCAAGAAATGGAATTAAGACCTCTGAGGGTGTCCTGTGGTGTCTGGCACCAGGGCGTTTTATAGTGGATCCTCTGGGTCCTGTGTGTTGGGGGGTGGGGCCTCCATGGATCAGACCTGCTCCAGCACGTCTTACAGATGCTCAATCAGATTGGGATCTGGGGAATTTGGAGGCCCGGTCAACACCTTGGGCCCTTTATTGTGTTCCTCGAGCTGTTCCTGAGCAGTGTTTGCGGTGTGTCGGGGCACATTGTCCTGCTGGGGGGCCACTGCCATCGGGTAGTGTTGTTGTGATGAGGGGGTGTACTTGGTCCACAACAGTGTTTGGATGGGTGGTGCGTGTCAAGCGGCATTCACATGAATGCCAGCGCCCAAGGTTTCCCAGCAGAACATCGCATTGTGATGAGATGATCAATGTTATTCACGTCACCTATTAATGTTGTGGCTGATCGGTGTATATATATATATATCCACTATATATATATTAGTTACCACTTTACAATAAACAATTGTTTTAAAAGTGATTTCATTGTTTCTTAACATTGAAATAACTATTAACTAATGTTTAATTAACAATAATTTACCATAACTGATGATGTTACTGTATAGTGTTACCTGAAGGTGTATAAATATAAATTGGAGTTTAAAATGTGAGCAGAAAAATACCCAGATGTTTACCTGGTCCTCTGCTCTGGAACCTTAACTAATGGTGTTTTCCAGGAACTGACATTCCTCGTGCAACACCTTTCCCTTGCACTCTCCTGGGTAGAGCCAAATACCAGACACCCATTAAACAGCGACTGCACAGAATAATAACACACATCGCGGTGCTTCCTCTGATCGAGTCTCGCATGTGGCGTCTAAGTGTGTCAACATTTTGCAGCTAAAAAATGTCACGTCTAACGACCGGGGCCTGAGTGCATCCCTGTGCAAGAAGAGTCACAATATGTCTACCTAATAGTGCTTAAGCCTGAGCCTCTGCACGGCACTAAAAATGATTTAGTGAGACAGCTTTGTCTTCACACACACAAAACTACTCAGGGCTAATGGGACAAAAAGGATGTGTGTGTATGTGTGTGACATCAGCGTGGCCAACAGTTGGCAACATGTGACGAATTAAACCACATTTACGGTCAGTGTCGGAAAATAGAAGCGAGCGGCGGCGGGCAGAGTTTAACAACATTCACACGACCGTTACGTGCCTTGGCAGAGCTCGGACAAGTGTTTTGAGGCTGCGTGTGGGAGACGAGACTCTGTGTTCCCACAAGAAATTCCATAATTCAGTGTTTCACAGTCGCCGGTGTTGTCTTCGGCGCCGCTCCAAAAGGAGTTCGAGAATCAGAGACGTTTATTACCTCGATTTGATCACGCTCATCAAGCAGCTCTTAGCCGCTTGTACCTGTACGCCTTCGATGGGGTCAGCGTCTTGGCGAGGGGAGCACGCGGATGATAAACGAGTGAAGGTCTATTACACTGAGTGGCTTCTTTATTTATCAGCGACACACCTGCTCTCATATAAGTTGAGGGGATTTAAAGCATACGTGGAGCAGCTTAGTAACAGCGTCAACAAATTGTGATCTTCAGCTGCTCGGCGCGTAAAGGCTGACAGGTTCTGGGCTCTATTCCCACTGGAGCGGCTCACAGTAAATATGTATGTGCTAATGATACAGTGCTCTGAGTCGAATTGCATCTCTTTTCTATTAAAACACCACTTACATTATCCTTTCGGAGGCCCACATTTACTGAAATGCCATTTGCCTCGAGTCGGGGGTTGCAGAAACTGAAACTGCATCATTTTACTCAGAGTTATAGGTTGGCTTGGATTAAAAACACCCAAAGCAGATGGGTTTCTTATGATTATAACATACAACATTTTTTTTCATAACTTATGAGCAGCAGAAGCAGCCATAGACTGACTCACTTAAGAGGCTTCCTCGTACAAAGCGAAGCATTACCAGCATTTGCTTTTTAATATATCTCCTCATATTCCAGTGTCATTAGCTGAAGCCTTGGTAATAAGCCATGTGATATATCCCCCCTTTAGTTTGCAGACCTTGGCATGCAAATGAGAAGTGGCATTGGGGGTGGAGGTACCGTGCGTCTGAATTTATCTGAACTGATCAGAAACACAATTATGCCTTGCTCGCTCATAATAAACCACAGTTAAGTGGGTTGGAGAATTCATTTATTTACATTAACTCCGTCGCCGTTTGACAGTAATGGATGCCTTTCATTAATGAATGAAGGATTTCGCGTGGCTGCGGCTCTCTTGTACCGAAGCCTCGGAGGGGGGGCGGAGAGCAAACAATTGATAAATGAAAACTTTTAGAGAGATTGTATTGAGCGATTCGGAGGATACTGCCAAGAAACAAATTGGCAAAAGAAATCCTTTTACCCCTCTCTCGCACACACAGACACACACAGACAGACACACACACTGCGAGCCATGTTCCAGCCCTCTTGTAGGCCGTCTAAATGAGGGGGAAAAAAAGAAAAAGGTTCTCCCATCGATTTCTTTCTCAGCTGATTTTAACAACATAAAAAATGCACCCCTCCCAGTGGTCTGCGTGAAATTAATTTCTCCAGTAATGGGCCTTGATTTATAAAAATTAAAGATGGCGGGATGTGTGCATACATACATAGCTGCGTCTCAGTGCTCCTGTGCACCACGGCCGGCGGCCTCATTGTCACCCATCGTTCTCTCTCTTGGCCCGGTGTTACAGACAGATGTCTTATCTCCGTGCCTGCCAACTGTCCTCCCACCCCCACCGCCGCACCGGCTGCCCCCATACTAGGCACTAATCTCTGATTTGAATTAAAACATAATTGGGAATCATGAATCATTAATTTTTTTTTTTTCATGGACAGCACAGGCGATGCCCTGTCAACTTGATGCACTGCCTCCCTTGTATATTTATTAAAGGCCTTTTGCGGTGCTGGACGCAGCCCGTGATGTACATATGGCTGAGACAGAGTGGGTGGGCCTGGACGCTGCGTGCGATGTCTTACTTAATGGTGATTCACATGCCCCGGGGTAACAGCTACCTTGACTCTGCCTTGTGAAGTACTGCATGGCTGTCGGAGTTCATATAAGCATGTATTATATATGGATTATCCAAGGTGAATGGCTTTTACATGTGCAGTGGTGTTCACACAAGGCTGTTATAATGTTCTTATTGGAGGAGAAAAGTGAGAACAGATGAGAGCTTTTTTAAAAATGAAGGCCTTATTGTTATTATTATTTTTGTAATCCCACCATTACACCTACACTGCAGTTACAGTAGAATAAGTCGGCAGTGTGAGCAGGTGTGAGATTATCCGAGGTTGGTGCACATTACAATCAACAGCCTTGACCATGGCTCTGAAAGCTCAGTCGTCTAGCTGTGCTGTGTATTGATGATTCCATGGCACTGTCCGTGACACTGAATTAGTAGACGGATTATTGATAAGGCCTTTTTCTCTCCGTCCTTCCCCTTCTGTCAGATATGTCTACGATCTATAATATTCTTTAAAGGTGCAGCATGACGAAGAATTTTAGTTGAAAACATTAAAAAATTTACGAAAATCATCAACAGACAATAACAGGTTTGAAGTCACAATGTTTATGCATTGTGTTGCAGAGGTATATACTGAAGTTAGCATGCTAACAAGTTAGCCCTGACCCATCCCAGTCCAAACTAACTAACTCTAACTAGCTAACGGCAGCTACAATTAGCAGCTGCCAGTACCTACTTAGCTTTATGTACGAATTTTTTTGAAAAATAAATCAACAAAAATTATCAACTGAATGTGAAGAAATAGAAGTTTTAATGTATATATATATTGTTTTGCAGACATATCAATTGAAGTTAGCATGCTAACATGGTAGCCTGAACCCATCCAAGTTCAAAGCTCCTGTGCTAGTGGTGTAAACACCAACATTAACCCTGGTGCTCCGAGCTCACAGTTCAGACTGCTAGCTGCACTTCTATCTGGGTTGACTAGCTAATAGTTAGCAGCAGTTAGCAGTTACGGTGGTGATGTTTCCTCCCTATTTGTTTTGAATAGAAATTGGACAGGTGGCCAATTCTTACACAATGTACCTTTCAATTCTTAGAGTAGTGTTACCTTCATGATCAAAGTGACATGTAGCAACATGTAGTCGCTGAAGAGTGACTGGATCATAGAGACACACTGCTTCCTTTAGTATTCCTGATGTCCTTTGGGAACCAAGTCCATTTTTTTGTCTGAAATTGCAGCACATGTAAAACCAAAAATGACCTCATGTTGTCCATTATCCAGGTATTTTTTAACAGATTTGAATTTCTGTGTTTTTTGTATCCTTCAAAAGCCTTTTGAGGGTTGTTTGACTGATCAGGGCCACCTTATGTGCAAACATAATCATCCAAATTGGCATCAGAGAAGCTCATTCATAGGGTGAGGGTGAGCGCCCTTGTTAAAAATGAACACATCACATATTGAGTAGAACCTAGTGTTGCCATCGACATTAACTTTATTTCTGATAATTTGACCTGTTTTTATAATATATAGGAGAAAAACTGAAATGGATATTGATTACAACAGGCTCTCAATGAAGAATATGGATCTGCTTTCAGTCTGCATGCTGTGTAAAAGAGGATGAATTTTTTGAAAACTATTCCTTGTATATGCCTGCAGCTAAAAGAGTGCATCCGTCTTTGAACTTCATCCAAAACCACAGCACTTTTCTCCGCACATAAAATATTGCCACCTCTGGAAGTACGGATTCCCTGATTTCAAGGATCACAAATTATTCTTAACAGCAGGTTCTATGTGTGGCGTCTGAGACTTTAAGTGAAAGTTAATGATGTGGTAAATGAGTGGAAAGGCACACCAGTGTCACATACTGAAGCTTAATGTCAAGTTGTATCATTTCCATAATATTACAGCGACAGTTGCCGTCATGGCCCTCTAACCACTGATCTGTGTCACTGATCAAGTCGGCCTTTCATGTCTGTAGGCTGACTGCACTTCCTGAGCATCCTAAATCCCAACTTTTATGTATATTTCATACATTTTACATGTATTAAAGATATTTGAGAGATACATTTACAAGTTTCCAACTATAATCAAAATGGCTCCACTTTGATCCTCAAACATGGAGTTGTATGCAACATGAGCAACAACTGTACTAATGTACATTTAACACAGAAAGATTGGTTGTGACACTGTCATGCCCTCAAACTCATATAATATGTGCAAAATATGGAGCAGATCAAAAGACCTCAGATCACCAATAGGTATAGACCAAAAAATGAGGTTGCCTACTAACGTAAGAGGGCTTACAGTAGGTGTGCACAAACTCAGTCAAAACTTAGACTTGGGCTATTGGCCAAAATTGGCATGAACTGTGATTTAGATTTTAAAAAATAAATAATTTTAAATGTTTTTTTCTTCGAATCATCTGTCTGACAAAATTGAACATTACTGGGGGCAAACTTTTGGCCCATGAATTGTACAAAGACACAGCAGTGAATTGAGCTAGATGCTAACATGCTAGCATGCTCACAATGACAGTGCTAACGTGCTGCTTTTACAACTAGGCCCAGTCTTTGCATTGTTCATGATCTTAGTTTCGGATGTAACATTAACATTAAATACAAAGCACAGCTGGGCTTGATGGGGTTAGTTCGGAAGGAACTCAGAAGGAGTATTGGGCAAGTTTAGTTCAGTTTTGTTTTCTTATCATAATTCATCCTGAAGGGAATGTAAATGTCTTAACATTCAGGGTAATACAATCAATATTTATGGAGATAGATATACATGAATAGATGTTGAAACATATTTCATTGGATAAGTGAAAACCTACAGGTGGTGCTAAATTAAAAGCCAGAGATCACCAACCTCATTAGGGTTCATCCTCTGGGCACCTTTTTTGGTCTTGTAAACATTTTCAGGGCTTTCTGAACAATACCAAAGTCATTGGGGTTTATCCGCTGGAGACCATGGGTATCGGTATAAAATTTCATGGCCAGCTTTACAATAGTCGTTGAGATGTTTCTGTAATAAATGAAAAAGGTTAAACCAAAGGTAACACTATTGCAAAAACAAACAGTCATTAGGGTTCATCCTCTGGGGACCATGGGTATTTGTAAGAAATTTCACAGCATTCTGTAAAATACTCATCAGGATAGTTTGGTGATAACAAGACAGGTTAACCAGAAGGTACCACTACTGCCAAAATCCCCCAAATCAGAAAGCTTCATCATCTGGGGACCATGAATATTGGTACAGCATTTCATAGCAATCAATCCAACAGTGAATGAGATGTTTCAGTTTGGACCAAAGTCATGGACTCACTCACAGAACAACATTGCTACCATTACAGTCATTTAATGATGCTATGTAAATATGTTATTGTATGTAATGTAAAAAATGAATAAACTAACAAGCTAACCTTTCCATGTGGTTATAATAAACAGCTTAATTGGTAGTGGACCTGCACTAAATATTACAATGGATGATAATGATTCACATATGCCTAAGTAAGCGTTACCCTTTGGCCTGTGAAGTAGGCCACAGCTGCTGAGCTTCATCTGAGGATAAGAAGGTAAAATACTGCTGTGTGGATCTTGTGAAACCCCTGTATGATGCTCCCCAAGTGACAGCCTAAAAAAAAAATGTATTGATTTTCCCATAGTCTGTTTACCATTTGTTATGCTTCCTGCAAAACTCTGTGCACACATGGAACAATGCCAGCTGTCGGTTTTAATTCACCTGTAGCTATCAATTAGTATAAAAAGCAAGAAATATATATATTTTGTTCGCTTTCTTTTTTTCTCGCGCAGCGTCAGACAGCATCGGTGCGATTATTGGCTTAGAGAGCGTGGGTGGGCCTGTGAAGAATACCATGTCTTAGTCAATACTGACTCATGCGCCCTCAAGTAAAAGCTGCCCTGACTTCACTTTATGAAGTAGGGCACAGGCGTCTTGGTTTTCGTGCGAAGGGAAATGATGTATTGGATATGCAATGAGAACATGCACTGTGCAGATAACAAGGTTCCTTCACAGTGGGTGCGTTTCTGCGAGAGAGGGGTGAGAGCGAGAGCGAGCGTATGTGTGTCTCAGGCTTCTTCTTCTTTTTTTTTATGATGTATTGGAAATGCAAATGAACACATGTTCAGCTCAGGTAAGCAGATGGTATAGAAGAAAGAGATGAACATATTTGGGAAAATACACCTCCAGGAATCAGAGTATGTTTTGCGCACAGGATTCAAAACATCTATCTTTGTAAGTTCCTGTCAGAGCCAAGTGTATGATATCTCCATTAAACGTACTCAAGTTACAGCCGATTAAAAATGTGCTAAAACATGAGAAAAGGTAAAAAAAAATTGGGTTTCAGAACAAATAAAGGTGGTAAATACAGTTGTATTCTGATTTTTAAATGCCTTGTAATACTGGTTTCTTTCTAAGTAGCTCTGAGGATTAGCATCCACCAAACGGCACATCTTATAAAAGATACAGTAGCACCTCCAGGCTAGCAGGCTGCTAACTTCTCCGTGTCAGATCCTCTACCCAAAATTTAAAAACCCCCGCAATGAACTTTAATGAGCCATTCATTTTGTTTTCATATCCTATTATTTCCTCTCACCTAGGGGTCAGTTTTTTTTACAAGCGCCGCTTTGACTCATACTTCACAGCTCCCACCTGGGCATTTCCGAGGCCATTTTTGCAATTTCTCCAAAGCAAGCATTTGGTTTGATTTGTTCGGGGAGGTATAATTGGTCCGAGTTCAATTGAAAATCCCCCCACAACACGATTCATGTGTTATCCGTAATAGCAGGATTAATATTTATCAATATGAACAGTGCTTTCCAAAAATCTAGCAAGCAGAGAAACTAAGCTCTCGGCTTGGATTTCCACAGGATTGCCATGGGTGAGACTACAAAATAGCTCATTTACCGTAAAAATAGCAGAGCTACTTCATAGTCTTTTGGGGGGAGTTCAAATCAAGTGTCGAGTTCTTGAAGGCAAGTTCAAGCACGAGTCAAAATCAAGTTGCAAGCCAAATCAGGTCTTTGCATGCTCATTAAAATGACACGGCATTTGCACTTATTCCTTTTTAAAGCTGTTATAATAGTGTTTTTGACATAGCTGAGACAAATCCTTTCCAAGCATTTGATCAATAATTAGATGTTCAACTGGAAGGCCAAGCAAGGCCTGACTGATGCTGTCTCATTCAGTTAGTTTGAACCACACTAACAGCATAGCTCCAGGGATGGCAATGTTGGTCAATTGTTCTGCCACACTGAAATATCTGAGCTAGTATTGGATGGATTTGGTTGTTTTTTTAACCATAACTTGAGGCTTAAAGGTCCGGTTTGGTTGATTTTTGAGTCTAATTCCCAACTCATGAAATACTGACACTTTGGGTTGGTATGTCAGCATTTGACAAATTGGGAATAAGCCTTGACAATCAAATGTCTAACACATTGTAGCTTTAAATGTTTTTGCTTTCAAGTTGCAAGGAAAGCAGGGCTCAGACTACAGGAGTTCAGGGCAAATGTATCCCCAATCAGCCCAATTAATACAGACCGTCAGCGTCAACAGTTGTACAAATTAGACCTTCAAGAGTTGACAACCCAGTGCCAGGCTCAGAATTAGACACAGTTGGCCAAACTATTTAATTACAACGAGCGTCATGTACACTCATCAGAAAGTTTTTTTACCCCATAAACTTACACTGTAAACGAAGCGTCTGTAAACAGTGGATACTTGACACAGTGGAATGACGCATTCCTCAAAATTGAATCCATTTGGTCTGATACAATTTTGAAAGTCTAGAAGAGTTGAACGATTATAGTTAGCTCGATTGGTTAGTGAAAGTCTTGGGTCTTGGGTAATTTTAGACTCGGATGTTGAACTTTTTTCACTTGACGTGCCAATTTCATCATTTGTGATCATTACACTGGTGGATGGTTTCAAGGAGAACTTTCGACAATTCCAAGTCGTGTTTGGGGCTACCAGAACAGGATATTTTTCACGGGAAGTTGGACCAACTTTAGCCATGTTTGTTGCGACAAAACCAGGAGTTTTTAAGGAGACCCTTGGGACATTTTTAGCCATTTATGCGGTGTCCAAAAGAGGTATTTTAACCCAAACCATGATATTTTCCTAACCCTAACCAAGTGGTTTTCTCGCCTGAACCTAACCAGATCATAAGCACAGCGTCGTGACGGGAGGATTAGAAAATTGAACCTAAGGAAACTTAAAGTCGCAACATAAAGAAACACAAAGTTACCAGTTTGTATTGTGTTTGCAAGTGCTTCCCGGTGAATGATCACTTGAGGTGGAGCGCTGCTTACTTTAGAACAGTAATCGTAATGTGCCATAATTTTCAAAATCGTCTGAGCCCAGTCAAGTTTCAAGTCCTCATTTTCATGGCTAAAAGTCTTAAATCTCCAAGTCAGTTGTGATTCCAGTTTTAGGACACACTGCCCAAATAATCTCCAAATTATATTACACATGTGGATCATGTCAGTTCAATTTTTCCGCCTCGCGTTTCCATGTGCGGTTTAAGCTCAAACTCATCCCACTCTCTTCTCAGCTTACCCTCCAACAGAAGCCAATACGCCACCCAGCATTGCCAGAGACAGCCTGCACACACCATTTCTTAAAACATGCACGCTATTCCATTATGCTAATCGGCATTCTATTATGCTAATCCCATTTCCCAAATTTTGTTGTAGTTGAACCGACGAGATAAGTGGGGAGACATGATTGCATTAGAGAGCAATTTATTTCTTTTTAAAGCGTAATGAAAAAGTTTTTAATAACAGAACTAAACATCATTCCAAATACTTTTTCTTGGAGGACGGAGAGAGTTCAGTGGGTTTTTTTGGGTTGTTTTTTTTTGTTGTCTGTGCAGCTCTATAAATTCTGGGTAAATTGTCCTCTGAAATCAATAAGTGGATGACTTGTACAGAGACAGGACCCAGGGACAGAGGGAAGAAAACGCTCGGAAAGAATAGCAGCGCCCTATTGTGAGCCACGGGCATGCTGTGGATGAAAACTTCACATTCTCCGTCAATGAAGCCTTTTCAAATACTTCACTTTAGCTTCCAAGTTGAAGATGCTTCAGGTACAAACATTCACCATCTTCCTTAATACCTTCTTTCCTTTCTTTTCCCCCTCTCAGGCTCTGCTCAGCTGGGCTTTTCTAGTTTCTAATTTTTAAATTTTTCCTTGTTTTCCTGCACGCTGCTCACACGGAGCCCCCTCACCAAAGCCATGCCCCTTGGCTCGTTGGATTAAAGTTATTGTGCTAAACAAGACAGGAAATCATGTCTCGCTCTTTATTTTGGCGCTCTTGTTATTTCACTTCATGAGCTTATGATCCTGTGCGCTTATTGTAATCCCTGAAAAGTTTCCCATTGTGAGCTCACCTTTAAAAGGGAGCTCGTGCAACAAAAAAAATTCTCTAAGACGGGTCACCCGATACTCGCTGGTGCGAATGCATTCAAGTGCGAAAAGATCAAAGAGACACTATTTTGATCCGTTTTGTTTCCCGGAGTCAAAAGCAGCTGCTCCGTGACTGATTCGAGGCTGATTTCTTCAAGTCACAGCATATTTGATTTAGCCTTTAGTTCCAAGTGTTTGCTTTTTTTTAATTTATTTATTTTTCTTCTCTAATCCAGGAGGTGCTCACACGCCCGTAAAAAAATCCCATGCTCGAGTCAAAGCATATTGCTTTCTCTTTATGGCCCTCTGGTTGGTTCTCCGAGGAGAGAAAAAGCACTTCCTCATGTGCAAAATCGTCTGATGTCATAATTTATATGAAGTCTGTTTTATTGCGCATCTGATGATAACTGCTGTGGAATTTCCCTAGGAGCATAAAATCTGTTGTTAATGCTACGTGGCCCCATTTATTTCTCTCAATGTGTAAATCCCGGCTCATACAAGGAGAGGCTGTGATTTAGTGAAAGAGGAAGAGTGGTTAAGTGTTGTGCTTTTGCAGGAACAACAGCGGACATATTTCATGTGTCCGTCTGAATCTGCTACAGATATTTCCTTTCAAATGAAGTCAGTCATGTTTGTTGATTGCTGAATGCCACCTTAGATAGTTCTGCATGGGTGGAGGTCATTCTCTCTTTTTCCCTCTCTCTCTCAAACACACACACACACACACAGACAGCCAAATGCCAGCATGGACTGTTGGTCAATAAGATATGACATCCGTGTTGTCAGTGTTTGTGGACAGCCTGTCAGAAGCGCAGCCTCGCCGACGCAGACGGGGTCACGTGACTCGGCGCCCCGTGGACAATTTGTCATCCCAGAAGCGACAGGGTCAGAAGGGGGACGGTGTTAGATCGTCCACGCTCTTGTGGGTGTTTGTGTTTCTGTCTTCTTCAGTGAATATTGTACATTTGTTTCCTGCGCACGCAAACATGAGTCTCCTGTCAGCAGCAAAAACAGTTGAGCGGAGTGGAAAGAAACAAGATTTACACACAGTTTTATCCACTGCAGGCCTTTATATTTACTAGCATGTTAGCCTTGTACAATTTATATACTGTGTACAACATGGCATGGAAATTAATCCAATAAAGGCCTGCGTATCTTTTGTGCAAGGTGGAATCATACAAAGCATATCGACATGATTAAATGGATTTCTTTCAGCATTAAGCAACTTATAACATCTAGTCATGGATGGAAGGCTAGTTAACCAAGCTAGCTAACTACCAGTCCCCAGGAAGAGCGCTAGGCATGAAGCCAAACCTTACATTTCATTTTTTGAGTGTCACAACCTCTGCATCTCCATTCCAGTTAGCCGGGCGCTAAGCCGGAAGTCTCTAGTGCCCACGCTCAATGGCAACTCAAACCAGAACAATCTAGAAGGATTAACAGCACTACAGGTTAAAAAAAATAAAATGTACTTTGGATTTTGGGGTGAATTGTCCCTTTAAGCAGCTTAATGTGGGCTACATGGGCTAACTCAACTTATAGGGTTGATTCAACTTCATTTAATAGGGTTGGTCCAACTACTTCTACAGTCGTGAAATTACACAAGTAAATAAAGTTGTTCAAATCCAAGGAGATTAAGTTGACTTAAAAGAAATGCTGAAAAAAGTCATTTAATGGCATAGAAATACTTTCCATTATTTTTTTTTTGTGTAACTTACATACAAAGTACAACAAAAATATAAAATAATTGTACATGTATTGGTTTTAACACCATACATTTATGTTCTTCTGAGCTATCTTTTAAAACATGTGACTTGCAAAATGCAACTTTTATACAGCGAATTTCATGCATTAAAAAATGCTCGTCAGTGCTGAAACAAACAGCCATTCTTCAGTTTATTATGTCCACCTACATGGCGTGGTAAGAAAGAGACGAGCTTCAAAGACAATAGGTCTTGTCTCGACTGCACTCCTTACTTCCACCTCTGCGCTGAGAGACCAAGTTCTGGGAATGAAGCCAAGCCGCTGTGGGCTCTGAAAATGTGACACTTGTCTCTTGTGAATGATATACATTGCAGTAAGATTTTTCCCGCATCGTCATGGCAACGCTGATGAATTCTGGCCAGTGTTTGAATACAACTTGCATGTAGGTCAGAGGCCTTGGGATCTTTTTTTTTTTCTTTTACTGCATTTCCGTGTGGTGCAAATAAAATGTGACACCACGCAGCTTTTTTCTCTTCACACTCATTAGAAGCTATCAAATCTGTGTAAAACATGACATGGGGGATGCCGCAATGCTACTGTTGACTTTTGACGGAGGCAGGTGTTGTTTCAGGCCAGGCTGGCTGATTCACTTACTGTCTCGTCTGATCAGTCATCTTAGACATACTATGAGGTTGTGCTTCCCTGCAAGCATGAATGACCGGTAACATTTTATAATAACCATCAGTAATAAATGGTACATTTTCTAGTTAATTACACTTCAGTATGTAGTCAGTTCATTGTTAACAAACAATGAGATGCTGAAGAAACATATATTATGCAACTGTAAAGGTTTAGAAACATCAGTTGCAACTTAAAGGTGCAATATGTGAGAATCTTTGTTGAAAACGTTCAAAAATTTACTAAAATTATCAACACAGTGTGAATAAATAGCAGTTTTGACATGATGTCTATGTATGGTGTTGCAGAGATATCTACTGATGTTAGCATGCTAACTAGCTAGCCCCAGCTTGTCCCGGTCCAAAGCTCCTGTGCTAGTGGTGTAAACGCAAACAGTAACCCTGCTGATCCAAGCTCCCTGTCCAGCCCACTAGATGAACGGCTAACCTAGCTAACGGCAGCTACAATTAGCAGCCACCGGTAGCTCCTTACCTTTGAAGGTGCAGTATGTAAGAATTTTTGTGAAAAAATCAACTAAAATTATCAACTGAATGTGAAAAAAAATAAAAGTCTTGACTTCTATGTATTGTGATGCAGAGATATCTCCTGAAGTTAGCACGCTAACCAGCTAGCCCCAGCCTGTCCCGTTCCAAAGCACCTCTGCTAGCCGTGTGAAGAGTAACACTCCTCTGGTCCCAGAGATTTGAATCTGACCAGCTAGCTGCATGGCTAACTGAGCTAACTAGCTAAAGTGCAGCTACACTTAGCATCAGCTAGCGGTTACTTGATTTGTTTGGAATATGACTTTGACAGATGGCCAATTCTTACATTTTGCACCTTTAACAATAAACAAATGCTCTATAAATGGTTTATAAAGCATTGTTTGTTCGCAGTTAAATAACTATTAACTACTGTTTAATTAAATAGGAATTTACCAATTATGACCCTCTTGTGTTCTCTCATATTTGACTAAGAAAGGGTTCCTTTAAGTGTCAACCTGAGAATGTTTTTTTCAGGACTATGTGTATGGAATTTAACATTATTTCTGTCCAATTTCACAAACCAAACCAAGCCTTCTTGGAGTTTTTATTATCCCTCTGTAATATTGCTCCATGTCCCGTTCCGTCCTCTGGCTGACTTGTAGCCTTTTGATTATACTAGCGAGGAAATTGCAATAAATGTAGAGAGCCTCGTCCAGGTACAGGATAATTTATTTTCTTTGCATACAAAATGTGTGACTCCGAGTGAAAGTGAAATAGCAGGTGCTTCTCAACTGGGGTTATATTTCATTCTGGTGGGATATTTTGTACATAATAATTAGAATTTACAAGGGTTCTCAGTCTCTAATTCTTTCTTTCAACAAAACAGTCGGGAGTGGAGCTTTGCAGGAGCTTCATTTCTAATGAATGTGACTGAAATGGATGCAAAGCTGACTATGAACTGTAAAAAAACAAAGACTATTGGGAAGAAAAAACAACAACACTTAAACCCTTGTTAGAGCAGGTCTTTTGTCTACACAGTGTTTCAGGTGCATGTAGAAGGGAGATGGGACACTGACGAAAAGCTCTGTTTGTGTTGCTGCTTGTTCAGCAGAGCAGGGTCACATAAAATTGGATAGTGTGACACGGCTAATGTGATGCCTCAGCCTCCTCCATTTTGAATTCTCTGTGTTCCCTAAAGGTCAGCACTGCCAACATGGTTTACAGTTGTTCACTGTTATGTGCAAGTTCATGAAATTTGTAGTCTACTGGTACACATCTCTGCATGCAAATCAGCCCAGGATTCCCCCTGAGTTGTGTTTATATCGGACAAAAGGGCTTCATGCAGTTTTTATCTAACGCTCAGTGTCACTTTATGGAGTGAAATAAAAGGTAAAGGTATGGTCCAATGTGGGTAATAAATAAATATTCATCAGTCTTTTAGAGCAGAGCTACAGTTCGAGGTCTGGTGGTGTGATGTTGTGATGGTGATGAAACATGCTTGAATAATAAGTTTATAATAAGCTTTTATTGATTTAAATAGGGCAGAAGGATATCATCAGCATACACAAGAGGTGTTGAGTTTACAAGGCTGATGGGATAATGACATATCTGTCTTTAGTTGAGGCGAGCAATGTTTGTGTCCTGTCACAAACCTGCTATTAATGTTCCAAAACCCTGACCTTAATCAATGTTTTAGCCTTAATTGTACATTAATCATATCAATTTGTCATAACTGCAGATTTTCCCAATACTCAACCATTCCATAGTTGCAATGCAGATAAGGTAGTAAGAAATTATTTTAACAAGTATCACCCAAGTAAAATATGTCAGCATCTCAGTAGGGAATGTGTTCAGTCTTAACTGTGGGGACATCCCCTAACCCCCTAAGACGATTAAGGTCAGACTTTGTATTCCTCTTTAGTTTTGTTGGACTTTCTTCTGTGTGCCTTTTACTGTTTCCATTCTGCGATCGCAGAAAAAGGGCAGGAGGACAGACAAAGACAGGAAGTGGAAGGTAAGGCACAACACCTGATATAATGTACAAAATAAACTGGGGAAACAACTAACCAAAAACCCAAACCACGACAGTGTTACGATTCTTTTCTCACGTCCTCTGTGTATATCTGTCTGACTTCAATGACAATGCTTAATGCGATACATAGATTTCATTGGCTGAGTAGCATCATGTGATCCCAGTCTTGCTCAAAGTAAATTCAAAACTGTTGTTGAACCATTGGAGTACATAGATTTGGGTTTTCTTTTAAAGTTTACAGTCAGATTTTGTTTTCCACACAGTCAGAAGACCTATAAGTGCTTCTGGCATTGATCTATAGGAGTTTGAGTTTTATTATCTTTTCCTTACATGATTTTTTTAATGCAAAAAAAAGCCTACAGTGCCCTATAACTGCCCCTATTAGCTGGAAAACGCAATGGGTTGACATCGTATAGCCTTACATGGTCCAAGTTCAAATTTGATAGCAATATCCCTGAGGATGAACACTTAACACATTTTTTTTCGAAGGCAATATCCAGGCAGTTGGCCAAAAAATTGCCATTTTGTGACCTCAAAATACCCCTGCTTGAGAGGAACAGAGGCATAAACTCATTATAGTTCTTTATTTCATTATTTAGTCTAACCTTATGCATATAATATAGTCAAAAACGAGTGTTTAGGTGGAAAAACAGCCTATACAGACAGCAAAATGCATCTGTAATTTCTATATTAAAAACTATATATTGCTAGATTTGAGACTTTAATTGGCTACGTGATGCATCAATCATCCGGTGGCTGGCTTGTAAGTGGCTCAGGAGAGAGGGGAGGGAACAGAAAGTGGGTCTCCTGTCTTGGCGATCACTCGTTGGCTGTTGTAGGCTCCAGGGCAGGCATAGAAGCTCCTATCTCTAATGAGGTGTCAATCAAACGGTGGCCATTTTAGGATCTCCAGCATTCACAATAATACAGATATAGATAATTCAGTTAGCTGAACAGATAAAGATAATGGTGTACTTGCTCATTCCGATTTAAAAACTGGTGGTTACTTGATTGAGATTACTTTATTTTGGTTTGAATTTCCACTAATGTAAACAATGAGCCATTATGCTACATACCACTGCTCCACTGCATCATGTCCTGTTTCACAAACACTTTTACAGTCATTGTCTTTCACTACAAGAGGAGTTTTAATTTTTCCATGCACTCTGTAAACAACCCTGATTCACTATCCTTCTTATACCTGAGCTTTTTACATCTCCTTTTGTTTTCAGGCTGCTTTCTCTTCAACCTTGTGGCTCAGCTGGTCTATGAATTTTGGAGCAGTCCTTTTGAACCCTTGAGCTTTTAATCCTTTAGTTTGGTTCATTTGAGGTTCACAGCAAAATAAACTCGCTGTGACTGCGTGGAAATGCAGCTCTTGGTCCTTCTCCTCCCGAGCTTCAAGGTTTTTTAAATGAAAGCAAGAATGTGATCCTTGATACCTGCAGGAAACAATTCTGAAATATACAAATTAATGGGTATAAAGAGATGGATGGATGGATATGTGATAGCAAGCTGTGACTCATACTTGGAAAGCCTCCTGTATCAAGGTGAAGCACGGGCAAAGTGCAGTGTGAGCTTGAATTCATTTGCAGCTATTTTTGTTCTTGTTTGTGGTAGAAGTCTGTGCACGTCACTAAACAGGTATCTGCATGAATTCCTAAAGGAAGAGGTCATCAGAAGTTTTACATGAGCAAACTTTTTCGAATTGCACTTAGGTTGTGGTTTGGATGCATTTGAAGAAGCTGAATCGGGCTGGGTCGAAAAATGGATTTCTGATTCAGATCTATCCGTTATCGATTCACAACAACCAGAGATCGATCTTTTGATATCGATGTGCCTTTTCACATGTTAAAAAAGCTATCCTGCGAGTCTCTACAGTGGCAGCACAGGGACAAGGACTTGCTTTGTACAACAAAGTGTGAGAACGACAGCACAGACTTCATGGTGCATTCGAGTGCACTCTGAAACCTATTTTTAAATGGCCACAAAGGTTGTTTCAAACAGACGCTTCAATGTTTTTCTTATGTTCCTTTTTTTAAAATACATATGCCTGCATCCGTCTTACTTTCTTGTTTCTTCACTGCAGCATTTTTTATAATAAGATGCTAAAACCAGACCAATATTCCATTAATTTCTCCATAGGCAGATTTTAATTGCAAATCTCTGAAATCATTTATTCAATTCTGAAGGTAAATATAAATATCCTTAATAATGCACCTGGTTAGAGGGTTCCCTGTATAATTTACAGCATTAGTTCTCTCAGACTGTCCCAGTGGTCCCAGCAAAATTGGTACTGCAGCTGAACTATCCCCAACCAAACTGATGTTGCGTAGGAAATCAAACTGATTCCCAGCCTTGTGAATCAGAATCGCATTGGTTCAGGAAATCAGTGGCGATACCCAGCTCTCAAGCTGAGCCTCCAAACAGTCATACAGAGTCAACTTTCACCCAGACTAAATGAAAATTTCTGGGTGGAATCGCACACCCCAAGTTTCCTTAAATTTCAGTATAATCCCCGAGCAAGCACCCGTCTTGATGTGCTTATTTGAGCACACAAGTTTTGCGAACCGTCACTGCTACAGCACTGATTCCAAATTTTCCTCACCAGGCTCTGCTTCTCTTCTTCACAATCACCCAGAGGGGTGCGACCCCCCCCTCCCCGCCAGCTTGGCTTGTCAAGTGTTTACCCTTAAACAGATCCCTCCCCCCCAGCCCCAACCTTCACAATATTTCCTCAGTCGCCTTCTCCCTCCTGGATGCTTCCAATCCAAATCTCCATTGGTGGCCTGCAAAGCTGCAGGACATGCTTCCACCTCATTGTCTGGCCGTACACCCATGTTTGTGCATCCACTTGTCATGTGGCGACCATCCCCGCAGCGTTCCCCTCTCCATGCGGTCTCTTCTGTTTTTCCTCCGAGGGTCGAAGTCATCGTCTAACTTGTGATTGTTACCTTTCATGAACAAAAGGAAACATAATAAATACTCCTGTGTGAACAAATCGTTCTACCGTCATGAATTTTCTCTTTGCTTCTTTTTCTCTCTCTCGGTGGGAACCTCGGTGGGCTGATGATAAAGAGGACAAGTTGTTCCTTTTGCAGGAGGTTCTGACTGTTAAGAGGCTGGAATAAAAGGTTTTTTTAACATCCCTCAATTTGGCCGTGCTTTTCTTCCCGAATTAACCTCCTTTTGTAGGTATTATGCGACTGTGAGCCACAGTGACGCCTCAAACTTGTCTTTTTGAAGCATCGATCGAATATAATTAAGCTCCATTTATTCAGTGTCAAATTAATAAGCTTTTGTCTGCTTCCTGGCATTTCTGGAAGTAAGTTGAAAAGTCAATTTCATACATACCATGGCTTTGGTTTGAGGAACAATCGATAGTGGGTGACACATTTGAATGCCTGCATTTCCATTTTTGAATTTTTTGAGCATTGTTTGACAGTTGCCTTACTGGAAAAGGTTAAGATGATTGATGTATGAATGAGGTGTAAATAGAGTAATAAGAGATATTCTCCTGACTATGACAGTATTGGTTCTTCCTGTAGGAATATTTAAGCATTAAAAGAGCTTATAAATATATCAGGAGTGACAGTGCATGTTTTATCGTGATGACATATAATAAAAGCATTCTGCCTTCTCCAGATACTTTGTTTTTCTCTGTCATTTCCATCCATAATTCCATTTAACTCTGCTTTACATAGGCTACCATTACATAGACCACATCAAAGTCGTTGAATGCACTCTAATAATGAGCAATCAAGCCCTTTCACTGTGTCGGCGCTACCGTGTCCCCTGTATTTGATTGCGAATAACAGAAATACATCATTCATAGCAGAAAACAACAAAATGTGGGAATAATAAGCGAGCGCGTTTTTTTTCTTTTAACCCTTTGTATGTTCTCAAACAATGGAAACAAATATATGCATATTATCTTTAATTATGAGACCCTGCAATGGTTGAGAGTTACATTACCACATGTACAGCACAAATGCACTTTCAACAGTCTGCATTATTTTTGTCCATTAGAGTGAAACAAACAACATTATTTTTTTTATTACATATTTTTAGGGGCATCTAGACTCCATCATACAAAACACTTAACATATAATTTAACACTTGCTAAAAAATTTAAATGGCTAAACATGGTTTTAAAAACTAATTATAAAATGACCCAAATGCACAAAACCACGAGGCAGATCGAAAAAAGGAGAAAAAAAATATAGAAAAAAGAGTAAGCCATAATCAAATGATGATGAAATCCAAAAGCAGGGAACAAAAGGCAACAAAGGCCGGCTGATGAGAGAGAACACGGAAAAGCACAAACTGAAATAGGTCAACGCCACTGCAGCCGGTTCTGCCTCACAATGAGTCAGATACAGCAGCCTGATCGGCAGTCCTACACTTAAGTCTAACCCTAACCAAGTAATCTGTGTGCCGAGGTCTAACCAATTTTTTGTGCCTAAACCTAACCAATTAGTGTTTTTGCCTAAAGCTAACCAATTAGTTTTTGTGTCTAAACCTAACCAAGTAGTTTTTGTGTCTAAGCCTAACCAATTAGTTTTTGTGTCTAAACCTAATCAAACCGCAACTGACAATGTTGTCCTCACACAGTCAACACACAACCGAAATCATCCATACCTCCAGTTTTAATAAATGGTGAGTCACTCAAATGTGTGGAGAAATCTGTACCTATTTAGACGGCCTTATCAGCAAGGACAGTGGGACAAAAATGATATCAAAGAAGGCACGATTTTGAAAAAGCCCAGGGTGCATTTTCTCCCATCTCCATCCTAAACCAGCTCAAAAGCAAAGCTCTATTGATGTAACAGAGATGCCAAGTCAATTTCCAATGCACAGTTCTGAATGCTGGTGGGAAACTGAAGTTGATATGAAAAAGACCCAATGTGACATCGTCCAGCGCGCAAAGATCACAACCTTGGAGTTATATAAAGCAGAAGCAACAGCGGTGGCTGCTTCAAATGGGGGCAGATCACATCTCAAAGATTGAACTTAACTTGGAGGGAGGCTCAACTTGTTGCCAAAGGTTGAATAGAGAAAGCAGCTCACTGTGACTCATTGTGGCTGCATGTCTCACAAAGGATGAAGAGGATGAAGTAAGTCAGGTAATATCATGTGTATCATTGTTGGTTATAACCATACAGATGATATTACCTAATTTAGTTAATCCGCCTAAATTTCATATTTTATAAAATCTGATACCACATCCAACAACACATGGATGTACAAAAAATCCCTAGCATAAATAACAAAATGTCTGACAATATGCAGTGAAATCCTGATCCTTGATTTTTGGGTGACGGATCCTGTATTGCTAAATCATATTCAAACAGAGTATTTCCCATACACTTCGAGTTAAATGATCAGTGTTCTGAACTGTTGTTATGTTTTGTTAATTCAGTACTAGCAGTAGTAGCAGTCAATAAAAGCATCTAGAAGTCATGACAATATCATAATTTAAATTAGATTGTCGATAAAATAGTCAAATTTAATATATTGACAGCTGTTAATGATCAGAAAACATGCTAGCAGTGCTAAATCTATCAATAATAGACAATTTAAGAGATTGTTTGAGCATATACATGGATGGTGCATGGTTCTTTTCATTAAACCCTCTGATACCATGACTATGAAGACAAAATGTTACACTTTGTTCGACAAAATGCCACAAAACGGTAGGTAGCTTTCTGCATGCTGGTTCCCCACCGCACACAACTGGTGCCCCCCTTTTATTTTTGCCCCTGCCCCTCAAAGATATCGAGTCCGCCACTGCCCATCACTGTTAATTTATGGTTAACTAAGCTTAAGTTAACTGGTTAACTGCAGCTTCACAATCAACAGTTGCTTAATAAAAGCATTTCATTGTTCGATAACAGTCAAATAACTGTTAAATCGAGTTTAATTAACAATACATTTATCATTTGTTAATGAAGGTTGTTATGAAGTGTTAACCAAATTTGTGGCACATGCGAAGAGCTTCACAAACTTTATTGAAGCCAACTCAAGTCTGCTAAAACCTCTCACTCTTCATCCTTGTAAGTTGTCTAGGGCCTACCACTTCCCCTGAATGCCACACCAGCTACAGTAACTACAGCTAACTTTTCAATAATGGATCTCCCCTCAAAATGTTCTTTGACAGAAAACCATTAAAGGGTTAACACCCTCCGGAAAATAGAGTTATTCTCTTTGTGAGATAAGAAAACTGGTTTTCTTACTGGTAAAAGTTGAACAAAAAACATCAGAGTGGAGTTGGAGAAACTGTAGAAACAGATAAATGCACCACGTTCTGTATGTTCTGTCTGCCTTTCACATCCTTGTCTTTTCAAGGCCTGGTGCCTCTGAGCTTTGCTCAATGCACACACTGTGCTTTACACATTGTTATGATGTTCCACTCAAGATATTACTGAAGAACGGTTAGATATAAGCTCCAACTTTCTGCCTGAAAACTGAATATTTGCAGTGAGATAAAAAAAAATCATTTTGAACAGAGAAATCCATCACTGGTTGTGCATTACGGAAGGAACGGGGTAGAATAAGAATGTCTAGATTAAGGCTCAATCAACTGTACTCCTCTTCCTGGATTGTTTCAAATGAAAGCTTCAAATGATTTATTCCATGTTATTTTATATTTATATATCAGTGCCATGGGGATATGATATGCCATATTATTAGGCATACATATTGTTGAAAATGTTGGGAATTCAATGAAAGATCACAGAGCATTGTAAGCATGGCAGCTGATGATTACTGCATTCAACAGCTTCTTTCAATAGTTCTAATATATGTGAAGGTCATATATCGCCATATATTTTGAAAGAAGAATTTGAAATCATGCAAGCTTTTCTGGGAAATTCACTGGTGCGTTCAGTATATCATCTGATTTGCTTCGAGTACCAAGAATCATCATACGAGCCAAAGCTGGTTTCTTTGAAAATGATCCCCAAGACTAATTTTGTTTATTTGATAAGGAGTATATTTCACTTTAAAAAGTTTAATAATATCTTTTCCCATCAGACTGAAACCTTGCTGCGAGCCACTTTGGTGCACTACTCCATTTTTCTTCAGATTTATGATTACCTGTACGAATAATTATTTCATCAGGAACTATTTTTTCCTGCTCATCAGGGCTTGGAAAGGCCTTGATTTGTGACGGGCTGTGTGTAATGACACTAGCACAAGATGAAGTCGCATTACAGCTGTCTGCCGTGATCATTTGTCATCGGAATGGCGCCATTAACAAAATCAGGGCAGGTATCAGTCACATGGCTGAGGCGATTTCATCGTCCCTGTGACATTAGTGTGTCTGTGTCCGTGTAATGTATTAGGGTTTTAAAACAAGATCTAGCCCTTCAAACTGGAAATTATTTTGCTGTCTGAGGAGGTGCACATAAGACACATTAAAAGTAATAAATGCATGAAAGTGACATACATTCCCCTGCTCAGGAAATATCTCCTCACTTTGCTTGCAAGTATAAACACACAGTGTTCCTATCATTAATTAAAGTCCCCACCACGTCTGAACTCCCGTCTCTTCATAAGGTATCCATCGGGCGATGACCGAGAGTTGAAACACCGTACATCTCTGAATAAATCATTGAGAAAAAGTGGAAGCAGTACTTGTTGTTCTCCATTTTATCTTGTGTGAATAACAAGACCCTGGCACCTTCGCGAATTATTCATGCGGCTGTGCGCGACGTGTCGTCTCCGCCTGAGAAAAGCCATTGCGAGGATCCGGGCAGGTATCAGTCACTCGCTCATGGCATTTTCATCTTCTCTGTGACACGAGATTGTGCGGGAGTGACACCGTACTGATGTATTGGGAGTGATTGCAGCTGGGCTTTAACTGCTCACAAGGCGATTTCAAAGGAAATCATTCTTCCCTGAGGCTGAATTTTCCAAGATTATATCAACTTAAAAAAAAGGTTTTGTTGCCTTTAGGAGTGCAAGCCCTTTAAACTCAACCTATACCTGTATGTGTTTGGCAAGATTGGAATAGACGGCCTATTCTCACATCCCTGGTGTTTTATTTTAAATTAAACTAAAGATGCTGAGGGTTCTGCCAGCAACAAATAGAGTTAAGGAGGAAATGCAGCTACCAGGGGAAGGTAGATAACAAAGGTCTCTACAGACCTCCATATTCAATGGTGATGTAATTGGCGCTAACATAACTAAATGTCAGATTTAATGCATTGCTCAGTGTAGACACTACAACAGCTTAGGTAGCTTAGACATTAAAAACATGGTTATTTATTGTTACCCTGCTTCGGTGAACACAAGGAGAGTCCTCAAACAGGGTATTACAGGACATGTATTGTGAATCTGTGAAGTGAAAAAGGGTCCACAGGCTTAGGGGTGACCAAGCAGATAGTGTGCTGTACTGTGATACTGACATGCCAGCTTAAAGGATAGGCTGACCTGAAAAAAGAAAAAAAAAAGGTTGGACCCAATTATTTACATCCATGCAAACATAGCCTGCAATAACAAGTGTCAAAGTAAAAGCAGCAGAAACAGAGATATTGTCTTTTTTAACTCCTCACAAAACCTCCCGCCTACATTACCCATAATACAACTCAGTTAAGTCAGAGAGTCAGATGTGTTATGGCTAGTACCATAGCCTCAAGCCACTAGCCTCAAGTAGAGCAGAGGAACAGGCTACGGACAGAATTTTCAGTCTTGATGTCCTAGCCACGACCAATGCTGACTTAAATGATATCACCTGAGGCAAACTTTTCTTATATGCAGTGAGAGGCTGCTGCAGAAATCTCATGCTTTTCTATCCTCATGTGTAACACTATTGGACGTAAATGTTAGCCAGGAAGTGGTTGAATGCTAGTGTTAGGTATTGATTGACAAATATGTTTTACTGTGAAATATTACTTCATGTCCCTCTTTTTTGAGTTGCTGACCAATTGGGAATGGTGACAGGATAAAGATTTGTCAGAAATCTGGAACGCAGCAGTACGACATTGACATATTATCCTCTGATGACAGATGACATTGAGCTTCCCGATCTGAGTATGACACTGTTAGCACCCTTGGCTGACAATATGTGAATATGGTCTATTTGAGGCCTTCAGAGAAATGTCCTTCTTGGAAACAACAGGGTTGTCAAAGTTAATACAGCCTAATAAAATTCTGGCTTTTTCAGAACACATTAAAATGTATGTCAATACTGAGAACTCACAATATTTGAAAATCAGATTAAGCATTGCTTTTGAAGGCCTAAACAGTTTCCCCATTGAGCTGCTAGAAGTAAGAAACTTCTTCAGAATACCAAGTGTCCTACAACTGAAGCAATCGATACGTCTGTGATTTGCACGTTTCAAAATGATTGGGAACAACACTCTGGCAGATGACAAATGAAAGCATACAGCAAACAGATGCTTCCATTAAGGTGGTTTCTTGGCACGGATTGGGTCCGTGCAGCCTTAGACGAAGGGGTCACTGCAAAGGTTTTCCTGAGTCAGGGCCTTCTTCAGTGAACTAGTGCAGTTCCCATTCAAAACATGCTGTTCGGCACAGATTATGTGATAATGTGAGGGGTTTAGCCTACAGATCCAGTCTTAACCCTTCTGAACTATCAGCGCCAGCCAGGTAACATCAAATATGTTTTGATATTTAAAATCTGGATGATTACACCGGTACTTTCTGAGCCAGACCACAACAACAACTCGTGAGAGAGGGGGCCCGGAACAGCTGATGGTGCTGCCACCCAATGGTAAGCATTCTAGCCGTTGGGGCTAATGTTAGCTAGCATACTACTGTTGACAGAATCTTAAAATCTCACCTCCAGTTCTAGCTGAAAAAAGCTGTGGGCCACCAGAGATCTGCCACACAGCATCTTTACTGTAACTATGTCTTTTAGGAGAAAGACGTAATTTAAAAACTATTGTCATTCATAATTCAGGATTTGACAGAAACGTTCGATATTAACATCCTCTTTTTGCATTATGTTAAGTAATTCAATACAATCTGTATTGGAAAATAGCAAACTTATCCTATCAATCCTTAGTGGGCTGCCAGACCTAACAGTGTTCTCAGCAGAGGCCATGAGAACAAACAGAACTCAGTTACAACCTGATTGACTCACAATACAGAAACTAAGCCAGAATAAGCCCCACACTCCACCCGCCCCTGCTGCTTCACGCAAGGACAAAGAAGCAGACACAGAGCTTGTCTCAGCACACCACACTCAAAAACACTTGGCATCTACGCCCACAGGTCTTCACCGGGTCCTCGAATAGCCCTGGGAAGCAACCTGTCACACAGCCTCGCCCATCAGGGATATGCACATCTCCACCACCCTTCCTGCTGCGCAAAAAAGTGTAGTGACCTATCTCACACTGACCCAAGGAGAGGCATTGTCAACAAACATGCTGCTTAATCTGTCATCATGTTGGTCGCTAAATACCAACATGTCCTTGCTCTCAGGCAATCCCTTCCTCTTCTTTTTTCTAGAGCAGTATTCGGATCATGAATACAAAAGGGCATCAACACTCAATGATATTCTGAGGTATTCTGAGGCATAGCATTGCACTCAAAGGAAAACAAGACTTGGTTATGTAATTGTCTTATGAGTATTGTTGATATGCGCCGAGATCTTTGCTTCTGCAGATTTTTACCAGTCTATGTTGACAAAGTGACAGATGAAAAGCAGCTCCATGCAGTGTTTACCCTTTCTGACGAGACACTTTTAAAGGTAGACTGACTGACGGGGATTTGATGTTGCGGTTTAAGTGTGTGGCACAAGGCTCTCAGGGCTGATTAAAAGAAATGAGTTTTGCTGTTTTCTTTACTGTGATGGAATATGACTTTCCAGTCTTAAAGCTGTGAGATTATACACCTGACAAAGGTTTACATGAGTCAGCTTTTTACCATTTTAACGACTACATAAAGATAACGCAGGTTTGTTTAAAAGAACAACTTCTGCAACTGTCACACATATTTTGTCACGGACAGTGTTTTGGGCATAAGTCTCACCTCTTCTGCAGCTGACATTTCGACCCCTGCTTCATACTCATCGCTATGATGTGGAGAGAAACCAGGACAGGGTATAAAATGAGAGTGAGAGCAACTAAAGGGATAAAGACACTGATAAGGAGGTGTCTTCTCCTATTCTGAGTGCAAAACACAGACACATGAACTAATGTTAATGTTAATTACTCCAGGTATTGGAACCTTTAACTGTGCATATAGGAATTAACAGTATAACTCTCAATAGGATTTGTCCCTAAATGACATATTTGGTCATTTGGTTTTGGGGAACCAATCACACAATTTTATCGGTTAAAATGTGTCTCATACTTTGAGTTTAAAAATCCCCTTAAAATATATTTTTGCAATCTGATTTTTACGATGAGTGATACAGTCCTATATGTGCACAAAATGTTGGAGCAGTTTTGGTTATTTCTGGAGTTGTCCCGAGCCAATCCTGAAGATAAAGAAAAATAAGAGTTGGCAAAATTTAGAAGGCTAAAGCTCCTACTTGAATGTGCCAAATACTTACTGTATCTTCTGTCGCTTTGTAAGTTTGGATCGGACTTGAATTTAATTGGGATTGTGACCAAAAAAGAAAATAAAGAAAAACAAAACTTGATCAGGACATCCGTAATTACTTCACATCAGAGATTTCAATTTATTCTTAGTTTTTCTCACTGGTGTAAAGACATTGAAGAAAAGTGATGTTGTATACTTAATTTAAGTTTCCACCACACCCATACTGGACAATTTTGATGATTCAATAATGTTTCGGAGAAAATTCCAGATTTCCCGATGTATTCAGTGCAATATCTCAGGATTATGTCTCACCTCTTACCTAACTGGCTTTACCCAGTTTCTTACTGTCCCACAAGGAAAAAATAAGACACTTGATCTGTTGAATGCCGACATCAAGGAGGCTTACAGTGCTTCAGCTCTCAACCACTTGGCAGATTAGATCACAATCTGGTCTTCTTCAGCTGTGTTACAAACCGTGTTTACTGAGGTGGCTTGAAACCACCCACTTATTCATGAAGTGGTCACCAGAGGCCAGTGAGCCTCTCAGGGACTGTTTTTGAGTGCATGGTTTGGAATGTGCTGAAGGAGTCACAGGGGAACAGCAAGGACACTGACATTGACAGAATGGTTTGCTGTACTACTGACTACATTAACTTCTAGGACTGTAAGCTGTTTCACAATAACAAACCCTGGTTAACCAAAGACATCAGTGCACCCCTCCATCAGAAAAGGGAGGCCTTTAGGGATGGTGACAGGGAAATACTGGGAGATTAAAGCAGGCAAAGGAGAACTGCAGGAAGAAAGTTGAAAAAAGGGCGCAGCACAAAAACACCAAAGAGGTGTGGAGGAGAATGAGGATCATCCCTGGTTACAAAAACATAGCCGTGCAACAGTGAGTGATGGACAAAGCCAATGAGCTCAACCATTTCTTCAACAGGTCTGAAATAGCAGCCAATGTCTGCCATGCCCCAGGCAGTAGAGCCTCCCCAATTCTCTCTCAGCAGCTGTAACTTTTCCCACTCCCCTGTCCTTCACAGCAGATGAAGTGAAGACTTGCAACTGCAACCCAGATGATGAATGTCCGAGACCTCTTTAAAATTGTACAGGCCAAGTGGGTGAGCCTCTCAAGAGGATCTTCACCCTTAGTCTTCAAATGGGGATGGGATGATCCCAGTTCTGTGGAAAACATCAGGTCTTGAACTGGTACTCGAAGCAGGGTGCCCTGATGTGCTAAATGACTACTGACAAGTGCCCTTCACTTACACATTATGAAGGACCAGGAATACACTGGAGTGGACGCTGCAGTCCCTGACATGCTCCACATCTCACTTCGATAGGCCAGGTATTGTAAACACTGACCCCAACCCCCAGGTTTGAAGGATGGGAGTGGATCAGTGAGCAGTGCTGAGGCTCCACAGGGGACTTTCTTGGGTTCCTTCCCGTCATATTGTACACAGTGGAGTACAATTCTGAGTCCTGCCACATCGGGAAATTCTCTGATGATACTACTATTGTGGCATGGATCAGGAATGGGCATCAACCCATAGCAAAATATTGCGGCCCAGATCTGGCCCACACCAGACACGTTCATCATCCGATGTCAGCCAAGAGAGAACCGAATAAACCAGAACTGTCCCAAATCTGGGCCATAGCTCATTCTATTCTGGTGAACTGGATCTGGCCCAGAAATGGGTTTATTCGGTTCACCTGCTTGTGGCAGGTCAAAGCAAGGCCAGGAGCAGACCGCCCAAGCGCCATCATTCCACACGGTATGTGGGCCGAATGTCTGGTAAATTTTACTATCTGGGAAGGGCCTTCAGCAACTGGAGCGGTAAGAACTCCCTCCTACTGAACACCTCAGTGAGAGTCAACATTCGAGGAGTGGACATCGACAATGGTCCAGACTTTTAAAAGATTTTTGTGCGCATCATGACAACAAGCTGGACTAGTCCTTGTACAAAATGCACTCTCCTGAAAGGGGCAGAGCAAGTGACTCGATTAATGTTTCTGTCTGCAGACAAGACAGACAAAGACACTAGGCGGCTAGACAGGCTGGTGAAAAGGCAGGTTCAGCACTTGGCAGGAGGTCAGACTCAATGGGGACTGTGGTGGAAGGTTGCATGCAAGGTAAGGTGAAGACCATTCTGGACAATGTCGGTCATTCCCTCCACGACACATAGAAGTAGCTGTAACAGAAGGATCATCGCGCTGTGCTGCAAGGAATGTTCAGGGGATTCTTTGACCTGACAGCCATCAGGCTTTACAACACCTCAGCCAGTGGCATGGGGTCATGACCTGGGCTGTCCTCTGCCCCTTTCTTACTTCTGTCTTTTTTGTCTCTGTCTCTTTCTTTCTCCATACCAACAACTTTTAAGTATTTTTTTGTTTTTAACTCCATGCACGCAACATTATTACCTTCTTCTATTGTGTTATGTCTCCAACTTATATCTATATGCTTATAATGTATAAAGTATGTGAGCTTATATCTCTTAACTCTTTGTCTCATATAGTAAAAGAGGTCCTGCCACTTGTCACCTCTCCTGTCTGGGCCAACAGTGTATTTTGATGTTGCAGAGCGCAGAAAAAGAGTGAACTCATGACAAGAACGTTCAATAAAACTTTCGTCAGCTTCTCTTCTCCGTTGCAACAGCTGATTTGCCTTTCCACGTTGCTTCCTCGCAACTTAAGCAACAACTCAGTCCATGTGACTTGTTGTAGAATCCACTGAGCAGGGGTTTTCACTGGGGGTCCCACTGACCACCTCACCTACCTATTTTGTAACATTCACTTTTGAGATAAACCGTCATCTCAGAAATTGCGATCATTTCAAGTTCCTACTTCAGTCTAATGATCTTCCCTACTAATGTACATTGGTTCACTAGTCACTTATGTGGTCTTTTCACCTAACTGCAAAACTATAAATGAGCTAATATTTTTGATAATACCCCACTTTAATGTTATCATATATAACATATGCATCCTAGTTTAACTTGCATCTGTAGTCCATCTTTATAACTGTATTGGAGTCACTGAAGTTGTTGAAGTTCTTTGTTCCTAAGTCACGTTTTTATATTTCAGTTTGTCTGTGGGTTGATGATACAAGATATTGTACAATATAGTATTTTACAATGCATTTTAATTTATCTAATGTCTCTAATTGTATTTTCTTGAGTGTTTTTCAGAAGGAAGGGAACCATACCATGCGATAAAAACATAATGATCAGTTTGTGTGACAACACAACATTATGACAGTATTAAAGAGAAGTAATGCGTGTTAGTTGGTGTCGTTCGTTGGCAAAGAACCTGAGACACAGAAAATATGAAATTATTTTTTGGGAAAAAAAATAAAGCAAGTTCCCCTCGAAATGCTTATTTCCTAACCTAACTGATATTGGATGGTAGATACCCATTGAATTTACAGCATAAAAAAAAATATATATTCCCCATAAAAGTTGCCTCAATCTGAGTGTGCAAACATTTATGGACTGAGAATGTAAAATAGCCTTGGAAAACAGCTCCTTGCACATTCACCCATCTCTCTCACGATATATACACATCATGTATGAACACATGAACAACAAAGCCGCGATGGAAACATATGAAAGATGTGTTGTTATTTACTTATTATTTTCCCATTTTAAATGTTTTTTTCATTCCGTTTCGAGGGTCAACTTGACTTTGTCACAGATTATCACTCATCACACAATCCCTGTTATTGTAAAATCAATGTATAGAAAGCTGCTAGGTTAGGAAAACTGAAGTGACGTGATTGTGTGATTTCTAAGACTAATCCGCGATGCATTCGACGGTAATACAGTTCGATGTTAGTTTTTTTTTTCATCTTATAATCCTTAACAGCTTTTGCCATTGTCAGTATGATAATACACATTCTGCAAAGCACAATGAGGTACTCCTCTTAAGGCTATTTACCATTTTAGGGCTTTATATAGGGAGATGTAACAAGGCTGTTGTGGCTGCCCAGTGTGTTTGTGGCCGGAGGACTTAACTTTTCTGGGAACAGCTCTCCACACATACTGACATACTGTAAATGCAAATCCACATGTGCACCTTCACAATCCCTATTCATGTTTGCTTTCTGTGACATTACATGGATTTCTATAAGTCTCTCTTGTATGTTCCCCAGGCTTCCCTCTCTAAGGCCCACTGCTTGGGTAAGATAGCACTCACTGGCTGCATTTCCCCAATCCCACTACCTTCTCATTCTTGCATTTCTGTTATTTCCTTTCTTTTCTTTATGTCATCTTACTGTCACTCCCCTTTTGACAACATTTGGCTTTCATGCCGTTTCACATTTGTTTAAGACGTTACAGTTTGAGGATCAGGTGGGAGTTATTCTAGTGTTTCTTTCCATCAAGACATCCCATATAAAGCCAAGAATCCCTCAGTTCTTTAAGACTTCCTCACCTTGTCTCCTCCTTATGTGATCTAACTTGAGGAAATGTTTCATTTATTTTGAAGTTACATTTTTTCTTCCTTTTTTCCAATGTTTAAAAGGTCCAATTTGTAAGGAAGTTTTGAGTCTCATTCTCAACTCGTCAAATACTGATGCTTTAGGTTTCCCAATCCGTCAAATACTCACACAATCCGATTGTAGGTCTGATCGGCTGCCATCCCAAAGCATCAATATGTGATGAGTTGAGAATGAGACTCTCTTTCAAATTGGACCTTTAAGTAGGTTGTCCATTACTATATAATTAGTCCACAATCGCCAAAATTCTAAGAGAAATCGGCAGGGTTATTTTTAGAAATAAAGTGTCTGTAGAACTCCCACAAAGGTGAAAGTAAAACTCTGGAAAGAAAAAGTACAAGGCTTTCAGTAAGCACTTTTATTTCCTCAAAACGTCAAATTCCAGTAGTTGATGGGCTTGCTCGCAGGTGGGTGAATGAGCTGCCGTCTTTGGGCCGATTGAGAGATAGGAGGTGATAAGTCAAAATGCAAAAAGCATTTTTTTGGTGGTTGTACTGAAGGGATGGGGGTCACAGTAATCATAGATGTGCATCTGGAAGTGGAAATTGCTATTTCACCCTGAAACAGCCACTGAGTCAGACTGCTACAGAACAGGGCAGGAAAATTTAACAGGGTGGAAAATATAGAGTGATACAGACTTTCGAGGTCGTTTCATTGGTCACCTTATCAAACATGGCTAGATGATTGACACCATTATGTGTCCACATACGTTTGCTATTATATAATATTTGTTCTCTCTTCTATCTCATCATCTAGTTCACCGCTGGTAAACATGTAAAGTTTGTCCTGGCATTTGTTCTGAGATATCTTGTGTGCCAAGTTGACATGTTGACCTAAGGTTGGCACAAGATGGAAATGTCCAGAATGAGAAGGTGTTGTCTTGGGAGGATGAATATGAAAATTTCAGCTAGATGGTAGGGCCAAGGGAAAGGTCAAGGGGCCACCTATTAGAAACCATCCTTTGGTGATCATAAATATGCATATCAAAATCTGGCAAGTAGCTGTCAAGGATGGCTTGCTCCCAACCAAAGTCATAGACATAGACGTGATGTACTGACTGCTGATGAGGCTAGCTGGTGAACTGGGAACCCAACCCAATTGGCATATTAAATGCTGGTAAAGTATGTTTCTGTTATACCACAGACAAGTTAAAACTTTGTTACTTTAGGTTCACTTTTCTTGTCACAACGCTGTGCTGGTCTGGGCTGGGGAACCTGATAGCCCTTGAAACCTTTGAAACTGAATGGTGCCACATAGCTACAATAGCTTCTAGCAGTCCATTCCCTCCAAGGGCAGCACTGTATAGATGGATTCCTATTGCTCAGTGCTGAAAGCTTGGGTGTTAAAGTTCACCAAAGTTGAACTTGTTGCAAGAGTTTTGCAAAGATTACTGTAACTACACTCAAAAAGTTGACTTTGCTTTTAAAAAGTCAGGAAACCAAAAACCTCAGAATTGCCAAGTAGACTATTTAATTTAAGTAAAAAGTTAACAACTTTCTGTTAGTCTAATTACAAGTCTAATTTACCTGGCAATTTTGAGGTAATCGTTTCAAAATTACAGTGTAGACCTCCAGGAATTAAAATCAAATTATTAGTTTCTTGGTTTAATTATGGTACTCTTAAGATACACACAAATGATTCCATGGGTCTGTGCAGAGAAAGATTAAAAAATGGCTTACACAGACTGTACATTTTTTGCAAATTTAAAGGGTGATTCCACCAGCTTTGTGGCTCCAGAGGAAGCTGTATATAGTCTGATAAATTGCCACCAGTTATGTCACTCAATGGCTAAGTTGCATTGTGGGTAATGCAGGTGCCAAGTTTTGAAATGGAAGAAGAATGCATGGAATAAAAAAGGTAATATCTCCGCTTCTGCATTATCAGTTTTGATCATTGTGTCCATAATGAGTCCAACAGTGTTGTAGGAGTGCAATGCTCAACCAGTGGACTGCTTTTCAAAACCTGGTGCGTACAGTACCCACAATACAACTTAGCCAGAGTGACATCACTGGAGGCAATTTATCACAGTACATGCAGCTTCCTCTGGAGCCACAAAAGGCTTTATACTACTTTTGTCACATATGCAGTAGTGCTCCCCGAGACCTGTTAACACGCTTTAATGTGTAAAATTGATGGAGTTACCCTTTAACCTTGTTCAAAGTGGCTCATTACAGTATGTTTTTACTTTAGTCAATATGGGCGTGGTATACATGGTTAGATCAGTTATAGTCTCCATAATTCAGTTGTTAAGTTCATTTAATGGAAACCATGGGAACCGAAGTATAATTTATTCAGATTTGCCGGCATGGCAGAAAAAGAGATGGCATAAGCATAAGAAAAGTGAGAAAAACTAAATGATATTTTGGATGATAAATCATATACAAGCAATGATTTATTTGCATAAATGTAAAAAGTTGTACATTGAAAGTGAAAATTAAATAATTATGATAATGGTACAAACGCAATCCTAGTAATAGCCTATCATACAGTAGGTAGTACGCCTGCCAGGGGCGACTCTACAGCCTTTTATAGACACAGGAAACCTATCTACTGGGTGCACAGATATCATTTTGGTGACATCCCACTCATCATATCATTGCCAAAGAGCCAGTATTGTCCTGTTATACAGTGCCAATGTCGTTGCCGGCGATGCATGCTTCAAAATGAACCCGCTGGATTCATGATGGACACATGATAAATCAAGCCTGACTGACTGAACTGAAGGACACGAATGAAATCATCATGTCTAACCGTGCTCGTTTTTTTTCCTGCTCGCTTTTATCATCTGGATCCCTTGGCGGCGTTATCAGTCGGGCTGCCAATAAAGTTCTAGTTATGAGCTCACGTGACGCTCGTCCTGGAACCATCTGCCATTTGGTGGAGAGGAAGGGAACTCATCTATTTTCTGCTTGGAGTGGGTCTGCATCTGGACATCCATCATAGCCATGGCTATTGTCTGTGTATGTGTGTGTGCGCGGCACTGGCTGTTGCTGTCTTATCATCCCCCAACATCATAATATGGGCCAAAGCACATCAGCGAGTGTAATTGCACTTCTATCCGACTCCCCCGAACGTCTCCTCCTCCATTCCCTGCTTACTCACAAGCACAGGGAGGGAAGTGCGAGTATGTGTGTGTTTTAAAAAAAAAAGGGAAAATCATGGCAGTTACTTTTTTATGATGATATCACAACTGTGTCTGACATCTGTGTAATGGCAGTGTCCAGGTTGCGGGTGGAGAGCGAGGCGGCGGGTGACATAGTGTCAGCTGTTTTATGGAGAGATCCCCACATACAAAGCTAGAGAGGGAGGACGAGAGAGTCTCTGACAGAGCAAGAATCAATGAGAGAGAAAGACTGAGGGAGAGATAACATCCTCCCACTTTATGGTGTGATTGGCAGATACATGGCAGCTTTTCTACCTGCCATTCCACTCAACCATCTTGTTCTCCCCATCAAATAAAGTCACACTGGGACAGTGATAGTGATGGCAGTGCTTTATAGAGATCTCACTCGCATAATCATCATTGCAATGTACGATTGCTGTGTTGGTACAGTCATTATATAGTAGTTAGCCATATGAAGTTGTCTGAGTATGCTGCATTTGTTGGAGTACAGGGTGGTAGTCATGCGAAACAGGGGCCTTACTGCAGAAACTTCCTAAGCCTGGGTGACATTTAGGATTTTTGGTTTTACAGAAACATGTTTCCTAACTGCATTTGGGAACAAATCTTATCTTAGTATAGTCATTCAAAAGCATTATGTCAAAAGCAACAGAGATGGAGAACGTGGATACTGAAATAGGCTATTATGACTTAAATGCTACTCAGAGCTTAACCTAACAGAAGCTAACCCTGACGTTGGAGCCTGTTGGAGAAGCTAACAAGGATGTTGGTCTGTTGGGGAACTTAGCATTGGTGGTAGTCTGGTGAAGAAGCTACCATTGATGTTATCCTGCTGGAAAAGCTAACCCTGATGTTAGCTTGTTGGAGAAACTAACATAAATGTTAGCATGTTGGAGAAGCTGACACTGGCTTGAGCCTGTTGGAGAAGCAAACACCAATGATAGCCCGCTGATGAAGCTAACAAAGACTTTAACCTGTTGGAGAAGCTAACACTAATGTGAGCCTGTTGGAGATGCTATCATTAATGTTAGCCTGTCAGAGAAGCTAACATCAACGTTAAACTGTTGGAGAAGCTAATACTGATGTGAGCAAGGCATACATTTCCCTGACACTGTGTCAAAGCACACAAATTTAACATCAAGGAAGAAAGGAAGAGAGAAGGATCTCTCTTTTTATAGTGTTGGCCATCATTTCTTGTTATGATAACATTGTACTCACAGTAATTGAAAGGATCTCTGGACACAGTGACCTTGCTGTAAAAAAAATCTCATTCAAACACCATGCAAATCTCATTGCCAAAACTGCCTTCTTCCACATGAAAAACATAGCTCGCCTCCGCCCATCCCTCTACGATGCATCCCTTTCATTACATCTAGGCTTGAAAGCTGCAACAGCATTCTTTATGGTATATCATCCAAAGTCCTAAATGAACTGGAGATCAGTTACGCCCACTCCTGTGCCCACAATATACTCAATTCAAACTCCTTTTCTTCACTCACAAAGCCAGCTGTAACCGGACCCTTTTCTGTCTCACTGACCTTCAGCACCACATTCCCACCTCCGACGCAACGGGGTAACAGGGCCTTCTCCTCAGCCGCCCCTTTCCCCTGGAGCTCTCTCCACAAACACATTCCTGACAGCATCGATTTTGATAAGTTCAAGAAGTTCTTAAAACTTACTTTTTTAGAACTGCTTTGATGTCCTGTGCTACCTCGTGCTGTTCCTGCTTTTGTTCTCTTTGTTATGTTAGACAAAACAACTCCCCCAATCTAAATGCCAACATAGGTTGTTTCTAATTGCCTCCTAAAATGACTCATATGCGTTTTGTTGATGTGGCACCCTTCAAGTTAAGTTTTAGTTATCATTGTTATGGTATTACAGTCATGGACAGAAATCGTGATGATATAACAACATCACGAGACGCGTTAGCTCGTGACAGAACTGCTCATTGTTCGCGTGGTTAAACGGACGTTGTTTTAAGTGTTAGAACAAACAATCATTTCTGTCGTTTCTGCTTTCTGTTTCTGCAAACCACAGATATATTGAAACTTTACAGTTCTTTATGTTGAAACTTAACGTTCCGCTTTCTTTCTTATGTTGTGACAACGCTGGTCTGGTTAAGTGTAGGCATAAAAACCACTTGGTTAGGGTTAGGATAAGAAAATGTTTTGGCCTGAAATAGCTGTTTTGTTCAGTAGCAGAAAATAGAAACACTCAAGTAAAGTACAAGTACCTCAAAGTACGGTACTTGAGTATATATACTTAGTTATATTCCATGACTAGAGATATCACAACTTTTTTATTGTTCACAAACACCTGTTTTTTGTTGTCACAAAAAAAGCAGGAAAATGTCCTGGTGTACTTTCACACTTACAAATGTTGAAACACAGTCCTGAACAGCGGTCACTGGCTTGGCAGCCTTTTCGCCTGTAACTCTAACACCATCCCTTATGGCCTCCCGTTATGATTATGAGTTACATAAACTTGTAATGTGAACATGATATGACATGTATTGTAGAAATGTCTTGAATGAATCAGTGGTTTGCAGAAACGTTAACATTTTATCCTGGAGACTGCTAAAACTACTTCTACTACTACACTTCTACTACTTCTAATAGTACTACTACTACTACTACCACCACTACCAATAATAATAATAATAATACAAATAAAGATAAAAATCCATGTGTTTGTGTATGTTTGGCATGTTTTTCCCACTCTTTATGGTGTATATATGTGTATGTAAATAAAAAAGAGGCGTATCACTCTTTTTGCTTTAAGTTTATTTTCACATATACAGAAGGTTAAATAAAATTTACTCCAAATGCTTGAACATGGCTAATTATTACTATTTTCCTGGATAGCTCCCCCTCCTCTGCACTGTGCATTATGGAAATTTCATTACATAAAGGTGTAGGCATGATAAAGTGGGCAGAGCCCATTCCCCAAATCCCTACACAATAATTTGCCATTAATTTTGTGCCTCAAATGTTTGGTTGCGAGTTATTATTTGTATATTTATTCATCCTTCTCATAAATGGGTTGGGCGGTTTTCCTAGAGGTTTTGGCCGGGGCCATTTCTGTAGGAGAACTCATCACTCATGGCCCAGATCTCCATTTCCTCATGAATAACATTGACAGATGGAGGACAACTGTCTTGTTGCTCTGCATGGCAAGGAGTGTGTCAGTGTGTGCGTATGTGTGTGTTTGCGAGTGAGTAAGAGAGATAGAGACGAGTGAGGAATAGAGAAGAGATAAGGCATGTTGGCGAGCATGTCTGTGTATGGCTTTGATATATCTGTACAGTGAATGAGTGTGAGCGAGAGGTGTGTGTCTAATCTCAGTTCACGTTTTCATTTTTACATACACTCTCTCCTCGTACCCATTTTTACTTACAGCACCCTATTATGTTGTGTGTGCGTGCACGTGAGCACACTGCATAATGGGCATGTACTGCAAGTACTATGTGTGTGTGTGTGGCATGTGTGTAAACATGTGATGGATGCTTCCCTGGTACTCGCCACTCCGAGAAAGCACGCCGCCCTCCACTTGTCTTCAATGCAATTAGGTTAAATAATGATACCACATAAATTCCCACAGCAGGAAAAAGGCTCCCCTGCCCTTGTCGCCCTCTGAAATATGGCTGAATCCTCCATGAATGGAGGTTGAGAGGAGGTGTGTGAGCATGTGTGTGAGCATGTGTGTGTATACAGGGTGAAGGATTGGGTACCATGTGAAAGGAAAAGGAAAATCAATGAATCCAAATCAGAAATGCATTCATTGCACGTGTGTTAGTTTTCCATCCAAACAGAAAACTGTTTTAGAAGTAAACTATATATTTATCACAGTTTATTGATTCACTTCATGGCCAAAAGTATGTGGACACAGCTCCCCCTGTAATTTTTTTAGCCCTAATTGAGGTGGAATGTCAGTTCTCCGGCCTACGATGATATTTTAGACATCCGGTGTGCCTTCACGTTGGTCGCCAGAGTTTGGAGAAAAACTGTCGTTGTTACAACATGACAATGTCCACGTGCACGAAGCAGGCACCATAAAGAAATTGTTTTGATTCCAGCCCTAAACCCTAAAACACGAAATGCGAGACACAATTGTTGATGTGAAGTAAATCAAATAAAGGAATGAAAGCAATAAAAAAGGCAAGATCATATAAAAGCAACACGATACAAATAAACAAAGAAAAATAAATAGAAGTGCCAAAATGATGATTAAAAAGACAACAGCACATATGACAAGTAGGTACACATGGAAAAAGGAATTCAAAAAGGAGACTTCACATAAGTCCATAAAAATGTGTTTTAAGAAGTGATTTAAAAGAAGTTATTGATTTGGAAGCCTTATCTCCTCCAAAAAGTTAAACAAATCTGAAAATAAAGTTCTTATCACAATTTCCCAGAGCCAAAAGTGAATTCTTCAAATTGCTTGTTTTGTGCAACTAACAGTCCAAAACCAAAAGACTCTTCATTTACCATCGTAAATAACAAAAACAAAAAAGCAACAAGTCTTTGTATTTAAGAAGGTAAAACTGGTTCATGTTTTACATTTTTGCTTCTAAACTGATTAAATAATTTTATCAAAATAGTTGGCAATTAATTTTCTTTCAATGGACTAATGAATTCTTTGACTAATTGATGCAGCTTTAGTCAGTGCCTAATCTCGATGATCTCAGCAGCTACTTTCCAGTATGTTGTGTGGATTTTAGAAGCATTTTATGAAGCAGAATTATTAGACAGTGATTCTAAGAACTTTTTACACTGTGGACCACCTCAGAAAATATTAGGCTCTCCAGTAACACCATTATGGACGACGTTAACATTAGCATAGGCCGTTTGCTGCTGACGTTAGCAAGTACTGGACGCTTCACCCGCACTGTTTAAAGGTACAGTGTGTAAGAATTAGAGTTGAAAACATTAAAAAATTCACAAAAGTATCATTAGAACGTGAGGAATTGACAGTTTTGATTTTATGTTATATATTGTATGTCATATTGTGTTGCAGAGATATCGGCTGAGAATAGCATGCTAATCAGCTAGCATTGTCCCATCCTGGTTCAAAGCTCTTGCGCTAGCGATGTAATACTCCTCTTGTATCCGTGCTCCCAGTTTGGACTACTAGATGCACGGCTAAACAAGTTAAATAGCTAACTGTAGCTATAGCTAGCAGTGGTAAGCTATTACTCTGGTGATATGTTGACCCCTATTTGTTTTGAATAATTGAATTCAGTAGGTGGCCGATTCTTACATATTGGCCCTTTAAGTAACCACTTAACACAGAAACTTTATTTTACTCTTGCTTACTGTCTAGTCTTCGCAGTTTGAGTTTAGCTCATAGACAAAAGTTCAATTAAATTTTATTTCAGCTCATGTCTTTTAATTTGAAATTCTGCTGTATTTTGATATTTTATAGATTTTTAAATTAATTAATCTAATTTTGAAAAACATTTCTGAGATTCCTCCACATGGCACTAGAGGGAGCCTGCCACAGATTGAGAATAGTGGGTATAAGCTACATAATTAGCCTAACGGATCAAAAGAAGAGTATGTTTTTCCTACCAGGCCATATTTAACCCGAGCAGGCAGCAACTTGGTGTCTCTGAAAGACCACGTCTGGGGTCAACGTTTCCGTTTTACCAGTGATTCACCTCGCTGCTCCGCTCGCAGAGAGGCCAGCTGGCTCACTTACAATTTAAAGAACCACCTCTAAAGGATGGAGGGAAGGACAGAGGGGGAGAGAAAGGGAGAGGCGCAGGACGAGAGGGGTAAAAAGAAAAGAGGAAAGCAGGGGAGAGAGTAGATGCTGTGATGAGGCCGGTTGCCATGGCAACTAGTGGAGCAGGGCTCTGCTGGGCTCTGATATATATTGTTCCCCATGAGAGACGGAGGGAGAGCGAGTGGGAGATGGAGGAGGAGAGGGGAAGGAGACGGAGAGAGTTAGTTGAGCGGGGTTGAGGACGGAAAAGAGAAAAAAGTTGAGAGGGGGAGGGAGAAAACAAGACATGAAAGGAGACGGACACACATGGACTGAAAGGGACTGCCATTAGTGGGACAGTAAAGAAAAAGAAAAAAAAACAAAACAGACGGATAAAAGAAGTCACAGTCTCTCAGGTACTTTATTACTTCCAGGACCCCGGCTGGCCATTCTCGTGATATGGCCCCTGCTGCCCGCCTCATCCCTATTATGACAAATCTGTCTTGTTTCAGCGTTGTGAGGAGAGCCACTAGCTTAGCAGGACAATATGAATCAGCCTCAGGTCTGCCCTTGCCTCTGTTGCAAACACACATGTGCTCACACACGCTCACGGGCATTTCACAAAGACACAGCGGACGTGCTAAACTCTGAAATGTGGCCACAAATTGACACCACACACACACATATACATGAATGAAGGCATGCCTGGCGGGATCGCGCAGACAAATCCTAATTAGGGGGTTTGTCTCCGAGCAGTGATATTAAAGGCGGGCGGAGGAGACACCTTGCACTAAATTTAGCCGCAGACAAAAGCCAATATCCAAGCTGGAGTGTTTCCATGCATCTCCGTTACACATCATACACACACATGTGGACATACACGTGTTCCATCTCTCGTGTCTCTCCTATCATATTAGGCTAAATCGCACCCGAGTGGAATCACAATTGACCTGTCGGCTCCGAGCTGTTTGTTCTGTCCATAAGGGAATTATTTACCTACTCTTTGCCTTTACAGCTCAGCCTCTTCCACGTGAATTAGAAGATGAAGGGGCTGGATATGTTTTTTCCCTCCATAATCTCAACCTAATTGTGTGCTATCAGATGCATTAAGGATGACATTTAGAGGACGGCGCTGACAGTGAATGGCAAAGGCCTTTTAACCGCGGATCACCTTGCGTGTTTGTGTCTCAGCTTTTTTTTTTTCTGCCTGAATGCCTCTGCTCGTGTTTGTGCGTGCCTGTGCGCCGGAGCGCCTGGCCTGGTCTTGAACCCAGCGGACAGGATGTGACATTGATTAAAATCCTGTCACATCGCTCATTTGGAGGTTGTTACACGAACGACACACGTGGAAGCACTTAGGATGAGTGATCTGCGTCGGAATCTGATGAACTCTCTGAAGTCGCCTCAAGAAATCCTTAGTACAGTGCGTTGTCGCAGGAATACACGGACACAAAAAGGCTAACAAGTCAGTCACATCTGAAAGAGAGTGATGTAAAAACCGAGCTACACACTTTGGGGATTTAGCAGCGGATGCATAGCAAACAGGGGTGGGCAGGGATATTACAGCACGGTGGCATTCGATGAGATCCATCAAGGCATGGTGTATCATCAGTCAGCATGGTGAAGCATGAGCTGCCAGGACACGTAACACGCCCCTCAGCATTTCAAGCAGCAGCAAATGTAGCATTTAAAAACAGCGGACATGCCAGTGATGCACCCATAAAGGTTCTGGAATGAGGAGGATGAGGCGTTGCTTGACGCTACTTGCAGCGTCCGCTCCGTGGCACAGCTAGAGTGGCGTGTAATAGGCAGTTCCAGGCCAAAGAGCATCTGCAAATCATCTTCGTGATGTTGATTTTTTCTTCTCTTTTTTTTGACTCTTTTGTTTCTTTATGTTGCAACTTTCTGTTTCTTAGGTTCAATTTTCAGTTTTTCTCTTGTCACAATGCTGTGCATCTGCTCTGGTTAGGTTTAGGCACAATAAGCACTTGGTCAGGGTTAGGGAAACATCATGTTTTGGATGTAAATACCTGTTTGGGTTGCGACAAACAAGACTGGAGATGGCCTGAGGTCTGGTTAAAAGGCGCCCTGGTAGCTCGGTTGGTATGTACAGCAGCTGTGTCCTCGCACAGTGCCCCACGGTTTGATTCTTACCTTTGGCCCTTTGCTGCATGTCACCCACCCTCTCTGTCATGCTGTTTCCTCTCACCTGTCTAATAAAGCCATTTAAAGTAAGCAAGTAAGTAAGTGAAGTTTATTTAATATAGCACCTTTCACAGAGCATGGTCACAAAGGGCTTAACTAACAAGATTAAATAAAACATCAAAACCATAAAAGCAGCAAAAAGGAGGAAGAAACAAAACAAATAAAAGCATACAGATTACAACACTTGATAGCAGCAGGTGAGACAAATGGCAATTTGAAAAAATAATTCTTCAGTTGTTTTTTTAAAGGCATCAACAGACTGCATAATGTAAGTTTATAGGGAGAGCAATCCACCGCTTCAAAAGCATGATCACCCTCTGCATGTGAAGACTAGCTCTTTAAAATGAATCCTGAAATTAATCAAAAGCAAAATGTAAAGAATGTAAAATTAGAGTGATATGTGTCAAAGGCTATCGCCACAAACACATCTGGATATTGTCCTGAGGTCTACTTGAAAACATCCAGTGGTTTCTTGCCTCAAAATGTTGAAACGCTGTAGTTCCTCATCACAAATATCCCTCGGTGGGGCGCCCCAGGAGCTCAGTTGGCGTACAGAGGCTGTGTTCTCACCTCAGCAGCCCAGGGTTCAGGTCCAACCTGCGGCCCTTTGCTGCCTGTAATCCCCCCTCTCTCATCCCACCTCCTGTTCATGAAACGCAGATTTGAACCCAGGTCACTGGCTTGGCCGCCTTGACGCCTCCAACTCCGCTTCCTCCCCCTCCACCTCCTGACGTGAAAGTCAGGGAATCATGTGAACCTGATATGAGACGTTTTGTAGTCATGTCGATATGGCACACAGCCTATGACACGTCCAAATCTGAGTATATCTGTGATTTGCAGAAACATTGACTGTCACCGTTTCATTCTGGCAATGGGGTGGCTTTATCATCGAAAGATTGCTCAGGTTTGACTCATCTGACTCTTCATTTGTATGGAAAACCCACCGGCTATCAATATCACTACTCATATAATCCATCATTCATGGCCTCAGAGATACGCACCCATTGCTTCACAGCTCACAGCTGCTCGGGGCTATGCCTCAAACGTGAGACTAAAAATGGTGTTTGCAACCTTCAGATCACCTCCAGAAGGCTTTTCAACAAATCGGGAAATATTATATAAACTTACTTGTCAACACGTTTTGCCATGCGCTCCACAGATGTGCGCATGTGACACATCGGGAAAAGGTGCAGATCAACCCCGATTTTGTTTCCTTTCACGTGTCACTTTTGAGGCTCCTGGATTCAATCAAGTGAGGGGAAATATACAAGCTCAGGAATCCACGGAGCCACATATTCTCGTGCTTTATGTATGACTTTATGGTTTTTAATGTCCTTTCCGGCTCCATCATTCATTTCTATCTTCCTTCTCACTGGCCCACTGGTGCAATTTTCACCTCTGCCTCCGAGGTCAGGACCCTCCCTCTCCCGGCGGATCACACTGTGGAATTATAAAGACGGAATCACAACCTTCCCTACTGCAGGATCATCCACCGGTGGGAGGAATATTAACGGGGTGACCTCAAACAAAATGCCGGTTGCCCTCGGCAGCTGGGTAAACAGGTAATATCCCCCATTTAAACAGAGCATAATAGTAAAAAAGGCCTCTCTGTGCAACCGTTCCCCCTCCTGGACTCTTTAAACACATCTCTTTGGTGATTGCTTGATGCAAATGCGGCGCTCGGTGCTCGTTTCACTTTGGCTTCCATTACACTGTGCAAAGATTGGTAGGCTTGTCAGAATGGGAAATCGGCCTTTAATCATTTATGATGGCCATGTCTAAGTTGGGTATGCCCTGAAGTGCTCCGTCTCCTCTACGCTCCCTTCCTCTCTGATGCTGTGTTTCTGTCTCTGTCTACATCTCTCATTCTCTCACCCCTTCTGTCTCTGTCTCATCTTTTTCACAGTTTGCTCAATTCCCCGGGGAGAGGAATGATTCCTGTTTGCCCCTCCCGAAACCACCTCTTGTCTCTCCTTAGCGCGGAGGAAAGGATCTCAAGGCATGCTAACACGACGGTCAAAAGGAGGGTGCTGTGTAAATGCCTTGACGTTACACTCCTTGAATCTTTTCATGTCTTTAAACGCACCTGTGAACCTGTAAACCTGTCTTTACCTACTTTTTTTTCTCCTTTTTTTTTTTGAAATGCCACATATTACAAGAGGACGGGGAAAAAAGTATCAGGGCAATTTCACTTTGTTTCTGCACACCTCACAGCCAAGCCTGTAGATGCATAGCTTGTTCAGCAAGAGGCTCTCTCCTTCCCCTCTCAAGCTGAAAATCAAAGCAGGAGCAGAACAGGTGGGCAAGCTGGGATTGCGTGTGGAGCCTTTTAGATACCACATGCCACCTTTCTTTATGCCGCCTTTGACAAAAGGCTACGGAAGTAAACACACTCTGCCTTCTCCTTCCTCTCTCACGCGCACACACACGCAGACACTCTGATGCACGACTTTAACAGCAGCCCCATCACTGACATTGTTTTGCATGCCATTTGAGATTGTTTTCCCCCCGCCAAGTCCGACTGCCGTTTGACAATTTTCTATTTCCACATTGTTTCGCCTCTTCAATATTGACTTTGTTTTGTTTTCTTGTCGACACTGGAGCCCCGGCTTCTGTAACAGGATGGCATTTCCATTACTGCGCTTTATCTTCTATCGTCAGCAGCGGCAGTGGCACAGCCAGCGTACCATAATTGAGATCCTTGTGTGGCTGGGAAGCCAAGATACTCTGCCAGTGGATGTCAATTTGATTGCTAGGTCTTAAGTGTTTCTTAGAATTTTGAATATAATATACAGGCTGGGTGAATGCGCAGAGGGGTGCCTTAGGTAGAATGAATTAAGGTAAAGAGGTAATGGATAAAAAAAAAAAAAGGAAAACTAACTATTCTATACAATAGAGTGCAGAGGTCGAGATGGGGGCTCCCACTGTTGAGCACTAAAGTGGAGGAGGTATGACTGCCAGTCTCTGTGTAGACTGATTGGAGGGCAGTGGATATGGCATTCTCTGTAGATCTGTTGGTTCTGAGCACATACTGGTGAGGATCCAGGCTGGCAGGGGATGTTGGGCCAAAGTTCTGTATTTTGTGTACTATTTTTCAGAATATGTAATTTTATTTTTACTTAATCACTTTACTTGCCACATACCAAGTCACATCCATTACAGAATAAAAACAAAAGTTAGTAGTAGAGAAGAAGCTGGTGGTGTGTCTGAGGCTGCAGAAGAGCAGAGCTCCAGAGAGCTCCTTGATCAGAGAGGTGACCTTGTGCACTCAGCTAACAATCAGAAAAACATACATGCATACATGCATGCTCATCTAAACGTTCACTGGTCAAGTGCCACGGAGGTGTGAGAGGTTTGTAACAGCAGTCACAACTGGGGCCAGTGCAACAGTACAAAAATGCACAACGATTTAATAAAATTAAGGATCATGTACTTGTTGGGTATGGCTAGTATTACTGTACCTGGTTGAGTGGGCTTGGTACAGGCTGAGTGGACTGGCTGTATTATACACTGAGAATGAATGAGACGTTGAGGACTTCACGGTGCTCAAGACTAACAGAATCCCATTCAGACAGGTGAGTACAACGATAAAACCAACTGACCTCACTCTCCAGATAAGTGTCAACAACTACTGTGTTACTAGTGTTGCGTATCTGCTCTATAAGGTGTGTAAAAAACTGTGTCTCACTTTTGTGTGTTAATATTTGTGTTTGTGGATGCAGCCTGCAGCTTATATTGTTTATACATCTTTGTGTTGTCCACTTCGGGGATATTATATTCTGTTGTTGATTCTATAAGAAGTGTCAGGCTATTTAATTTGAGTATAAAAGCTTGTTACACCTGCAGTCAGCTGTGTCCATAGAGTTTTTATTTATTGTTATTGTGGTTTTCGGTTGTCTGAGTTTTGTCTCTTTTCTGGTTAATTCTAGTGAGTACATTTTTTCTTACACAAGTACTTTTACTTGAGTAAAATGTCTGACTAAGGGACGACATTAAGCCGACACATGTTGGTGTATTTTTATAATGCATTAAGCCACAGTTTTTAAGTAGTATGCCACACCCTTCCCCTTGATGATTTTATTTACATTTTTCTGAAAATGAAATAACATTTGCCATTTTTTGTCCTCCAGCAAAAGTTAGAAGGTATAATTTGTAAAAGAAAAATGTCCATAATTTGAAGGCAGTGCCATAACTATAGGGGGCAGCATAGCTGTTTGCTGCTCACTTCACTCTTTGCTGTGGCTATGTTTGGCTGTAATGGCCGGATTCTGTATAAGTGGCCCTTTAAGATGACTGGAATCTACCCACACCATGACCTTGGATCACCATGGTCAGTGGAGCTCAGCTCGACTGACCTCAGCAACCTCCCAGTTAACAAGGCTGGACACCAAACTGGGACTGAACACAGACTGAGACAGAGGGATACCAAATTGGAGACACGAGCTAAAGTAAGGAGGTGATTTACATTGGATCAAATCAGGACTTTGACTCCAGGGATGAACAGAAACGGCAGAGGGGAACAGGAGAGACATGAAGAGTCAGAGGAGAGAGAGTGAATTGGTCATCAGCAGTGGGTGTAAATGGTTTATTTTTGTTTTTGCTGAGTTTGAATTAAGTGTGTTTTATGATTAGCTAATGGGGCAATTAAGCTCCTCCTATTTGGGTAAAAAGAGAGACACATGAATGCAGACTTGCAACTTTTACATATCCCAGCTGAAACTATGGGGGCTTTCAGACTATCACCTCTTGCTGTACTTCAGTAGACATCTTTGTCGTCTTTGACAACACTATTGTTTCTTTACACTCTGTTGATAATGTTTTAAACTGATGTTCTGTCCATAACTTAAAATTTCTCCTTCAATAATAACTTTATATTGCATGACATAAAATAATAGCATTTAGAAGCTTTTGGGTGGCTTTTGCTGATGACTTATTAGGTAGTGATAAAGCTATGGATGAACAATAAACTGTAAATAAAAGGTAAATAGTAAATGTAAAGTTGTTGGCCTTTAACTCTGATTAATGATTGACTACACATTTATAAAATAGTACCCACATTTCAAACACAAGAAGTCCTATACTGCTCTGTATCCTGCCAAGAATTTGCATCGTACTGCACTCCGAGCATTTTTGATACCTCAACTGTAAATGATTCTTAATAATTTAGTGTTAACCGATGGCTTGTCTGGGTTTTTGCTGAGCACAGTCTGCAGTCCACTTTATGAAGGCGCCTTGGACCTGAGAGGGTTGGCTAGGTGTGAGCGAGGGCGACAAAACGAGGGAGAGGATATGAGAATAAATGAGACAAATAAGAGATGGTGAAGGAAAACAGGACGAATAAGCAACCAAGCGAGCGAGACAGTGCCAAGAGAAGCAAGTGTCCTGTTTAGGAGGGAGGCCGAGGTCAATAAAGTGCAGTCTGGTTTGAGAGAGCGAGTCCTACTGCAGTTTTTATGAGCAGGCCTTCCTCCCTGTTCATGGGGTGGCCTCTCATAACAGAAGGAAAACAACTAATCAATAATTGAGGAGAGCAGTAAACACTGTGTGCACAGCTCCTCTCTGGGGGAATTCCTTTGCTGGCGAATATGTTTGTCTTGTGTGTGTATGTCCATGTGGGCATGCTTGCATGTGTTGCCTGTGTGGATATAAGGTTATTTTTCAACTATAGTACATAGCAGACATTCTACCTATCTTCTTTATTCTTTGGCATGCTTTCCTAAAGGCCCCGATCGATAGAGGAGCTATCCGTCATCCTTGTAGGAACAGGGGTCACAGCTTTAAAAATGTGAAAGGACTCACCCTTTGAGAAAGTTATAGTCCTTGCTAGTATGAATGACACCTTTAAAATTGGTGCCTGTCGGTCCAGAGGACAGTGTCATGCCCAACTCTCTCGCAGAGGGAGTTTGGTTCGCTGAGTCGAGAGTTGAAGTCAGTTCAACTCCTTACTCAAGGTCATAAAAAAATGCTTTGCCTACTTCAGCTTTATGCTTTTAAATTTGGTGATGCAGCCATTTATCTTGGTGCCAGGCACTGGACACATACGCTAAAAGCTCTCCATGAGACTCCCTCTCCTATGTGAGTTTAAATATCCTGAAGTGTCCACTGACTTCGCTCCTTGTTTCCCTCTGGAAATGCAATCATATGCTGTACCAATGTTCTTCAGCAATGTCTCCGCATGGAGATTATGATCCAGGCCAGAAATCACACGCATATACTGAAAAGAAATGAAATTTTCAACGTTCTTTGTCACCTGAGGGAAGAGGATAATAATATTTTAGAATGATTTTTTTCCCTCTCTATATCGAGGAGGAATTACAACCAATGGAGGAGTCATCCGGTGCGTGAGGCAAATGGTAAAAGCGCTATTAGAGTGCTGATGACTTAGCGAGGACTGTATGAGCTAATTTGCGCAGATGGGATGTCTCCCGAGTGAGACGTGTAGGTAAGAGAAGCAGAAGCAGGGAGGGAGGCCGACTGGGAGAGAGCAGAGCGAGGCTGCAATGCTGTAGGCTGTTGTCATCGTTTGAACCAGTCAGATGTCACCACAACAGAGCCTGCATGGCACCAGTGCCCGATATGTTGCTGCTGCAGGAATAACAGCCAGATTGCTCAAGGAAAAATAGAAAATTGCTCAACTGACTGTGAACACTGCATCGAAATGGTCTCATGTGTGTGCTGTAAAGCATAGGTTGCAGACTTAGGGAAAAACAGACATTGCAAATATGTCGTGAAATGTTTACAACAGAGCGAAGAACATAGAATATACCATATGTGCCCACTTAGAGGCTCATATTCTAGCACATCCTCATAACTTAATGAGAGTGGTGTGCGGACCGATACAGAAAAATTGATACTTCCGGACCCAAATGTTTCTGTCTTTGGATCGATTCTTATATTGAAACTCAGTAACTATGGGTAAATGTGTATATTAATCTCGACAGGGACACGGTTAAAAAATAACACCAGGATCTAGTATAAATAATGCCTGGTAGACAGGAGCTACTTCTCCTCTCGCCCGTCATAGTCATACGGGAACTATGGCCCTGTAAATGCATAAGACGTGAGTTGACATTGATGATGGCTGACTATAAACGCATCCTTATGTATATCTTTGTCAGGTCTCAGAACGGCGCTGTATGTGATGTGTGTGTCAGGGCAAGGCAGACTTCAATCAGAAGTGGTGGTTACCTTCAGCTCTGGCAGGCTTTTTCCAGATCCAGACAGAGCAAGTGTTGCTACTGGCGAAGTTTATTACAGTCACTTATTGCGGGAAATTGATTCATGTCTGGTCAGGTTTCAGTTTGTGTGTTGATGGGTGTTGATACAGAATGCAAGTTTATTTGGCTTCTTTACAAATTATCCGTGTCGCAGTGGTATCGGCGATACCAGACCGGATTTTCTTGGTAACAAATCAGAAACAGAATCAGTTGTATCGCACATCACTACTAAACGACTGAATAGGTCGACTACCAATGACACCCAAAACAACATATAATAACGGTTTCCAAAATGAAATGACCATTGCAGCGTACCAAAGACAGGTGTACTGGACCTTCATCATATGATTGAAGTTTGATTAGGTGTAGGAACTGAAAGTTTAGGTGAAGTAAAGGATCTTGTCTTGGCTTAATTTATGTACGTATGTAACTTAAATTACATTATGTATGCAGCATTAGTTATATATATTACTAAGTTATGGTTTTCTGCGACATTACCAGCAGTCTCCTGAGTGAAAGTCCTGTTCGTTCCATCTAAACCTCCTTCATATGCAAACTATGTTGAGGTTCATGCTACAAGATGCACTTGATCGTCATTCTACAACAAAAGGTTGTAAAACTAAATGCCAGTTGTAATCCCTTTATGCTACACTGGAAAAAAAAAATCTTTTTCAAGGTAGTGCTCTAAGTTTGGATGATAGGAATAACAGCCTGAGGAAAGAAGGTGCTATGTAGTCTGTTGTTACAGCAGTGGTTACTTCTGTATCTCTTGGCAGACAGCAGCAGGGTGAACAGATTGTCGCTCTTCATTCCCCGTCACAGACTGCCAACTTTGCTGCCTTAATAATCACGATGGCAACTAGATGACACCACCTACTGATAAATACGGGTTGTGAAAGGCTGCTTTCACGGTGGACTGATATGATTGTTTTTCTGATGAGGCCAGGCCGTTGAATTCATGTTAGCATAACGGCAGGCTATGATTACAGCTAAGCCATAAGTGGAAGCTTTAGGCAGGAAAACAACAAAGACTTTCTTGGGATTGTGCTAGTGTCCCTTTTTAGACTCAGTCGATCAATATGCTGACTTTGCCTTAGCAGGGTCTCCATGTTTCATGATAGGATTTTCTTGCAGACCTCCTTTTTTGGAGACAGGTGCAGCAACATCATCGCACTTGCTAAAGCACCTCTTTTCCATCCCCTCACAAGCACCTGTCTTACGGTTGATATCGTGCATTTTTCATACATCATCCCCACTCGACCTTGACTGAAGTACCTGAATTGCCTTAATTTCAAGCTCTTTACCTGTGACTCCTTGTACTTTGTCTCTCGCGTCCAAACGAGCTGCATCTTTGAAGGGCCGATGTGTTTATCAAGATGGAGAAGTTACGTCTTTGTGATGCGTGTTGTCTTGGAGACACAAAAAGCTGAAAACAGGGCTGGTGCGTGGAGCCTACTCGAGGTCCCCTCATCATTGAAGATGCAGGTGTTCACAGCTGTTTTTCTGCACATTTGACGACAGCACTGTTTCCTTGTGGCCACTATCTTTCTCACTTTTTGGAAGAAGCACACTTGATAATGACATATATTGTTTTTGGGGTAGGGCCTTAATGATCCACGCTTGTGTCCGAGAGACACATGCATGAATGCTCGGTGAGGTTACTACAGGCGTGTCTGGAAGTGCTGCGAGTGTGTACTTCGTCTAAGATGCACAACGTGCATATGGACTTAGGTGTCCTCATATGTGTGTTACTAGTGAATACTGCAGACAGTCAGCTTCAGGTCAGCTGAGCTTTGTGCGGGGATTAGTTGCCTGTTGGCAAAGTCAGAGCCTCAGAATCACTTTCCCCTCAGGCTCTTTGTCACTCCGCCACAAACCGAAAAGACAGACACAGCGACAAGCAGACGGCGGGCCCATTTTGTTCAGGGCCATTTCCTCTACTCCCTCCTCTCTACTCAATAACACTTACTCACCTTTGCTGCTGCATGAAAAGTGCTTATTTCCAATTTAAAGCCTTTTATGTTTTTTACAATGTACAGAATAGCCTGGACAGGTTTTATGACCTTAACTTCTGTAAAACTCTTCTCAAAATTCATTGCCATTAAAATAATGAATGGTAAATGCTGTGGATAGCGGACACTTTAATTTGTGAGACATTAAAGGATAAGTTCACCCCAAAATGAAAATTCTGTCATTACCTAATCGCCTCCATGCGGATGGAAAGTTGTTTGTTGATTAAGTAGGTGGGGATTTGTTTTAAAACGTTAAAAAAACAACCAAGAAAATGGCTCCATACTATGGAAGCCAATAGGGATCTTAATTAAAATGATTATGTCAACTTAACACTTTTAGCTCAATAGCTTATCGTAGTGAAGGTTTTGGCTTAAAAAAGGGTTTTAAATAACATCTTTAATTTGGGGTTGGTGAGTTTCCCAAACTCGGACAAGCTTTAGGGAGCCATTTTATGGTTGCTGTTTTTTTTAATTATTATTTGTTTTGTTTTATTATTTGGTGTCAACTCTCCATTTATTTCAGTTGTTTTTGAAAATGCTGCAATGCTATTTAGATCTACAAAACCTGACCCGACTTACCATCCACATGGGGGTGAGTAAATAATGACTGAACTTTTATTTTTGCGTGAACCTATCATATAACATCATATAATATTCACTCATTAACAGCCAATCAAGGTTGACTCATTGGCATGCCATGGCGTAGCACACAACTTGACAAAGCCTGTAATTGGAAAAGCATATTAAAAGATAGTCGCTAGATGTGGATAATTAACTCCATAAATAAGGCATGTGCTGGTGAGTAGCGCAACCTTTCGTTTAAAACAAATGCCCCAGTAGGAAGGTCAGAGTGCTATGCATGACAAGGCTACATGAAGTGTGACACAAACACACACACACACACACATCCCTCCATCAGATGAATGTGTGTGTATGTGGAATACCACCAGGATCTTGTCAATTAACCGCTGAAAACAATCCTTCACTGCCTTAGGGGGTTTAACAGCTAACTAGGAGGGCAGTGCCAGTCGGAGGGAAATTGGCCGCTCCACTAGGCTGCATGATGATGCTCAGGTGCAGCGCAGAAATGCTCATTAATTCCTGCTACCTGGGGCTGGCGAGCATACATGATGATGCCAACATTTGAGGAATTTGCATCACAACCCCTCACATAAAGACGAGGGGATTGTAAAACATAATGAGATTTTTTTTACATAATGATGAAACAATGAGAAGTGCTACAAGGTTAGAAAAAAGGTGTTAAGCACTGTGTGCAAGTCTGAAGGGAAGTCAGAGTTGATTTCATTCAGCTTATGTAACTGCAAGACATGCATGTAGTTCTGGAACATTCTGCTCGTGAAACATGGCATAAAAAGAGCTTGCTGACAAAGGCATTATTCCTAAACTGTGAATTTGAATTGGATCAGGTTTCTACCATTACATTAGCTACAAGGCTAGCTATATTGCTAAGAAATTCCAAGTTAATATACAGGCTCTTTGAGTAAATTGAATTGAATAAGCAAGAAAAAAAAAATTGCTTTTTCAACTCAATAAAGCTGTCGGAGCTTCTCGGCTTAAAGGCACACACTAACTTAAGAAAGATCACAGATTCCTGTACTTCCCTACAGAGTATGTCAAAAAGCTGGGTTAAAACACAGTGTTGGAGTGCATGGAACTCCTTTTTTATCATTGAGTAACTGATGACCCCTAACTAAGCAACATATTTAATGGATATTTCACATTATATCCAATGCAAAACAATAACAGTACAATAACACAAAATAGTGAACACTGAATTTTCAGCATATGATTTCCTGTGAATACTTATTCACTACTTATCAGAGATGAGTTTTCCCAACACATCCTCATAACTAAATAACTATATATAATATGTTAACTGCCAGCGACTCCCAAAACAACAAACATCACTGTTCCCAAATAAACATGACCTTTGCAGCGTACCAGCGATAGGCAGGCAATGTTACTTCACTATGTAAGTAAGTTAAAAGAGCTAACTGTTGACTTATGGGTTCATACTGGACATGAACATCAGTCTCTGGAGTGAAAGTCTTTGGCTTGTTTGACCCGTCCAACCGTCCCTGACCTCCTCCCTATGCAGACTTTTAGCTCTTTATTCTACTTAGCCATGCTTCCTCCTTTGCAGTTGCAATAATTACTACAGCCACTAGAGGTCGCTGCCTATCAAGAAATGAAAATATGGGTCCTATTAAGCTGCTTTCACAGTCGACCTATGTGGTCATTTTTCTAAAGAGGGCTGGGTGGTTTTCCTAAGTGTTTTAGGAACTTTTTATACAGAACCCTGTCTGCATTATGTGATTTTTATGTGTGTATTATGTTTATATATTTTTTTTAACAATCACCCATATTTAATAGGCTTATCTTTGACAAATTAAGTATTTCTTCTCCCTCATGTAATTATTTTAAGTTTATATCTTGAATAATAATGTAAACTTTAAAAATAATTTACAGATATCAATGGAATGCTGAGATATAGCCCTACTGTATATATATATATATATATATATATATATATATATATATATATATATATATATATATATATATATATATATATAGATATATGTGTGTATATATGTGTGTATATATGTATAAATATGTATAAATGTATATATATATATATATGTGTGTGTATATATGTATAAATATGTATAAATGTATATATATATATATATATATATATATATATATATATATATATATATGTACATATATGTGTGTGTGTGTGTGTACATATATATATATATATGTTTCTTACACCTCTTTAAATCAAGAAGGACTGATAACCCCCTGTGAAACTTTAGCGACCCCTAGATTGGGAACCAGCGACCTATGGTACACATCAGACTCAGTGATAAGAAAACCCCAAAGTCACGATCAAGCAGAGTGTCCCTCTCTATCATTCATTAGCCGTAATCTAGTGATCCCACTGTAAGGGGAAGTGTCTCATACCGGGGATTAATCAAGGCATTTAAAAGCCATTTCCATCGCTCCGCTGAGCTGCACGCTTGACCTCATGGATCATCATCCATTCACTGAGACGTGGATGCAGAAATAGTGCAGCCCCTACAAAAAAGTAAGTGAAGAAAAATCCATGAACAGTGTCCTTATGGTCCTTGCAAACTGGGACATACACTTTCAGGGATGTGAGTCCACATCTGGGCGCTCATGCATGCGTCTGAAGACCTATTTGACAGATCTTTCCACAAGGCTTTTAAAGTGGAACACCACCAGTTGTATTCATCAAGATGTGTCATGGGGACTCCAAAGGCATAATTCTAAAGTCTGAAAAAAATAACCCCTGATGATGTCATCAGGGTTATCTGAGCTTTTTTATGCCGTTATTAGCAAATAGACAACATAAGCTACGACAACATAAACCCCTAGGCCACCGGGGCACCCCCCGGGCTACAAATTCTTAGTGGAAAGACTGACAGAAATGGGCAATTACCAGTCAGGAAGGGTCTAACACAGAGATGCTATCAAGTTGATTGATGGGAAGTGTAGGATCCAGTGGTTTAAGAGCTTGACCTACACTAAAAACTAGGATATCTGAGCCTCTACTGCAACAAATTAGCCCAAATTTTACTTTGTCTGTTTAGTCCCCAATCCTCATTTATGTAGTCATAATACTACATAAATAAACATTATGTATTAACATATTAACTCTGTGATGTTTCATTATGATATCTGTTAGTTTAGATTTTTACTCACCATTCACCATATTTATTTTAAGTGCAATTTTACAGTACCTGTCTTGGTAACACTTTACAGTAAGGGTACATTAATTAACATTAGTTAATGCAGTGTTAAACATTAACTAACAGTTAATGTCAGTTAATATGCCTATTACACATGTACCAATATTTGTTAGAACCTTAATTAACACTTAATGTTAATAAGAGACATTTGTTGCTCTAATGCTTTTTACTGTTATAATTAATGTCAATGCCATCTTTATAAAATATTAAATGATGTATAAATAAATACTTTAGTTAACATGAACAGCATTATTAAATGATTACTAGACACAATAATTATCTGTTTATTAACTGTTATTTATGTTTAGTACTGCATTAACTAATGTTATTCAAAATAAATGTTAACAAGAGACACAAGAGAACAAGATACTTAATTCTTAGTATTGTATTAATTAACTGTTACTTAACTGCTTATTAACTATTGGTTAATGTGTATTACTGCATTAACTGATTAAAATGAATGTTAACAGGAGACATTTGTTAACAGTTAATGTTAGTTAATGCTTATTACAGTATTTACTAAGAGTGACGGCATCTTTATAAACAATATACGAATACAAAATAATACCCTAGTTAACATGTACCCTTATTGTAAAGTATTACAGGCTGTTTTCTCAAATTAATTGTTTCCTCATACTCTGAGCTTTACAGAGGGATTAGTTCAGATATTGTTCATAGCCTGGTTTGTATAACTTTTAAATCCCCCTAAAGAGCATGGTGAAAATTATGATAATTGTTATTAGTTTTTATGGCTATGGACAGTATTTTCTGATTTATTGAGTGATTAAAAGAGATATCTAAAATTCCCTCTGTTGAATCCTTGGACTCGATTAGGTCAACAAAATGAAACAACAGAAAACTGAGCAATGATAGAGCCAGATTCAAAACTCTTTAGTGCATTTCTGATTAGATAACGCCTCCCTTGTGTATTTAAAGATTTAACAGCTCAGAAAACTTTTAATAGAAAAAAGAAAATGTTGTCTCAGTGCAAGTCATTAACTGTAGAAGTTTCATGGCCATATCTATTTGTTAATAAAAAAATACCATATTCACCTGTCATGTCTCCCCTTGAGTGTGACACTGCCTTTACAAATTGTTTTTTATCTCATTACAAGACGACTCCGGGACTCAATTTCCTGTTAAATTTAGAGTCTTTAACCTATGAAATAACTAGAGGTTGCTTGCTCTCACTCAGTGCTGTGTTAGCACAGGCCAATCAGCTGCTGCCTTCATATTACCCCCAAATATTCAGACCTGAAGAAATAAGTAAAGAGAGTCTTGACACATCCCCAACTTGGAGAAAACTTACAACTTACCTCACTAAAAAGTTAAAACACCCAGTTCTGGGGACATGGGCGGAGGAAGGTTGTCGGCTGAAGTCCCCCAAAGACTCGAGAAGACTACATCCCCATGCTGGCTTAAATAAAGGTCACTATAGCTGTCTGACACAAGAGGAAGCGGGGAGAGGCACCAGGACAGCCCGATAAGGGGAGAGCGACTGGCTTTCCGAAGGAAGCTAAAGGTCACATTTGTGCTGTTGAGGACTTGGCGGGGTCACCATGGTGGCGTCCTCATGGGACCTTGGCTGAGTCTGGCTCCCTGTTTGCCAAGGGAATGTACTTTAGTTTGGTTTGTACAGAGAGGAAAAGATGAGTATTGATTTGCGGAGTACGGCTGAGTGAAGTGGAATTGTTTGTTTGTATGTGGGTGTACGTTTGTGTGCACTGAGTTTATGCTACGTCTTCTTCATCTCCAGCTTCCCTTATCGCTCGCGTGCTAATATCCGCTGCTCGCTCTCTGTCTTTCTGCCTCCCCCCTCCTCGCCTCAGATTCATTTTTCCTTTTGCATCGTTCTCACTGTCTTTCCCTCCATCTACCTCTCCTGCTGTTCCAGTAATGTATCCGATGCCGTGGTGAGCCGTTAGATGAGGATGAATTAACCCTCTAGGCGCCAAAGTCGCATTATTGCGACAGGCAACATTGCTCATTAAAACAGCCCATATCTTTAAATCTACTGCCTTGTGCTGTTACTGCTTGCTACCACTAGATAGCCAATAGATTCAGCTTCAATCCTGACGTCATTTGGGGGTGTGTTTCTATGCAAAATACCTGAGAAAAAAAAGTTTGAAACCCGACACCGGCTGTCGGAGCGGCAGCGGCTAAGCGGGCAGAGTGGGAGAGGAGAGAGCCGCGGAGCGGTGGCGGAAGTGTGCTGGACAGATCGAGAGACAGACAGCGATTTTTGTAATAAAAAACAAAATGCCCAAAAGACTTTACAGTGCGGATGAGGTGCTTGCACAGATCTTTGCTGATCGCGATTCAGAAGGGACGATTTGCCCTCTGATGACGATCGCTCGTCAGAGACGAGTGACTGCAGCTGCGCACACTGTCACACAAGCAACACACACTGATCATGGCGAGAGTTTTCTTTTCTTTTTACAAGCTAGATTAGGACATTTACTCCTATCAGATTCCTGTTCATTTACTCTGAGGATGAGAGGATGAAAAAAAAAAAAATCTACTGTGTAAATATGTTCAGAATTCCGTTTTACTGAATTTTACCTGGTGACATACAAATTAGATTAGTAAATTTACTTCAGTCAAACTCCTGTTCCTTTATTTTGAGGATGAGATGACAATATAAATATTTTTTTTCTGTGTAAATATGTTCAAAAATCAGTTTTACTGAAAGTTACTTTCAGTCACCTGGTGACGTCACAATATGCAAATTAGATGATTAAATTTACTCCCATCACAAACTTTAGGTCATTATGAATACTTTTCTCATTTACACTATGAATTTATCTCTCACCACTTCCAAGCTACAGCCTTTTGAAATCTTACAATCCAAACGGAATATTTTCCTAAATAAACTCTGGCGCCTAGAGGGTTAATCATGTTTCCAAAATGACTCATCTGCATGAAAACATGAAGTAGGCAAAGGGCAGGCGCACTGCTGAGTTTTGGTGACCTCTACAAAATGGCTGCACCGATCATAATCCATTACGAATGGCCCTGATTGGGTGGTGTGCATGAGTGGGTTTCATTTAATTGCTCCACTTTTTGTCAGAAAAACTCAATTGCATCCGAGGTAGTCATTGATAGCTACATTTCTGTTCCCTCTCACATTTATTGATGGAGTTCAATGTTCCATCTGTACAAAGAACCAAACATTTGACAAATAATCCATGGAGAAAATTTCCAAGAGAGCCTTTTTTTGTAATGGATAATGAAAGGAGAGTTCTCTGCTAGTAAACAAGTCTTCATATCCACAGAGAGTTACCCTGCTATATAAGGGTCTTCTGCAGAAGGGCCTAATTGCTGGTCCGCCATTTGCTTGGGGGACAAGACAGTGGCATGAAATATTAACAGAAACTCTTGGGATACAAGCAAGGAGCCCATGACAGTTGGAGAGATTTATAATTAAGCAGGCGAGGATTAAAGACATAGACACACTGTCATCTCCCTCCCTCGACCTCCCTTTTCCCCTCTAAGACAGATACAAGCCGGCGCGCACATGCACAAGCACAAGCACAAGCACACAAGTATTAAGATTAATACACAGCTGGCCGGGCTGACAAAGCCAAACTGAAGAGTCAAGAGTCATTAACGCCTTCACGCATCCGAGAGTGCGCCACAAGCATAGAGCCCCATGCCTGGAGAGACGCAGTGAAGGTCAAGGGTCATAAACTCACAGAATGTCGTCTTCACAGACAGTTAAATTTGGCCCGCTGTCCTTCATGCTCATTGGGCTGATTCAGGCAGCGAGTACTGTGGCAGAGCTCACTTCACCTTTTGGGTTTTCAGAGAAACGAGCCATGCAATCCAAGCAGTTTATTCAAGTTTAGAAGATTACCGTCACATGGAAATGATGTACGACTTCCGACACATTTTTCATGTTATTATGGAGTTCTCTGACAGGGAGCAGTATTCCGAGGTGCATGGTAGATGGTGCAAGTGACACGTTCATCCAGACCTGGCTCACACAAAACAATTCTAGGTGTTTGTTGCACCAGATGGATGGATTAACATCATGGAAATCCAGGGAAACTGTCAGTTCCAGAAACTGCACCGATCAGGGAACTTTTGTGCTGTTGCATGAAAGTCTAACACTGCAGGATATATGATCAGTATGCCAAATTCAAACATGGTATCAACCAAACAGTGGCCCGACCCAAAATATGGTGTGCAGTGTCTCAAATTAGAGGACAAGCGATCAGTATCTGATGCCTTTATTTCTTCTATTGCCTTCTGTGGCATATTTTCTAATGTTGACCCACCAGAACACAGACCACTCCTCTATTTGCAACTAGGACTTGGTGAAGGATAAACAGGAAGGGTTTTCACTTAATTTCAGTGACCTATAAGGTGATAGACGGGAAGTACTGGGACAGTATCACTCTGCCCTGATCACAGATACTGTTTAAATGCACACTCACCCATTTTCTACCAACTGGTAAGGAAAAAACAGAGCCCACCTATGCCTTGGGGTAATGGTAAATGTTGGACGTGTGTGTCTGTGTGTTTGAGTTCGGACACCAAACTTACACTCGCCTCTCGGTAATGTTACATTCATGAAATAACAGTGAAGTGGGTCACCTCTGACTCTCGGTGTTTATTCCTCCAGAAGGTCTGGACCCTCCCCTCCAAAGCTGGCCAGCTCTGGTCGGATGAGCAGTGGCAACGCCCCAATGAATGTGTATATGAACGAGTGAATGCGACAAGTGTTGTAAAGTGCTTTGAGTGGCCCAAAGATTAGAAAAGCTCTACATAAATGTAAGTCAATTCACCATCAGTGGCAGACACAACCCACTGGCACCTAATAAGTGTAAAAGCTGGCAGGACTAGAGGGATCTTAGAAGTTGTTAGAACAAAACAAGACATTTGCACTTCATCACATTCAGTTGAAGTCAGTTTCTAAAAACATGATGTCAAAAATATGAAACACAGACCACCAAAATTGAATCCACAGTGCCGAGGCCTGTCAGATTTTGTGCAAAGTCAAGCTCTTGAGTTCTTTTTCTTCGAGTCAACAAACAGTAAAAGACGTAATTTTCCCATTTTGAAGATAAAAAGGATTTACAAAGTCTATTGCTACAGCTATATAAACGTATCCCCTAAGCAGTTTTAACACATTGCTCAATTTCATTTCATAAACAAAGACAACAGACTGCAGATGTACAAATTATGCAGTTCTTGTGTCACATTCTATTCAGCTTTTGATGCGAGTTTAGGCGACAGGCCCCGCCACATCCCTCCCTCTGCTCTCAGTCGGAGTAGCTATTATATCACTTTTGGGGTTTTTTTTTGGTGTAAGTACAGATTGTGCCTTTAAACTCTCCTGCCAACAGGCCTGCTCTGTTTCACAAAGTTTCCAGCATTCTGAGAGAGAAATATATCTGGTGTGCATTACGCTGAAACTTGGGCCTGCGGGGCACAGAGCTGTGAAACACAACCCATTAGCTTGTCAAAGTGGATGAAGTAATTTGTTTTCTTTTATTACTGAATTGAAAGCATTGTTGTGAAGTTGTGCTGCACCCACTCGTGCACGGGTGGTTCTCCGTGAGTCTGTATTTGTGCATGTGCAGGCGGTTGCGTTGTCGTGTTTGTAGTATGTCTTGTTTAGTGTGGGTTCATGCAGCTTCTGATGTACTCATGCACATGCATACATCTCAGTTTTCCCTCACTGCCGCGCATTGTTTTCATGTGTGTGCATGATTGATAGCATACTTACGATACATAAAAACAGAAAGGGAGGAGGGAGAATGCATTTTGACCCATTATGCAATGTAATGAAACTCTGTCTCCACAGGCTCTGCATACAGTTTGCTCTGACTTCGAGAAAAAAAAATGTAAGCGCAGCAAAAATGAGCCTATGCATACTTACAAGAACTCAGCAATATCTCTCAGTATCTCCAGCAATTTCCCCCCCCCAAACCAAACACACACACACACACACACACACACACACACACACACACACACACAGCCCTGATTACGATTCAACTTGAGTGAAGAAAAAAAGCAATAATGTTTGGCTTTTGCCTGGAATTTAGTAGCATGTGGTAAGAAATCGTTTTACTTTCCAAATTTATGGAAAGCAAAAACTCCGACGTGCACGTGTCTCAACCCTCTTAAAGGAGTTTTTATCGATGTGAAGCATGCCTTTTGCAACTTTTAGACTTAATGAGAGTATAATGAGGCTTATCTGTGTGTTTCTAATGGAACACACCCAGGTTAACATGTTGGCAGTTAATGTTTCTGCAAATGATTGATACATTTACATTTGTATATGTCAAAGGCTATGTGCCATATTGATATTTGTACAGAACATGTCAGATCTTTAATACATGTTTCTGATCTGACTTCCATATAAGGAGGTGGAGGGAGGTGGTGATGGAGTTACACTGCATAGTGATAGTTTGGGTCTTTAGATGTGGGGTTGTATGAGGTACATATCTCTAGTCAGTGTATTTTCTGCAGTAGATGACCGTCAGCTCTCCCCCTGTGTGGAGAAGCAGTGCGTAGCATCGACATGAAAGCAGAATTGCACTGCTAAACGGCACCGACAGCAAGACATATTTTAGTAACCTAAAAAAAATGTGTATCCGTTTAAGTGTACGCTATATTTTGAAAGTTTTTGGTGCCTTACATTGCCGTCAGACAGCTGACAAACAGCTGATCTGCTGCGTAATACTTGTGCGTAGAAATACGGACATTGTATGGTCGAGGGAATGCAGACCCAAAGGAAAGGGCTGTCTGATGGCAATGTAAAGCGCCAAATATGCTCTTTTAGGCGGCAAAAATCCATCTTGCTGTCTGTACCATTTAGCATACCTCATATAACCCCACATCAAAATACCTAATCTATCACTTTAAGAAACATAAAAAGTCACATGCTACATAAACAAATTTAAAGTTCCAACATGGTGGTTGGAGAAACATATATTGAAAACATTATTCTAGCAAGTAAGATGCACCCACACAAAAAAGAGAAATGTGTGTCAAAAAGGGACACATGGACATTCCACAGGAACTCCACTCAAGTGACAGAGCAAGTTGATTGTGCAGAGGATACACACACATACACACACACACACACACACTCCAACGCACCGGTGCACACTTTTTCATGTCAGATGCCAAAGCAATCATGCCCCGTGCCAAAGAGCCCCAGCCATATGATTTCAGAGCTGTCAGGTGTGTGTGCATGAGTGTGTCTGCGCGAGGAAGAGGGGGAAGTGAGTGTGCTCAGTCACTGAACAGAGTTCAAACACTTATAAGTGGCCTCCTGCTGAGATGAACCACTGTGCTTTTATCATATGTAACATGCATGGACGTGCCTCTATACTACATGTATGTAGTATTGTGTGTGTGTGTGTGAGTGTGAGAGAGAGAATGATATATATGAATGCACATAAGCTATGTAGGTCGTAGGTTAGGCTAATGTTAGTTTATACTGTATATCTAATTTATTTATAGACTTATATATACATAAAAATGCCTTACATAGTTTATGTACATAGTTCTATTGTATTGTTTTTTATGGTATTGCAGTTGTATTATATTTTATATATATAAAAATAGTCAAAATAGGTATTGGTATGAGAACCTCTAAAACCCCAATTACACCTGATATGGATATGTGATGTGCATCCTCATAGGTTATCCAGATAATAAAAGATCCAATCTTACCTTTTTATTTATACTAGGCATTTTTTTCAACACATTTTCATTATCTAATTGATGACTGGATCTCCTCCAGAGCAAAAACCTGTGAGGTGGCTGCAAATCAGCACCAGACTCCCTTAAAAACACACAGTTTGTTGATTTGTTGAGTAAGGAGAAACTTTATAGACTTTATCATTTGAATTATTTGTCTCCTCTTGTAAATTCAGCAAATGTATTTCACTGTGTTTTTCCTTTTTGTGCCAGTTTGTCCCGGTGTGTTGTGGTACAGGTGTGTCTCTACTCTGTGGCTAGATAAATTATCAGCCTTGTTAACAGGAGGTCAGCTGTACAGATAATAACGCATCATTTGGTGCTTAAGTGGCACAGAATACACTTATAATCAGTAATTAGAGTGTCCTGGTTTTGGTGAGTTATTTCCTATTTTATTTTATTTTTTATATTCTCCTGTGTCTTGTTACTTTCTACCACCTCCTCACCTGTGTTCCCGGTGTTCTGCTTCCCTCCTGTGCTCCTCCCCAGCCTGTAAGCACTGCCCTGTTCCCAGTGTATTCTCTCCACCTACACCACCTCCTCTAGTGATTTTAGTTTTTGTTTAAGTCTGTGTTGTTCCCTCAGTCTCTGTTGTTTTGTCGCCCACGTGTCTGCTGTGTTCCCGGTACTCATGTGTTCCCTGTGTTCTCGATTTGTTCCTAGTGGTTTTCTGGTTTGGGACATCGGCTCATTAAAGCTTGCTTTTTGTTCTTTACCTTCCTGCCTCTGTATGTGTCTTGCATTTGGGTCCTTTTTAGAGTAATTTGTGACGTAGAGGTGTGTCTCTTTCAGCTTTCACACTTGCTCGGTCCAAATTTGAATAACTTATAGCTAAATAACAAATATCTGCATCGATGTTATGTTGTGGACAGATGCCAGCACGTTGTACAGATTGTGTTTACGACTAAGATCCGGACACAATGCGAGCCAGACTAACTCCAGATGCCTGTATTAAGTCCAACTTACCCTGGATGTGTTTCTGCTATCTGGCTTCCCTAACCCTGACAATCATAATCATGCTAAGAGGCCACACAAAGTCGGGTATCAACTCGGTAAGTCAATCCAGGTTTTTCCACATCGAGCCATGAGCACATGAACATAATAGGGGAGGCGTTTGCGGCACATGACCAGTAGTAAACATGGATAAGTCTGCTGGCAGCAGAACTGAATGCATTTGGCAAACTATTGAACAAACTATTAGAAAAATAGAAGAAGTGGTTAAGCACATAATCCAGGCTAAAAGCAACAAACAACGTAAATGACATGGCTTATAATGTCAAATCATTAGGACAGGAGCAGATCTGACCGTACTTACGTTTGTGTATTCTATTAAATTATTATGTTGCGTAGACCTATTTGTATGTGTATCACAGTTTTATCCTTATTCTTTCAGCTGCACCCCCCGCAGTGTCAAACAACGTGGGAGCAAATAAAAATGAGGCACATGAGGCACACACTCCATCACCTGAGCTACGCAGAGGCGTCTCTCCTACACAGGAGTACACCTCGTTGATCTGTTATCTCCAACATAACCTGCTTAGGAGCAGGTTAGGTGTGCAGCATAAGCCACAATTGCAATGTACCCTGGTAAGAAGCAGCACTACAAACCTGAAGTTACCTCGCCAGCAGCAAATCCTGCTTCTTAGCACAGGCTGATCACATTCTGATCACAACACATTTACACCTCGCGTTAACATGTGTCTTTCCTTATCTGGATAATGTGTCTTGATAGAGATCACAATTTAGTACCAGGTGTAAACCGCATGTGAGACACAGCACTTTCCCCAGCCATACTAACCCTAAATGAATTTAATTACTGTGCAAGGGGGTTTGGAATCTCAGTGCACATCAGAATGTTCTGATCAGTTTGGAAGGCTTTTGCATTCTGGCAGAAGCAGAGAATATTGCAAATTCCAGAAAGTACATTAGAAAGTACAAAAATTTGAATATGTCAATTTAAGAAACTGGCACCACTTACTGGCTTCAAATGCTGTGCCTGCTTTGGTCGGAATCTAATCATGACACACGCTATCTGATGTTTTCGCTCCCACGGAGTTTAGAAAGCAGGCATAATAATAATGGGAGCGGCAGGCGGTGAAATAAACAGGTGAAAAAACAAAGAAAATGATTGAAATTGACACCTCTGTAATTCTTATCCGTCCAAATACATCGGTAACGTTTGCAGATTATGCAGAGCCTCCATCAAAATTCCTTCCAAAGTAAAATTTTAATGAGCAAGCTTTCCCACAGTTTGAAGCAAATAAAATCAGCGTGTCTGGGTCCAATACCTATAGGTGTTCACTGCAAGTGTTTTTAAAAAAAAAAAAAAAAAGTGTGCTGATGTGACTCGCATTCTGTCTCCCTCTCTGTGTGGGTGTTCCCACTCAAACCTTGCATTCATATGCAGCCTATGTTCCCCTTCCGCAAACTTTCCCGAAAGTTCTGACCCACTTTATGCCTTCTCTTTGCATATTGGTAAACATATTTATGAACATGTAACTTCTGTATAATCAGCTTCCTGAGTTTTACCCTCATAAGGTCATTTGCTTCGCCGACTGTCTTATCTCTATCTTTTAGAACAAAGGGGATGAGAGAGGCTGATTAGGGCCTTCAGTTGTGTGTGTGTGTGTTTGTGTGTGGGTATTTTTTGCATGGGTATAAGCCTTCAAAACTTTGTGTGTCTTCTGCTGTTTGCGTGCATACTCTCGTGTGTGTCTGTGCGTTCTCTCTCGTGGACCTCTGGGCCTTGAGTGTGTGTCAGCCTTGGACCAGAAACATGAAATTTGCATTCTTTAATTAACATCCAAGCATTCACTGGTGGTTGTAATTCCAAACTTGGGCTGCCGCTAGCTTTGGAATCACAAAGACAAACAACCCTGGAGGGGATTTTCCGTTTTTCACTTTCTCCCCCCCTTTTTTTTTATTTTCTGTCAGCTAATGAAAAAAGCTGTGAATATAACTGGACTTGATTGGGTGACATTTGAGTGAGAGTTTGAAGAATTTCTGTAAAAAAGTCCCCACAGACGGATCGCCTTCAGGATTTTTATTTTTGTTATTTTCTGCTGTAAGATAAAAAGGCCCCTGTACTAAATATGGAAAAAGAAAGCTGAAGTTTTTCTCTGCGGTGATGTGGGTGGGAATGGAAGGTGGCATGCGGTGTCAAGTTTAGTAAGGATGGCGTAAATGTATGACTGTAATATGTGGTTTCACTTTCTAATTACATAATTTATCATTTGTTCCTGTTCCTGTTAAAAAAACACTGCCTACATGCCTTATAGTTGGCTTTTTCTTATCACATTTTTGTGTAAATTGCTGCTGGTTGTTGTCTTGCATCAATCCGGTTTGGGCAAAATATAACAATCATCAATGGGCTGCTTTGGGGGCAGAACATGCTGTTGGCGCTATCGTTGGTTGGTTGGTTGGTTCGCTATTGTACTATTGAACTTGCACTACTGAGCTGGTAAAATATTCCAATCGACATTTATGTTTTTGCAAAACCACGGATATGTCAGAAAATGTTGTGACAATTCTGTGACCAACCAACCAACAAGCCAACCAACCAAGAAACCGACAAGCCAACCAACAAACCAACCAACAAACCAACATGCCAACCAACAAACCAACCAACCAACAAGCCAACCAACAAACCAACAAACAAGCCAACCAACAAACCAACAAGCCAACCAACAAGCCAACCAACCAACAAGCCAACCAAACAACAAACCAACCAACAAGCCAACCAACCAACAAACCAACCAACAAACCAACCAACAAACCAACCAACCAACAAGCCGACCAAACCACTTGGTTAAAATAAGAAAGGTCATGTTTTGGCATAACATACCTGTCGAAAAATTCCAGAGGTCTAGTTCAAGATACCTGGTTTTGTCACCACAAAAATGGCTGCAGATGTCCCAACTTCCTGTCAAAAATATCCAGTTTTCAGCACCACTAACCCTAACCCTTGAAAATGTCCAAAGGTCTCCCTAAAAAAATATCTAGTGGTTTCACACTCACGCTGTCATGGTCCTAGGTTCTATTTTAGTTGATTTCCTGTTTTATGTTGATTGTTTATCATGTTTTACTTTGCACTTCCTGTCTTTGTCCATTTTCTCGTCTTTTTCCTGTGTACACCTGTGTTCCATTTGTTCATTAGCCTTTGTGTTTTTAAATCTGTGTTTTTCCTTTACTCTTCGTTGGTTTGTCTGTTTTCACCCTGTGTGGTCTGAGGTCCTGCGTCTGTTCCTCAGTCCTTGTGTGTTCCCTGTGGTCCGGATTTGTTCCCCATGGCTTCATAGTTTGTCCTTCATTTTTGCATTACTGGTTATTTTTCTGGATTCTCCTTGTTGCCGGTTTGTTCCATGCATTTTTAATTTTTAGACTTCAGTTTCCATTATTAAAGCTTTCTTTGAGTTGTTCCCAGTTGTACCTGCCTGCCTCTGTGTCTGAATTCGGGGTCCTTTTTTGATAAACTGTGACTTACACATGTTGAAACTCATAAACACGTAATGTGAACGTGATGTGACACATTTTGTAAGAAATGTCAAAGTGGTACATACATGGCATATATGATACATAGAGATAAAAATGTATTTGCCAAAACCTTAAATGCCAACATTTTATCCTTGTGACCGGGCTGTGTAAAAACCTAAATCAGATCTGTGTATTATACTTAGAAAAAGCTGCCTCATAAGAGTCTGAACTTATCCATTTCTGGGGAAAATGTTTCAAATAAGATTTTATCAAAAGGAGAGGCAGCATTTAGCAGCCCTGCAGCATCTATTTGTCTCTTTATGTTGAGGATGTAACCAAACAGATGTAAGTGGCACCTGAATTTCTGCAGCTATAACCATTTTTCTTGTTTATGTGTTTAACACATATTTGCCTCAAACACAAACGACCTCTTCTGAGAGTTCTAACACTTATCACAAACAGACTTCACACGAGCACTGCTGGAATGTCTGGATTTTGTAGCGCTGAATTCCTGTCAAAGAATCATCCGTACACATGAAATCACATAAAACTCCATATAAATTCAGATGTTGTGAGGTATCTAATTAGCAGCTAGTACAGCATGACCATCCTTAATGCAAATACAAGATTAGTGTCACTAATTCAGGATCCGACCAAATGTGAAATATGGTCACAAGCTGCCCTTCTGTTCCCGAGTGATGGCGTTAAAAAATGGCCAGGAAAGTGTTTTATTAAAGCATGATGTCAGAGTGAAGTTGACCTTTGACCTTTTGTTTATAAAATGCCATCACTTAATCAATTTCTCAAAGTAGAAATTTGTGCGAAATTGTGTTATAATTAGAGTATAGAATCTTGAATTATGGCCTAGTATGTGTTACCTTGACCTTTTACTTCAGACCACCACAATTTAATCAGTTCATCCTTGAGTCCAATTGGACGTTTGTGGTAAATCTGAAGAAATTCCTGAGAGAGTCTCTGAGATATCACGTTCAGGATCATGGGACGCAATCTGAAAGCATAATGCTTCCAGCCACAGAAGCCGTAGGTGGAGTGCATAAAATCTTGGAGGTGGAGATGTCTCGTGGGTAATCAAGAGAGGGTCCATCCTCAGTACCTTTTTTCAGTATATGATTCATTTTCACAAGATTTGCTGTGCAACATACAATAAAGTCTAACTGATGTTGCACTGGTGTTATTTTCAACTCCAATTGACCCAATATTCAAATCTAACTATTTAAACTCTTGCATGACTGAAGTTGGGGAGGATATGGTATTCGAGAGATATTTTTGCTTTTTTGCTCTTTTTAAGGTTCATAACTTTATTTTGGATTACTACCAGAATAGGTTTAGATGCTTGAGTGCTCAAAAAACACATCAGTTTTCTCAGCACTGTATGAAACACTCTGTTTTAGCTCCTGTCTCTTTAAGGCCCACCATCCCGAATACCCAGCCTGCTCTGATTGGTCAGCTCACACATGCCTGCGCCAGCATCACTAACAACAACAGAGCTGAGCTTTAGCTGTGCTAAATGATTTCTTACGCACCAAGCTAGCCACTGGGCATAAATTATGCAAATATATCATTCTGTGTCACGATGTGATGCCATGAAGTCACGGAATTAAGGGCGGGACTACTGACGAGGCGTTTCAGGAGCAGTGTTTTTTGTTGGAAAGAGGAGCTCCTGTAGGTGTGAATCTTTTTAACTTTCAAGATCTTTTACATGCACAAGAAAAAAAAAATAGGTCTCCTTTAAACAAGTTTATTTATTTATCTCTGCATGCACAACCTACAATTTGGCCCAATGAGCTATTATGGCACATTTTTGTCAATAACTTTCTTCATTTTTTCCTTTTCCAAATGTAAATAATATACCTATATTACATGACTCAAATAATACTTGATTTTGTATATTGTGTGAGCTGCTCCACTATATATGTACCCCTATATATACTATATATACCACACATATGAAGCCAACAAATATTAGAATTAATTTAATACAGCAAATTTGGCAGTTCAGACCAGTGTTTGCTCCACCACCCTCACTTCTTGTGTAAATCCAAACACAGATACAGATTTTTAAACAGATTACATTTGAGTTAAACACTGATTGATTCAAGTTCAGAATGTATTGTCATGTGCAATTCAGCCAACCAGTGCATATTTCTCTGGAAGCTTATTGTAATGATTTGTCTTCTGGGGTACAGCCACCAGGCAGAATTAGCTCAGCATCGCCCAACAGTAACAATCGGTACATTGAGACATAATCTAATCTGCAATGCGTTCACACTGGGTGACAATTTGTTTAAACAAATAACTTCCAGTGCAGATTCATTTGCATTAGTTTTAAGTCTAAATGGTCACATGGGAATGTAACTGGAGCTTCGCAGCAGCAGTGAGAACTGCTAAATGCAGCTTTTATTGTATTGGGGATGGTTCAGTCATCTTTCATTCTGATTCATATTTATTGACCCTGTTTTAGAGTCAAGTCACAAAAAAGTGTTTAGCCTACATCATTTCATTAAAAGTGATATGAGCAGGAAGAAGGGAATGACTCTTTTTCTTAACGTAATCACTGACAGACTGAATGTCTGGACTATGTGTGGTGATATATTTTCAGTCCATAATCACTTGAGAACACAAACAGTTTTTGTGAAAATGTGCTGCAGATAACGTGATTGAATTTTTTCCAAGGAAACTTTATTTCTTTTACTTTTCTATAATTTTTGACATTCTTATCCTGATTCTCATCAATATATTAACATATTTTTGAGAAAACCCATGAAGCCATGAACCCAGATGCTGCAGCATGCTGGGGTCAATGCATCACACACTGGTCATGTAGTCAAAGCATCTCTGGACAAAAGACTGGCATTTGGTATTTTTTAAAGCAAATAAAGGAAAAGTAAAGAACAGAAAGGAAAATAAATCACCACGGGTACTTCCTTGTTCCTGACCTGGGACCTGAGTTTGGCTGGGTCAAAATTACACTATGTTTGGTCAAACCAACTTGTACCCAACTAGAATACAGTGTTATTATCATCACAGAAGGAAAGAGAAAAAGAATAAAAAAACATTGATTCCAGTGTCTTATTCTTTTCTTTTCTCTTCAGTTTTGGATCAAGTTCAACATGTCAGTACTAAGAAGGCCTCTAGTAAGCATGTGTCTTGAGATTTCTGCCATCTAGAGCCTTAACCTAACCTAAGGCTGGTATTGATTGAACAGTTGATTTATTTTAGAAGCATTTTTTTTTGCAAAATTTGTAGAAAATATCTTTACATCAAGTACTCCTCCAGTATCTGTGGCTGTTGCAAAGAAATTGCAGTCAAAAATGTCCAATTGCTAACATGCTAGCTTGGCAGCTGTGAGTAGTAACAATAGCCATATTAGTTGTTTGAATTATGATAATGTTAGGTTGCAGTAACTGCCTGGCTGCATACCGTCTTCCGACTGAGGTAAGTTGATGACAGATATTTTGCTTGTATTTAAATGATGTGGCATTAAACGGATGTATTTATTAAACTCATCTCAACAACATCCAAGTGGAATGTAGGGAACTATATACACATACATATCTCCCTAGCTAGCCAGTGAGAGCTACGGGGCAGTTGGTGTAGTTGGCAGTAGCGTTGCGAGATGAAGATTGTTGTACCAGAGGCTTAGAATTACGTGTTTATGTATACTTGTATATAAATACCTAATATATATATATATATATATATATATATATATATATATATATATATATATATATATATATATATATATATATATGTATATATATATATGTATATATATATATATAAATATATATATATACACATATATATATATACATATATATATACATATATGTACATGTACATACATGTTCTATAATCTGTGTAACATGAAGGAGAAACTTTCAGTTCGTTATGGAACCCTGTGTTGTGTAATGACAAACCTTTTATGGATGGAAGGGGCATTACAAGAGGGCACAACTGGACGCCTGGTTATTTTCTAAGCTAAGCTAAGCTGAGCTAATGAAATAAATAACTGGACTTAGTGGTGTATTATACAATGGCTACTAATGAGTGTCGAAGCACCAAGTGTAATTGGCTGGAAAGAAGTCATGTGAGATGTAGGATCTCGGAAATTAACTGAAACAAATCTTTAGACTAAAACCAACGTCTATTGTAAGTGTAACAAAACGGTTAAATTATCGCACATTATGGCAATTTTGTCATTTTTGATGGTGCATCATGCAGAGGGCACAATTATCATATAAATACAATAATTGTACTTCTGACAAACGCAGTCAGGCAGTGCACATTTATGTGTTGCTTTGAATGGAGGCCTGATGGGAGTTGGTGGACTTTGATCAGATGGACACTTGCAATATTTAGCTGGCTCTTGCTGGTTCCTCTTTAAAGCTAAGTAGATGATGGAAGAAGGATAAAACTCACCCCTGGCTTGGTTTTACTGGTGGAAGTTTGTGCCAATATAAGTACAAATTGGTTGTTCCTTAATTTGTTCTTCCTAATAGTTCCCACCTGGCCTACATGGTTACATAAAAAGGCTTAAGCTGGTGGATAAATATTTGAAAAGACCTTAGAATGCTGACAATACAATGTTCTTCCTGACCCTACAGTATGCTGCAAAACAACCATAATGATGAAAGAAGCAAACTAGCCCGAGTGCACTGATGTCGTTTGCAGCCCTAAAGCCTCAATATGCAATTTTCCGCAGGGATCATACTTCAAACCCACACTGCTGTTGGTCTTTTTCTGACTGACATCACTGATGTGTCCACTTCCATTGATAACATGCGATGATCATGAAGGGACTTTTTTTTTTCCCGTGCACTGACACAACATCAGATAGCGAAAGAGCTGAAGGAGGATGATGTCAGAGTCGTGCAATATGTAATGTGTTACCGAATACGTTGACGGGCAACATCAGTCACATCTGTACACGTGTGCAACACAGAGAGAGAATTCTTCAAACACTCTCTCCACACACACACACACGTACTGTAAAGTGCAGCTCAACACTCAGTTTATCTGACAGACTGAACCAAAGAATCCAGAAGAGAGGGGAAAAAAAACAAAAAGTAAAACTGAGGCAGCGTGAAGAGGAAGTTCGGCGAAAAGGAAGATAAACAGGAACAAAATGTGTGTTTGTGAGTGCATGTGTGTATGACAAAGTAGGGTTCGAGAGGGAGATGAAGGAGGGCAGAATCAGCCTCGGCACGGAGTGATGCACTGCTAATGATGTAATATGTTCTTGCTGCTGCTGGTAAAGGAGGGAGGAAACTGGCACTGGCTGTGGGCTACAACAAGCAGCCTGTTGTTCCTTCTGTCTCAATCACTCCCCCCTCCCCACTTTAGTATTTCCATTTTGCCATTTCTTTGACTTCCTGACTTAAATCTGATCTCTTTCTCACCATCACCCATGTCGGAATATTTTAATTCCACAGCCTTGCTCACATCTCTGCATCCCTCAATTTGACTGCCTTCTGTATAAGCATGTTCATTTGGGTGTGTGTGCAGGATTTTTTGTGTAATAAAATGGGCTTCAGTTCGAAAACGAAGAAAGCAGCATGTGGATTGCAGTTACAAAATTATGTGTTAATCAGCAACCTGTACCCACCCCAACCCATAAACAAAACTTTTTGCATTGTATTACCCAATTGTTAGGACTGAGGGCAAAACTGTGTGCCGTCATGCTCTCCGTGGTGCTGATCCCTCGCTGCTGGGGGCGGAGGAGTCCGGTACAGAGGCAGATCCAGGCTAAATAATACAGTTATTGTTGAAGTTTGAATTGTGGACACGGACTCTTGCCTCTTTTTCTTTTTCTCTTTCTCGCACACATAGTCATGTGTTGGTCTGCTCAGCAGTGTTTGGTTGAAAAGAAACGGACACCCTCCTGATACTCGTCGACCGTGAAGTGACCCGTGATTATTTTCTCGCGAGCTGACCCAAAACCCGCCCAACCCAGGGGTCAGTTGGTGGGTAATTATGTGGCGGGTTTAGACCCAAGCATCACTATTACTGACAGTGTTATACGTGCATGAACTCATGTCATATTAAAATTTAAATTTTGGCATTTGATTTTGGTCTCTGAGTCTCCCTATTTTGTCTCTGAGTCTCAGTCTCTTTATAACAGCCTATAGGAGCCTGTACATATGGTATATTCTGCTTCCCTTTTATTTGATTGAATTCAGTCATTTTAATTAAATAGAATATTCTACTTGAATCAATCTATTTGTTCTATTTTGGTGATGTGAAGTTCAAGTCATTTTTTAGATTCATACATATCCTCATCCTCCTGGGCACTAATTTTCTAAATGTCGTTAAAATCACCACTCAAAACTCTGAAATTAAATATTGATATAAACCTGTTTTTTTAATAGGTTTTGTACAGAATTTGCACAGGGTTTGTGCTATAAAACAATTTAAGCCAAATGTTTCCAACTTCTCACTTCTTTGACTAAATATATCTCTCATCCTTATTTCTTTTTTTTACACTTCTTTATTGGGAGGACATCTGCGAACGTGTCCATGTCATCATTTGAAATGTAATCAATAATTGGAGACATCTGACATCGGCAGAGTTCCATCAGTAATTTCCAGTTGTCACATGTCAAATGTGACCTGTCACTTTTTTTATTCCCCCTTCAGTCGCACTGTGACATAAAGGGAAGATGTTTTCCTGTGTTATCTCTGTCTCGCACCGGTGAGGGATCTGATTGGCTATTTGGTGCTGCCTGTGATTGGTGACATTGCCATTCATGTGTCTGTGGGGATTATGGGTCTCTTCAAAGTGTGTGGAGAGAAAGGAAGGTATGGGCTTGACATCTTCACTGTTATTCACTTATGCAGCTTATTACCAGTTGTGTAGATAACTGAGGGAGACAGAGAATGAGAGAAGAAGAGAATAAGTACTGTATAAAATATAGACAGAGCTTCCATGAAGCCAATGAGGGAATGACCCTACTTCTCACTTGATTTATTACCTCAGCAAACATTTTACTAATGAGTTTATAGTCTCAGTCTCTAATTTCGAGTCTTCTTCAAAACTTGATGATGTTCATTTTGTAAATCATGATCTCATTTAGAATAAAATAGTCGATAAGTCTATTATCGCTTTAGGGCATTGCTTTCTTTTGATTCACAAGTCGTTACCGGAGCGTGTCCTCAGCTGGATCCAATCAGGATATCCTCCCTAGCTCCACGCACAAGATGGCGACAGCAGTAATGACACACTTGAGGCTTCAAAACATTGGTCCACAAACCAATAGGTGATGTCACAGTGGGTTTACGCTTGATAATTGCAAGCCATACACTAAACTATTTGTTTAGGTTTTGGTTGCCATCCCAATATTTTCAGTGGCCCCCCTATATTCTGGGTGCACCCTTGCAAATACAATCAGTAGAATTTGAGTTTTTATTGGGTTGTGTATGTATTACATAGCTCCCTAATACTTCCGTAATAATGCACTTAAAGTACTGTGGTACTCAGTCTCATTCATGCACTAAAATACCACATGATGAGGGACACTTAGCTGCTGGATCTCTGAATGAAAGCTATCATTTTGTCAAATAATCAGTATTCATGGCAGGAAGAAAAAAATAAGCGAGAAAAAGAGAAAATCTCATGCGCAGGGGAGGGAGAAATGGATAGAGGGAGCAGAGGATTTGCTGGAAGTTTTGGCTGGAAATCTGGAGATAAAGCTTTTTGATCTTGGGATTTGGCCCTTTAGAGCCATTGAGTTGGGTGCCATGTAGGGGCCAGATTAAAAGGAGGGTCTTACTCAGAAGGCCTGCTTGCTCAAACATGTCTGTTGTTTGACTGGGCTCAGCGCTGGTGGTCTCTGAAATCCAAGGCAAGCTTTCGGATCTGATGTCTTTTTCATAAGCAAATGGTTTTGAGCTGATTTGGGAGTTCAGAGGAAGGCCACGTAGGTTCATGCATGATAATGAATGTTATGGAACACTTGTACTCCAAGCAGCTGAGGCCATCATCAATATTGTGTTTTATCTGTGTAGATATACTCAAATATTTTGCAAACAGAATATTTTATATTTTGCATCTGAAATGTGATTTTCAACAGTGCATGAAACAGCTTGGTATTCCTTTGAGGACACAGGAAGGTAAAACTGTACTTGTTGTGACAGACTTGCCTGTCCCCGCCTTTTACACAATTACTGCTCCATTTTCCAGCCGTTGCTAGGATACCCAAATCCAATAGTTTTTTGAGGTCAACTCCCGCATGTCTCATCCAGAAACAAACGGGACGAGTGCGAGTAAATCAAAAATCTATCCCTAAATCCTCTATGACATCGTATCCCCAACTATCCGTTAATCCCCAGTTGTCACAGTCGAGGTAGATCAAAGTAAATAGGAGGCAATTGCCATGATGAAGTTTTGCCAGGAGCAGGCGTGTGAACAGTGAGGATCCACTGGTGCTCCTCTTATCTGCCCGACTGCCCTTCAGCACAGAAAGCATCCTGTTTTGGGGGGTAATCATGATTACATTTGAAAACTGACTTTTAAAAACATATCAGAACCCTTTGGGCCTTTTTCATCCAAAAAAAAAATAACAGTCCTGCAAACTGGGACTGCTTTTGAAACTCAAACCTTGGTTTTGATTCCAGGGCCAAAGTAGTTCTGGCATCCCAAAACAATACAACAGCATTTGTTGAGGCTGGTATGCTATCCTTTATTTCAGATTTGCACATTAGCATCTTGCAGTCTTTGCAAGATTACATTTTAAACCATACCGTTGTTCTTTGAGCCATTATAGTCAAATCTGCTTTTCCTGGAACCTCAAAATGGCTCACCATTGGAGTGTAAGGAGGGACTCCACCAATTTTATGCTTAAAGGTTTGTTTACAGGCAAGTTGTATCGAGCCTTTGTAGCTCCAGAAGGAGCTGGGCAAAATCTACTAAATTTAGCCTCTGATGACCTCACTTGAGTCAACGTCAGCTGGGCAGCCTGCTCCGAATCCCTACTTGTGCCCGCAGCTAATCTACATTAGCTGCTACTTACATAACACACCCAAATCGACTGATTTCTTATCCCTGTGTAGGTGTTAGTCCTGAAGAATCATAATATTGCACCAGGACTGACCAACCACGTTTTTGTGGTGGAGAAGAACCATGATCTCTTTGTAAGTACTTATGTTGCCTAAACCCAATCACTGATCTCATAAGCTAGTGTCCAACAACAACTGAACTTCTGTGGGCAACGGAAAGGTCTTCTGGTGTAGCCAGCCGCCAGCTGGATGACCGATAAAGATTCAAGATTAATTTTGTTGTCATTATGCAATACAAGTTTTTCTAATGAAATTTATGTTGTAATTCCCAAAGCTACATACACACAGAAAAGATAATACATACACAGGGGGGGCAATGTGTGATGATACCAAGATGATGCCAGGATGATGGGAACACTTCCTTCTCTGTGTGCCTGTAATTGTTTAGAGTCCAATTAGTAACTTCAAAGTGAGAATGGCGTTGGAGTTGAGAGTCTCTGACTGAATTGTTTCTGAAGTTTCACAAAAAAGCTAATAAAAAGTTAAATCATCATCAGACAATAACCAATTGGTTCTGAGGTTAAATCTGAGCCAAATTTGCTGTCAAAATGTTCCTTCTTGTTCTTGTTCACGATTGATCAAATATACTCGGACTACAAACAGAAACCAGAACACTTGCAGTTTCAGTTTGTACAGTAGTAATTGTTGGGTTTCATTCCCTCCCGACGCTTTTGGTTTCCCAGACAGTCAAAGACTGATGTTTTGTGTTTGGTAGGATGTGTTGGCCACCAGCCCAAAATGTCAGTATTTGACAAGTTGGGAATGTTGAGTCAACTATCTTACAAATTGGACCTCTGAGCTAACAATCATAAGTACCAAAGTACAATCGTGTGGACAGTTGCGTGATGGTCCTGGAGCGACATAAATTATGATGTTGTAGGAACAATACCAAGACAGCGATATCAGATAAATACACCCTTATCTCAGATCAAACTGTTGGCAGTTTAATTGAATAGCGGGTAATGTATGTGGTGGTCCCTGCGGAAGAAGAATGTTTGGAATAGAAATGCCTTATATCTCTTGTTCTATAGCATTATCTTTGATCCTTTTCCTAAACTGTCAATCATGAGTCTGAAAATTACTACCTTTTCATGTGCTGTAAATCCTCTGATGGGTACAGGTGTAATGATATCGACTGCCTTGCAATTGCAGGAACAGTCAGGCTACTCATTAAACCTGTGAACATCTGGCTCAGGGCTGATTGGAAGAAAGTGCAGAACTAGCACACACATATGGTGAAATCCAAGAGGAGGAAATTGAAATTTCTTAGGATCACTGTCTTTTACTTGATACAGATTCAGCAAATAACTGGTCAGGATGAACCTCAGCCAGTCAATGTGCATGTAATGTATCACCTTATCATTGAAAACAGTGATGAGTTTACAAGCCTTCCCAGGATTGTTCATTTATCTCAGCAGTACAGTGCGGGATGCTTACATTAAATTCTTATTACTTTCACTAAAGACATAAAAGTTACCAAAGTAGATTCAAGCCCCCCCACCCACCCCAACACCCTTTTCATATTTTTATAAAGCTGAGTAAATTCACAGTGAGGCCCCAGAAAAATCTCCTTCAGAGGATTATAAAGAAGGGATAACAAAACCTGGCGATTGCTATGAATCATTTGCATATCTTCTATTGTCAGTGGCTACAGTTGTGCAAATCATCACGTTGTTAGCATAAAATGACAAACAGCAAGGACAACTTAAGAGAAAGCAGCACTTTTCACAGCAAGTCCTCTTCATTCTTTGTCCTCAGGACAGACTACAGAGTTTTCTCTGAAAAGGACACCCCAACTCCGACCTTGCAGCACTTGTCTGTCATTTTGCTCATGTAAAACGTTGCTAATACAGTGTCTGTTGCACGATTTCTGTGGGAAACGCCAATCAGCTAAATGGCTAAAATGTAAATGTAAACGATTCTAGATTACTGCTGCACTTTAAATGCGCCATTAGTGGCTTTGATACTGGCTGCATTTCAATGCTGCTATCATGACTGAGACTGAGTGAATAAAACCTGAAAATCAGAAAATGGACGGTTTTAAATGGAAATGGTTTGTTTTCTGATTTGCAATCAGATAATGTATAGTTGGTAATAATGATTGCTGCTCAATCTGTTTGTGTCATGTTGATTGTGTTTTTGTTTTTATTTGTCTTTATGTCATATTTTATTTGTGCTTTTGTTTTTATTTGTGTTTATGTCATGTTGATTGCAGGCCCTTGAATTAAATTAAATGGAAATTGTAAGGTGGCAGATAGTTGTCCAAAGAATCAATATCGTATAGTGATGAAACTGGTGATTTACCCCCTATAGCAGTAAAACAAACGCCCTTGCGGTTCCTCAGCTGTACAATATTGAATGCCCAAAGAAAGGACTACAATTTGTGCTTTTCTACAAGTCATGCTCATGAACCCTCGGCCAGAATGCACGCAGATGCAGCAAACCCATTCCTCTCTCCAAACAATTTTAAGCAATGGGAATGCATCTGCCTTTGTAACAGGCGAGCGTGTTGGATTTGAATGTATCGTCATGTCTCTGATGTGATCCGTCTCAAAACCAATTTGCTTCCCACTGGCCATCACACACGTGCAAACAGAGAACAGGGATTTCCACAGCTAGTGCAAATGAAGGAAAGTAATCACGCTAAATCTCATAAAAAGAGACTTTTCCCCAATGGGACACTCTAAAGAGACGAACCTGTGGAGGCTGTTATTCATATATGTGCATGTGTGTGCGTATTGACCCCGGTCATGTCCACGGGATCCGACTGTCTTGGGAAATCTGCTCCAAATTGGACTTTAAGCAGACCTGAGCGTGCTTAATGAGGTGGTGATCAGGAGTGCAGGTCTGCAGCCGTAAGAAAGGACGGCTGAATGGTTTACCAGCATGAGCGATATTGACACGCAGAATTATTCTGCAGAGGTCTCAGTTTAGTGTCTAGATGAGCAGCTCAGGTCCCCTGTGATGAGGGAAATGAGAATGATAACAAGCATGCTTCCCTTGTTAATGTGATGGTGTGTGGAATTCAAAACCCCGAGAGACAGGATTCCTGCATGCGCACACACCCCTGACAGATAGGCCTTATTTACACTTTCACTTGTTTAGTTCACAGTCAAGTGTCTTATATCCAGATGTCATTTAATACCCCTAGTATGCCCCACGATATGTGTCTCTGTTCGAGGTCACAGTTCTGATTGCATCCTTCTTGTCTTTTCAGTACTAGATGCAAATCCAGTCCAGGTGGTGGTGGTAATGCACCTCAAGCTGTCTGCTGGCAAAAGATACCACTATGTGGTCACAAAACAGTCTCCCTACTGTAGCTTGCACACAGCTATTCATCAAATATGACAACACGCACTTGCATTGATGGACTTTGAGCGAGATGAAGGAGAAAGAAGAAATTTGCCTCATGCCACTCTCTCAAACCTGCAGATCATTCAGTGATGATACACTGAACAGGGATCAAGAGTGTGTTCAGTGTGTTCCATGTGACAACATGTGTTCAGATACAGAACACATCCAAACTATTGCAGTCATATAAAGTAAATAAAACAGCTAAATCTATGAAGACATAATGACTATAGGTGGCTGTAGAAAACAATTTAACACGTCTTCCTGTATATGCTAAGACCACTCGCAATATAAACTGAATAAAAACACTTTCCTCTCATAAAGGGTTCATCAGATAATATATCTCTTTTATAATTGTTATTAATGAGATTTTGATTGTACACTCAAGGGACTATCAGACTCGGGTTGGCATTTTATCTTGCTGTTACCCCCCTAGTTTAGAGGAATTTGGTGATTAATGTACTGATAAATGGAATGGAATCGGGATAAAACTGGCTAGCCCTAGTAATATGAGAAATGTTTTCATAAAAACATGAAACTGTATAGTTTTGGCCCTGAACATTTTCAGAAATGGAGCCACAGCAGCCAAAGCCTTGTGGCAGCCATTTTTCTTCTCACAACCATCGCTAAATTCACCATAAACTATTCACCTGAGCAGTTTACAATGCTGAGTATGCAATCATTGTAATGTTTATTATGTATGTACACAAGTAGACATAATCCTTCTTTGTTATCATGTTTGGTTTAGGAGATAAAATGCAAAGCACAAATTGTTTATGGTGGTGGTGGTCTCACAGAATGAGTAGCAGTTTCTTAACCACCTTTCAGGCTCGTGGACAAAGACATAAAATAATATCCCACTTGAAGTCGAAAGTCGGAACTTCCGAGATCCGTCTGCACTTTCAACTGGAACGGCCCCTGAAGTCGGCACAAAGTAGGACACACCTCATCAACCAAGAATCCAAGATACAAAGGATACAATCAGTACTGTCCAACATGTTGCTTTTGAGCTTGAAATTAAATGGAATGCACCATGACTCCACCCTGACAAAGGAAGCATCACTCCATTTTTCAGAGACGAGCTACGCCCTCCGGTGTGCATCTTTGCGGAGAAGGACTCGTACTGCAGCAGGATAATGAGCCCAAACACTTTGCAAGAACTACTGGAAGACCAAAGAAGACCACGGAGTCGTGACTGTCATAGACTCTCATAGACCTCGACCTGATTGTACATTCACCACAAAAGCCATCAGTGCAGCACTTTAAAGAACACGTACGAGTCGAGTTGAGTCGAAGTCATACAGCACACCATTATTTAAAAACTACTCATTCAGAAGTGACAGACAGTGAATTTTAAATCTCTCAGCAATGCAGCTCTACAAGGGCATTTTCACAGTTATTCAGAAACTTCAAGGGAGACATTAGTGTTGCCAAGCAATATGTTTCTTTTTGGGGATTGTGATTACATTCGCTATTATCTAGCCATGGATTCTGGCACACAGCTCTTTGATCTGCTGTTCTGCTCTGACAAAACGTTCTTGTACACATTCAATATGAGTGTCTGGGCAAAGCAAAGCACAAGAGGACACGGCTGTTGTTCCGTTTTGCCCCGTGAGTGAACTGGACGTCAGGGGCCCAAAAGTCCAGACCTGGCAGCAGTGTCAGGCCAAAGAGAAAAAGTGCTATCTCTGTCGCATATCAATGGTCAGAGATACTCACACCAACAAGAGAAAGAGAGGACACTACCTTCTTTCTCTCCACTGAACTCCCTTACAATGTCCTTTACTCGATCTCTGTCACTTTCTTTCCCTCTTTCGCCTTTCTTCTTGTCCATTAAAGTCATTCTTTCTGTCACTCTTCCTCCGTCTCCGTCTCTCTGGTGTGCAGGAGTCAGCCATTTGCTGCAATTGAAGCGCTCGCTCACAAGGTGAAAAAGAAAACGGAATGTTCCTGATTCTCAGCACAAAAATCGCTCATTCACTCCCCTCGCCCATTATCATCTTTCTTTTTTCCTGTCCTCCCGGTCTTCACTTATTATCTTACTTTCAACAGAACTCAGCAAAATTGTAAGCATACATGTTTAGGCACTGTGATTATGAGAGGAACTGCAAGGAAATCTGCCACAGCCTCTCGCTGCCTTCCTATACACGGCGCACATCATTATCAGCACGAGTTCATGTGGGGCCAAAGAGGATTTCACTACTAGTATCTCCTCTGATGACTGATGATGCTGAGGCCGTGCTGGTTAATTGTATTTGACAATTGCAAATAGTGCAGCCATGAAATTAGAAGATGGATGGGATACAGGTACAAGGTTTTTAAAAAAATTCTTCACTCCGTTTCAGGGTTCACCTGAGGGAAACAGTCGCACAATTAGAATTTCCAAATGTTGTGTTAATGATGTGTATCATATTGCACAAGCCCACACAGGTTCAAACATGCATGCATTTACATATGCAAAACATTACTCAAAAGTAAGCACAAGCACACACATAGATATTTGAAGCCTAACAATAAGTTTGGCTGCAGCTCAACAATCCGTTATACGTGGACTGACCCTGGAGGCCGGAGCGCCCTTTCTTTATCTTTGATGGTGCCTGTTCCCCACCGCCTGAGCTGAACTATGAAGCGGCAAGACTTCACAAATGGGGGAGAGTAACTTCAAAGGTTGGAGATGATTTTCTCAGATCTTTGCTCAGAGTGGTATCGCCACAACACACTGAATGCAATTGTCTGTGCGGTTAGACTTCACAGACTCCGACTTTTCTGGCTTGAATGCAGATAGAAAGTCCCTGCAGAGGCAATATTGTATTTGATCACAAGAGGTTTATGGATTCCTGGATATGTTATCTGATGAAATTCTAGGAAAAAGAGATATAATAATATAACTTTAAAGGTCCAGTGTGTAGGATGGAGGACCCATTCACAGTTTTGTCCATTGGTTTATAATCTCCTGGAACTCAGTCATTGTGTTTTGGATACCTTAGATAAATGGAATTCTGTCCATTGGAAGCAGATCCTCTGCCACTGAGTCCGCCATGTTCCCCCGCCATGTTTCTACAGTAGCCCCAAATGTATAAAAACCGAACTGGCTGTAGTGATGGCCTTTTCGCATTTTTAGCTGCTGCCATAGGGGCAACACGTGTAGAAATTGGCATTTTGTGCCATTTGGTGCCCCCCACAGGTTCTGAGTGCAACACCACTGTCGTAAATACAAATCCCAGGTCTGTAACACTTTGTCAGAAGTAATGCAGGTGCTAAAAACAAAACCTATAACGCCATAACAGTGTTATGTGCTGAAAACTTGTATCTTGAAGTAAACATGTATGTAACGCTGTGACCCCCCCCTCAAAAAAAAAAGTTATCACCTGTTAAATGTTTAGATTGATGGTGGAGAGAAATTAATGTCTCAATAATGTTTTCTTTGTCTGCTTGTAGCGCTGTTGCAGGTCCTGGTGATTAAGTGAAAACAGGTGTGCATGATGGCATCCTCGAAGGAAGTGGGGAAACTGGTGATTACACTCTAGAGTTTGTAAAGTATGCTATTCTTTGTCAGACTCAACCATGTGTTCATGTTCCACTTTAGATTTGAATTGTTGATTTCAGATGTTTTTGTTGAAATTAGCCCTTTTTGTCATTTATTTATTTATTCATTTATTTTGTTTATAGAAAGCTTCCTGCCATTCTCAGCATCCTATTCAACGTTAACCATAGCTTGTTCATGCTGCCTTTTATAGAGATGATAGTTCTCCATGCAAACATTCAAAGATATTTTTCAACTTGTGGCTTTAAACCAAGCATGCCCGGTTACAACCTTTAATTATTCCATTAACTTAGCCTAATGTGTATATGCACCGTAAAAGTAATGATCTATCACGCTATTATGTTTTTAAATAAAGATATGTCTGCAATAAACCCAATCACTCATATTCAGAGTCCAACAGAGATTACAGGCCGCGGAGGCTCCTTCCCACACAGCTTACGATGTGCATCTGTTTGGGTCGGTGGTTCAGTCAAGGTTTCACCCACGGAGACCATTGAGACGGACACATATGGTAGAATAGAGGGTTAATTGGATGCTGATGGACCTCACTGCTCTGATTTGTCTCTTGACCAATGCTTGAACTCACTGTACTGAGATAAAATTGTTTTTATCCTGCCAATAATACTGTTTCTTATTTGTCTGGACAGATTTCATTCATGGGAGTGTGAGTGTGTGGATTTTTACATCTTTTTTTTTTCTCTTACAGTTGCAACATTGATGCTAAGCTAAGCATATTGAAGCATTTGCATCAAAGCAAAAATGTCATGTTAGTGCTGGCATGTCTCTCCTCCACATTGTCTTGTAATAAACACCCTTAAGCAGTCTCTCTACTGCCATACGTAGCATTTTCCAGAAAGGTTGCCTTGGATCAGGTCTCTTTTCAGGTCATGTTGTTCCAGGCTGTGTGTATTTTTTCCCCCACCTCCGGGATATTTGAACCTTGGCACCATGTTTTGCTGAAAGTTGCTGATTGTTCCTCGCACGGGGTCATGGAGGGAAATCACACAAGAAGCGGAATTACATTATAGCTTATTTGGAGGCCACAAGGTTTCACGGGAGCCATCCATCAAATGTTTGAGGCGTTTTTGGAGCCCATAAAGAGGTGATTCTGCAAACACTGCATAGTCTCTGGGAGGTTCCGCTGAGCAAATCAAGTATGGAGCACAGGAGCTCACCTCTTTGTGGGTGGACATCGCCGGCAGGTCAAGCTGAAAGATCAGACCAGAGACCTGCGCCCTGTTGTTGGGACTGCGGCATCAGGATGTAGAAAAACACTTTATATGCATATTGATGTCTAAAGATGACCCAGAGTATAAAATGTTTTGCATATTTTTAACTAAATATGACCTCTAAATGAGTTTCATTGTAAGTAAAGGTACAGTTTATTAGGGGATACAGCTGCTCAGTTGATGCAGGTAAGTTTTCTTAGCATAACAAATCAGCTTAATTTACTTCACGAGCTAATATCTGTACATTAGGACAGCTTCCATACCGCTTATTTAAAATACTTAATTCATTAGCTGATTTGCAAACATTAACAAAACATTAACACGAGGTTATTTTAGGGGCCAGTCAATTGCTGACTGTGGCCACAAAGTCACATTGCGACAAAAAGTTCATAAAGTAATTGAAGTGCTGTTATCATAGGACCTGTGTTATTCTCAGAATTTCTTGTCAACAAATACCATGAAAAGACCAAAACCAACAATGAATTGATCATTTTATTGTATTGTCTGTGTGAGTAAAGCAATATATATGTTATTCCTTTGTGCCATAGAACTCAATAATTGTCCAAAAACTAATAAAAACACATCAGTGAGTCACCCTGTTGCACTAAGACATGACACTATGATTCTTTATTACAATGAATGGGCAGGCATGGGCATAAATCAATCCCACCTTCATTGTCTAACTGCCAAAAGTACAATTAAATAAGTTAATTAATTTAAAAAAAAAGTGCTATTTGCAGTTGAAATTAGTAAAAAGGTAATAATAGGGTAGTAAAAAATTAGAAACAATTATTCTATTACGTTTTGTATGAGTCATGTTTGATAAAAGCTCCCAGGGCTGCACAATATGGCCAAAAAATCATTATTCAATTATTTTGAAAGATATTGAAGGACTGCTTTTGCGTCAGTATTTTCATTTTTCAATCAGGAGAAAAGACTAAAAAGATTAAACTTGTATCAGTGAAAGAGTAATGTGGGCTAATAATATCAGCCGAGTCAGCGAGACAGAAGACTGCTAAAAAAGCAGGAAGTGAAATCCTACTTCAGAGTACAGGGGACTTTTTAGTCTTGGATCAGGTCTTGTCAGGTACCTCAACAGAAGGGTGACAAAAAAAACAGGATGGTCCGGAACCGTTGTTTTGGTACCACGCACAACTTTTGACAATGGAAACGCAAAAACAAGCATTCCAAAGTGTAACAGACTTAATTGAACTGGGCAATATCAAAGATTTCCAGAGGCGGCAATTGCAGGTGTATTTTTGGACCTCACTGCTTCCCAGAGGTCCAGTGTCGCCTGTGTGATGTCAGTCAGTTGTCAGTAGGCGGCTTTGCCACACCTCCATAACATTTCATTCAATTCATTCCTCCATTTCATCGTCCGCTGTTAACAGTCTTTTCTTTGATTGTTTGGTCATGACCATTTACTCCCAACGCTAGCAGAGACCAGGACAAACAAAACTGTGGCCGACCGACCACTGTTGGGTGAATGCGTCACCAACTGTGAGCTGCTTGTGATATTTTCAGGGAAACCGTCAGTGTACATCTTTGGTATTACAGCAAATGCAAGGGGCTTTCATCAGTGGGCGATAGGCTCAATCATCATTGTGTTACCTCATTTGGCGATATATAGTGACTTAACAGATATCTATTTACATGAAAATCTTCGGGATTATAACTTTAACAAATTGTTGGTTTGGTGTATTCTTAGACATTGTTGAAAGTTCGAAGCGATTATAGAATACAGCAAACCTTATCTTTCAAGTTCACTTTTGCCATATAACTGACAATCTCACCAGATCTCATTAGTGTTACAATTAACTTTTATTTGTGCTTTAGTTTTGCAGAATGGAACTAAACATGTGTCTGCTGAAAGACAGCAGTATGTTGTATATAATGAGCTCAAACAGAGTGTGACTTTAAGTCATTGGAGTAACATGTGAGAGATAAATCAAGTCACAGCCACCACATGAGACATTTTTCACAAGCTGCTTGATTATAATCACACAACTGTCTTAGCATATGCTCCATGATTGGATTTGCATGGCTGATGCGCCGCACATCCATTTTCCTTTTAAAAGTAATGAAGACAGACTTTTAGAGGGTCATAACAGGGAAACAAACGGCGTCTTGTGTACTGAGGTGCTCATTAATAATGGGGCATGTCCTCGATTGCACTCAGGAACAGAGACGCAGGCTGGGCCATACACCATATAGTCACCCAGTCGTGAGTGTCCTAATGGTTCTGCATGATACATGACACAGGAGTGGGCAGCATTTCACACTTTGGACTTTTTTATGCCTTCGGATGGTTTTACATCACGTCCGGGTACGAGGCGCCAGTTAGCACATTTACAACTATTATCCCCTTCGTCTCAATAAAAGTTTCAATTACGGGACAGAGATTGGATCAGATAAATGGGCCGTGGTGGTGAAATACTGTACGCTCATATTCCGAGAAAGACAAAGGAGAGAGAGGGCAAAAGACGGGAGAGGTGATTCACGTGCAATGAGGCTGCAATCATGACTAAAAGTTGGATTCGGTGATTAAGGAAATCTCCGCAGGCAACGATGTGCATGCACAAACACACACGTTCCACGCACGTGTGTACGCTTCGACAAAAGTGTGTTTAAGCTGCATGCGTTAATAATGAAAGTTGTGCAAATGATGTGGAACAGAACCACTTACGATGCAAGCGAAATTTCTGATGAATTCGAGGCAATTAAGGATCGTGTGATAGGCCATCGTGCGGTGTAAATAAGCTCAGGCAGACGCAGTGAAAAGCACATCAATATCTGCAGACAGAGATTAAAATAGCGCTGTATTTATTTCATTGCTGAGTCATTTACAGTGTGATATTAATTTTGCATCAAAAAATGAAAATATGGCAAGAGGACAGACTGTTAGATTTAGATTATGGTCCTTTTCCGGCCTGTTAGAAAGTGTCAACAGCAAGAAGAGATGGCTGATTCATTTTAACACAGTCGGTAATCAGAACTCACACAGATCCAATCACATGTACAGTATATCTATAGATTAGACCTTGTCTTGACAGATTTCTCCCACAGCTGTGTGCCCCTTTGTTGCTCAACACTGCATGAAAAAGGGATGTCTGGAGGAAGAGGAGGGGTAAGCCAACAATAAAAATCAAATAGCTTTGACAAATAGAGCTTTTGTACTGCAGCTAAACATAGGCCGGCATGAAGCCCCGGGATAGGACTTTAAATCTTAATGTTCAAAAAGTGAGAGATATCGTAGGCTCATGGAAAGCTTTTAAGTGGACGTAACAAAACTGTGTTGAAAATCTGTGGAGGCTGCATGGCATCCCAACTAGGACATCTCCCTGTAGTTCACCTTTTGTGAAAAAGTACAGGGCCAAGTGCAGGAGCAGTTAGAAAAGGAAATGTGGGCAAACAAACAATGCTCAAAACTCTTTGGTCATTCAGTCATAATGGAAAAAGACTGCTCCTTTTGTAAACACTAGAATGTTTAATACTCAAAGGATCTGATGGTGATTACAGGATCAAAGGTCTAAGTGTTGCCCACTAGAAACAGAATTTATTTCGAACACTTTAAAAAGGCTCATGAATCATTCATGAAACAGAGCAGAAAGCATCACCTAGCCACAGAGTCATACAATTGCTTCATAACAAAGGTAACTTCCCATGCAATATAGACAGCAATCAGCCACAACATTACGTGAATAACATTGATAATCTTGTCACAGTAACATTATGCTGGCTTTCATATCAAGAGGTGGAGGTGATGGTGGTGGAGTCACAGACCAAAGGGCTGCCAAGCCAGTGAAAGGTATTTGGAACCACGGCATTTCAATATTTTCAAGCCACTGGATATTTTTTAAAAGGAGACCTCAGGACAATTCCTGTCTGTTTCTGGCAGCTGAAGCAGGTATTTTAGGCCAAAACATTATCTTTTCCTAACTCCAACCAAGTCGTTTTTGGGCCTAAACCTAACAAAACCATAACAGCATAAAATTGACAATTGAACCCAAAGGAAGTTGCAACACAAAGGATATGTTTCAAGTTTAAACATATCCATCATTTGCAGAAATGTACATAGCCAACATTCAGGTGATTGAGTCGGGGACACCTTGGGTCCTAGCATTCATGCGATTGCCACTTAACTCGCACTTCCCACCCAAACACCGTTGCAGATCATGTACACCCCAACCACTCCCTGATGTGGCCCCCCAGCAGGACAATGCGCCCTGCGACATTGCAAAAATTGCTCAGGAATGACCCAAGGAACATGACAAAGACCTCAAGACGGTGACCCAGACTCCAAATGACCCAGATCCCAATCTGATCAAGTATCCGTGGGACATGCCTAAACAAGTCTGATCCATGGAGACCCTACCTCGCAACCCACAGGACACCCCTAAGGTCCTGTTTCCATGCCTCACATGTGGAACAAGTCTGATCCACAGAGGCCCCACCATGGATTAGACTTGATACACAGTACCTGATTGATTTAACACCAAAAAAATGTGAAAAAGATCATAAAGACGCTGTGGTTTTTTACTTTAACCTTGCCAGAAAATCTCACATTCTGTCCCAGTTCTGAATTTCAGTGACAAAACACATCACACCGAGAATGCAAAATGCTCTCAAGATGTTTGGTCAGAGTCTCTAATGTCTGTGGAGGATGATGAATAAAACCATCCCTCAGATCAAGACTCAAATGGGATTTCAGTGCTGCAATTTGGGCAAATTGAGCACTGTACAAGTACTTAGGCCTACATTGAATTTCGAACGTGACTGACGTAAATTTTAACAGCATCTCAATGTGCAAGTATAATAAATGCTGTTCTTATTGAGGACACTGGCTCTGTAATGTTCAATGTGCATTTATTTCGGTAAAGCCTATGGAGATAAGTGGTCATTACTGGTTTAGTGTTGTGCTTCATTTAGGCACCGGCATAATATGCCATTACGATTAAAACTCCCAATTTAGACTTAAAGTCTCAGTGTTTCAGCATATTAGTTGAAAGAATCAAGACTTCTGAATATTGCAGGTGCACAGCAGTCACAATAACATCTCCAATGAGTTCCACTGTACTTTACTTGAGAATATTTCGATAAAGATCAGTAGATTGTGACTGCAAAAGCCATGTTTGGACAAAATAACAATGTACTCCTAATAACACAAATAGAGCCCATGCAGGCTTTCCCCTTTTAGGATTTCCATTTTACCTTCACATATGCAGTCCAGCGCTTAAAGCAGATATAACAAATCTCTTTATCCCTGCTGCTGTCTGTACAAACATAATCTCTAATTCAAGGAGGAAATCATTCATAATACTGGCCAAGGTTATTTAGATGAGCGCATCAGTGAAGAATGTTCATACTGTTTCAGGGCATGGCCACTAAAAATGTGGTATTATACTTTAGTAGAGATTTCAGCTTAGTGCGCTAATGCGAAGTTTAAGTCTGATCACATCCTTCATCACTGCAGGCACACATGGCATTGTATTATCTCTCAAATAGTTCTAACACTTCCTTTTTTGGGCAATAGCTTAAGTTGTTAGGAAGATTTGATTTTAACGGCGTAGCATTAGTTTAGGCAGAGCACTGATGTAGGGCTTGCATTAGCTGTTTGGCTTCAGCTTCTTCATTCACGCTCCACTACTAGTGGATCGTTTTGCTGCTTTCTACCAGCTGATGAGTAACATCAAATTTATGTTAACACATGGTCACATTGTGTGTGTATTTTTTTTGGATGATTTCTTGGCGTCTTTATTTGTAAAGGGTTTTTTTTATCTAAGTGCTAAACTAAGGGCTTGCTTGAGGTTCCTCAAGACATTTCACCTCTCATCTGAAAGGCTTCTTCGGTTCGAGTGGACATTTTAATCTCATGAGATATCATTTGAGTGGTTGAAACACCCGTCGCTTATGCCTCGGTGTCCCGGGATCCTTCCCCAGGCAGCTTAACAGCCAACTACACCTTGACTCGTGAAGACTGGGGTGTCTCGCACGAGATCTTAACCATCCTCAAGGCATAAATGATCTTGCAGATGTTAAATTGCCAAGGACTCTCTGACAGTCCATTAGAACTGAAGAAACCGTTGGGTGAGAGATCTTCAAAAACCTCAAGCAAGTCCAGTAGCACTTGGGGCCCAGACACACCCACCCAACATCCAAGAACTAGCGATGAGAAGGGCAACCGTTGTGTTACCTCATGTTGCCTGTGTCTACAGCCTACAGCCAACTAGTTATGTCTAGAGGGCCCCTGCGTGAGAGGGCGATAGCCTGTATTCATCATTCCAAAAGGGAACTGGAAGTCTCAGGACTACGAATATCCAAACCTACTGTAATGATAAAGCAGCGTTTGCCTACCACTTTCACATCACTCTCGCTAATAACACTACTTCATATTGAGAATATAACAATTAAAACATTGCAAATGGCACCGCCGGTGTCAGCCTTTGGTCTTCGGTTTGTGTTTCTCTTTGTGTGCACTAATTTGCTCAGCTGAACAGCCAATCAGATTGAGTCTCTCACTGACTCACTCCGACGTTGATTCGCCATTCTAAGTCAGCTGAAAAGCTGCCTGCAAGGGCCGTCTGGTGTCATCGTGCAGGTCACACCACAAAGTCTAGGGCCATATACACTTAGCGGGGGCCTAGACATTGACCTGGATGACTGACAACCAGAAAACAAGAGTACTTGTGCAATTATGGTGGCTTAGAAAACTTATTCAATTGCTATTAATTGAAGAAATCAATGGATGAACATTCAATCTTTGGAGGACAGCTTGAAGCCACACAGTCCAGTGTTTCAGAAGATCACTAGCAAACACTGCCAAGCAAGTCGGCTCTCATCTCAGGACAGTGTACACTAAGGGCACTTCACACTCACCCTGATAGTGCGACTTTTGACTTATGTAATCTGAGACGAACCCCCCTCCTCCTCCTACTCTCTCTCTCTCTCTCTGTCTCACACCAGCTACCGTCTCCCCGAGGCGATGTGGAGACAGCGGTTGTGCAGTTCCAGCTTTGCTGTCCGTTAGCATGTAGCAGGCCCCGAGATCCACAGTCAGCGAGACATCCAGGCTGTAATGAGCAGACAGTGGCCCTGCTTTAACACTGACGCTAATGGATTTCTACAGTTTAGGAGCACTGTGGCGTCCCCATGGTCTTAATTCAAACAGGGATTAGCAACAGGAGAGGGAGTCATCTACAGAAAGGAAGGAGATGAGGGAAAGAGACAGTCAGGGAGGGAAAAAAGACACCAGTGTGGTGAAGCAGTTGGATGGTGGGACAGTAGAAGTTTGGTCCGACTGGAAGATTTTCAGCTGATTTGACTTTTTGTCTGACAAACCAGGGGCAGAAATAATGAGTTGAACTTCAAATGTGAAGCTAAAGGTTGCAAAATTTAAAAAATAGGCTATGCTAATGTTAATCATATCTCATGGGTTCCAGTCACCAGATCTCAACCCAGCTAAAGATTTGTGGGAGATTTGAGAGATGTGCCAGACAGCCCTCTCCGCCATTATTATCACAACACCAATCGTGTAACATGCAACCAGTGTATTTTTCAATTTTCTGTTGGATATGCTCCAGAAATCAGACCAGCACAGTGACACTTAAGGTGCTATATGCAAGAACTGGCTACCTGTTGAATTCATAAGTTACTCAAAAAAAATTAGGGGCAGCATATGAAAGTTAAGGTGTCCAACACGATAGTAAGAATTAAGCAAATGCACAGTCCCTCATTTAGCAGCTCATTTACTTTAAACTCCACATACAAATTGCTCCATGTGGTGTGCTAAATCTTATTTATAAAGGTGTGACATCACTGAATCCAAATTGAACTTGAACTGTCTTTTCCAAACTTGCACGCTTACCAAATATCAAACATTAAAGTGTGTCGTGTGAAGTGAAACTTGTACAGAAGTTAACCTTTTTCTAGTTCGCCTTATTAAACACTCAACAAGACAAGTTGCTGAAGCCTTGCCACAGTACCTACTGCTTTTGATCATCAGCTGATAGAGATTCAGCTCTATACCTGCTGCTTCATGTGCCACATATACCCAATTAAATTGAGTTTCCCCTCCCCCACCGTTATGTAACATGTGGCACACTGGCACTATATTTTCCCAGCAAAAACTAGTGTTTTTTTTAGTTCACTCATGTTTACCCCAACCAATGAGAATATCTCCACAGCAGCATGTTTGTAAGTGTGATATTGTGCATCAGACACTTATTTGTTGTGTTATAATATGTGATGCATCTTTAAAGGCCTCTAACTAAGCCCTTTGTCTGAACCGCCACAGAAATTCTCCTGTAAATAAGAATGTGTTTTTAGAGAACTTGGTGGTTTTCAATTAAGATGTCTCACTCCGTTTACTCCATTAAAATCTCTCCTCAGTGCTTAACTCAGTGCTTTACTCGCCTCAAGAATATTGACCGTGTATCATTGTCTTAAGTCTGCCAAGAGGGCTGCCACAGCTGTGTCCCCACTTCGACTCGCACTTTGTGCTGATGGTCTTTATATGTACCCATAATTTACATCTCTCTTTTTCCCTTTTCGGTTTAAGACCAAAGGCGAACAAATCCTGAGAGTAATTCAGTCAATAATATTGTTGCCGCTGGGTCGATCACGGGCAAAAAGACAGCTAAATCACAAGTCTTATTACTTTGTTCTCAAGCTTAGGCAGCAAAGTGGAGAGAGTTTAGATAGCACTCTTCACTGATAAGTCTGTCTGACACTCACCCATGTGCAGCAATTTGCCGCCTGTATGCTATATTTACTCCCACAAACATGCGTTTGGTTGAAACACGTAGATGATGAGCACAGAACTAAATGAGGTAGATGGAACAGGGAGTGGGGGGGGGGCTGCTGTTGCTATCGCGCCCGTTCGGTCGATGATAAAATTATTCAGCATGAATTGTTGATGTCTTGGATAATTGCACGTTTCCATGGATACGGTCCCACTGAATGTGGCCTGCTCTCAGAGTGGAGACGGGAGAGACGGGAGACGGCGGTGGCGAGATTAAAACAGGCGAGAACGGGGGAAACTTTGCACAGCTGGCTCAGTGACGGGTGCAATGGCAGGGCTGCTGCTCCAGAATAGCAGCATTGGCAAGTGGAGTGCTTCTGTGAGTCTGCATCTTATTTCTGTTTCCACACTGTAATGTGCACCACATGTTGGCATGTTTGCTCCCCCAGCAAAACATACCAAACTGTAAAATAAAACCATGTGAGGACACTACTATAGTAGGTACAGTATGATACAGGCCAAATCCCAATAGAACACTTGCCGCTACCACTTAGCCCTACCCCTACGTTTTGCATGTTCAAGCCTAAAGGAAGGGTTCATGTTGGGATAGAGAGTGGGTAAAATGGTAGAAACTCTGTTTCAATGTATTGTGGTCATTTTCTTTGTAGAAGCATAAAACAGCTGCTAGTAGTTTCACGGTAGCTAACTAACTAACTAGCATCACATCGTTATTGCTGATGGTTCATGACCGTCCCACATTTTCACATATTTCAATGCCCATTGATGGCACATGACGCCTGAATATCAACTTCCAATATCTGGCTGGGTAAGTGAATGGGTTGCTAACGTTAGCCTGGTGACCAGGAAATAAAGCAGCGTTCTTTTTTTGTTTAATGACTTCATTAATAGTGTGAACGAATTGTAAGCATCCCTGCTTTTCTATCTCCACCAGATGTAAATGACAAATGGCATCACGAAGTAACGCAAGAGAAGTCACCACAGTCCTGTCGTGCCTGTTGAGATAAACGCCATCAAAGATGACTGATGAGGTATGAGGATCTTGAAGGGTTGCCCTATTTCACAGGGTGGATTTCAACTACTAACTGTTTCATTCATTCACACATTCGAAATGGATTGAGCCATAGTGGGTCCAAGCAGATATCAGTGGTAGGGGGACATTTTCATGTCAATATACAGTAGTATGAAAGCTTTACAGCAGTCATTTCCAACCTTTTACATTTAACCACAAATATGATTGCTTCATTTTGTCAAAATGTAGTATGAAAAAGTATGAAATCAAACGCCCTCAAATTTGTCCCACAACTAGCCTGGAAGACACACTTTCAAATGTGAATGACTGCAATATATGATAAAATGAACAGATCCCACATAACAGGTCAAAAGGTTAATAGTCTTTCTGTACAGAGTAGGGACCGCCATCCCCATCCTGTACCATCCTGATGGCAGCCACAGTGAGATCTTGTGACATGTGCACACCATGAGTGGCTTTTCTATCCAAAAAGGAAAGCACAGTAAAAAAGATTTTTACCTTGATGACGTGTGCTGATCCTCCTGCTTTTTTATGTCTCTCTTCTTTTACCACTCTCTCCCTGTAATATCTCAAATTGAACAGCTGACACAAAAGCCCTGAAAATGTCAATATCTTGTTGCGCGCAAAGCGATAGCAAAACAATAGCAGTCGGCCTTAACCACAGTGACAAATACAGCACATTTTCTGTCGCTGCTCAACAATAATAGACTCCATGATTTGCCAATAGAAGGGATAAAAATGAAACAAGAGCAGCAGAAAAGTGTTTCTTTGAACACAGAAAATACAGACCTAGTACAGCCATGGGAAAGCATTTAGTTCTGCTTGATGAAAATGAACAAAGAAGCTCTAATCTGAAAGGCTATGAGATTGACTCGAAAGATCAATCACAATTAACAGTTCAGTGACTTCAAAGTATACAGTATATAAACTAGCAGTCCGTGAAGAGCCCAGAACAGGAAGGCTCTGCAGTGGGTGATAACAACCGCCCATAACATCATTGGTACCCATCTACTGAACATCAGTTATGCACCCACCCCAGCCACAGACTGGATGGGGTTAGGCTGCCATCTGGCAAAAGATACAGAAGTATCCAGTGCTGTACCACCAGACTACGGACCAGCTTCTTTTCTTGGGCTGTGAGACTCCTTTACTCATCCACCCATCCAAGTATGTAGCACAGTTGACATTTGGTGTCGCAACTTTGGAACACTTTTATAAGCGTGCTGAATCTACAAAACTGTAGGAAATTTAACAATGTCCAATTTGTAAGAAAATTGATTGTTAGTCCGAACTCGTCAAATACTGAGGCTTTTGGATGGCGGCCGACCCGTCTTGCAATTCCAAAGCGTCAGTTGGGAAACCCAAAGTGACAGTATTCAATGAGCAATGGGAATGAGACTCAAAAATTAACTTTCTTACAAATCGGATCTGTAATGTTTTATATAAGTAATCATTGAGTCGTCCTACTGTTTCTTCTACCACCTGTCTCTGAGACTTAAGCACCCAGAATAGCAGAATGTCCTGATTCATTATCACTGCGTTGTGGGCTAATAGTCCATCTACACCCACACTCAAAATTCACCAATTTTAGTATACTTGGTCAGTTCTCTGCTGAGTTTTAAGTATACTTTGCTTCACTTTATGTACAACAGACTGTTAAACAGGCACACGGGCCAAGTATTAGTTTTGGCAGCCAAGTAAAATAAAAACATTCACTCTGGCTGCAAGCTGTGCAGTATAATTATGAACTTTCACCTTGGCTGCAATGCAAAGTAGACGTGGACAGAATGGAGGTTAGAGGACTTATGACTATGTATCTGAGTGAGATACTAGGAACTTTTTTTTAAACTGTAATCCGCCAAATGGATAAGAAGCAAGAATTTTGTAACAGCTGACAATCACACTGCCATGCTGGATTTGTCCATTTTCCACTCATGCTTGGTCACAAAAGGGTGTTCGGCATAAATCAGCATGAGCATATCAGACAGAGAAAAACAGCAGAAATGTTGTTGAAAGGACAGAATTGAACGTGGTTTATTAAATAGAGAAGAATAGTATAGAATGGAAAGAGCAAAGAGATCGGTCTCTGAACACAGCTAGTTAGTTCCAAATGCATCAATAGGCCCTCCTCTTGACTCAGGCGGTAAATTAAGGGGCAGGGCCCATTTTCCTCAGTGGGAGCCTTAACAGGAATTCTCTCATGCGTGGAGCTGAGCAGCCTGATGGGTTTTCAGCCTCAAACTGTCAAAGCATCGCAGAGGGGGGGAAGGGGGGCTGAGGGGGTGGACCTTTTTTCTATGCAATGCAAATTGAACATAGTGGAAATGTACATGTGCACCGGAAAACTGACCCTCTGTCAGAGGAAAAAAAAAAGTGTTTGTGTGCGTTTGTGCACGCATGTGAATGTTATTGAACTTTTCCGGTTGAGCTGAAGTGAAATTGCTCATGGGGTAAAGTGACAAAGGTTTTCACAGCAGAGGTATGTAGAGCAGATAATCACCAATTTCAGTATTGATTTTGGAGTAGGATAGCGGGAAAAGAGGTGGAAAAAAGTCAGAAAAGGGGAGGAAATATATCTGAGGCCAGCCTTTCTAAACTATAGAGTCGCCATGACCAAAGGCAATTTAGTCTCGGCCTCACATAACAAACATCCAGTTTACATGGGCCAAGATCCACCAGAACAGGCTACAAAAGTCAAACACCTCAGGTTTTTAAGTAATATTATAATGCTTCATGAATCTAATAATGGGGGGAAGAAAAATCCCATAAAATATGATTGTGTTTCTCTTATGAGTTCCATCGGCGGTGAATTTATCCAACAGCTGGGACCCGTTGAATGAAACCTGCGAGGACTCATTTGTGTTGAATATCAATTCAATGCTCAAATGCATTTCTGAAAGTAGGGGCAATTAACAGGCTAATTATCAGGACCGTGGAGAACATTCTAATCAGGGGAAAGAGCTTAAGTGAAATAGTGTTGTCAAAGCTGGCTGAGTCAGGGTGAGTGAGAGAGGGAAATGTCTTTGGACTTGACCTTTGTTGTAAACTTGTGAAAGTGATTAAGATAGTTTAGAAATGCTACACGGTTGAATATTTGGCGTTATTTAATTCCTAAAACTACATTCACTTTTCATAAAAATGCATGCCAGGTTTTTGGCTAATACACTATCTAACCAGATTAACAGTCCATGGCCATGCTAGCAACTTTGGGCAGCTGTACTGAAGAACAGTGGTGCTTTATGCTAAATGCTAATGTCAGCATTGCAACGTGCTCAAAGTCAGTCTAACATGCTGATGTATAGCAGGTATAATGGTCCCTTTGTCAATACCTTCAGTGGATTAGCATGCTAACATTTTCTACTTGGCACTAAACACAAGATAAATTGAAAGTATCATTAGTTTTGCAGGTATTTGATCCAAAGCGTTTCATAAATTGAAATCTTGATGGGTGGGCAGGGGAACACCAAAGAACCATCATTGTGATACACCATCTGGTAACCATGAATACATCAAGAACCAATTAAGTCTATTATTAGCTTGGCATTGCTGTGTAGTCTGGTCCCTCTCAATACATGATCAATTCCAAGGGCTGTTATCATCTGGTAACCATGAATATCTAAACCAAATGTCATGGTAATTGAATCTGCTAGGAAAAGTGAGACATTAAGAGTATTTTGGATTCATCCTCTGGGGAGTGTGAATATCTCTTCCAGGTTACATGGCAATCTCCCCTTTGGGGACCATGAGTGAGTCATAAGCTTGTCATCGATGAGTAGTCCTGTTCCTCTGGATATATTTTCAATTATCAAGGGGCGTCATCATCTGGTAACCATGAATATCTCGACCAACGGGGTTATTCGTCCGTTTTAAGCAGGAAAATGAAAAGTGGTGACCTGGTCGCAAACTAATCAAACAACTAAGCTCTACATGTGACGACCTCTCCCATCCCCTGTTTGTTTTGCAGAAAGTGAGATTTGCTGGTAGGTGGAGCGGGGAGGGTTGTCTGCTCATATCTGCCCTTCTGGGAGTTTCACTCTCTCTCAGCCAGGCATTCCGCATCCACCTCAGCCTCCTTCCTTTGTTTGGTTTGCTGCACCAGCCAACACGCTTCACATCATATTTTCACTCACCCATACACTGCTAACATGACTGATTTCTCTCCCATTCACAGACCCCACCACTTCGTTGGTATGTTTATTAGTTTAAGTTAAATAAGTTCCTGTTTTGACTGATACATCAGTGGCCTCTCTTTTTGTTGCTGGTCTTGACATACACTTAGATGTGTTTCTGAAAACACTGAAGTGAGGAATACGCAACGCAGTATTAGAATCCTGATTCATATTTGATCAGCACTGCCAGTCTGCCAGATTGATCTGAGGTTCCTGAGCCTGGAAGGACCTGCAGACTTGATGCAGTTGGACTGACCTGCGACCAATCAGATCAGTGAAACGTGCGGCGTGACTTTTGAAGTCCTCACCACTGACGCTCTGTTAGTCATCATGTGAAACCAGCCCTGTATCAGATAAACGGTCGGATTGACCGTCACAAACTAGGACAGAAAGAAATATGTCTGAAGGAGGGGGGGCAAATGTATCTGCCAGAGCATGAAACATGAGCTCAGCTGATTCATCTGGTTCCCAGGCTCATCTATAATGGATATTTGTTGAAATATTTCATTTATATATGGGTTTATTATACAGATATAAATATTAAACTGGTATAATGGTTGAAGTTCCAGGAAGGGGTGCTTTATTGCTCCTGAAAACTTTGACATTTTGGGGGTACAATAATTTCCACATGAACCGACAGTGTCAGCACAAATTGATGCAGTTGGATCCTCTGTATATTTGCTTACCTTTATGTATTTATTTGATATTGAATGAATGGGGATATGTTGTTTTATATTCTTTAGAAGATTGTGAAGCAGGTATCATTTTATATTGTGCGTGTTTGCCAGGTTGTCAGTTGCTGCTCGATGATTTATTCCCCACAAAATTGACTTTAGGTGACAACGATGCTCAGTAGCAGCTCAAACCATAAAGAAAAATACAGATACGGTTGGTTTATAGTCAGACATTTTGTTGTAAACAGTCAATTTTCAATTAAATTTGGGTCTGCATTGATTAGCATGTAGTTCCCTAGACCAAATGCAACAGCACCCACCATCTCTCATTAACTGTGGCGGTTTCTTTTGATCTCCTGCCAAATGATACTTAGGCAAGGTGAAAAGTTTAGTTTAGGGTGGAGAATGCATCTATTAAGGCTTTAATGAAAACGGTTGACCAATTTCTGGCACGGCACCAGGAGAAGATACAATGCAAATACACTGGACCTCAAGGGAAGATGGAAATGTATACCTCCCAACAGGTTTAGTTCGAGTCTGAGGCTATAGAATACATAGAAGCCTTATTTAAATGTGTCTCTTGAGAACAAACATTGAATTATTATATAGTTAAAACCCCATAACGCTACGTTTATGTATTTATACTTCTCCTCTGCAGAATAGCTGCAGTGGTAAAGCCACTTGAGGAGAAATTTACCAGGCCGTTGGCGGTACCCTATTGCATTTAGCTGCAAATTTAGTTAAGCCTGATGGACTCGTCTGTGCTTTGTCCGTAATTTACCTTCACTCATTTTCATAACAGCTTCAGGCCCTGAGGAAACAGTTAAACATGAGCATCGAGTTGATGCAGTGTACTCTCTGTTCATTTTGCTTTGCAAACATGAGTAGCCGGCTATCAGATGTCATCATCCATCTCTTCATTATGACATTATAAACCCTGTGAGAGCCGCTCCCTGCAGTTACCCTGGATTGCACTCTGTCCAAACAAACTGCAGATGCATTTACTGTGTACAACTGAGGATAACACTTTATAATAACCATCATTAATAAATTGTAAATTTATTTTCATTATATGTTAACAGTGAAAGAGCTAGTAAAAAAGGTGCAATATATAAGAATTTTGGTCTAAAACATTAAAGACTTATTATTATTAACAAAATGTGGAGGAATAACAGTTATGATGCTTAAACGGGGCATGATATAGTTTTGAAAAAGAAATCCAAACTCATAAATATTTATTTTTTCCATAACTGAATAAACAAGCTGTTCTCAGAGGAAAATAAGGTTCCCAGAAAACAGTTTGAAGCTAGAAAGGTGGCAGGGTCCGCCACATATAAACAAACTAAGTATAAAAACTAAGTTTATTCAATTTATTCAGTCATGAAAACAAAGAGTTTGTTTATTTAGTTTGTTGTAGGCATGAGGATCTTTTTTTCTGATTAAAATGTCTTCCCCAACACTACATAGTGAACCTTTAAGATTTGTATTGCCATGTTTGCAATGCTAACCAGTTAGTCCTGGTCCGTCTGTGTTCAAAGCTCCTGTGCTAGTGGTGTAAACACCACTTCTCCCAAGCTCCCTGTCTGGACTGCTATCTTCACAGCTAATTGAGCTAACTAGCTAACAACAGCTACAGCTGGCAGCAGTTAGTTACTCCTGCCCTCTCTTTGTTGTTTGAATCCAACAAATGCCCAAATCTTACATATTACACCTTTAGCTAAAGTTTAATCTACTATAAATGTACCATTTATTAATAGTTATTATAAAGTTTTGAATTGAGACACATTATTATAATACATAAAGAAGCAGACAATTCGGATTGGCAGCCACACCTTATCTATGTCAGTGCTCAACATTGGAGCCCCCCAGGGCTGTGTGCTCTGCCCCCTCCTTTTCACACTGCACACCAATGGACTGCACTCTTAGATATCATTGGGACCCATCTACCAGGCATCAGCAGTATCGGTGAAGTGAGATGTCAAGTGAGATACAAAATGACGACATCCAGCCCAGCCACAGTCTCTTCACCCTGCTGCCCTCTGGCAAAAGATACAGAAGTATCCGCTGCTGTGCCACCGGACTACAGAACAGCTTCTTTCCTCAGGCTGTGAGACTCATCAATTCATTCCTCCCACTCCACTCTTTAAGATGTTTTGTTTTTGTTGTTTCTGTGATGTTAAATGCTAAATAAATTATTACATTTTGGCCTTATTCTGCCATTTTTAAATGTATGTTAATACGTTAAATATCTTCTCCAACATTCCCAGCTCTTCTTTCTCATCTTGCCCTCCCACTGTATATAAATAGGCAGCGTTTGCACACGAGACACATGTTTACCGTCTGCTCGCAACAACTATTGCCTGGCATACCCTACATTTGGCTTGTTAATGTTGGCAGGTGAGAAAATAATTATTCATCATACTTGTGTATTCGTAATTGGTTGTGAAAAATGGCATCAGCTATCATGCCAAAATACATTTATGTAAGCTCACAGCCAAGAGCCGGTCCCTTTATTTTGTAAGCATTCTTTTAAAAGTCTACAGTAGTCTGAAGAGAAGTTTGATCTCTGTGGCCATATTTACCTCCAGGTAGTTCTATATCAGGCATCTCGCCTTTCATTATACATCAATATCCAGGCACTAACAAGCTGTAGCAGTATTTTCCTTTTTTCCACATCTGGGCCCATTCAGGCTTCATCTCCCTAAAATGTATGCAGATAATTAAGCACCGGGGACACAATTAAGCAGACAGGTATGTGTGCCTTGAGTTAATTGACTGGTTTAAAGAGGGTAAGTGTACAGAGTAATGTTATCTGCTTGGTTACTCATTTTCAGAAGCTGTCCACACGGGGAACATCATTTATCTTTTGATGGCACGTATATTGACCTGTTGTAGTCCGCAGAAGTAAACAAAAGTTAGAAACGTCCAGTAATCAGACAGCAAACAGCATACTCACACACAATAATTATGCCCCTTTGCTGAAGCGTGGATATTAACAATGCAAATTTTCCAGTATGATACTCCGGAGCTAAAGCGAGGCCATTTGCGATTCAAATTTATGCTATGAATTATAAAAAAAGGGTGTGTTACATTAGTGCACAATTAATCAAATCCACGCCTGATTAAACATATGTTTGAGGGCTTAGGCTTACACCACATTATCTCAAACAATACAATTCACAGTTTTTTTTTTTGCATTCTGGGGGCTGTGTGTGCAGAAGTCATGGTTTTAACTATGCACTCTTACTGGTTAAAGGAACATTTCACCCACAAATTAAATTTTAGTCATTATCTCCTCACCCCCTCGCTGATGGAAAGTCGGGTGAAGCTTCGTAGTCCACAAAACGTTTCTGGAGCGTCACAGCAAAACAGTGTCCCTACATTGAATGTCTGGCATAACTTGAGTCTCTGAAAGCCCTGTGATCCTGGAATTGATTTAAAAAGACATTTACACCCTAGACGCAAGGGCGAGCTCGTGCACCCACTTCAGGTTGGATGTGCCAACATTTTTAATATAGCAGCTACAGTGATATAATAATGTAATGGAATAAATAATAATTTCTAATCATTTTTGGATCCCAGGGCTCCTGGAGACTTGGATAAAACCAGGCATGGAGTCATTTAATTTATTTAGTTGTTTAAGTTATTCATTTTTTCTGGGTTGTTATTTCTTTTTTAAAAGAAGTGGATGGGGGCTTTTAAAAAACTTAAATAACAACCGAGGAAAAAAATAAGAAAAAGTCTCCAGGAGCCTCGAGATCCCAAACTGATTTGAAAAGATGTTATTTACACCCTTTTCCAGCCTGAAATCTTTACTGTAGCTGCTAAAACTAAAGCTAAAACCTGGACTGAAGTGGGTGCACAAGCTCAACCGCACATCGAATGTGTAAATATTGTCTTTTTAAATCAATTTGAAATCAAAATCAAATCAATAATCAATGTCTGTTGTTTTCTATTGTTTTTAAAACAAGTCCCCATCTACTTGAGTTGTTCGGGAGAATGCCGAAAATGCTGTTTTGCTGTGAAGTTCCAGAAATGTTTGTGGACCTGAAACTTCACCTGACTTTCAATCGGCGCGAAGGTGAGTAGATATTGATTGAGAATTCGAATTTTGGGCTGACATGTTCCTTTAAACCTTTGTAAATGTGCACCTAATTTTTCAACTCAGGAATTACACTGCAAAAGGTTTTTTTAAAGTCTGCCGAGAGGTGATTTTATTCAAAGCACAGAGCAAACATCTCTCAGCACGGGCGCAAATGAATCATTATTTCCTGCATGTCACCGATTATTCTGTAATGCCTACACGGACACAGTCCAGATTGTTTTTTGTTCTGTATATTGAATCACATGTGGCATTTCAGTGATAAAGGACCTTCCCACGGTGGGATCGATAAAGTAATACCGCTACTGCTAATACATTATAGATGCTTGTCTTTCTTTATGTTACTGCTCCACGCCAGCCATGGCTGGAAAATGGAGTGCAGTTGAGTTGAGAGTTATGCATGACAGCATTTCTTTCCCCTAAAGCTCTGACTGGCTGAAACCTGAAGAAGCAAATCAATTACACACATCATGCAAAGCTGCCATGCAGGTGCTAATTAGCAATTATTATGATTTTATATAGGTTAATTATTATATCCATCTGGGTGGGGATATTGAACGTTCTCCTAAAGTGAGAAGTGTCATTTTTTTTTCCTAACATGAGGTCCAAGGTTGAATAGCAATCGCATTCAATTTCAGATGCGCTCCACGTTTTCTCTTAATGCTTGGTAATATTGATTGTGAATTTTTAATAAGCCCCGGATAAGATCAGCGTAAACAAACACAGTTTTCAGCAATGAAAATACAATTACGGGGTCCATCATGGAGCCTTATTCTCCATGTTTGTTTCTATCTACAAATCCCCAAGTCATTAAAAGACTGCAGGGAGACGGGGGAAGATGTACTTTGTTTGACTAAAGTCGCTAACAGGCCTGCATATGAATAAGTCTCTTTCCATCCGGATCAGCATGCCACTTGGACGCGCCCATCGCTGTCTTATCAGCATTCAAATAAAGTGAGTCAGACACTTCCTGGTATGGAAAACTGTCTGTAACACTTAATGTCATTTAGCGACCTGGATCCGAGAAGATGTTTGCACAGAGAGATGCTGGTTTGGAATTTGTAAGTATTCAGTATCCCTGTCTCTCAGTCATAATAACAATAATAATAATGAACATTTTGTAAATAGTTGCTCTATTGGTAAATTGATCTTGTCTGTTCCAGCCAGTTTCTGCACTTATCCCCAACTTGAACATTGATTTAAGTGGCAGAAATAAGGCTGACACACCGTAATGCCAGCTCCCCACTGTGAAACACTCCCGTTGTTTCCACTTGTGAGAAAAAGTAGTCGACACATGCTTGTCTAGTAATTGATTATATCTCTGCTTATTAACACTCGTGCAATAACACGTCTGGCTTCCCAGGAGTGTGACTAGTATTCAGTCAAGCGTATATCCTGCAGCTCTCAATACTGGGCAGAACTAGTTGTATACACACAGACTTCTCCAGAGCTTAGAAAGGAATTCTTCCGAGTTAAATAAACTCCGAAGAGTTTGTGATTCTTGTTAGTAGGTTTTCACATTTAATATATTCTTGAAGATGAAGAGAGTCTTGGATCTCGCTGCACTATTAAACTTTCTTATTTTTATGTACGCACACATTCTCTTCTTTGCCAACATCCCAAGGATAATATGGCTGCGACCCATTTGAATAATTGCAGCATATGCTCCGCAATACCTCACGGGTTCCTTTCAGAGCGTCAGTGACAGTGTTTTTCCATAAAGAGCTCGGGCGATTTCAAAAGGGAACGCTATTCAGTTTGAAACTCCTCAGATGTTATTCTTATGGCCAAGGACAGCCTGACAATTATTTGTAGCATGAAAAACACTCTTTAACCTAGAAACAATAGCGCCAAGACTATAACCTTTTGGTATAACAACATAAGAATGTGAAGCTATTGCCAGTGAAGAGTTGAAGATATTAATATTACAACATTACTATCAGCAAGGAAAAGAATTTGACTCCTTGACCCCAAGTATTGTGCCTCCTGCTGCTTACTGTAATTTTCCGCCTTTGTCAAATTATATATAAATATTGTTTGTTGAAACTGAATAATAAATGGTGTATATCACTGTGGAAGGTTGTAACTGTAATGATGGAGGTCAGGTAGGGTGGATGGTAAAGATAATTATGAACCTAGGAGTTTTGGGTAAAAACATTTTTTTTTTTTTAAAGTATCTTAAGATTGTTGATTTTTAGTAGTAGACAGGGAAAAGGTAAAAAACAAACAAAAAAAAACATTAAAACAAGCATTAAAAAAGCAAAAATGGCTCCATCAATTCATTGAGGACATTATTCACACTCTCAACACGCAGGCAAACTCCTGCCACCAATTCAGACGTGGCACGCGCTAATCCTAATGATTTTGGCTTGAAAAGGGGTCTAAAAAATAACGCCTTTTCAAAATCAATTTGGGATCTCGGGGCTTCCGGAGGCTTGGATTCTTCATCTACTTAAGTTGCTGCAAAGCTGTTCTGCTGTTCTGCTTCATTTTTCTGAAATAAACTATGTAATATATAATCAAGAGGACACATTTGACAAAGTACACAGTAATGTGATTATATTGGTTTCCAGCTTATGTAAAGACTTCAACCCTGTGGAACCTTACCTTTTCATTTAAAGAAATAAATAAACTATAAATAAAAAAGAAAGTGGTTTACAGCTGCCCATCAGATAACATTCAAAATACAATCCACGCCTCCTGGCAAAAGAGCAGCTCCTCCCAGCACTAAAGCCAAAGCCTGTAAATAGAAAACCATCCCTGATCATTCAGTAAATAGTAATTATCGGGTCTATTTCGAACTCAACATTTCCTTGGGAAAATGCTTGAATAAGTGGTATTCAAGCAGCTAGGTTATCTGGAAATTGCATCACATCTTTGGAAAGCTCCAGTCTGGGCCGTGGGCCCACAACAACACAGACGGCACTTGTGAAGGTGGCCAGTGATTTGAGACTCCAATCCCAAGAAGCTTCCTGTTTTCATGCTGCTAGACCTGGCTGCTGTAATTAATACAGCTCAAGATGAAATTCTGCTTGATGGACTGCATAAGTAGACTGGCCTGTCTGATGAGTTTTTAATTGCTTCAGATTATTTCTACTTCTGAGGGAGAAATGTGGTTGGTTCTAAGTAACTAAAGCTCTTACTCAGTGGAATCCCCCAAGGCTCTATTCTTGGACCATCTTTATCTCTTTTGGTCTTGTGTGCACAGAAAACATGGTATTAATTTACATCTAAGTCCTATGAGCTCGTCATTCTATTTAATTGATGAAATAGGCTTATGGATGTGATGCACTTTTATGAATTCAGTAAAGAGACAGATTAAACTAGCAAAAGACAACTTTTATTGCTTTAAGTTATCATTCTGAATTAAATACTGATTGCACAGTGTAATGGCTGTAGAAAAATGACACCATCCTCTGGAGATTTAAATCCTATAGGCCACGCTTTCACTTTGCTATTCGGTCTTTCAGCAGGTTGGATTTTTTCCCAGAATATTAAAGGTAGAATTATGGCACAAAGGAAGCGCATCCATCATTGTGCAAGCAAAACCAAGTAGCCAATAAATGTATAGTTCCTTTAACCCAAACAGGAAAAGGCATTGTTTTCCCCGGTTTTGCTATCTTCAGGTTATGGTGGAATAACTGGAAGCTATATGCTGCAAAGAAAGACAAAAACAAACCCACACTGATCGAGGAGGCAAAGAAGGCGAAAAGGGGGAGTGATAGAAACCAAGGTGAAACAAGAGTGAATGGATGGGCCTTCACTCAATGGAAAGCATTCACTCTATGGAGGGCTCTGGTGTCATCTAGGTGTCTGTTCCCCTGTTGAAATGTGTTTCCCCTTACCACAAGGACTTGAGATAGTTCAAAACTGGCATTTTTCTACTAGATCAGTCACTAAGAAATCCTGCCCACTTATTAATACTGCCAGATGTTTTACTCTGTCTTTTCATAGCACTGAGATCGGGGTTTGTAGGTCCCATTGGGGATGAAGGGGGGGGGCAGGTTGCTAGCGACTGTTGCGGGTGTGGTGTTAACAATAAGACCACAGACAAAGCGGAAATAAACAACTTTCACTCAAACCTCATAGTGTTTAAGCTCATCAGGCACCAGTCGAAAAACAGACTTTTTTGGTGTTATATGTTCATTGACTCCTTCATGATCTGCTTGTGAAGTACAGCATTTTCAAGGCAGGCCTTAAAGATTTTACCACTCTGACCTTTTGGACATTTCTAGAAATTGAACCATTGTGTACTATCCTTGAGCATTGGCTTCAGGCTGTGGGATAGTCTCACTGAGATTATAAGGCAATAGGAAATGTTGTCACGTTTGAACAAAAGGTGAAAATGAACTTTTAAAATGTTCAGGCAAATCCGTAGTTGTCTCACTTTAGATATTTCTTTTGTTGCTTTAAAGTTAAGTCAATTCAAATTTCTGTCACACATTGTCACATTGCAAATTGTGCTATTTGTGTTCAAAAAGTTTTAATTATTACACTTCACAATAAATGCACATTGCAATGAAAAAGATCATTGCATTTCCTTTTATTCCTCTCACTACTCACATGAGCAAATTCAGCATTATGCATCATGTCTGTATTATATCTGTGCATCCTTAAGAATAGAAACCATCACCATGATCATTATCGGGAATTGCTTCTGCATTACAGCTTTTGACAGTAGGGATTCTTTAATGGCTGCAAGTGGACCAATTTAAGTACAAAATGTGTCATCAATCCTGCATTTCTCTTCACAAACCAGGCTGCGTAGACCTCATTTAAGCATTTGCCTTACTGTATTGCTTGGAAACGATCTGTAATGCATTGTGGCGTTTAACATTTATTAACAAGACTGTAACTGACTAACAATGTAAGATTGGAATTGAGGTGTTTTAGGCTCAAACATTTGTTCTGAGTGGGATGTTCATAATTAAGTGAGCATGTGGGGAAGGTGCACTGATTCATGCCTCCTCAAGTTGCAGCAGCTCTAAGAAGTATCGATTTAAAAGGGCAGATTCATGATCCCACAGTCTTAGAGAAACATATTCTGTGCAAGCCTGGAGGTGCAATGCAGCACCTTGAGTGGAGTTGGACCTCATTTAGAGAACCATTTATGTGTTTTATATCTGTAACATGTTGAAGCTCTGAGGGTAGTTGTTGTTTCAGTTTGCATATCAATTGTACTTTGCACAAGCCTGAGAAAAACAAACTGCAGTATAGTCTTATGTTCGGGTGGACGTTGCATTAGTCCTTACCGGGAGATTTTGCAATGAGTGTTATTCATGTCAAGCGAAGCCTGTTCACAAGAGGAGTCGCTGCAAGAAAGTGGAATCAAGCCGTCCAAAAAATGCTTCTGGTATTTGTTCCACATGTTTGCAAGGCCCAACACGAACATGATTATTTGGAGACCTAATGTGATTAACTTGTGAGGATGTAAACCTCTGTGGACCTTCAAGAGGACGAGATGAATCAGCTGTAATAGGATGTTTTTAGTCAAAGATGTTATGCATGAATCCTCCTCCTCTGGTCCTACAGTGGCAAGAAGGCGAGAGATCACTAGTGTGGGTTTTCTTTTATTAGCTGTGCCAAGAGGCAGTGGAGTGTTTGGTTGAAATTTTCAAGCAGTGAGAAAATAACCAAACCTCATATATATATATATATATATATATATATATATATATATATAAAAATATATATATATATATATATATATATATATATATATATATATATATATATATATATATATATATATATATATATATATATACACATACACATCATTAGAATTAAGCAGTGCCTTGCCTTGCCTTGGGTTTGACAAGCGTTTACCAAGATTCAAGTGTCACCAAAGTGGTGAAGTAAAGCCAAAAGTTCACAGTGGTTGAACTTATTTTAAACCAATCCAAAATAGATTAAAAGATATTTCTGGCATGAAAAGTTGATTTATATGAAACATATTCACATATTCCTGCTCATGGCATTTAAATGAGCAGCATGAAGTTGTAAAGCAGCGCTTGCTTCAAACTTTGGAGTGTTCATCCCTTTGATTGATTTGAATAGCAACAACCCATCTCAACCTTGGATGTAAATTGCTGCAAAACTGCAGGTCTCCACGGTCTTGACCTTCAATAGCACTATTATCTTAAGGAGATGGATAATGGGAGCTAATAGCCAGCAGTATGTCATGCTGAGAACAGGGGTATCATGAAACAGACATTCCAAACTGATGCTCATGTTTAAGTATTACCTCCTGAAAACTTTGAATCTGTGCCAGTCAGATGTCAAATATGCTAAGTTCTTGCACTTGTTCTTGACACTGTAGATTTACACTGCACATATAAACATGAGCCGGAGAGCAAATACACAAAATACAGTGCACTGCCCTCAAAAATAACTTTTCTGACTGACTCCCAACTGGCAGAGCCAAAAAAAAAAAAAAAGAGAGAGAGGCTGGGTGAGTTGTGTCACAATGAATGAAGCTAACAGCTAAAGGCATGAGTTACAATAGGAGGGAAAAGGGATCTTGGCAGCTTGACATCTTGAGTTTATGTTACTAAATAATATATCACCAAAGTTCTCCAGTTTACAACAAGGCCTCCAACTTAATAGGTAAAACATAATAGGTTGTTTGTCTTCCAAATTGATCTGGCATGGCATCCTTTCTGTGCCATCTATATGTTTCTACATGACAAGAATCATATGGATGTTTTCCAGATAGGCCAACTACAAGAATAAGGTGTAGTTTGGGTTGAGGCATCAAAATGTACTTAATTAAGGTTAGGGAAAGATCATGTACTCCCCAAGACCTGTAAACAGACTGATGTGAAATATCAGCCAATTTCCATTGACAATAACATTGACTTTTGGTTGCAGGCGTGATGCAAACATTGATGTCCCATGTGACAGTCACTATGTGTTGACCTAACAATCTATCTCATGTTACGATGGGGTTTTGGGACAGAGTTCTTGTGGGAGAAGTTGACGAGGAGGACAGGCAGGCTGGGTTGTCTGGTGGCGGCATGGAGGGATCTCAGGAAGCAGAACGGGGAGGCGCTGGAGGTTCTGCGCACGATGGGAAAAAAATGCGAGCATGAGATGAAGCCCACTCAGGGATAAAACACCGGAGCATAAGCACAAGAAAATCTCGAAATCACTTTGCAAACATAATAACAAGAGCACTGATATAGTCACCATACGGGATGAAACAATCTGATACTGAAGTGGAGAAGAGACCGGGATGATATCGCAGAGGTTGATGAGAAGATGATGTGCAGGTGTGCCTCTACGGTGCTGCAGACGCCGCCACCAGACACACACACACACACACACACACACACACAGGGAAAGGAGCAGGTGAGGGAGAAGGGAAGACAGAAAGCAAAAACAAAAAAACCCTGACTGCCACAGTAGAACCGTGACACCTCATCCATGGATGAGGAAGCATTTAAACTGTGGGTATTCCCCCTTGAAATTATTTAATAGAGTAGATGTCATTTCCTGTATTCTGGTGCCTTTTAACAGGTGGTTTTGATACTTTATCTGGATATAGTAGCATGAGAAGATTTATCAGGATGCAAACATTTTACAATTTCGTCCAGAGGAAGTGACCTAGAACACATATTTGAAGATATTAAAAAGCTAAAAGTATGGAAGTTAAATCAGGGACTAATAGCTTTGTGGCACGAATAAAAAGTAAGTTCAAATTCCACACATAGAACCAAAAAGCTAAAGAAAATATCTGAATTAATGAGACACAGTTGATCACCGACAATGACTCTTTTTCTGTTTCACAAATTCCACAACCTTCACCATTATAAAGTGCGTAGTTGTATGTAGTGACACTACAGTAACACTTAAAAAATGTAAAGATAATTAAAAAAAGAAGCTTTCTACTGGAGCTCCTCACTGCCTTTATACCTGTCATCCCTTTTTGTTCCATCTTAACCTCTTCATTTCCCTTTCTCTCCCTCTGTTCTAGTCTCATTTGCCATCTTTCCTTCCTCCTACCTAGTTTACTCTCCTTGTTCAAGGCTTTTTGTGGCGACAGTGTCCGACCGACCTCAACTCAGCTGCCCGTCATCGACACTTTAATGAGTAAACGATTTTGGCGTTTTCTTGGGCGCGTGTGCACGCTTTGTATTCAGTCTGCCTCGGTGCAAGGTAGCAGGAAAAACGTGGTAAGGAGTTTCATTAATCTGGGCATTCTCTCAATGAGCATCTGAATGGATTTAACAGCAAATGAAGCACCGATGCAGCGCTCTGGAAAGAGCACCAAGTGAATAGGCTAATGCATTTTCAACTTTGCAAAAGTGGGAGGTACTAAACTTAACTTAAAAAGTGGCTCCGACACCCATGATCCAGTAATAACCAAGTGTTTTTTTTGTGCCTAAACCTAACCAGATCACAAGCACTTATCAGAACATAAAATTGAAAATTTAACCTAAAAGAAAGGTTGCAACAAATCTGTGGTTTGCAGGAACCAACATGTATTCTGTTGATTGGGTTGTGCAGCACTATAACAGAACCACACAACACTATCCAAGAGCCACAAAGGTTCTACATTTCCCTGACAAATGACCCGTGCAGTCGTTCCAATGTGGACAGTCTCCCAGTTTCCCTCGCTAGCCATTAGCTTATAGCTATCCAATCAGCCATTCCAAAGTGCCTTGTCCTATAGTTAGGGTTTGAATACAGGCATTTCATGAAAAACTTTCTGATGCACTGTATGTACTGGCAAATGATCTGATAGAACATCCATGGAACAAGGATCAGCTGGACAAATTACGAGGGTTGACACAGTAATGATACAACACTGACACTTGCTGATTTTACAAACAGCTCCGGCATTCTTTTGGACACAACATATTTTGGCACCGTCTGCACTGAACCAGCTTCCCCTTCACCATTATCTGTCATGCCTTGCCAAGTTGCTGCAGTCATCATCGGAGACAGGGCTGCTCAGCTTTTGCTCCCTCTTCTGCTTCTCTATTTTCTCACACACACTATTCAGTGTTTTGCTGGCACTGCGAATATGAACGAGCACAGGTGGAAAGCAGGTACTGATTTCCCAAAGTGCTTGTGGTCTCCCAAGTGTACACTACAAACTGAAATAGGAATCGTATGCATCATTGTAAGGTGCTCTTGGACAGTCCAGTTGAAACTGAGCAACAAAGGCTAGAATCTGGACAAGTAAGCGTGTAACCGGACTCGAAAATGTGCCCACATTGCTTGAAAACGGGTGGAGGAATTAAATTCATTTCTATTTTTGAGTGATATCTTGCATGATCCTCTGGTAGGACGACATTTGTTGATTTTTCTTTTCCCCATCCGAGAGACCTGGAACATTAACATAATCCGAGCTTATTCAGAAATTCAACCATTCACAAACAGATAAAGCTACACCTTTGCCAAGGAGCGAAACAAAAAGCCTTCTTTCTGAAAGAGAATTTCTGAAAGGAGAGGGCGGCTCTTCTTCTCCTCCTCCTCTTCAACCTCCCCGTCTCTCTCACTCTTTCCTTCTTCCATTTCATTATGACATGTTACGGGTCACTGCAGTGTTGCTACACTGAGCTGCCAACAAGCATATCATTTTCCATCAAGATACCGCTCAATGGTTGCAGTGGCATTATTGGTAGAAGGAGCAGACGGAGAGTAATGGACCTAAAGTGATGGCTCTGTCAAATAGACACTGGTGGAAAATAGCCTACAGAGCCATAAATAGACCTGAGCCTCTCTGAATAGGAGGCAAAGGGAGTTAATGTGAAGGATTTGGATTTGTCTGTCATTCGAGGTTTTAAAACTTTTAATTAAAATAATAATATTTAAATACATTCAAATCATTCATCTTCCTCTATGTGCGCAGGGGAGACTTTTTTATAATTCAGCAATAATTCACTTGTGAATTCTGATCCCCAAAACCTCACCGCCGACCCTGTCTGGGAAAGATTTACACCATGTGGCACTTGCTGTAATAGGCTTGTCCACAATGTCCAGCCGTGATTGATCTCACCCATCATGCCTCATGTGTAAAAGTACTTTGATTTACACTTTGTTAATCTTTCACTGCCGGACAGAGGCTGTGCAAGTGCTCCCTGAACCTAGCAATATGAGGCCCTGCTTGTGACTTATGGGGAAAAGTGGGTTCATAAATGGTCATAAATGTTGGCTGTATGAAATCATATAAAAAGAAATACATCCTGCGTTCTCTCGCCCTGCAAAATTATGAAAAGTGAAGGCCCATTACAGGAGCTGGTAGCGTTTTACACCTCGCGTTAGGTTCCAGTGAAGAAGTTAGATTTAACACTTGTAATACTAGTATACTCAGATTAAACCTTGCGGACAGTAAAACATAATAATGCTTCCTAACCACCTCTAGATTTTAAAAAAAAAAAACCTTCAAAATCTTGCTTTTTATCTTAATGATAAAACTCGATTGTTAATAAAGCAGCTCCGTTCTGTTTTACAGGAGGCCCCTCACAAATCAGCCACTACAGGAGGCCACAGAGGACTCATGCAAAGAGAAGCAATTACATTCAGAAACATGTTTTTGCATAAATAACGCTGGATGTCCCGTTTGATGCATGTACTTGATAAACCACTTAGATAATCTTGCACTAACAACACAAAATTGATCCCCCATCCTTGACTGCAATCATGCAAAGTAGGAAAAAAAAAATAAAAAAGCCACTGTACTCAACCAGTCCACAAGTTAACTGTGTCGCTCTATCTTATTAATCAGGAGTTTAAAATGTTCTTTCATGTTTATTCCTTTCCTTTTTCTCATTGACTTAGCCCAGCTAATGTATATTGTTATTTTCAAGGTTACTCAGAGATACAATTGATTTGCATGAAGGAGGTAATACACATATTCTAGGACAATTTTCATGAAGAAAAACAAGTTTTATGCACTTTGAAATTGTTTTTTTTTTTTTGTTTTTTTTGCCCTGGTGCACACATCTCATCAATATATATATGCCCTGCATGCCACTGCATAGAGGAGAGTGTCTCTGTTCCAGGGATGTAAGTGCCATGATGACAAGACATTGTGAGCCTAAGTAATATCCCGTATATGGAATATTCATGGGTTGTGTCACTCCTACACTTCCTACCACGCTTTGGGTAAACATAAAATATATTGCAGCAGTGGGGTCAGTGAGTAGAAGTGGTTTTCACTTAGAGCCCATTTGTTTGAGCCTCTTTTAAAACAAACTGAGTTTACCCTGCTAAGCTTTTCTGAAGCAATGAATTGTCAGAAAGTCAAGTTAAAGATGCTTGAAATGTTAGTATTTGTCTTTAAAGTTATCCAAGTTGAGGTGTTAATATCGTGAAGCAGGGCTGCAAAGAAAGTTCTTGAAATCTCAAAATAACATCCATCCATCCATCCATCCATCCACCCATCTATCTTTGGGTTGCAGTAGCAGTCGGCTGAGCAAGATATTCCAGATGTTTTTCTCCCCACCAATGCTGTCCAGCAAGTCCTGGGTCTGCCCCAAAGTCTCCTCCCAGTCAGGTGTGTCCAGATAATTGCCAAGGGAGGCACCCGGAAAACATCCTAATCGGATGCCAGGACCACCTTAACTGGCTCCATTGTACATTTTAATTGAAGGTGCCATATATAAGAATTGCTGTCCTGTCAATTTAATACTCAAAACAAGTCGGGGGCAGCTTTACGCCAGAATAATCAGTAGCTGCTGCTAATTGTAGCTACCATTAGCTAGTTAGCCTAGTTAGCTGTGCATCTAGCAATCTAGTCTAGCAGACTGGGAGCTCGAATTACTGGGGATGTGTTGGCGTTTACACTGCTAGCACTTCTCACATAGGAGCTTTTGACCAGCATGGGCTGGGGCTAGCATGCTAACTTCAGTTGCAACACAATGCACAGATGGCATACTGTCAAAACAGTTATTTCTTCACATTCTGGGGATCTTGTTTTGAACAACAAACCTACATATTGCACCTTTAACACCATTTTACTTGGAAACGTATCTAAGCATTAATTCGCTAGCCTTTTTAGAAATACCGCCGTCTAAAAAAACACTGTACCCCCTTCCCATGGGTGTTGCCATTGTTGTGTCATGTCAAACAACTGCTCCCTCTTGAAGTCAGGGTAGATGGATTAGTTTAAAAGTAGGAATTCCAAAGTGCCACTCCACTCTACTTTTTTTTATAGCAGGAGGTCGGATATTCTCAAGATCTAAATTGTCTGGAACGTAACGGAAGTCATGCTAATTTCAATAATAGGTGTATGATGTGTTGCTTCCGTTGGCGCACTTCAATGAATAAGAGTAACATGAATAGACTTCATATTGTACAACAGATTGCCCTAAGCCCTGATTAATGACTCAGGTTCGACACCCAGCTGCTGACCACAAAACAGCTGATTTTAAATTAAAAGCTTTGACCATTAATCATTCATAGCTCTTTGCACAGGCATTGTTTAGCTACTCTCCAACAACTGCATTACTTACTGGAAGAATGGAGCCAATTAAGGCGAGGACTTTTGCACTGTTTCCTGGTTTCCCAATTATCTTGGACGACAACACATCCCTTTCTTTGTTGCAGCTCTATTGTGTTTTTGAAGATGCTATATATAATATTGCACAATGCAGCTTGAGAAAAAGAAAGTCGAACATATATGTGATGTTTTGTGTGTAAAATATATATATAAATTTCAGTTTCTGTCAGGGATGGCCTGTAACTGTTAATACATCCTGTAAACTGTGACCCAATCATGCGTGTGTCATACGCTGCCGAATGGCTTTAGGTCGCCGTTTGATCCCTCGTTCCCCCTCACTCCCATTATCCCTCCCTCTTTTTCTCTCCATCTCTTTTTATGCACAACGCGACACACACACACACGCACGTGCACACACAATAAAGGAGAGCATAATTAACAGTGAGCGTTTGAAGACAAGTAGTCATACCCTCATTACACGGCAGCTCCATTGCTCAGAAGGACACACACACACACACACACACACACACACAGAGTTGGCGAGGGCACAATCTCCGCCCAACAAAGAGAGAAATAAAAGTCGTGACAAACGGATGGACAGCATCTGTTTCTCAGTGTCAGTCGGCAGCCTGGTGCTAATTGCAAATGCCAGAAGACACTAAAACCGTGGCAAAGGCCTCTAGCAAACTTCTCCTCAGCTCTGTTATTTTACTCGTTTTCCTCCTTACTTTCTTCTTCCTTCATGCTCCGGGGGTAAACAAGCAAGAGGGCCCAGTGGCTAGAAAAATCGCATTATATATGAAGCGCTTCATGCTATCACGCTGGTGTCTGTTTGTGTGTTATGAATCCTAACCACAGGCTTTCTATTCCCCAATCACCTTCTAATATGTTTCTGACAGAGGCTGTCATGTTAGAGAGTAAATATTGAAAAGGTGGATTCCTAAAAGGAGGATTTATCAGCTCTTGCACAGAGCCCTTGGAAAACCTCGGTAAGTCTGGGTTTACATAAAATAATAATGTATCAGCTGCATATAGATTTTGTATCATCTATTTACTACTAACATAAACATCCCAGAAGCCACAACATGATTCAGTTTTTATTTTGATGTATGGATCATGTGTATTGCATGCCCTTGCCATAAAGAAAACATGGTTTCCTTGCATGAATTCCATAATTATGTCATGCAAAATACATACACGTCAGAGGGCATTTGCAGTAATTGCCATTACTGTGACTCTTTCTTCTTCTGTTAGTTGGGACTGAGAATGGCCATAGTGTTAATTTCGCTGAAGAATAATATTCCTCAGTTTTCGCAAACCCAATCGCCTAGAAAAATGTTGGTATTGTACACTTCTACACATCAGATATATTGAAACTTTACATTACTTTATATCTTTAGGTTAAATGTTTTGTTTTATATTGTAACAACACTGTACTTATGTTAGGGTTAGGGAAAGATCATGTTTTGGTCACCACAAACACAGCTGGACATGTCCCGAGGGCTTTTGTTGCCACCAACACAGCTGGAAATTGACCTCTCCTTAAAATAATTCAGTGGTTTCACACTTAAATGCTGAAACGCAGTCCTGAATCATGGTCAATGGCTTGCCCGCCTAAGAACACCCCCACCATCCCCTCCATCTGCAAGAATGAACACTAGGTTTAAAAAATTCTTACGTGTGAACATGATATTCTTGAAATCTCAATATGGTATATAGCCTATGACATGAAGTAATGTGAACGTTTCAGTGATTTCCAGAAGTGTTTTATCCTGGTGACTGGGCTGAGTTTGGTCAATGACATTAATTTCAATGAAAAAAGACCAGGCAATGTCAATCATAACATATCTTTGTTTGTGTATTAGAGAAGTTAGGCACAAAGGGCACAGTTGGATACTGCTGATCTACCTGGGAAGCCAACTGGCATTCACTTTCTGCACATCTCATAATGTTTAGGAAAAAGAGAAGAAACAGCTTATGCTTAATACGAGACATAAGATGGGAGAAAGGTGTTTTTTTTTTAATCACAGTTTCCTGTAGATTTTGTTGACTACATTGTCATTATATTCGATATTTGCATGATACAACTAGATTAAAAGTAAAACAATTCAGATAACTAAACTAATTATATTAGTCAAAAGACCATGATTAAAACTAAATCAAACATCACTGTCAGAACCAACACTGATGAGCCATATCGCCCTTACATATCACCACACTTCCAAAATGTACCCATCTCATGTTAACAGCAGCTGCGTTCATTTTGCCTAAATATTGTGTAATTTATGTGTTCATTACCCTGGATACCCCAGGAGCGATAAGCGATCATCCATGATGCCCTCTGTGTTCATTTGCTGTTTAATTTCATGCAAGCCATTTATCAACCAGATGTTTCCACTGAGTCCTAAGATTAAGTACCTGTGGTAATAAATGAGACTTTATCATTCGTGAAAAGATTTGTGTGCTGGGGGGAAAAAAAAAATAGCTGCTGACTGTGAAGGTAGATTAATTATAGGTAAAAAGAAAAGTCAAGATCATGTGGAAATGTTATATTATCATCAATCAGGGATGACGAAGTTGCCAGTTGTGTATATTAATGGTAAATGGTAAGTTATATATTTTGTTAGCTCACGATAAATGTATGCAAATTATGCCTTAAACTGTGGTGGTTTTGCAGAGTCAACAAATTTTCCTTAAAAACATGGACATTGAGGTTTGTTGGGGAGTCGAATGAGAAAGTTTTCTCTTTAAAATTGCTGTTTCCTGCTGAGCACTATTTATGATAGAGTTTGCTTTACTGCTGTGTTAACAACATGTGGTTACACAACATCACCACACAAAAATGTTAATTTAGTCGATTCTGGAAAACCCTGAATTATATTTTGTTTTGATTTGGTTTGGTTTTTTGGTTCCAATGCCAATGTTTCGGCTGCCAGCCATCACAATTTTACTTTTCACCTACTAAAACTAAGTGCACACCACCTGTCTTTTTCATATGGTGCCAATAGATAGCTGTGCTTCCTTTACATTCATCAGGTGTGACAGCCCACTAGCATCGGTATTTATCATGCCATAGAAGAAATGCACATACATACAGTAGTTTAGTAGACTCCTAGAATATAGGATTGAAGCTAAATGACAATAGGCACACAATTCTTACAAATAGCATACCGTCAGTCTAAGTAACTCTTTCGGACGTAATTTTCGCCATATAGTGACCATTCAGTATAACAGCTCAAACGTTGATCTAAGTTTAAAAAGAGTTTGTTGACATTGTCAGAAATGTGTAAATTTAATTATATGTTCATTATTGATATCCTAGTTATTGTGTACTGAACTAAATTATACTGTGAGGTGTTTCTTATTGTTTGTCCTTCCTATTTACATAGATGAGGGGGTCAGAATATTGAAAACTCCTCTGAATATGCAACAGTCCAGTGCAACACCAACATTAACTGACCTCAAAGCTAAGATATATAATTAAATCAAAGCGGCATGGCTGCGAATGCTGCAACGTAATCATTTGGGGCAACTATGCATATCAAACGTAGGACCAGTAAACTGGCTTGTTTTTCCACTGACAGGCTGAGGTTGTTATTCTGTCTGATAACATTATGGAAATGATTACTTACTTGTAGTGGACATAACTTTGAACGTTACAGTTGCCCTAAAGGATCACATTGCAGCCCTTGCAGGCATGTTGTGGCAATCTACTGGACCGATTCCAAAACTTTTGGTAAGTATGAATCACTTACACACCAACATGTAAATTAAGGGCGTAAGGTTTAACAATATCATATTTACTCTTTCACACCTCTAACTAAGCATTACAAACACTATAAAAGTAGGCTTTATGGCAGAGCAGTTACTGGATTGCATTATAAAGTGGCCACTGAGTGCTTATTTTAATAATCCAGTGAATTCACATTAAAGTTCCTGTAAAAAACTATAGTTTGTGCTTTTCTGCGGATATATCAAATAAGGTCAATCATTTCATGTTCACATAATCCAAGGAATTGTGTGCGTCAGAGGGATTGGACAAATCTGCATTGTAACTCATAAGAATTGTTCCGCAGCAGACGTTTGCAGCATGCTCTGACAGAAAAGCATTACAGTCGGGTCGTGAATGTCTTTTCCACTATGCAAAAGTCATTCTTTTAACAAAGGAAATCTGATTATCTGCTATCCTCAACATGTGTGCACCATCATCACTGGAATAAGTCTAACTGGAGTCCCATTTTTTTCTTTAAAAGTCTAATCTCCATACTGTCTGAAGCAACAATAAAATAAACTGATGGACTCATTTTCACTGCTGTAAAAGAAAAATAAAAGAAGCTCTTTTTTAGTGTCTCTGAACTTTACAACCCTAACCTTCTTCCACATCGTACTCAAGTGAAATATCAGTGGGGTGTGTTATGTTTCTCTCTAAGCTCGAGAAGAGGAGAAGAGGAAGAATAATGGTGAGCTGAGCTGCACGGTACAGTTTAAAAACAAACCTCAACAAAGGCGACAATTCAGGGAAATTTGTTCAAATGTTGATTTCCATTATTCAACACTGCAGTCTTGGCTCACTCACTGTTTACAAGTGGCTGTGTTTAAGGTTAGTGTTTTGGGGATTTCTGCAGGAGGCACTTTTATACAGCGGGTTACCACCAGAGTACATATGTGAGTGCATTAATTGACCCATAATGAAGTAAAAATACAAAGCTGTGGAAAGTTGACCAGAGCTCACCATCATTATTTCATATTTTTTTGCTGTCTATCAGCACACCCTGCATGATTTATTGTGTTAGAGATACACATTTGAGAATTGTGATGTTATTGTGATGTTATCTGTTTTAAGAATAAAAATACTTACTTACTAATAAAATAAGACAGTATGACTTACAATATGACAAATACATACAAACAAATAACATTAATTAAAAAAAAATAACTCAACATTTACTAACATTTTGTTTCCAGACCGTCGCCATCAGACAAAAAAACAGATAGGTCGACTATGAAAACAGCTTATTACAACCCATATTTCCTTTTTTTCTTATTAAGTGGTGACCTCTAGTGGCCGTACGAATTACTTTGGCAGCAAATAAGGAAGTCAGGCTATGTAGTTTAAAGACTGTCAAGTCGTAATGTCATTATTTCAACCCAACAGCACTGTTTGCCCGAAGCTAACCAAACTGGTACGACAAAGGTCCAGTTCACTTGGTGCTAGTGATATGCTGTTTTGGGAGTCACTGGCAATTAACCTATTCAGTTGTTTAGGTATGGTGATGTCAGAAAAAGTGAACATGATATGAATGCATCATTGTGTAAAAAAAAGGGTAAAAAACATATACAATATACAAATCTGTATTTCAAACTCCTTTCACACTGGACACAAAACCCAGTAACATCAACTAACATTTGGATTTTGAGAAAGGGTTAGTTTACTGCTATCGCCGTTCATTCCAAGGTCAAATGACTCTACAGTGGTAACAGGTATTAACTGGCTTCAACTCTGATTGGCAGTGATGAAAACATGACCTGGGTGGACACGCTAATTTTTGCCCCTCGTTTTGGTGCAATGCTATGTGTTAGTATTGAGGTTGTTGGCACCTAAATGCCTTTCTAACCGTCTCTGCTCAAGCATCGTTCAGTCAGTGTTGAGTTTGAAAGAGAGACTGAAGTAACATTGTCATTGGCCTCCCTGCTGCTTTCTACTGGTCAACTCCTCTACTGGCGATGGGAAAGGAGTCAATCACTTACTTTTAGCAGCTTTACCTGCATTTAAAAAAAAAAAAAAAGTGCATAGATTTTTATTAAAATGGTATTAAACTAAATGCACCCTTTTAAATGATGAATAATGTTTGATTGTAATTACAGTTTAATTCAAATGAGTGGATGTTTTAAAGTTATTCATTTATTAATGTCTAATGTATTTAATATCATCCATTTTGTCCACAGCTGCTTTCGTTCATTTCATATCACCGTGTTGCAGGCAATCCAAGGCCATTTTATGATTATTCATTCTATGATTACTGACATGAAAGGGCTCTAGCCACCCCATGCAGAGCTGTTCAAAGGTGAGCCACTCGCAGCTTGACACCGGGAGGCTATTACAGCTCCAGGCTGGAGCACAGCAGCCAAGAGCAGAAGATTTAATGACCCTGGTAATATGAGATGAATACTGACAAATCCCGGAAATATCACTACAAAGATGATATCTGAGTCTATAGATGAGTTCTTTGATCTATAGATTAAAGATATTACCTTTCTGGGGGTCAAAAGACTCGTCCTCTCTTTTTAAACCAAAACTTGTCTGGGGATAGAATGCAAAGTATAATCGAAAAAGGTCAGATTAAAGTCTGCACAAGATTAAAAATAGTCTATTGTTTTAATCATGGATCGAAAGCTTCCATCAGTGGACAAAAAAACAACAAGTGAGTCCTATCAATTTAGTGTTTGTCAAACACAGGGCATGGACGTCAGAAAAGAAAGCCTGTTGGGCAGCAAAGTATTCAAATACATATTTGTTGCAGAAAATAAATATTTAAACCATCCCATTGTGGTTGGAATTCAAGGTCCAGCTCAAGTAACTATTCATAATTCATATATGAGCTCAGTTATATTTCCAAAGTAGTTAACATTGTGGTAAGGAGAGAGCAGTGTGCTCATGAATGATTGAAAACCCCTGGCTTCGCCCACAAGCTTCAGAGTTTGCTGCACTTATTTGGCCACAAACAAACATAGCATGACGTCGCAGAAGCACTCGCTAAATTGCTTTGCTCTACATCCCGTGGCAATGGTTATGCTTTTGAGTTAACTCTAAAGAAAGTTTAAATCCTAGTGCTTCAACACATGCAATGTCTGCAGGATGGGTTGTAGCGGCTAAATCATTTAATTTGTATAGTTCTACACTGAGTGATGACAGCAGAGATAGTGGAACATGTATTTGTTCGTTGCCATGATAGACAAGACAATAAATATTTAGACTTTGTTTATTCAAGCGTATCAATCCATTATTCTGCAAGTGAATCTATCAGCAGGAGAGAATGTGGTGCATCTTGTACACGGCCGCTAACACGCCCTCCCCACTGATTCCCCTCCTCTCCATATGGACAATATTTATGCCAGGTGTTAACTTTGATTCCTGCTTTCGTTCTGTCTGACAAGATCAGAGAATGCAGTTTGGACGTCAAAATGTTAAATAAGATGAATCTTCCATTGTCTATGAGCTCATCAATCATGTAAAACCTGTTAGCGATCATGTTTTACTGCTTGTTCTTTCTAAAGTTGAAGGTCTTTCCACAATTTTAACATCAATACTACCCAGGAATATATTCTCACGATAAAAAGGAGTTGAATTAGAAACAAAGAAGTGCCAGTGAGTAGTTACCCATTTTCAAATTTCATGACTGTTATTCCAGCACGTTCTCACTCTCTATGCTTCTAGCATCACCACTTGAGGCGCCCCTCTAGTGTGGTAATATAAAGAGCAAGAATAGTCTAAGGCAGGTGGTTGGATGGGTCATACACTCGACTTTCCTTCCAGACACCTGGTTTCCCATCTTGTGCTTGAAAAAGAGTCAAGTATGACTTGTTTAAGTTATGTCACAAAAGTACATTGATGTACAGTACGTAATTGACGTAAGTTAGTAACAGTTATGAGACTGCACATAGTTATTTTACAGAGTATGAGCGATAACTAATCCAAGTAGTTTTGGAGCCTTAACCTTACCAAGTACTTTTGGAGCCTTAACCTTACCAAGTAGTTTTGGACCCTTAACCTACATAACCACAACCGTAGAAATCCTGGTATACTGCCGGTATTGTGTCCCTGAAACAGGACCAGAATTCTCAGGAAATACTTAGATCTCAATTACAGTATAAAACCCCTTATATTATATTGTTATACTTTTTCCTTGCAATTAACAGTATAATCAAACCACAGTGATTAAATAATTTCTCCATAATTTGTCATGATGAAAGCAATACTATATTACAGGGTTATTATGGAGGCCCAACAACAACAAGGGTAAGAATGAACATACACAACAACATCATGGTAAAAGCACATACTTCAGAATGTAGACTATAAATATCCCTCCACATCCATGGAGAAACTCTCACTGCTCTTAAGCTTTGTGTGAATGTTGAGCAACATTATTAAATTTGTACAATGAGAGTGCAGGGAAAGGATAAAAAAAAAAGTCAAAATAAATTAAAAAATCTAGACTTTTTGGTGGTTAACATAAATGGATGTTTTGGCATGTGGGGCGACGAGCTACTGTGTTCGGTGGGTGGGCCGGCGTTGTTCATTCATGATAAATGTGCATTACACGCATGAGCCGCTCTAAACCGATTAAACACGAGTTGAAAATGGTTTGTCGGTTCCAACAGTCGGGGAGTGCCAGTGAAAAGCAGGCTGAAGTCCCGACATGTTAGCCCAAGCATATCTTGAGTTGTTTTGATGTTAAAAGCCGTTTTGGTTAGGCTTCTATTTGTTGCCCATTTCTTTGCTGTTCCCCTGAATACCATCTTGTTGCGTTAATAGTTGCCTCTTCAAGTTCCCCTCAGGCGGAAAGCTACCTGCTCCAGCTGAGGAGAATCTGTTGGCATGGTGTGAGGGGCTACTTTGGATTCCCTTACAAGTCATTATCAATCTGTTCATTTCCCTCCGACATGGTTATAGGGCACACTACGGGGTCAGCCCACAGTTCTCTCTTTCCCTCCGCCTCCCTCCCTGCTCCTTGTCTTCTGACATACTGTATCACACACATGCACATGCACACACACACTGACATTTCTGATTACAGTGATTACCAAGCGGTGAAATGAAGTCATATTTTTGTTTCCAAATAACAGATTGTCAAAGCAACAAATGAATCTGCTCCCACCAGCGATGCGAAATAGACATATTATTTTCAAATTTCAATTTATTTTCTCGTGAAGGCTGCTGTCTTGTGGGGCTGCCACTCACACAATTGTTTTTCTCAATATCGTTAGCAATCAGGCAGTGAGACGTTGCTGCAGTTTGTCAGAAGGGGCTTATTTTTCATCTGTCGTTGCCTCTGTTGGAGAATGTGGTTTTCAGATGAACATTGGCTGGTGTGTTTACAGAATGTGCAAGAATGGTGTCGAACTAGCGGGGGCCCCCTGTGGAGTTTTGGATCTCCTGTGTTGCCTTGGTTCAGGCCTTATATTGTATCTTTTTTGGTCATTGTCTTGCTGATTCTGCAAGAATAACTCCGACAGGATGCTGCAGAATAAGAGACACAGTTGCCTTGTATTAGTACTGTTTTATCAGGGCTGTTTACTATTTTCTTTTATTAGTTTATGCTTGCATGTCAAGGATAAATGCATTTTGACATACAGGAAGATTGAGTACATGGATGCCATCATTTTGCACACCAATTTTAATATGGAGCTTAATTGTTCATTTTTGACCTTGGAAGCAGCAATTGGTGAAACAATCTCAATTCAAGTTTAAATGGCTTAAACATTTAGAACCAAAGTTGATAGCAAAAATCTCATCAATTTTTCACCCAATATCACACAGTCTTCATAAGCAGGGGGAGTTTGCTCATTTGCAAAAGCACCTGAGAGCTCAAAAAGTGCTTGAATATTTAGTTCAAAGAGAATTACGCAAACTCTTAGGTGTCCCATCAAATATTTTTTTTCCCCAGCTGAAAACAGCGGGCTGAAAATGTCCAGTTCCGAGCACTTGAGCGCACTTTGGAGTGTCTTTGCAGCTGAGATGCGTTGGTTGCTAATTTACGGATCATACACAGAAGTAACGGTTAATTAATGTGTTGCAAGTACATCATTTTGCAGATATTTCCTGTTGTCAAAAACAATTAATGTAAAAATGGCGGAACAAGAGTACTTGCAACCCTAACCCAGAATTAGTGTCTGCAACATACATTTCTGCAAACTAGGGATATGTTGTAACATTATATTTCTCTATGTTGCCATTTTATGTTTCTTTAGATAAAATTTTCTATTTCTATCTATAATGTGACAGCTTATGCTCTGGTTAGGTTTAGGCATCAAAATCACTTCGGGATAGAGAAACATAATCTTTTGCCTGTTCTGTTTTGATCGCCACAAATTCGGCTGGAGATGTCCCAAAATCCCCTTAAAAATATCCAGCTGTTACACTTACAAATGTTGAAATGGCCTTCCAATATGAAAGTCAGGTTTTTGTAGTTTTTTAGAAGTGTCAATAGGGTATGTAGGCCTATGCCCAATGCATCCTCAAACCTAAACAATTGAAAAGGTCATTTAGGTCTCCCAAAATGACCTGTATCATCAATTCCAAAACAACATGGCCGTTGCAGCGTAACAGCAAAGTACATACTGGACCCTTGTCGCACAATCACAGTTTGGTTGGGTTTGGGCAAGAACAATACTTGGTTAGGTTTCGGAAAACATCATGGTTTGGGTTCATATCTCTACTTTACTTCTGTAACTTCTGTTACAAACATATCTAACCCTTACTTTAGCATCGTATGTAATGTTATCTACATCACCTGAATAAAAGGTCCTGTCATTGTTTAATCCATCCATCCTCATCCCCCCCTCTGTACGAAGTTGGCGCTCTTTATACTACTTCTCACTTCCTCCTCCACAACTGTAATTACTACTACAGCCGTTAGAGGTTGTCACCTAACAAAGAATGTACATACGGGTTGCATTGAGCTACTTGACATTTTTAGGACAGGCTCAATATGACATACACAAATTTTAATGTATCTGTAGTTTGCAGAAACGTTAACTGCCAACATTTTATCCTGGCAACCTGGCTATGGAGTTGCTCTGGACCTCGCTCTAGGGAAAGGGAAGGATGAAGCACGTAAGCACGTTTATGAGATTTTGTAGTTGAGGAAGCATCGACGAGTACCATTGTTTGGTTCAAGAGCTGATGTCATTGCTCAGCATGTGTACATGTAGGATGTAACAGTCAGTCTTTGTGGTATTTGTCCTGCCACAATCCCCTGTGTTGCAGAGAATATCTATGTATATGTAGAATGTCTTAAAAGCTCCGGAACAAGCAAGTAAGCTGACATTTGTCGACTTTGTATGGACCTAAACTGTACAGAACTGACTTAACACAACAAATTATCCTATTTAGGCAGAAGCTTTCAAAACTGTCACTCAGTTTTTAAAGTTCTTTCGAACTACATTTTCTGTTCATTTAGAAAAAAGAGAACAAAATCTTCATCCTTTCACCAACTCTTGTACAAAAACAAAACAAGTACACAGAGGGCCTTCTACAAAGCATAGTGCTATAAAGAGTGTTGTATCATCACTGTCAAACTAATGATTAAAAATGGATCTACACTCATTACAGTTTCAGGCATTTCTCTGTCAGCAAAGGCACTGTCACAGAGAGGTAATAAAAGAACTATGAAAGCGGTGACAGTTACCAAGGCAAAACAATTTCTCTGCCTGAGATGCAACAGAGAACAAACAATTGATTTCATACTGAGACTTATACTTTATTCATTGCCGGGATATAGAACTGCCAATCTACAGGCTAACTTGTATGCTTCCAAAATCCTCCTACAAAGCGATAAGAAATTCCCCGACCCAGAACCATGGCCCGCTCTGATAATGTCTTATCCGATGCTATTTTAACCTAAAGCAGGTGGAAATTCAATTCTCTTAAAACCCGCAGGCCTTGTTTAGATTGTTTCCTTTGGAAAAAGTTATTCTTTTTTTTATTCTCTCTTTTCTGTTCTTCAGTGTCACACAGCCATGAGAAAAAAATGTATCATTCATCTGGGATTTACTCTGCAGCTTTTCAGTTTCAGCATGGACATGAATACAGATACAAAAAGCTGACCCAAAATGGATCCATGATAAATCATGCTGCAGTAGTTAAATTTATCATGAAACATTATTTATGCAAATACAACCCGAACAACTGCAGCAACAAGCAATGAGTAGCAGAGTCTAAGCTACATGGGAACTGTGGGTTAACTGATTACTGTCATTTTTGGCCAAGTTTTGTTGCACCTTAGAAAATCTGATTTAAAAGCTAACAGAAAATTACTATTATGGCTGACATACTACTATAGCAACAAAATGACCAATGACATTGCAAGTTAAACATGTTTTGTGACCTGCTGTCTGTCAGATTTTGCAAAAATTGTCAGAAACAATAGGCATGTTCTTAAATTTAAAAAAGCAGAAATATAAAATCAATTGGCTGTTTGCCTTTATTTGGTAAGTCAAAGCACATATATTGGGATAGAGCGTGAGCACATGGTATGGTGGACCACTAGGCTCCAGGGCAGCCTCCTAATGACTAAATGTAAGGAAATAAATTATATTTGCAAAATGTACACCTCATTAAATGTGTTTCTTGCCTACGGTTTGCATGCATATTTTTGAATTAAATAACCTCAGTGGAAATGCTGAAGTTGAGAAAAATCAAAAAGTCAAAATTGCAACGAAAACAAACTTAGCACATGAATTAGAATGTGCATAAAGCATGTGTTTTTATCGTCCAATCAAGCTTTGGCTCAACTAAGATGATCGAAAAATGGCAAGAGGTGAAAACATCAGATCTGTGTTAATTAAAAAAATGAAATGCCATATTTCTATCGTTTTCTCTACTTGACTTTTATTTACAGTTCCTCCTGCAATGGTTTAACGGCACTTAATACCATCAAATGTTAATCTAGATCCGGGCTGCCCAAAATTGGTCCGCCATAAGGTTTGATTTGGTTCGCCGGATCCTGCTAGAGAAAAAACTACTTATTTCTGCAGTAAAAACGCCCTTTAAAATGTATAGGTTCCCATAATTATTTATTATTTATCATGATCTGGGCATGGCGGGCAGTTTAACAGTTTGTACAGGAAGTCAGTCATTTAAGGTAATTTGGGATTCTAATACTGTTTTGCATCATAAAAACACAATGCATTACAGTACAATATAAAAACAGCAGGTGTTTGCTTTTAGTCCGTGGCACACCATTAAGTTTTGGTTTTGGCCATACAAGAGAAAAAGTTTGGACACCCCCTTGACCGAGATGAACCAACACCTACTAAATGCATAACAGCAGTGGATAGGAATGCACATTATTTTGCATTTTCTGTTGACAATTTTCTGGAAATTTGGTGAATACATGCGCTACATTTGGATGACAATACATTTGGACTTTGAGCTAACTGTGCAGTGGCTGGTTTGGAGTCTGTGTCGACTGGAAAGGGACAACAGAGCAGCGAAAATGCAAACCGGTAGTGAGATGTTTGAATAAAATTAGATGTTCAAACAAAAGAAAACAAGGTTACTCGGGGCTGTGTTGTAGATGGAACAATGTGGCTGTTCAGGTTGAATAAGGCCAACATTGAGGAATGGGTGGAGCGGATCTAAACTTGATATACAAAGCATTATAATTAACTGCATATAGAAGTCATTATAGCCATAATAAAGTTCTATTTTAATGGTAACTTTAATGGAACCTTATTAAAAAGGTGAAATAATTGATAATAATTATCTCTGAGACATTCCAGGATACATTTGTCATGAGCTTTTATACTGCACAGACCAGGAGAAAAAATAACTACACTCAAAATTGCCCTCAGATACCATTAAAGTTAATAAAAAAAAAACAGTAGCATTAGATGTTGGATGAATCATGAACAGAAATTAACGCCGACTTTCTTCAGCGGTGGGTTGCTGTGTTGCAGAAGCCTCAGTTGGTTTGCAGCGAGGAGAACATTAGAATTGTTCTGTTTCTTCGAGGACGTACTTCTTTTCTCTGAATCATGCATCTTGCCGTGCTGCAGGGCAGATACATGGACATGCAGTGAGTCATTTTTACTGTCTCCTCCCTACAACTGTACTCTCTACAGTATCTACTGGGCATCGTGAGGAGGCCTTAGGCTTGCTGAGGTCATCCGCTTCTCCTCCCCCCTTAACCCTGCTGCTCGAATGCTTATTCTTCTGATGTATTGACCCATTGCATGATCTTTGGAGCAAAGTTGTGGTGGTTCTGGCAGTAAAATGCTTACAAGCCAGCCCCAACCTATATAAAAATATAAACAAAAAAAAACAACATGTTTATCTAGAGGGGATACCCAATGTCAGTTACTTGGACAATAAACCAATAAACAAATGCATCTTCAGGGTATAATCAAAAAATGCCTCTTTAGGGGATAATCAAACTGAAATCTGCCTACAAGCTCTCAAGTCCCCAGTGAAATAAAATGTTAAAACTGAAGGTGTATAGGGGGTTGGGTTTCAAGGGATTCAGTTAAGATAATATGGAAAACAAAAAAAAGCTACAGGCGTCCGGCTATTTGCAAGGCAAGCTACACTTGCACAGGTAGCCTAATTGCCTGGTAATTTTGTGGTCACCCAATTTGGCTCAAGAATAAACACAGTTTCCCTCACTAGAATGAAATGGAGTAGCCAAGAAATCGCAAAAGGGGCCTAAACAGGCCAGAGTTTCTGGCTGGCAATCTAATGGGATGAGGTTTGCAGTGAGTCCTGGACAGACTCAGAATGAGAGTGAGAGCCACCTGGGTGCCATACCCCACCTCTCTTAAGCCTTCACAAAAGGGCGTTGTCACACCCTGATTGGCTGGGAGGGTAATGCCCCAAGCTGCTTCCACTCATTAATTAGGAGTCAGTCTCCCCGCCCTGCACACAGGTGATCGGAATCCACTGCAATCAGTCCAGAGGGAGTTTGAAAAACAGCCCAAAACAAAGAAAGATAGCAAGTCTTAAACAATGGGACTGCTACAAAGTGAGTATTAAGTTCATGAATACTGTTTGTAGCACCATATTGGAAGGAACTGAAGTTTATCCTCTGCATGGATGAGGCATTGTTTTTTCCATCATTTTCCCCAAACCTCCTGTTCCTGAAATCCACAAGAACATGAACATTTGTACATTTGCACTCTAAGCCGATTACCCAGCTGGACCAGTGTTAGTACCTACTGTACCACGTTCAAAGCACACAAATCAGAGTATGTGCAAAACACAGATTGTGTGGCTACAGGTACACGGTGGCCCTCCTATCTCCAGTTTTCTTGGAAACCACAAAAGTGGCATGATTGATAATCCAGAAATAGCATTGTTATGTGCTACAGTAGCTCCTTAATTTCCCTGGGGAGGGCATCCACTCACTTTAGAAAGGCCACAAGTGACTCACCCACTCCAATGAAGGGGCTTGGTACAGGGTAAAACTATAGCCCAGACCATGGATGTGACAGACAGAACACTAACCCTAAAAAACAAGCTGCAGTTTGAGCATTTTAAAGACATACTGTGTCAGCTTTGTACAGAGGCAGATTATAGACCTTGAGAGGAGTGGGTGCGTGTTTCCAATCTTTTGGGAAGCCATTAATTCCCACACACATTGGAACTATCTGAATCTACTTTAAGACTTGAAAGTTTCCAAATACTGTCTTGCACATGTTCAGAAATGTGTTGGACTGTGGGGATAACATCTACAGTACTTTCCAGTCTTTCCTGTCCTGTCCCTCAAGTTGCAGACATATGGATCCATTGTCGAATGTCAAGTCAACAGATTCTATTGATCATCTATGGAGAGCAGGAGATCCTACTGTGCAGGACACAATGGATAAAGCAATGGAAATGGTCCATCCCGTGCGATCCACCAGGGCTTGCTAAAATCAGATCAAACTGAGTTGCCTATTTCTCGTCTCAAATGTTTTACGAGATATATTTAGGTGAACAAAACATTAACATGCTACAAATTTTGATCAATAATCATCAGTAATGTGGATATAATGTGAGTGGCTAAGTATTAACACATAACATTGAAAATTGAACCTTAAAAAAACGTAAAGTTGCAACACATCTGTGGTTTGCTGAAATGTTCATTACCATCATTTATTCTGGCCATTGGGTTGCCCTGGTGGTCCGTTCTGTTCAGATGTGTTCTCAGTATATTCTGTGTGTCTGTGCACCCTGACTATTCCAAATCAGTTTTGACTTCAATTCTACACGGAACCCCAGACTTTGTGTTTGTTTCATCCACTCTGTAAAAACCCAGTAGCCCTGCCACACCTGATAAGACTCCATCAGAGTGCAAGGAGCTTGAAATCCCTTGTCTTGCCTGTAGTCCACAGCACGTAGAGCTACAAACACACAGATACACGGTCCACAGGCAGTGGGTTGTGACCTGTTGAGTGGCCACAGGTAGCTGCCACTCCACTCTCTCCATCCTAGCTACTAATGCTGAGGTGAGGGGGGCAACGAGAGAGAACAGAACCCTGCCTCACTTGGGCAGCTAAAAAACAGCATAACTGGGGCTGGCAGCAGGTGCCTCATTATTTTCTAATGCCTTAAAATGTTTCACCATTTCTGCTGAACAAAACATTTCAGCACCCTGGATTTCTTTGTGCTGTTACCCGTTAGTGTTTTTCCTTAAAAGTATCTGTTTGAAAGTTCATTTGCCAGGCATCTATTTCTTGGATGAATTTTGTCTAATTTATGACTAAACATGGCCCCAGATGTTAATAGATGATGTAACACATTTTAAAGTTTCCCACTAAGCCAAGACGTTAATTAATTTGTTTTGGCTGATAATCATTGATTGCTGTGTGTTGCAACAAGGAACAAAACTGTGACACTACACAGAGTTGTGATGTAATGGCAGAGACATCCAACATATGCGGGATCAGGAGTAACTGCAAAAACTGCATGTTTAACTTATTGCATTTATAAACTGTGGATATCTTGGTAACACTTTATAACCATCATTAATAAATAGTAAATTTATATTTTATTAAACTTTAGTTAATAGTTATTTCCCCATTAACAAACAATCAAATGCTTTATAAACCATGTATTTAGCAATTGTAAAGGTTTATAGACATCAGTTGCAACTTTATAACAGCCAGGGCCGGATTAAATGGAAGGAATACACTGAGCTGAATGTATTTTTCATTCATAATTAGACATATTTTGTATCTATTCATAAATTGGTATTCATATGCAATTAGTTATTCATGTATGTATAGGAAAAGTATAGCAAACATGTATATTTAAAAAATGAATAAATGAATATATAAACATTTAAATTAACTTTAAAGATTTTTATACTTTTAGAATATTTGAAAATATATGTTAAACACTGTTTAATGTAGGCAGTTGATGTTCTTGTCCCCTCTGTCTGGGCCCCTCAACGGCAAGGAGGCCCTAAACATGTCCCTAGAATGCTTATGCCCAGATAATGGCCATTCAGATAATGTTTATACACTTAAAATAAACTATATATTTACCTTTCATTAATGATGGTTATAATAAGTGTTACCGATATTTCACTTTAGACCAATTTACATGACATAAAACTGCCAATATTATGTTAAAAAAAATGGATGCCACGGGTTGAAAAATATTAGATAAGAGGACTTTCTTAGTTCAACTATTTGACTTCACAGATTACATCACTAGTCAAATACAGTTCATTTGGCCTTCATGTGCCCTCTGGGTTTATTATTGTGCTAGCAGTTGGCTCATACAAAGATATGCTATTTGACAAATCTGTCTGAGTTTAAATATTATAATAATCAAGTGAAATAATTTAATCATTGCATAACAAATTAATCATTTAACAGAAAATCCTTTCAGCATCACATTTTGAAACCTTATCAATACGCTTTGTGAAAAGGCATTTATGAACAAGTAAAAAGAGCAGTGCTGTACTGAAAGACAGGCTTGCTATCATAGGTTCCATGTGGCTAACAAGCTCCACGCTGGAGGGAATTTGAATGTTGGCCTTTGTATTACTGATCTCTCTGTCTTTTATGTAGTGTAGACTATACAGTATGGGCCTCCTCCACTAACACAGTCTTTTTCTGTATTCTGCTCCCGTCAGTTCATCTGGCACATAATGTGTTTGTCAGGCATGGAGGCCCCCAAGCTCGGCCAGGCTGAACTCCAGCCATACGTCTTTCTTTCATTACTTTGTCATAGGGATCCAGTGGCCTCCAACACCGGCCATTAATCCTACGCCAAGTCCCAACCTCCGACTCCCGTTCTGTTTGCAAGCTGAGCCTTGTCTTCCCATGGTATTTTCACTGAAAATGAGGAGTTTCATAGTGCTGAGCCCCATTAATTGTTCATCTGCACTTTTCTCTTGTGTTTGCCTGTCGACCACGTGCAAAGTTGATTTTCTTTTCTCTTTCAGGCTGCTTACCTGATCTGGTTATTGCCTGAACTCATGTACCAACTAACAAACTCCCGTGGCCATTCAAAGTTCCCAACGGCTGTACAAATCACATGAAACAACACTCTCAAATGGCCATTGTTAAGCAAATATGAGCAACCATTAAAGTGAATCAAACTTTTAATGAGACAAAAAGATAAAACCTTTTAAAGAACACAAACAGGAAGTACCGCTCCCAGCAATCACGTCTATCTGTTGAATCATGTTCATGCAGAGTAACGCACGTTAAAATTGATAAATTTTATGCCTAATTGCTCTGGACATAACTTCGGGGGAATCCATCAGTGGATCAGACATTAGGTAGAAATACTCTGGGGTACTTTTGTTGATTTACTGTCTCTATTTTGAGTGAAATATTGAATTTTTCAGCAACTAAATGCCTCCATGCATCAATTTTATTGTTGTCGTGCTGCTATATTGAGGCTATGAATTACTTTGTTTTTGAATGTGATCATAATACCGCTCATTCTCTTGTGAAAAATAGAGAGTATTATGTAAATAGATAGCTGATCAAATGTAATCTTTGTTTAAAGGGCTGCTCACTGATTTGCATGCTTGCCTTTTTTATGAGCAAGATCATGCAGATTCAGAAGTCTGCTTCTGCTGTTGAGTATTCATCAGTGACTTCCGTGACCAGTAAAGCTCACGTAAAGGTGGGCAGAACGTCACAGCATTTTGCAAAGGCTATAAGTAATTGTCATGCAAGTCACAAACAAGACCAGAATCACGGAACTGAAGTCTTTTGCATGATGATAAGGGACTGACACAATTACATTGTGGTGTTATCTACCATGACCCTTGACCCTTTAGGTCCTAATAATAAGCATTCCAGCTTCCACATACAGGCACTGTATCCAGTGTTCTCTGTTGAAAAATAGCTGCAATCAGGAGGCTAACTGCTGTTTGTGTTAAATTAATGTTGACGGTCCTATTTGTCAGAAAAGCTGATTTTTGAGTGTCATTCTTGACCCGTCAAATAACGACACTCTGGGTTTCCCAACTCCATCCCAAAGCGTCAGATTGGATTAGGAGTGAGAGTTTTTCTTACATATAGCACCTTTAAGTGAATATAGAGAATGGGTCAATGTTTTAAACCACCTTTCACTGAGCTATGCGAGCTGTTTCCTCCAGTTTCCATTCTTTGTGCTAAGCTTGGCTGAACACACACATAAAGATATATCTGTATTAACCACAGGAAGATGCAGTTGATTTTTAACTTCTCATTTAACTAAGACAATAAAGTGGAAACAGACAACCTCCCCCAAGCCATTCCAAGAGGTATTACTGATGGCGTCACTTGCAAAGACAACTGGATTGTTTCTGTTTCTAAATGCACGTGGTGTTATTATTATTGAGCCATTACAATCAACATTTACTTCATAATGACAAGTTTAAACACAAAAGTGTCAATTTCAAAGTTTTAGTAGGTGAAATCCCCAAAATATTACAGTAACAGTATGAGTGTACACACCCAAAAAAAGTTAATCCAGTTGATGGACAGAATCCGAAATGTTAGCATGTTGACTTTGGTTTGGCACCACAAAATTGGACATGCATCCGGTAAAAGATTTACTAGTAATTCTGTAATTAAATCTGTATTAAGAGATTAATCAAGGTGAAGTTAATATCACTGCAGCAGCTTTCACATCCTAATTTTCTGGGAGAATTTCAGTGTGATCGGTTTATTGCATCGACTTCATTGTTGACCAACAGTAGCTGCCTTAAAACAGACAGAATTTTTCTCCAGGGCCTTAAATCAAACCCATGTGATCTTTGTTGCTGAAATGTATTGCAAAGGTGGTTGTTTACTTGTCGTATCTGTATTCATTGGCAAACAGCTGAAAATAGATGATAGGGGAGGTGATAAGAAGTGGCTTGGAATTTCAATCAGAGGAGGTTTTGTCTCAGGGACAAGTCCAATAGAGAGATCTGGTGTGAAGTTGGAAATGCCAGCATCTAGTATAGTATCCTGAGGTCACTTACTGATGGATAAACCCAGAAACCTAGACAGACGCAACAGCACCAAAATCCTACATGTTGCATATCATTAACATATTGAAATACCATCAAGCAAATGCAGGGCATGACTTAACCCATGAAAGCATGAGTGTGGATCAAATTAATATTTATTAGTTATGTTATATAATTAAGTCCTGCTATCATTATTCAATGTTAACATCTTCCGTGTGATGAATAGCAATTTGCAAACTGAGGATAAGCGTGGATTACACTGAAAACCTTACATCTGCTCAATCTGGCATAGAGAATCATTCCAAACATAAATAATTACATTGTTAGCCATACTTACTCCATCCTGTGTAATGTGATGAGTGAAGCATTAACACTGTCTTAGCAGGATGAATAATTCATGATGTGGCGGCACGTATCCATTAAGTGCTTGTTACCATTACTTGACACTAATAAATGTACATTATGATTGGGCGTGATGGCTGGAATCACAAAACAGAGGGAGAAAGAGTGAGACCTGCGAGTGACATAAGTGCTGATGGTGATGTTAACCGCTTGTTTAATAACATTAATGATCTAATTGCTTTGAGGAAATGTATGATTATCCTGGGTAAATAAAACCATTGCCAGTTTTGGCCAATTTCCAACACAGGTCAGGATTAAAGAGATTTACCAGATTATTTCCTGAAATGTTTTTCAACTAACAGTACAACTTGAATATTTAATACTCTTGATTACATGCTATAATATAATGAAACATTGATTCAGAGCTTGCTGATTTACTCACTCACTGGGAGTGATTGCCTCTAGAGATCATTTGTACATAAGTGGCAACAAATATATTCCATCCTCTGAGAGGGAGGTGAGTTGCATTATTGAGCATTGGGATTATCTTTGTTTACCGCATTGCTACCCTTAATCTCCCTTTATCCGGAATCCCAACCCTGAGTATGACAAATTTATTTATAATTTGGTTAATTTGTGTTAAGACGTGTGTGTACAAAGCGGCTCGATTTGCTTGAACGCCCTTCACTTTCCTCTCAGCGGCGAAAACAACTAGGAACACTCCTCACTCATCTGTTGTTTTCCCATGCATACCAATAGGCCTGAATCGATGGCATCTTTTAATTGAAAATAGATGGAGCCGTTTATATGCAGCCTGATCTGCTGCACCTTTAGCCCTGTTCCTCTCACGCGCTGCGATTGCAGATATATGCTCTACTTAAAATTTTTGTGTTGGTTTGTTTGAGGAACAAATCTGCCAGGCGCATTTCTGAGAGTAAGGAGCGTTAATGCTATGAGGAGCTCAGGCTTTAATGTCATTAGTCAAAGACGGAATGTTTAATCATCCCCCTGCTCGCTTATTGATTTGCCATTAGTCGACAACTATTTAAAGAAAACCTCGAAGAAGAATCTCAAGCTCCAGCCGACGGCGTCTCTTAATCACCAATGGACGACCTTGGACTTGTTTAGTCGTATCACAACACCACATCACGTATCACAGATACCTCGCCTCTGCACTTCCCCAGGACTATACATCATTGAGAAATGCCCAGAAGGCTCTCTTGATTGTGCTCCTGAGAGCGCATAAGGGATTCATGAGGGAACATAAAAAGGTAAGAAGAGGAAGACGCTACACAACAGCACAAAGAAAATGGCTCCCAGGTGCATCACTACTGTGAGGCAACTTTTGTTTTTTCATCACTGGGAGTAAACCTTAGTGCCTTTACGACAGAACTGGGGAAATAATTCTGAGGTCAGGAATCATTCTTTCATTTAGATTTCAATCCAAGAACTCGTAGAGACACATAGACCCTTGGTCGTTTGTTACATTGGTCTTGTTAATGAATTGCTGGGCCTTAAGTGGTGCTGGAACTGATCCCAGCACTCTTTGGCTCAATCCCATCTCCAATTGTAACCCCTACCCCTTGGTAGTGGTTGAAATCTCCCCCTATAGAATGGGACAAATCTTCAAGATCCTTGTATGTCATCGTCGTTGATGCCGTTTATGAAGATGCAAACATTTCCAAGTTGTTATCTTCAGCTGTGTTGAGTTCTGTTGCATTGAGGCAATCCTGGTATTATCACACTTGCCTATTTGCCATTTATCTGACGGATGCTCGCAATAAGTTGACAATTTTACGCTATCGATCAATTCCGCAAATAAACAGAGCACTGCTTCATTACCTGGCCAGTAGTGGTGTTTTATAGACTTACATAAACAACCAGTGCTCCTATCCTGCCAGTCTGCACTGATGCAGAGGAGCGGTACCATCTGCAGCAACTTTGCTGCTGATCTTAAGTTACATTTTGGGACGTCAGCAAACTCGTGTGTGTTTAATGATTGTTTTAAAGAAAGGGACCACAGTACATGGAAACGACACAGAGTTCTTTAAAGCCTTGATTTGAAGTGTGCCTCTTGAGGGTCAGGGGTGCATTGGGATTGGGCCTATTAAACTAGTAGGGTATGTGCAAGACAAGTTTCCGAGGCTGACACATAAAGATGACTATTCACTTAAGGGCAAATAACCCAATGCACATGTCTTGGGACTACAGGAGCACAGCGAAGCAAAGCCAGGCCCTTCTTGCTGTAAGGCAGAGATGAGTTCATCATGCCGCCCTATTTAGATACAGTATATGACTCGTTAACCCGTTCAGCCCCACAGGAAAAAACAAACTCTTCCTCTTCTTTAATTTATATAGATATAGAATAGAAAGATCTGTTGCAAGGCTATTACCACTGCAGTCTCATTTGATATGCTGTGTTATTCAGTTATGCACTTACCATGTACCAAGTACCAGTAGCTCTACCATGAACACACACACATGATGTAAAGCTCGCTTATATGTCACAACAGACAGCTTAAAGTCCCATCGCCAGGCAGATGTTTCGTTTGTCACACGCTATGATACATTGCATGTCGAGAGCAATTCTAACGTAGATTTCTCCCCAGATGAGCACTTTCGCCTTGATTTGTGCAAGCAGTGCGAGCTGAAGTGCATTCTCCCGTCAAGGTGTTATTTACATGATCGATGCCCGTAATGGCATCATCAACCGGCTGACATGAGAGGAAGAGAGAGAGAGGATTGAGGGAAAATTGATTAGTTTATATGTAGAATCTTTAACAATTCCATCTGGGTTTTGGTCCAAGGTGTTTGGGAAGAGACGAAGGAAAAAGATGTCGAGTCACTCTGGGTTCAAGGTGGAAATGTTCTAGACCGTTTTGACATCACATTGATGTCATGAGAATGCTGTTTTTCTTGATCAGCCACTGTGAGGTAAGCAATCGTTTCAGCTTTACCTCGTCATCTTTTTTTTTTTTTTTTTGCTTAACATTAGAAAATCCACACATATTTTCCCTTCATCCACTCAGTCAGTATAGTCGGCCAAAGGAATGGAGAGGCTGGTGCTGCCAGGAATCGATCCCTGGCTCATGCAGGTTTCAGAGTCAGCTGTCTTACAGATTGCAGCCCAGCATGTCTTCTTGTCACCACCGTGCAGAGCAATAATTATTGTGTTTGACATTCTGTATTTCTGTATGACTTCTTAAATTTTCCCATTGATGTTTTAACACTGCACAGCGCAGCAGCGCGGCGTTAAGCACGATCACCTCACAGCAAGGTTGGAATCAAACTGGGACTTTCTGTGTAGAGTGTGCATGCTCTCGTCATGTTTGTATGGGTTCCCCCCAAAGAAATTAATATGAAAAGAAGCTGAAAGTCTGAAATATTTATCCAACTGTGTGGAAGATCTGTTATAAGCTGCCTACCTCATCAGGGTGTTTCCCTACCTCCTGCTCAGTGCATGTTGGGAAGGCCTCCTGTGCACCTGTGACCCTGAACACCCCCTGTCTACTCCATGTGTCGAAAATATGGTACCACTTCAAAACTGTTATCACACTCAGTAATTCAATCAGGCAACTGTAAAGTATTGTACACATCAGTTGCATCAACAATTTAATTGATAAATGGGTTGTAAAGCACTTCATATTTGTTAACAATAAAATAACTATCTAACAGTACAATCACAATAACCATAACTAACAGACTAATGTTATTAATTAACCATTTATTAATGATGGTACTTTTAAAGGGTGACTAAAAATGATAGTAATAGTGTAAATATACTATAGTATACTAGTTATGAAATAGTGCAACAAGTTAATTAATGAATTTTGTCACTTTTTTAACCCATATTTGTTTACATTTTGTCAAGTTGCCACCATTAAAAGCATGCCAAATTATCTATTAGTGGCTCCTTTTTGCAATTTACCCATGTATGCGCAGATAACTGTTGCTGGATTAGTTTAATACTGAAGACAGCCTAAAAACGTCACAATTCTCAGGAAAGTTCTGAAGTTACAAAGAGTGTCTTTTTGTTCTGTTGCCTGGAAGCAGATTGATGGACGTTTATTCCAAATGGTAATGATAATGATTTCCAGAGAAAGCCAAAGTGACACTGATACTAAAAATATGTGTTATGGCTGTGTGTTTAGCTCTTAAGACAGACAGAAGTAGTTAAGTGGTTTAATATCCTCTACCACCTATTTTTGTTTTCACTGGATGTTCTCTGTTTGCGTAAGCAGACCACATACTGTACTGTGGAATGACAGATCAATTGCCTGGCTACGCCGTTATGCCTTTGTTTGCGTTTGCTTCCTAAAACATGTTTTATAATAATAATGTGCTTTGATCAACTATACCAGCTGCAGCTTGTAAAGCCCAGCTGAGGCAGCTGGGGGAAAGCAAAATAGTGGATTTGCCCTCCCCCATCCCATTCTCCACGCCTCCCCTCTCTGTCTCTTTCTCTCGTTCTGTCTCTCTACTCTAGTGGATATGAACTGTTCTTTTTATATCAGGAAACAGCCACACAGCTGGTCCACTGTCACAGTTTGACTGATTCCCTGAGCCATACGATTCATAATCATTGTGATCAATTATCATCTTGTTCCCAGATGACCATTTCTATTTGGTGTACCCTCCGTGGATTTCCATGCAGTGATGGGAGGCAAAGTCATTTAGGAATATGACTGATCTTTATGCCATCCATTTAGCTTCTTTTTTTTTTTCTATGACAATTTTCTCAGTTAGCTATTCTCTGAATAATAATTTGAGTTTTTTCCCTAAATATAGTCACAAAATGCATATGTACCAACACTTTAACAACCCCAAGTGTTGAACCACTTACATAAAATTAACTATGCTGGATATAGCTTGTGATCAGTTTCAAGTGTTTCCTTTTTATAGAACAACAGCCATCCCAGCTGTCAAAGCAGCTTACACTCACTGGCGTTGTTCATGAGGCAGAGATATATTATCATTATAAGTAAAAATAAATAAATAAAATAAGTGGACAGGCAGGGAGAGGAATTTTCAATATGCACCGAAGAGCATCAATAATTAATTCCAACGTACAACACAACCCTGTAATTCCTCCTCCCAAACCAGCGTGGTAGCAGGTTTGCTATGGTTTTGTGAAATTAACATTTTATAGATACAGGAGGCCGTTCCCTCAGTACTAATAGACTAGACTAGTGTTACCAGGAGATGTAACACTGGGGAGGAATCGCAGTGAGGAAGGAGGAATCTCAGCTTTTAAACAGAATTTGATAGCAGTCAAACTCCCCCCTCAAAAAAATATGGATATGGATTACATAAACCTGCCAGTTATAGCGAATGCTAACCCCAATGCCTACTTTGTCCACTCAAATTTACAAGATGAATGTCTGGCACGTTTTATCCCCACTAACTACCTCCCTTTGACTTCTGATTCTCCAGGTACGTATTTTGCAGTCTGTCAGGCAGGTTCATCCACAGCTGGAGAGTCCTTAAATGGAAAGCTTGACCCGTTTAATCTCACACCCTTGACATGGGCACAGCGGTTTCTGGCTGAAAAGCCCTGCAGTTTGATAAAGGCATACTAATTCAGAGATTCAGTCTGGGGCCAGGCCCTATAAATCAGTCACCGCAATAAATTGTTGTCATTTTACACGTTTTATGTGTCAAACTGTAACGTATTGTATCAGCATTTTCTCAGCACGTGTCATATCACGTTCAAATTACATGTATATGAGACGACTTTCATTTCTGTCCGCAAAGCCAGAGACAGCAGAAAGGGTTTTAACACTTGTGGTTATTTTTAACAAGTGACCACTGCTTTTCAATATTGGCGTTTTAAAATTTGGAAGAGTGAAACCACTGTATTTTGTTACAAGGACAAGGGACCATGGCATTTTAACATTTGGAAGAGTAAAGCCACTGGATATTTTAACAAGGGACCGCAGCATTTCCACATTTGGAAGTGTGAAACCACTGGATATTTTAACAAGGACTACAGCCTTTCAAAATCTGTAAGTAAGAGCCCACTGGATATTTCAGACAAGACGTCAGGACATTTTCCAGCCATGTTTGTGGCAACAAAACAAGGTCAGCCAAAGCGTGATCTTTGCCGAACCCTACCCCTGTTTTTGGTGCCTAACAGGACCATAAGCACAATGTTGTCACAACCTAAAATTGAACCTAAAGAAACGAAAGGTTGCAACATACAGAAATGTAATGTTTCAACATATCAAACATAAAGTTTCAACATATCAGTGGTTTGCAGAAATGTACACTGCCAACATTTATTCTGGCAATTTGGTTGATTGATTTTAAGGCACAGTAATGAGTAAAACCCTGAAATTACAATAAACTGGCTGTCAATGTGAAGACATTAATAGGGGAGTTATATAATCTCTTTTTTGTTTGCTTTTTTGTTAGTAGTAGAGCTACTGCCTAGTTTTTGATTTAAGTATGCCTCTCGGGAGACCACTGGAATAATTTAACTAAGAGAGAATGACAGCATGTAAGATACAGTACTATACAGCCGACACTTCTCTAATCTCTAATTCTCTAATTGACACCATGCAGGTGTATGGAAATTAACTACTGTACCAAAAACCAACAAACACGAACACTTTAATGCAGTACAAAATCGCTTCTTCTTATTCAGTTGGAGATTATGCGACTGCAGCACTGGCACCTAGCTAGGGGGCACTATCTAAAATGAGCTTTTCTTGTTGATTTATATTAGTGATAATGACAGCAGCATGGGACTCTTACTGATCTTCTTCAAATGAGGCTGGACGTGTCCATGTTGCAGGGAAGCTGTCAATGAGCATTTCCAAGGGTGCTCGTGCTCGCTCGCAGTGATTGACGTCCGTGGAGATGCTAATGCTGCAGGACACGGGATCATTTTCTGCCTCAGAGTGTGTGTGTGTGTGTGCGTGGATGATAGAAAATGAGAGAGGAATGATGTGTGTGTGTGTGTATGTGTTTGCAGTGGCCCGGCGAGAAGAAAGTCCCCTGCCAACGAGCCATCCGGGGTGAGACTCCTCATGCAAAAATGTCAACATCGCTGAAAATGAAGTTGAGGTAAAGTGCGTTAATGGACTCGTTTGGGAACTGCCACTGTGTCAAAAGCAACTTGTTAGAATGAGATCAAGAGAGAGAGGGCTGATTAATTATTTGCATATATTAGATTGGCGTAGCTGCTAAGGCGAGAGCAGTGTCTCTTGACATCAAGTTAGCCCTCGGAGCTTCTGTCTCACACTCACACAGATCATCACCCATCAGCGATGTCCTGATTTCATTACTGTTAGCGTCTTGGCTATAGCAATGCAATTCGTGAGTCTTCTATGCAGCTTCATTTGGAGGCCATTTTGACACATCACCTTGCAGTCACAGACTCGGAGGTAATACTGCATCCTGTCAGAAAACTTTCACCAATTTTCTTTGCTCCAATTATGCCTCTTGAAGAAATTTTTTGGGCGATGCTTAGATACATCCAAGGCGCCCACTGAATATGAATTCCTCCCTCCTTTTGTTCTGTCTCATTTAATGTCACACTCCCTGGAGAACCACATGGTGTGTCCTCTTTGAGGGAAGGTGAGACGGAGTGTCAATTAAACTTTTTTTTTCTAAAAAATTTTTCCTCCTCTTCAAAGGGTGGGAGATACAAGGGCCAAAAATAATTCAATAAGTTTTGCTTCCGTAAAGAATGTCGGTGAGCAGAATGGCTGGAGACGCACGTCCTGCGGAGAATCTCAGCGAGGGGTCCTTTTATTCCTTATTCTTACATTTATTTATTTTGATTTCAAAAGTGAGCGAGTGGAAATTATTCAACCGAGGCTGCAAGAATTGTAATTAAATTTCACCCTGCGTCTCTACCACTTGGGAGGGATACTATAATTTAGCTAAAGGGGTTTTTCTTTTAAACCAACCCTCATCCTGAGCCCCCTGGAGTGGTTTCCTTTACATCCTGCTGTGTTGATGACCATACGCCTGCTTTTTCGCCCCAGTGAAATGAATACACGGTCGAACTTTGATGATTTATTCCATTTCACCGCGCATGTGGTACATATTTCGCACCGGAGATCTGCATTTATGTATTTACTTTACCTTTTTTTCTCTCTATGGAGCTGTTATACTGTCAGTCAGCAGATGCATTGTTATGACATTTATGTGAATTTAGACTGCGGGGCTTAGGCAGGCGATGATGCTTCAATGATAGGGCCTGTGATAGCTGTCATGTGTGCTGTGAATTCCTCAGAGAGGGGTTCAAACCGAAAAAAAGTCCTTCATCATCATGACAAATGCCTGTTTCCCTGACTCAACCTGTGTCTTTACGACCTTGCTGAAGTCCCAGAAAATACTTGATCACACCAAATTTGTCCCTTTATGCCGTCCTTACAAAGGCCCATTGCGATATATTCCCTTAGGTAATTGAAATCCGTGTCTCTCTCTGGGCAGTACATTTGTTAAGATCTGCATTAGTTGGCACTGTAACAATGGCATAAGTGGCCTCAAGTGCCTTTTATATTTCAGTGCCCTTGAGTCTAAATTGAATTATCCATGAACATTGCATTGTCTCCAGAGAAAAGCAGCTGACAAACCAGAGGGCTCACTAAGGAAATGTGGACCCAGGGTAAAGCTGAACGTTAGGTCCTGCACATTTAGGCACATAATGCAGCAAATTCCTGCAGATAACTCCAACAGAGACATTTTTCTGCCACCACATCAAACTGGTTATTGATTAAATACAGCTCTAGGAAGGATCTGAGTGGAAAATAATTCCATCTTATCAGCTAAAATGGCCATATGATAAGAAAAAGTGTGCCCCCACTAGATACTGTAGATCTAACTTATTCGTCTAATTGAAACTTTGGCATCTGGTGTAGCTTCTGGGCATTTCCATCCACACTCATCACAACAAAAAGCTCCAATTTTGGCTTTAATGTCCAAATTTTTGTTTGAGTCACATTGTTATGTGCTGTACTTGGCATGAAAGATTTTCTGTTTAAAAAAAAGTCTGTTGATGACACATTCTCAATACCAACTCGTCAAATTTGGCAGCTTGGTCAGTGGCCTTAAGATTCAAACTATGATGCTCTACCTACTCCTCTAGCACCAGATTTACACGTGAAGGTCAAGTCAGCAATAATACTTAATACACACCGTCTTGATAGACTTTTAAAATAAAGCGTGCAGACAAACAGTTTGCACAGCTTGACATATGATTTTTGGAATGTTATTAACATTGTCAAACAGCTGTGGTTTGGTTCGGTTTCGGAAAAGGAAAGTACTTTGTTAGTAAATTATAGTTAATAGTTATATCACTGTAAACAAACAATGAAATGCTTTATAAAGCATTTATTAAGCAATTGCAAAGGTTTATAAACAACGGTTGCAAATGAATATGTCCATCCAAATGGTATTTAACACATTTATAAAGTATTATAAACCTCAGTTGTAACTTTACAATAAACAATTGCTTAATAAATGGTTCAGAAACCATGTCACTGTTTGTTGACAGTCAAATAACTATTAACTAAAGTTTAACTAACTATACATTGACCATTTACTAATAATGGTCATTATAAAGCATTGCCTTACTGCTCTCAGCATGAGCAAACCACATTAGGAGCATCACTATGTTGAGGCAGCTTAACATGCACAGCGTGATGTGTAGCTAATGTCCACAACTGTGCTGGAATTGGGAAATAAATACTGTAGCCTTGTAAACATAATAAATTAAACATACTTGCGTCTTTCGCAGTCCAACAACATACTCTGTTTGAACGAAATTATGAGTACAAACAAACCCATGCTGTTTACATGGAAAACTCTTTTGGTCATGTTTAATCAGGAATACACTGCCAGCCAATGGAGTTACCCAGTTATACATACATGCAGGAGGGCCTTAAAGGGTAACTCCACTAATTTTACACATTAAAGTATGTTTACAAGTCTAAAGGGAGAGCTGGTGCATATGTGGAAAAAGTAGGATAAAGCATGTTGTGGCTTCAGAGGAAGCTGCATGTTATCTGATCAATTACCTCCAGTGATGTCACTGAATGGCTACGCAGATAGCAAAATTTACCAGACATCCTCATCCTGCTGACATCCCACATGGAATGACGGCACTTGGGTGGTCCGCTGTTGGACATGCAATGGCCTGCTTGTGGCAGATATCAACCAAGAGCGAATCAGATAAGCCAAAACTGGCCCAAATCTGGGCCACAGCTCATTCTATTCTGGTGGGCTAGATCTGGCTCAGATGTGTGCCAGTTTTGGCTTATATGGTTCGTTCTTGGCTGACATGAGCAGACTGCCCAAGTACCATCATTCCAAGCTGTATGTGGGCCAGATGAAAGTAGTTAGTATGGGCCGCAACAATTTTGTTATCTGGGTTGTGGGTAGTGGAAGCGCAGTCCACTGATCTATAATTACACATCTGTAACACTGTTGTACTCATTATGGAAAGTTTCTCACTGTTAAAAAACCTGGCGCCTACATCACCCACAATGCAACTTAGCCACTGAGTGACATCACTGGAGGAAATTTATCAGAGTACGTGCAGCTTCTTCTGGAGACTCAAAAGGCTTTCTACTACTTTTTTCACATATCCAGTAGTGCTCCCCAAGACCTGTAAACACACTTTAATGTGTAAAATTGATGGAGTTACTCTTTAGATAAAAGAAGCTGAGGCAACCCTTTAACACAAATAATAAAACTACAGATCAGAAACCACCATTAGTCTGATTTTTACAAAGCCAAAAGGTGTGTTAACTTGGGGAAAAAAAAAGAAAAAGATTTGGGTGCAGCATTTCGACTGATTTGCATCTTTGTTATCCATTTTACAATCTCCCATGGTGTCTCACAACTAATATTGAAGTGTAATTACCTGATCTGTGCACATGGCTAAGCATCCTCCTGGATCAGATACCAAGAGCGGAAGCAGTTGCAATTACAAAAGGAGAGGGAATATAGTGTCCTGGTCAACTGATGCGATGTGTCCATCTCTATAGAAAAGCCTATAATGGTGATTATACGCCTGATCATTATGATTCTCAGCATGAGTAAAATTACCCTCTGCTGCTGCCCTTTACTTGCTCACTGAATAGCTATTCATCTTCTACCTGTGTTATCTCATCATTCAGAAGTCTTTGAATGCCTTTGAAATGTGTAAATATAGTATAAAATTATATATAAAGTATAGCATGTACTGTAAAATGTATGATCTATTATGAGGTATGGAGCATTCATGTGGATACTTGAATGTAATGGAGCACTTGCAAAAACAATTGACATCCATATTAGAAAACATTGCATGTTTAGCACTAAATCTGCTGAAATCAGAACATTCCATAGAGGCTGTACAAGCCATCCAAAATCTGGCATAGGCATTTTCCTATTTAGTTGCTGAATCCTGGCTATGACTGAGAATGGTTGGAAATGCAAATAGAGCAACAGTTGCCCAAACTGCCAAAAACAAGCAGACTGTTTCATGTTTGCCATTTCCAAGTTTTCCCATCCCAAGTTCAACAATAACGCTAAAAAAATGCGGAACATAAAATCTACATGAAAAAAGAGAAAATGCCAACGACATTACAAAGTAAAGATGGTGACACTCATCCTTTTTGAATTCTAGCAAATTCCCTGAAAACATCAGAGCTGTCATGTTTTGCCTGTGAAGCAGAAGTCTGATGCACTACAATATATTCCTGTGTGCCATGGAGCTCCATTGATGTCCAAAAGCTATTAAAAACACATCAGTGAGCCACATTGTTGCACCGGGTATCATGTTCTTTCATTACCATGAACGTGGGCACTGCAGTGTATTTCCAGTCGATCCCACACACACACCCTCCTGCTGCCGAAAATACTCACTACAGCACAAAATGAATATTAATTCACAGCTGAAAATAGTCCCAAACAAATCACTTAGCCCTTTTTGAAAATAATACAAGGTTTTTCATTGTTCTTTGAGAGAAAACAAAAAACAAAGGGCGTGGTGATGAATGCCACAGTCAGGGCAGGAAAGTCAAACAGCATTAGGAGATGGACGGACGTGTTGTTGGACTTCGTCATTGGATTTGTTAGAACAATGTAGGATGACGCCAGTCTTTAAACAGCATTGCGAAGATGTGCCCACAATCAATATGACATGCAGCTAATGTCGCTAATGTTAAATCCTGTAAATCCCCAGCTGTGTATCATCCTTGGACATTAACATAGTAACAGGTTTAGCAGATGGGACCACAGTTGGAAGATTAGCTTAAAACTTGAGCTCAGTGTCTCGAGGTATTAGCTAATGCATCTTCTCTGGTCGGATGCCTGCATTTTATACAAGCTTGCACTTATAGCCATTCAGTCATGTTCAAAATGTTGCCCTAATGCTCTTTGACTCACTTTGGATCTTTGCACTCTTGCTATTATTGTGTCCCAACAATTTAACCTGTTACCAGTCGAACCTATGTCAAATTATCCCAAAATGCCTATCCCAGTCTAGCCTGAAGTAAATTTAAAGATGTTGTGAAACCATTTGGAGTACAGGCATGGTTTTGGGCTCAAACTTATTAACAATATCACTGAAAATTGACGCTCAACATGTTTTTCTAATTAAATATCCAAGCACCTTGGAAACATGATGCCTGGTTGAGAGTAACAGGAGCACTAAACACTTTTAAATTGATTTCTAATTTCTCACATACTAACTTTGTGCATAAAAAATGGTCAAAAAAAGTGCTTATAGGTGGAAAACAGCCTATACAAGGAGAACATTTTATAAAACGACATAAACCAGCATAATTTCCAAGTTTAGGGCTTTCAAACCCATTTCAATTATATATTCACAGATTTGAAATCTCATGATATGCCAAACAACCAGAGGCTGGCAGTAAGTGGCTCATAAGAGAAATATATCAATTGTTGGCTTTTGCAGGCCACAGGACAGGTATAGAAGCTCCTAACTGGTCAAATGAGGTGTTGATCAATAGTTGACACACTACTGAAACACCCAGACGCTCCATCAGCGAGTTGTCAAAACTTTGTCTGCTAGTTTGTTCGTTTGATTGCTGATTGAACATGCCTGGTGTGGCTGTATCTTGAACCAAATCACAAGAATCTAAGCTTTCTAACTATGTAAGGCATGGCTATACACTTAAATTGATGCTTTGGCCTATTTGCCTAGCTGTGTTTGTATTGCTTGGCCAACTAGCCGACGGCCACTGCATGTTGACATGGCCCTGAATGAAACCTGACATGCATCACGTGCATTACCCTTGAATTTGACCTGTCTTCACATTACGTGACACTCCACTGATTTAGAATTCCTCTTCCTTCCTCCACAAAAGGATCCCACGTGGGATAACACATTCGGCCGCTGTGATGTATTAATTAGGTTTAACAGCAATCATTCAAGTGGATTACCTATCTCCAGTATCAACTTATTAGATAAAGAAAGGGGTAAAAGGGTCAGACACATTTACATCACCTCATCTCAATATTGGGAGTCATGCAAGATGAAGGGATCTTAACACTCCTCGAGGTGGACGCTGCAATCCTGTTTCAAGGCTAAAGTATAATAAGGTAGTCTTAGGCTTACTGGAGGTAAATTGGGTAATTTATGGTCTAAAACTGATATGGGCCTAAACTGCCAACTGCTGGTGTTAATAAGTGGAGTAAGCAAGCAGGGAGGCCATGCGAGAGATGACTGGTGTCACTCAACAGGAGCACAGAATTGTAAGAGATTAGTATTTCCTTATTCTGCCGGGAAATGTCAAAGCGCCGTTTCTTTTACTCACCACAAATGGGGTTGGCTGTTATTTGTGTTGCATTTCAGACATTTTCAAGAGATATAAAACATCAACCATGCAGACGTTTTTGAATTACAGAAAGAGGAGTTAACAACAGGTGCAGAAGCTTGACTAATTACTGTCTAGTCTTAAGAAGGTCATGCTAGAGCTCAGTGTTGGGGGTCAGGCACTACAAAAGTACACTTTACAGTATTATATTTCTTTAAGCACTAACAGAGTAATATAATGTTTTTCTAGAAGGATTTTGGTAAGATTACAGTTTCTGTGTCCAGTACCATCAAAATTAAAGTTCCTGTTGTTAAGTCTTGTACTCAAATTGTCAAATACTGACGCCTTCTGACGGCAGCCAACCCGACCTACAATCCCAGAGCATCAGCATTTGACAAGGTGGGAATGAGACCCAAAAATCAACTATCTTACCAACAGAAGTTCATTAAAGATTTTTCAAGATTTTACCCACACCATAGCAATTCTGTTAGTGTGGCACCAGAAAAAAAATGGCCCCTGAAGCGTAACAATGTTGGCAAAATGCCGAATTGGCTGCACAGTCAGACTCTACGTTTTCGAAATAGGTATAATCCCATTACTTTGAGTTCATCAGAGAAAAGGAAAAAAAAGAATTACTCAAGTGCAATGTATGTATTGAGAAGTCAAGGGAACTCTCTTCAGTGAGAAATAACCTGAAGAAATACCTGGGGAGGGTTAAAGAGTAGTGAAGCATTAGCTCCATTATTACAAACCCTTCACTAAAGGATTTGTAATGAACTGGACCAGCGTGACAGGGGTTTACATTTGCATTACAACTGGTCACAATTCCCATAGTACCATCGAAGAATCACCGCTAACAAAGCTGCTCTGCTAATTCAGATAAAAACCTGTTTAATTTCCTTCACAATAAAAGCCCATTATTTAGTCATTTAAAAGCTTTTACTATGAAGTAGCGTTACAAGAAATGTTGGGTTTTCATGAGCAACAAGTAAACAGAAGCTACAGAAGTACTGAGAGCTGAACACAAAGACTTTTAAAAACGTCTTTCTCTCTGGTGTCCTGCACAGGCATGAGTTGAGTATGGATTTTTGACACACACTTGTTTGAGTGGGAGACTGGGGCTTGTTGCGAGATGTCACCAGAGTCTGCTTGGAGGCGGGGCGGGCACAGCTTGATAGGGTTCATCTAGTGTGGCGGTGATGGAAAGGCCAATGCTTTGCCCATGCTTTCAGATCTGTCATTCAATTACATGTGTGCATGCATCATCAACCCCGCTGGAAAGGTTGTTCACAGGGCAAGACAACATCTGAGAACATTGGTTATCGATTGTTGACATGGGCTTTTCAATTCATTTTTATACTGTTGTAGGTGCTGATTGATTGTGGGGAATTGATTAAAGATGTTGTTAAGGAATCCAGAATTTAACCCTGGTCGGAGTCTTTGGTCTTTCACTATTTAGCTGAAATTTATGCAAGGAATGTTTACAAAAAACAATGCAAAGGTCAGTGTAAATTGCTGCAAAATACCATGTCTAGCTTGTTCATGCATTCTAATGTGCAGCAAATGGATTCTTTGTCATTTCATGAATGTTATTTTTCAGACTACAATGGGAACACACAACATACAGGTATTTGTATTTAGAATGCAAAAATAAATGCTGCGCTGATTGCCTCTGGGTCCAAAGTTTAGAGACAGATAAACAGAGCTGAATTATGCCAGTCACAAATGTGATTTGTCTTTGTGTTTATTTGCTCCTATTGGTCAACATTTGATTGAAGCCGTTGAAGGTCCAGAGATTACATTTCCACAAATCAAACAGGCAGCGAGCAAGAGACTAACACCCCTTTTAGATCCACATCCCTGAAAAACATCACATGAGCGATTTTGCAGTTTGGTTCCCCATTGGTTTGATGAGTTTCCATACATTTCACTTTGTAATGTGAAGTGGCCCTTCTGCTGTGTATGAGAGTTGAAGAATATTATCACACTTGTGGGTACAGCTGTCAACCCAGAGGAATCATTTCACCCTTTCTGTAAGGTTCATTTCCACAAAACATGGCATAGATTTGCTAAAAGTAAAGCAGGATATTCCTTCGGGGTATTATTTTTTGTTCTTGGTTGATTATGTAACAGAGGACCCTGAAGTAACATTTCTCCAAAGAATGCTGCACAGACACTCTTAAATTCTTTAAAAGTTGAAAAGTCACTGCACTGTCTCACTGACCATGGTCATCATGTCCTTCCAACTGGCCTGGTGAAGGGTTTAATGAACCCTGTTGCCACAGATTTGTGAGATTTGCTCACAAGGGTTGCATAAATTGTGGTAAATGGTTTGATTCTCCATTTCCAGTGAGGAAAGTACACCAGACCTCCATATAACCTATTCCTTTGGAGCTCCTGTTCAGCAGAAAGCCCTTTGGTGTTTGGGATGTGGTCCAAAATTCAAGAATTAAAATGTTAATTATTTGCTTGAACACCTAGAAGCAAAATGTTGTAATGGGAAAAGTTGCTCCAGGTATGGGAGTGCCGGTGGCGACTGCACAACAGAAGGCCTCAACTGAGATCATTTCACAGTTTGCATTAATACCATCTTTCAGCTAGAAATTGCTAATCAAGTAGAAGGGATTCTTTGTGGTAACAGAGCAAAAAGAAAACATTGAATGAGGCCATGTGCTCAGATAGGGGCAGAGCAACACTGGTTTATCAGTCTCTCTATTGTATGGATGTCAATCCAATCTTGGATACGCCTTCAGCAGGCACAAATTGGAGTTGATGCTCTGCCACCCTGACAGGGTAGACTGACCTCGTAATCCACCACTTGAGATTTTCTTGGGTGGGACCGCTCAAAACGCTGCAGTTCTGTGTTGACAATCATTAGCTCTTTCAAGAAATTAAATCTCTCTGCACTTTATACAGGGTTGCTGGTTCTTGCTAGCCTGGCATCACTGGACTAATTTGAAAATACGTATTAGGCTGGAATCTCTCAATGTAATTTAGATTTCCAAGGGCGTTATCAATGGGTGCAGACCAAAATGTCTCTGGATGGAATCAAGCAACAAAAAGTTTGACATAGCACTAAGACTAAAAATGTGACTTGATCACAAGCATACAGTACACAGCAAACAAAAATGTGTTTGTAAATTTTAAGAGAGAAATGTGAATGCAGTAACAGTATCTCTTGTCATTTTTGATCAGCAGTGCGTAGTTTGACAGTTTGATCTGAAAATTGTGAGCCTGGATCGACCTAATCAACTGGTCACGGAGTGAAATGTGTGACATGTGGACGGGTGATGCTCTTCTGTCAATCACCATATCAAACCCACCCTGTTTTAGATAAACGGTTGTGATTGGCTGATCACAAACCAGGATGGAGAGAAATCTGTCTGAATGGTTGTGGGACCAGAATGCCAGACCAAATCAAACATGAGGTGGGCAGATTCATCTGGTTCCAAGGCTAGGCTCCTAGAGCATTTGTCTACATTTTTCTAGGATGTTATTCACAGTAACAGTGTTGATAAGGCTTCTGCTGGCTTTATCCAACCTGAGGCAGGTGAGTAATACAGGTGAGGTACAGAATTAATGGATCACATAAGTGCATCTTCAGGTAACAGTCTACCCATGGACCAGGTGAGACACTATCTGAGAACCTGATGGTGTGGGCTAACTTCTTGTCCTTTCAGAAGTGGTTGGGGAGTATATACCATTAAGCCAGACTGCTAACTATGTAAATAATTACATTGTGTTTTCAGAGGTCCACTTTGCAAGATAGTCGTTTGTTGAATCTTATTCCCAACTTGTCAAAAACTGATGCTTTGAGTTTCCCAGGTTGTCAGAAACTGACGCTTTTGGTTTGTAGGTCGGGCTGTTCACCAACCCAAAGCGTCAGTATTTGACGAGTTGGAAATGCGACTCAACAATCAACTGTCTTACAAATTGGACCTTCAATTGTAGGTTGATTGCCAGGGTGATTTCACCAAGTCAGCTTCACCAGATGGTTAGCACAGCTGCCAGGAATGAGGCCTGATGAAAAGGGCAGAAGCAACCTTCTTCTTTTTCCTGATTTTGACACATCAATGGTAGCAAGTTAAAATGAAATTGAATTTTTCATGTGGTTAATGCATATATAAAAGAACTAAAATGTGTTTCAGAAGTGTTTTTCTGCCATGAGCCTTGAACACAATTCACATTACATTACCCATGCACTTTGTGCTGTGTTTGGCACCATTTGTCTGGTATGATCTTGTTTATCAGTCTTAACTATATCTGGGCTGTAAATTGTGTAATGTTGGGCCAGTGTTGGAGTGGGGTGGGGAGAGAACTTCTGATTTATGTGACTGCGATTTGACTGTGACCTTAAAAAGGTTCAAGAGTAAGAGCAGGGAAACTCTTGTACCTGCACAAGTTCTTGTACCTTATGAGCATATTGAATTGAGAGCAGCCAAGTTACAAAGCAACCCTGCCAAATTGAGGTCTACTTAAGTGTTTTGGTTGTTCATTTGGAGCACCACTTTCAAAATAGCTGGGTGACTCACAGATTATGATGTGATGGGTATGTACACTGGATTTCCATTTTCAAAATTTGAGAAAAAGGGAGAGAAACAACCGTTGTAAGCACAAGGTTCTCCATGATAGCATCAGCTCAAAGGACGGCAATTTCAACAATACTTATATTCATACTTTAAAAATACGACACAATTGAGGCATTTTGTGACCACCCAACTAACCACCACTTGAGCTCTCTATATAAAAAGTGCAGGTTTTTTCTTATATTTTTATTTGTACAACAGCACTGATGGTGATTGTTTAAGATATACCATCTCACTTTGTTGAATTGTGGGTGCTGTTTGGTGCGCTAACCAAATCATTGAAAATAATGCTGTTTTCACATTTTTGACTGGTTCTCAAGTTTGGGTTAGTTATTTTAACCCAAAGTATGTTTTTTTCCTAAACCTAACCAAACTATGACCATTAAAGCAACATTATGTAGAATTTGGTATTTTGCATGATTTGGTGCCCCCCAGTGTCTGATTGCAACACCCCTGTCATAAATACAAATCCCAGGTCTGTAACAACTTGTCAGACGTAATGTAGGTTCTAAGTACAAACCAAGCTTGTTACATCATAACAATGTTATGTGTTCAAACTTGTGTCTTGAAGTAAACATGTACAGTACGTATAGCTGTGATCCTACCCTCTCACTGAAGTTACATAGTGCAGAAACAAGTGATAGTGGGCAGGAGTGGCTGAGACTGAGACACCATTCACCCTATTAGAAGACACTGTACCATCAAAATGATTTTGAAGCTGTTATTTTAAGGTAAAAGTTACATATTTATTACATATATATTGTTGTTTTAAATCATACTGTTAGACAGCCTTTCTTAGAAGGTGAGCCTACTTGATAAAAGTTGACTTTAATTAATAACACTAAAACAAAGCACTAACATATGAAAAATCACTTGTTTAACCACCAAAGGTTTAACAGTTGGCATGCAAGACATCCAAGTGACTAAATATAATTCAAAAAATGTTTAATGAAACATTCTCTCTAAATTGTATGTGTGTATACATTGTGTTTTCAGAATGGTAAAACAACAATTAACGTACAACAATGAGATAACAAATGAAACAGACCCTTGCAGATGTTGGAATGGATAATCGTTAATAGAATTATGGTGCTGTGTACTTTGTTTGTCGAACACTGTAACCCACTTCTATCCAATCTGTATTGATCTCCAACTTTGTCACCACTGATTAACAGCAGTCTCTAACTGAAACTGCCTTAGAAACACAATGTGCAGCCACCACAGCTTTTTTTTTTATTTAAGTCCTCCACAGGGGTGGGCTCCATGGGCATCTTAATGCAATCAAGCGTGTGCTACTGCTGCACAAGAGAACCTTTGCAACAAGATAATCCCTCTCTTGTGTGATTTTCTAGCTGTCAGTGTAGTGATGGCAATTACAGGCCCTAGGGTGCCAGGCAGGTGGCCTTTGAGTTTTAAATCAGTCAGGCGGTCTACTGGGGCCGTTTAACCTAGCTTACCTGACTTTTTACTGGAACCACTTCGGTCATTTTTTTTTAAATACGGGTGTGTGTGTATGGCTGTATATAATGTCTACCCACCCTGGCTCACAATCAAATGTCAAAAGACTTTTTTTTGCACTGTGCTGCAACTCCACAAGCTCTCTTACTCTTTGAACATTAAAGGTGCAATATGTAAGAACTGGCATCCTGTTGAATTCATACTCAAAACAAATAGGGGGTAGCACATCACCCAAATAACTGCTAACTGCTGCTAACTGAGCTATTTGGCTAAGTTAGGCAGTTAGCAGTCAATCCTGGGAGGTCAGAATACCAGGGCATGTTGATATTTACACTTCTAGCACAGGAGCTTTGGACCAGAACATGCTTGGGCTCGCTGGTTAGCATGTAATTCATTTTTGAATGTTTTCAACTAAATTTCTTACATACCTTACATATACCTTTAAATATAATTCCCCACAGTCGCCCTCTCTGTATTTTGCAAAACAAACAAATGCATGCATGCATAAGTACACACACACACATGCATAATACATATATCTATATACATTCATAGTCCAGTACATTAAAAGAACATACTAATTGAATAAAAAGACTTTTCTGGACTGTTAAATCTCATTGAGATGAATGGATCAAGTCCTGCTAGTACAAAGAGCGATATCTTTGGGTGTTTGTGAGCTCCTTTTTTAATGATTGTGTATGAGAAAAGTCTTTTCATGTGATGCAGCTGTTAGGTGCAATACAGAGTTCTATACACAACACCTCACAGTCCTATCCTGTTCCCGGGACCTCCAGAAAATCTGAATACTACACTTGCATCAATGCAAATTGATATCATCTTTCATTAAATGTGCTTCATATACATAAAGCTAAGCGTTATGTGTTAAAACTGCTAGGTGGAACTAGTGGACAATGTACTATTAAACAGACGATAAAGCACCTCCTCAGTAATTTTGGAGAATAACATTAAAAGCTTCATTGGACTACCCGCTTAAAATGGTGATTTGCAGAGAGAAGAATTAACCTTATTGTCCTGCAACTACTCTCTGTACAACCGCCCTCTTTCAGCAAACAATTCCACACATTATGTGGATTTAACAAATGAAATGAGACAGAATGCACTTCAGCTAGCATCTAATTTTGTGTGCGTCACCCTTGTCTTCCCACAAACTAAACTGTGAGTTTAAGCAGTTGCACACTGAAGTGCTGGATGGCATCAAAGTAAACAACATTCCCTCTACCTCAGCAGTTCCACATTCAGTTTAACATTTTCCACGGTACAGTATGTGAGCCTTGTATGACCTCAAGCAAACTTGTCCGCTGCAAACTCCTCTCGTTTTGAAGTGTGTTCAAGTTGAACTGCATAATCAAAGGAAATGAGTGTAGATCACAGTATCTATCTTTTTTTGTAAGGCACATTAACTCTCAAAATGTGAAGCCTCTCACAGACAGGACCTGTATTATTCCTGCTTCTATTTTTAGAGAAACATTTCAAAATAATTGGGCAACATCCACCATACAGCGAGCCCAAAGGTCAGGTAAACTCACAGGAAATATGTAGTCATTTCAACTTTTCCATCAGCTTGCCCAGTCTTGAGTTTCGAACTGCATTAAAACTTTTTTTTTTCTTTTTATTGAAAAGTGCATGTGGTAGTTGGTTACTCTTTTACACTTAGTCACAAATATATGTGTCTAAATTACTTCCCCTGACCTCATAAAGGCTTTTGTAGATAAGATTTAACACAATGACTGCAGGGATTATTCATTTCTGACCTGCACTTAGTAACTTTAGTCACTGTTGGGTGTTGTTTATTTTCATAAAGCTGACCCACAGCTCCTGTTTCTTTCCTCTGTTTTTTTTCTGTCTGGACTATGTGTATACAGTAGTTTTTTTTCTGTTGTTGCAAACACTAAATTATCCATTGGAGCGTGGATGAGCATGTGTTGGCCCTGTGTGTTCTTTCACTTAAATGCCTAACTTGAAGAGCCAATCTCTCCAGCTATGGCACAGCAAGAAGTGTTTTTTTCATAATATAATCTTTGTTAAAGTGAGACTGTGACTTGTAGAGGTCTCAATGTTGTTATACCTCCGCAATAATTTTCTGCTTGTCTGCTGAGACAGCTGACTATAACTAAGAGGGATGTGCCATCACCAAACAAAGTCACATAGATTGGATTGTACGCTGTGATTACACCTCTGCTGTAACTCAATTCTGAATGTGAGACATCATACATATATCACAACCCACTCTTTTTAGATAACGGTATCTCCAGTGTCCATCATAAAAACATGTTCATAAGTCCCCCTAGAAACAATACACAAAAGAGAAGCTCCTTATATATTGCCCCATAAGGAAATATATGTAAAATTACCCTAAAACGCCTATCCAAGTCAAGCCTAAAGTAATTTCAAAACTGTTGTTGAACCATTTGGAGGATAGGCACGGTTTTGGGCTTTTTAGAAAGCTTACATTCCCCCCAACCTACCGAACAGTTAGAAGCGCTGTAAGTGCTTCGGGCATTGATCTATAGGAGTTTGAACACACTGAATTTTTTTTTTTTTTTTTCCCGCCAGAATTTTTTTATGCAAAAATAAGCCTGCGGATGACCTATAACTGCCCATATTAGCTGGAAAACATGATGGATCCACTTAAAATGGACACTTAACATATGTTTTTCTACAGAAATATCCAGGCACCTTCCAAGGAAATAATATTTCCTGACCCCAAAATACCCCTGCTTTGGAGTAACAGGAGCATTAAACTCTTTACAGTTCTTTATGTCCTTCTTTTTGCACTAACTTCATGAATTTAAAATAGTCAAACAAGTGCCTTGGTGGAAAAACAAAAAAAAAAATGCATAAAACTACATAAACTTGTATAAGTATAGACCTTAAAAACCCATAAAAAGTATGCATTCCCAGATTTGAGATCTCATTGGCTATGTGTCAATTGTCCTTGGCTGGCAGGTAAGTTGCTTAGGAGAGAGGGGAAGGAATGTAGAGTGAATCCTGTGTCTTCACAATCACTCGTTTGCTGTTGTAGGCTCTAGCGTGGGCATATAAGCTCTTAACTGGTCTAATAAGATGCCAATCAAATGGCTGCCATCTCAGGATCTCCAGTATGGAAGCATTATTATGGATCCCACCTGACCCGCCCTACTGCACCTCTGGTTAACTTGGTTGCTTGCGTTCTCTCTGCCTGATAATGTCTGTTTTTTTGGTAGTTTTTGAGCAGGAGTTTTGGAGGTAAACCCATGTTCTCTTTGGGCTCTCAGGGTCAAATATCCTTCAGAACTGGTCTTCACTGCAAGAGTGTCTCTGGGCTTGTTAGAGCGGACAGGGTGGCTGGTTGTCAGCTGGGCTGGGCGAGCCCAGAGACACTGCAGTTGCGACAACCAATGCGTTGGTGTGTTAGGTTAAATTTGCGACGGTTAAATTTTCGACCCCTCAGGCCTACTGCCTATGAAAAGTGCACAGTCATTTGACCTGAGAATAAATGCTGATTGTACCCTTTCCCACTGAAGAGAAAAGCCTGATGTTAATCGATGTTACTGGGCTTTTGTTGTCCAGTGTGAAAGGGTTTTAAGACACATGGCTCTTATAAATACAAACACTCTAATCAATCCGCTCATATACGGATTTGTTTTGTGTTGAAAATCTGTGGACACACAGGCAACAATGGTTTCTTTTCTCATAAAAACTGTGCTAGAACATGTATGGTACCACTTAGTAACCTACCTAACCCTGCAAATAACAATCCACTTCATGCTCTACCTCACCAAGACACGAGAGCAAATAAAAAGCCTCTAAATAACGGAAAACGAGAAAAAAGCTGAGGGGTTAAAAGGGTTAATCACAGTGTGGCCAAGTTTTGACAGCACTAATTGGACAGGTTTTAAAAACCTAAGGGTGCTAGAACATTAGCAATTACTTTTTTGCCTTATGTGTGTTTTCATTTATATTTGCCTCCCAGATGATCTTTTACTTGTTGGAGTCTTGTAGACTGTAATTAATAATTATTGTCTAATAATAAATATTGGTATGTTTTGATCATTTTCGTTCCTTAGTTGTAACACAAACCTCTCCATAGCAGCAGTTAATAACAAAGACAAGGCCCACACATCCCCATCCCCAGTGGAAATAAATGCCCTTGGTGATCTCTGAGACCTGTAAATAGGCTTCCTCTTGCTGTGCTTCTTGTTTCAGGTACAGCCCTCGATAGCTAATCAACCAAACACCATGCTGTGGTATACACGGTCGCCAGAAATGGTATACTGGTATGATGTATCCATTAATTGCCTTTCCTCATCACACCACTTGACTCCTGCTGCATGCTTATACACACACACACACACACACACACACACACACACACACACACACACACACACACACACTCCAACACAGTTCCCGACTGCCTGACCTGAGCAACGGCGAATCACTTTGACATGTTGTTAAGGTGTCGCCAGGTAAACATCACTTGTACTGAACCTTCCAGCTGCAGGTCTTCTTAATACATGGCAATACAGTGACACAGTGCTCCATTCCCATTAACCTCTGTCTACAAATATGGCTGTGGCAGTGGCAGGGAGAGAGGGGGTGCTGCTTTGCATTTGCAGCGCAGGTTGGGGCGACGAGGAGTTTGAGGTAGATTGAGCATGATGAATGTTAATCGATGATACAGTATGTCCCGAACTGCATAATGAGCTTGTCGCTCAAGACTTCCACACCTCTGCAAATAGAGTTTGGCTTCTGCTCTTCGTTCTGTATTCAAGTGTGTGTGTGTGTGTACGCGCCATTAAATCTGCACTTGAATAGCTGGAGGAATCTCAGCATGCTAGTGTTGTTCCGAGTGTTTGTCATAAATTGTGAAATCCTACCTTGAAATACTGCCAGGTGCAGTATGAGCCAGAGCAAAATTACTTTTGGTGTTCTATTGCTACCACTTTGATTATCATACCGTTCAACACGATGTAGTATTTTGAGGCTGTTTTTCACCTGGCTGTCATACAAAACAAGCAATCAAGGTTAACAGTCTGCTCTGTATTCACTTTATTTTAGTGGGTTTTTTTCTTTTCTTTTTTTTTCTTGTTGTTTTGAGATTCTCCCTGTGGTTGCTTTTGTCTTTTTAGCTGCTGTAAATTGGACCAGACTTTATCCTCATCACATTTGGAGGCTCGAATTTGACAAGCAGCAATTTCACAATCAGTCGTCATTTTGGCATTGTTCCTTCACTGATTATTTCTCTGATTTCCTTTTGATTATTTCACTGATCATCCATTCATAAATGTATAGTCAAAACCACAAGTCATTTGATGAACAGATGGTACCATTTGAATAGGGCAAATATAATAATAATTTTAGTTCATTGAAACAGCAAACATAGTTATTATAGCCAAACGGTCTGAATTGAACTACCTGGTTCAACTTTGACCTGCTGTGCTTACTGTAGTTGTGCAAACATATAGTTTTCTGTGCAAATGAGGGGTTGTCATTGGTCAAGCATTTATCTGCAAGTAAAATGTTTTGTCTGGATGTTGGCTTGAGTCTGATCGTCTGACTGCTCCTCTTTCTTTTCGGGGCTGTCTTCAATACAAATGTCATCGTCCTGAGAGTTCATTTGCAAGAGCAGATAAACAGCATTATGAAAATGAGTAAACAAACACCAGTTTTATTTATATTTCCTGGAGTGCAAAAATAAAAATATAAAAAAAAAATCATGATTTCGAAAAAAAAACAAAACAAAAAAAAAACAGAGATTTTGTTTTTTGCAAATGAATACTTAATTTGTTTTCTGTTGAAATGCCCTAAAGTTAAGAATGCATATTTTTTACATAACCGGAATCTTGTTTTGCAAATTCAAAACGTTCTCACTCCCGACTCTTCAAATACGGCATGGTCCTACTGACCAAGCATGTATAGTTATGTTGAAATGGTTAATGTCAAAATGCTATTTTAAGACTGATTTTTTGCTGTCATACTCAACCTACCCCAGTATTGGAAAAAAGGGAAAAAATAAAGAAAAGAGAAGATAATTACATAAGTAGATAGCACAAGGTAGTGAAACAAAAGCAGCAAAAGTGCATAAAATATAAGTTATTAAATGTGCATTAGGAATGAGGATATAGACCAACTGGATGCATAGAGATGTATAGTGATCAAAAAACAGTATTAATGAATGCAGCAATGTGTCAGCAATTAACTAGAATATGTCGAATATGAACAAAACACAAGGAAATTAACAAAATAAAAATAAATAAAGGCTTTGTCTTTTAGTTACGAGGACTTGTCACATCATAACTTGTTGTAGTGATGTCCTCATGCGTCCAAATCAAAGCAAATACTTACACAAAATGAGTTATACACAAGACAAAAAGATAATTATACTGATCCATATTATGAGTAGAGTCTGGTCATATCAGAGTGACTTTTTTAAAATTCAAATATCATGCAATATTGTGTAATAGCTCAAGTCCTTCTATAAGAAGATCATGTAATCTATTGTATCCCCTTCAACAGAGGAGCAGCGGAGGGTGTCATTTTTCAAACAAGAGAGTTAATATAAATGGACACAGTGATGAAACAGTGTGAAATGTGTGGGAACCCTGCTGGCTTCATTGCAAAGGCCATGTTTTTCCCCATGTGTTTATTATAGCCGGCGAATTGACTTGTACATAAATGGGATTTGACACGTTTGAACGAGGCATGACAGACAAGCTGTAGAAACTGGTCCTATAATAAAGACCAGGGTTAAATAATGGGGGGGTGTCGAATTTCTGCTTGTTAGAAGGGTTGGAAGTCGCAGGTACCTCAAATTATGTGTGTGCGGATGTATTGTTAATGCCTTTAACGTCCTATTTAAAGCACTTTGAATTGTCTTGTTGGAATGTCTTTCCTTTACATACCACAGCTGGAAGTCATATTGTATATATTCATCGATTTAATACTTCTCACACCTCTGGAACAATCCCAGAAACAGATTTACATTTGCCAGATAATACGCAAATCTCATCCATTGACTCAGTCACTTCCTCCATTTACCATTTGAATGAATGTGGAAGAATAAATGCATTAATGTATTTCTGGCAGATGAGATGAAGAAAGTATTGACAGAGAGAAATAAGAGTGAATAGATGGAATTTTGAATGGCTAAATGAGTGAATTCATGAAGTGGAATTTGCGCTGATGACTGAGTGACAGATTGGCTTTTAGCCAGCGTGTCGACTTTCTTGTTGTATAACCATCCAGCCTTGAACTTTGGTCAATGGGAGCCATTGCTTTGAATTCAGGATGGTCACGGCCTGGCTTTACTTCCCGTGTTGTGACAGCAGGTATTCCCCTCCAGCACAGCTCCCAGTGGAATGACAAATTCTGAAAATAAGGGAGAGTTTAGTGTTGGATTCACACCGACCACTCTTGGCAGATGGCAGCGTTTGGGAACATCACATGGGGCATGCAGGTTTTCCCAGCTCTCACTGCGGGAGGGCGGGGGGGGGGGGGGGGGGGGGGGTTGGTGTGTGTGGAGGCATCTTGGACTGCGCTCAAACGACTAGCAGTGACTGATGGGCCCAAGGGATGTTTACCCCTGCCCAGCAGAATAAACACTTTTTTTTTTTTAGAACCCTGTACAGCTCTGAGAAATCATGTGGGGAGATAGCAGGTCCCAGAGCCTTAAATGGTACATAGCGAACTGGCACTCAGCCTTGGAGTGGAATTCAAAAGCATCGACGGCATTTTATGTTGATGTAAATGAACTTTTTTTTTTTCTCAGCCTGCTTTCTAAAAGGACCTTTTTTGCAAAGTGCGGCGTTAAATTAGTATTTCACCAGTTAAGTTTGGGCTGTTCTTTAATAGTTTAATGGAGTAGCATTTAATTTAACACCTCCCTTGTTAGCCCTTGCACTAAATGCTTCGACAATACCAATTCAAGGTGAGGGAAGCTGCAACCAAGTACACCTAAAATAAAAAAATAAAAACTCCACAGTCCTTTATCAGTAGCCCTTTTCACACAGAGTCGCCGCATTATCGCCGCAGCGGCGGTTCGCCAATTCTCCACCGTTGGTTGTTCACACAGAACCAAGCAGCTCCGGCGTAAAGACGAACCAGAGTGTAATTCACACAGCAAGCCGGCGCCGCGCCTCCAAAAGAGGCGTGACAGTACACGTCATGATGATGACGTGTGTGTTTTTTTCAACATGTTTCCCCCGGTGTCCTCCTGTTAATCTAAACATGTACCAGCTGACTGTTTATAGTCATATGGATGCTGTTATAATGTGTTGTGATTGAGATCCTGACCCGCCATACATCCTGGAAAATGACAAAGTTACATTTTTCTCTAAATTACATAATAACATAATCACCATCAGTCAACAGGACGCTGTCTGACTCTTTCACTCGCGGGGAGGGATGCTGTTTTATGGGGGAAACTTCACTGAAGTTTCGGTCCGGAGGGCTGACCTTCGCAGTGATTTTTTTTCACTGCGACAAACAGTTGGTGAGTTAAAGTTTATTGCCGGGACAGACGCTGTTTTTTGGGCAGAAATGTGACAAAGAGGTCAGACAGACACTTCTCCACGAATAACTGCGGTATTATTTTCCTCATTCAAGTTGCCAAAGACACGACCAGTTACTGCGTTACTGTTGTTTAGTCCTGTAACGTTGCTTTGTGGGACATTTATCTATATTTTGTTGAGTGATGGATCTGTTTAGTTATCAGACAGTGAACACCATCAGACCAACACGCCCTCGCTCCTCGCCGCCGGCTTATCCGTTCACACCGGTTCGGTTCGCCAATACTGCGCCTCTGATACTACCTCCGGAGGCACATCAGAGGCGCAGTGAAATTTCACCCCTTGGCGCATGTGAGACTTTCACACAGAGGCAGATGAGGAGAATTGGCGCAGGATCCCCACATGCAAACGGCAGTGTGAATGGGGCTAGTGAGTATTCTTTCAAAATGAAGAAAAATCATTTAAAGTGATTGTGCCTACCTTTGCACTGGTTGCAATGGTGCCAATATAAGCACGTATACATCCGAAGCAACCCAAACAACAGTGTCCTTTAACTTGTCATGGTTTGGGTTTTTGGTTCCTGTTTTATTTGGAGATTATATCCTCATGCCTCTTGCTGTGACTTTCCCATCCTGCCTTTGTCTTTTTCCCACCCTTTTTTCATTTGTTCATTGCTGCAGTCATCTGCTCCGAGTTTGGAAGTCGTTCTTCCGACTTCGGTGTGTTCAAGTCGGAATGTGGGAGCAAACGTGGACGGTGTTTATCATTTTAATCACACAGAACATGTAAACAACTCATTGACAGCTGTTTACGGTATTTGAGTGGCAAGGGAGAGCAAAGGAAATGGATCACATAAGCCGTTAAATATATTTCACAAATATATATATATATATATATATATATATATATATATATATATATATATATATATATATATATATATATATATATATATTATGTTAACATCAACCAATAAACAAAATCAGGAAAAAGACTCCTGCACACTGTCCACATCAACAAAACTTAAACTTAGTTGCAAGTGAAGTGGACAGTTTGAGGGAGTCTTTTTCCTGATTTCGTCGGCCTACAGTCTTCTCCTACGCACCTGTCGATCTTAAGGTGTGCAAAGGCTGAACTCTACAAATATACATGTTAACATCAACCCAATTTTTACTTTCATCCACCATGTTTCAGCGTCATATGTCGTCAACTCTGCAACAACACTTTCTTTGACTTTCCGACTGACTGACTTTTTGTTGCGCAGACATGTGAATTTCGTCAATTGCAAATACATTGTTCCGCAGTATGAGTCCTTGTGTATTAAAGGCTGTGTTTTTCCCTTACTTTTTGTCAGTCGGATTGCTTTTATCCTGCATCTCCTGCGTTCCCACATCAGTTTCCCGGTCCAGTTTTCTCCGTTTGTTTTCCCTGCATTTTGCCTGTGTTCCTTGTATCATCCTGGTCTGTACCTCGTTAGTTTTGCTCTTGCTTTTAATTCCAAGCCCTTTTGTTGCCTGCCTTTGTTATTTGGCCTACAGCTTGAGTTCATTACAGCTCACTTTTTGTCACATCTTCCCGCCTGCCTCTGTGTCTGCATCTGGGTCCTCACCATTTTTCAAAACCTTATCATGACCCAGTTGCAGCAGCTCTCATTGCTGTCTGGCACCCTTACAGTGTGTGGCACTCGCTGTGATGAGACCTATTGTAGCCGTCAGAGAGAGTTTGAAGAGCATTCCAAAGTCAAAGAGACATAAATAACTGGTGACATATAGCGGCTTAATCTCTTGACCTCGTCATTGTCAGCTGTCTGCTGGGATCAAAGATCAGCTTCTCTTGTGATGGCGCTACCAGTAGCTGCACCAGTGAAGAGATAAAACCCTTCTGTGCAGTTGTATAATTGTCCCTTTGCCTGCCCCAATTTGCAGATTGTTGAAAAGGCACTATGTTAAACAGATGCAGTAATTACTTTTTAAAGTGCAATTTAACACTTCGTTTTAGCTTGAACATGCCCTCTTCACAAGTTCAACAATTTTAAATCTTGACCCAAACTGCTTAGTGAGGAATACAAGTTTAACATTTGGTAAAAAGATACCATATTTGGTCTTGGCATGGCAGATGCACCCTGAATTGCATTTTAGTTCAGTTATTTCCTGTTTTATTTTCCAAATTATATCCTCATGTGTTACATTATAATGTCTTTGTCTGTTCTCCCGCTCTTTCTTGCTCACCTGCGTTCCATTAGTTAATCATTCCCATGTATTTAAGCCCCTTTGAACTTTCAGTTCATCTGTTCATGTCCTTGGATCAGTCCTTGCTCTTGTACTCCCTTTCTACCTGCATCTTGGTGTCTCGCGGTTTGGGTCCTTTTGTAAAATCAGAACACTGTGTACCAGCTGTGTCATGATATTCAGGAGAAGGCCAACATCTCCAAAACTTCAAACTCACATTCAAACAATCTAAATGGATAAATAGCACTACAAGTAATAGGAAAATATGTATTTTTGATTTGGGGGTGAACTGACCCTTTGCTTTATATTTTGTCGAGTTATGTACTCATGTTATCCCAATTTTTCCAACATTAGTCCAACCTTAGATAAATTGGTCGCCTATATAACTTGGGGTCAAGGTTACTTTATTGTCTCCCATGAGAGACATTTGTCTTTGATTAAGGGAACTGCTGCATCAGGCCAGACGTTGCAGTAAAAAAAAAACACATAAGAATTGCCGAAGATAAAAACAATTGAGCAAGTTAATCCCAAACTCTTGCACACTGTTAAAACTTATAAAGCTAAGCATATTTCTCAGAACATACACATTTTCATACATACACAAGTTTGTGTACATACAACCAGCAATATGAATCACTTACATGCTTACAAACAAACACAAGGGGACCCTGTATCTCCTTCAAGAATTCATCATCTGAGTTCAACAGATGGCAAGGGTCAGATAGGGTCCAGTTGGCTTGCCGACTAGTTTCCTTCCAGGCAAAACGATCAACTGATACGTAAAATAGTGAGGAAGGAAGTCAGGGAACATGGGTCAACATAGCGTGAATAAAACTTTAAAACGTGACCTTATCCATGAACATTTCTACCTGAGTCATGTCAGATAGATTTTCATGGGCAGTTGCGTTTTTGACAAAAACACCCATGACGCCATACTACTTCACAACATCAACAACATATGTTCTTTGCTTTCATTATTTGACTGAGAGATCTTTAGCAACAGAAATTAAATCTGGTGCCTTTAAAGAGTTTCCTTATAATAAAGCGTATCAGCCCCCGACCCTGAATGACTCCACTGAACCATATTTGAAGCTTTCAGGCAGGATCTCTTTCAGTCAGGGGATTAAGGTTTGACTGAGACACAAAACAATTTACCCATCTATAAATCTACAATTCAAAGTGCTGAGTTGAGAATTGAACAATCTGTTTCCAAACCCATTTATGGCACATATTTATTGCTCTTGTGTGTCCATCAATCTCTGTGCAGTTTGGGGTACAGCAAACAGGTCCTAGATCAGTTCTCTAACACTGAGATGCTTGATAAATGTCACTGTGAACCGCCGCAGCCTAAGTGACAGTTGACATTTTATGATCGGAGCACTCGTAGTAACAAAGTATCCGTATCTTGTCTGCCGTGTGATGTATAGCCGCGGAGCCTGTTGCCTTCATTACACCTTTGGTGTTTCCAAAGAATATCCACCAGGAAGAATATTAAAAGTTAAGCCTGTGAGGGCGCTTTCGAATAAGCTCATTTCAGAAATATTGCCAAGAAGGACAGCCATCTAAGACATCATTAAGGGAGGAATAACTATCATAGCACAGCTGAAGTCCTAGTGGAACAACAGCTTAAGAGATCATTAATAATATAGAACTGTGTCTACGTGTACATCAACTCATATAGGAGCCAAGTTGATTATGCTAAGTTAATTGCGTTGATAGAACAATGACTTGTGGGCAATACTCAATTGAATTAATCAAAATCTCTGTTCAGTAAGACCACAATATCTTTCTTTTTTTTATAAGGGGAGGCTAATAAAATGAAGCAGTCCAAATACAGGAACAAACATCCAGATACCTACGGTGGGTGGCTTACAGAGTTTAATCAATATCTCTGCTTCAATCCTCACCACAGTGCAAGCCTGTTCCTCTGGATGCATTGCCCTCTCCAACCCTGGAGGCAATCCATGCAGAAACCCTCAGTACAGTCCACCACACCACCGTAATGATACAGAGGGGCAGTGGATAAAGTCGGATCTGACAAATCTATCCTCCCTCCTCTCCTTCTTGTGTGACAATTAGATGTTTGTATGTGGACCAGCAGCGCGGCGTGAGGGGTACTAATTTATGCCCCAGTGTAAATGTGATTTTTATTTGAAGAAGCAAGCGTCGCCACCCCGGCTCGTGATGTAACTGTCCGAGTCTCTCACTCACTCTCCCTCTCCTGCCGTCTCTCTAAAGGGTGAGACAGAGTTCAGCTCCGAGAGCCAAATTTTAAATGCCATGGGTCACTTTTTAAAAGATCATCGTGGATTTTAACTGACGGATTTTCCTCAGCGCAAAATTAATGCCTTGAGGTGGTGGTGTGTCACCCATGGACATGCGATTTCATTCTCTTTTAATTGTCTGCGCAGTGAGCAAGTGAACTAAGAGCTGAGATTAAAGGATTCTTTTTAAGAATCATTTCAAAGCGACCCGCCATCTCACCCATGACTAATTTAGTTAGCAGTATTCTCCATACCACTGCTTTAATACAGCCTCTGTTGTGGAATGCTGTGTCATTTCATCCGCAGTCATGACAAAGCCACACTCCACATATCTGCTTTCTAAAGAAGATGACACATCAAATGTATTGAATTATCTAATAATCTAATTTCGCTATTTATTCAAGCTCATTTTTACAGTTTCATTATTTGTCCAAATATCAAACTGGCTTCAATAACACACCTCAGCTGGAAAAGTTCAACCAGATCTTTCAAGTCAAGCTGAAGCACATCATAATCACTCTGAATTTTAAGGGTTCTCCAAGTCTTGGATTTGCTCAGCAAGACTCGGTCAACTTGACTTTAAAATAAGGACATTAATTCACTGGTGGACAGTAAAAAAAACCCATCACAATTAGAATTATTTACAAGAAGCACACACTGTGATTGCTGCATGTTTCAACCAACAACAGCTGTGGTATCAACTTTCTGAGGCTGTCTTTAGCTGAGCTAAATGTTAAGTTGAGTATGGGGTTTAGAATATATAAAACACTGATGTTAGGCAGGTATAATGTTTACCAGGTTTATCACCTTAGTTTTGCAAGTAAGCATGCTAACATTTGCTAATTAGCACTAAAGTCAAAATACAGCTGATGGAAAATATCATTGGTCAGCCAGTGAGACTGAATGTAGTTATTTAATTAACCCAAAGCTAATTATGGCTCGAGAGGAAAGGTTAAGCAGTCACCAAAGTCAGTTGTCATCCTGAGAGGAACATGGATGTCTGCATCAAATTCCATGCCAATCCAACTTTAATATCGTTATAGTTGTAGATATGTTTCTCAAAGACACAAATGTCAACCTTATGGTGGTACTAGAGGAAAAGTTAGGAGAACACACGTCATTAGGATACACTGTCTGGTAACTGGGAAAGAAACGGACATTATCTCATCAAGAAACTGCCAGTTGATTTCCCTCCACTGAATGAGTCATTGTTTGCGAAGCAGGCAAACTCAAATGGGGGTTTTAATTCTATTTAGCTCTTCCTCACTCGTTTGATTTAAATCTCATCTGGGAAAAGTAATCGGAGTTGATCCTGTTAAAGGCGAGATCTCACATCTGCTTGTCGTCGTCAGATTCCAAGTGATGGAGTTAATCCCCAACTGATGTTGCTTTGGCTGCCTCTACGTTTTAACTTAACTGTTTTGTTCCCTTATGGTTTGCTGACCTATGAGGTCATCTGGCTCAGGGATGACCCAGTATGATAATTCTTACTTCTTTGTTTGACCTTTTCATCTTGATGGACATGCACGGAGGGGAAGAAGCGGGGAAACAGCAGCGGGAGCAAGAACGATGCTATTGATGCGATGATATTGATGTTTTTCTCCAAGTGGTTAAGTGTCGCTGTAAGCCACGCTGTCACTTCACAAACAGAATAAGAGATTTGGTGAAGACGAGCTGCCGTGCCAGCATGGGCGGCTGAAAGAGAATTCATACATAGCAAAGCAGGGGAATGCGGTTTTGAGCGAGCTGTGAGTGTTATTACATTACCTTGAGCTGTGTGTGGTCCCACATGCATTGTGTCTCAGCACACCGAGGGAGTCAAAGGAAAATGTCAACCAAATGCTTCCCATTTAGCAGCATCTGGTCCCCTCCCAGTGGATTCTGACCATTTATTATGTCAGGTAATTGTTTGGTAATCTCACTCCAGCCGTTTGCCCAGCTTTTGATGGTGCTGCAAGGCTTTTTCTTGAAAGACAACATCATCCCCAACAGTGACAGCGTGTATTCCCTTTCACCTCAGTCGCAGAGTTTGGGAACTCTGTGAATCTTGCAGAAGCCCTTTGCTTTGAAAATACATTACGGCACCAGGAGCTGTGGCAGCTGCCCAGGACGCGTTCAAAGGAAAACACGCATCCGCCCTCGCGTGCACTATGCCCTCTTATTATAAGCGTGAGAATCTGCTCTTAGAGATACACACTTCAGTCAGGGTTGTGATTATGTGTCAGCGGGTGTGGGGCAGAGGGTTGGGGTGGGCAGAGGAGGAGGGTTGTTATCTTCATGGCTGAACAAGAACTAGATGGAGGAAAGGGAACATCTTTCAAAAACTCTAGCCAGGACTCGGGGAGATAAGAGAGAACGCTCCACTGGCCTAGTATTGTGGAAGGGAAAATTGCAGCAGAATCGTCACAAAAGACTCAATACCCCCCGCAATTTACTGTCTGGATAAGGAATCATTGTAAATCATCTGTTAACTGACAGAGTTACCGCAGCTGTGTAGACTAATGTATACCGTGGTGCACATGCGAACAATTCCTCATGTTCTCTCATCATTATCCAGAACATGCCAACTGTGTTTTTTGCTTGAAGATAAACATCTACAGAAGAAAGTGCCTCTTCACTACAACTGCATTGCAAATAGGTAAAGTGTGTACATCTAACATATGTCTTAACTGTGAGGCCTGATTAAAGATAAAGAACATTTTCGCATAAAAATGGCTAGAAAGATTGCCACATGAACATTGATTGGTGTTCTCGGGACACAAAAATCGTATCTAAGCCACGACATTAAAAGGACGAACAAGTGAAGTGTATAACATAGATCATCTCATAACAGTTTGTTGGGTCTTTTGGCATGCAACAAACACCAAAACTGTTTAGACCAAAAACACCCCCCGTGGCAATGGCACTCCCCAATGGTAGTGCCCCCAGTGGATCCCAACTACATTTGGAGTCGGTCTAAAATGAGACTCATTCAGATTCCTACAAATGCATCTCAGTTCTGTTGATGTTCTCTGGACACAATAATCCTATCTGATCACAAAAAGTAGTGTGGACAGTCTGTCTTTAAATTCAAATCAAATTTACCTACTGTCTGAACATAGCCAAACAGCTGACCTCCAACTTCCCCAGATCAGAATCTATTTGAGCATCCGTAGGAGTGGATCCATGGAAGTCGAACTATGAACAACGTTATTCACTTCACCTGTTTTTCCTTCTAATGTTGTGGCTGATCAGTGTAACAATGCATTTCATTTGGTGGCTTGTCACAATTACTTCCAGAGATGATACGCCAGAGAGTGAGGCAGGAAGTTGACGAACTTGATGAGATGTAACATTTAAAAACTTAATTAAATGACCTTGTTTGTGAACATTTTCTGCCTTAGTCACATCAAATATATTTATTATTGGCTACTCAACAACACCAAACTACATCTTTTATTTTCATTGTTTTGATTGAGAGACACCTTAATGGCAAACAACTGCATATTTTGGGTTAAACTTAACATTTCAAGGTTTTATTATCAAGAGTTTTCTTTGATGAGCAAATGGTGAAAAATGCTTCATACATTACCCGCTCTTCCATCTATTTCAATGAATGCTTTCTGATATGTTGGGCCAATCTTCTCATGATGTCTTAATACATTGGTAGTTATTAATTAAGTAATTAAAGGAATACCTAATGATATAAAGATTTAATGCAGAACCCAACATTCTCATAGTTGAGCAGCATCCCGCAATGTAACGTTGCTCTTGAATTTTCAGTCTTAATCAAAAGTATGATCAGCAGAAGGAAGTGCTGGACTAACACCCATGGGAAATCATGGGTCAGGCAAGAGCTTTTTACCTCACAAATCTTGCTAGATCTCAAACACAGATATCTTACTTCAGTTGTACTGCCCTTGAAATCTTCTCAAAGGAACTGATAAAACTGAGAGTAAACTGGACCTCAATGCAGGATATACTGGGCCATAATTTCTTTTTTGCCGCTGAATTTATGTGAAACAACAAACTCTAAACCCGCTGAAAAAAAAGGCCTCTGTGCAGCTCCCAGCAGGCTGTCACTCGCTCTCTGCAAGACATTACAGAGACTGGAGAGTGCAGTCCCTTTACAATCATTTTAGTCCAAACTGTTGCCGCTCAAGCTCAGCTACGAAGGTGGAACAGTAGAGGCTGACAGGAAATACAGGAGGAATAACTGCAGTGCTGTTGCTAAGGCACCATCCAGCCTTAAGATTCGAGACTGGAGGGTGAAAGATGCCGCCGTGCCATCTCTATACAATAAAAGTTAAAGACAGTAGATTACAGTGTTCTTTCAAAAGAAGCTGTTGTTGAGGTTACTTCCTTTTTTACTTGTATAGGGCTAGACAGAGTCTGAAACAAAAATCCTCATGCGGTGTTCTGGAGCTTGAAAAGAAGTGAGAAGTCTAGGTGAGAATGTCAAGGTGATAACAAGATGGGTTATATAACCATAAAGCATTCGGATGTTAGAAGCCAGCTTGGGATATACATGTGTGAGGTTTTTAAGTAAGTCCATTATTGCATAACTGCCCTTTGCAGACAGAGCATTTTGGTTCTTTTTAACACAGTTCAAGATACAGAAGTGGAAGTCAAGGTTTGAGGTGAAAGACAACATCATCCCCATATATGAGGTGATATACGTTTAATTGTCGGTCATTGTTGCATCAAAACCTCTTAAAAAGAATCCCATAGTCCATCAATCGAAATTTAAGAATCAATCACAATTCTTTTTTAAAAAATTTTTTTTGGTCTCTTTTAATAATTTTTTCCTGCAGAACGTCTTTTTTTTGTTTTATATCTGTCATCTTAGGGTCTGGGAATTTCTTAGTCAAGCATTTTTAATCAGAAAACTATAGAAGTTCTTCCAGCTTCAGTTTTAGGAAGGTGGAGGAAGTACCACAGCAGGGCCGTAATTATAATCGGGAGGGGACACATCCCCCCAATATTCAAATATGTTCAGTATCCCTCCCCTCCCCAATATAATGATTGAGTTGAATAATAATAATAATAATCATAATAATAAAATGCTATGCTACGATAGGAAACCACACACCACCATCCAAAATAATCATTAGCAAAACTGATCTTTTATTTAATTGCTATTATTATTTATATTGGTTCTAGTTCTAAATTCACAGTGTACTGCAGTTTAGCCTGTGGTTTGTCCTCAGGGTGTTTCCATAGCCCAGTAATAGCCGTTGCTCACGCTGGACGTCAAACACTATACTGCTTTTCTTGTTTATTACTTTCAAATGTATTAAAAGTGGAAAACTAGAATGTAATATGAGTGTTATGTAGGCTATATCACTGTTGTTTGTAACAGTTTTTGTAAGTTGTTATGAAAATGATCATTTTTGAAATGGAGGAAGAATGCCAGAAGTAAAGAAATTGTGGTTATTGTTTGTGAAACTGTCCATTAGTCCAACGGTTTTATTGTGCAATAATAGATAAAATAACATGGTGCGTACATTACCCACAATGCAACTTAGCCACTGAATGCCATCACTGGAGGCACTAGAGCCACAAAAGGCTTTATATTCCTTTTTTCAAGGACATATAAACCAACTTTAATATGTACAATTGGTGGAGATACCATCTTAGGAAGAGTCAAAGTCCTGCTGCGTTTAAGGCCAAGGTTATACAATGCTAACCCTAACCCTTTTCTCTATTAGATGGTGGATGGTGTATCTTTATAGTTTTTATAATTTGCCTATTACTAAAATAATGTCTGCAGCTTCAACCATGTTTGTTACTGTTGTGTTTTATGACGCAGTTTCTTTTTAAGGGGTTTCCATGATAAATACTAATATAACGTTCAGTTGTGTTGTGGCATGATATACACACTTTCACAAAGTGAAATATGATCACAATTGGAAAAAATAGCAGGGGTTTATACTTGCAGTGACCATTCTGTGACATGAAGTGTCAAAGACATCTCAATTTGAAATGAATCTCAGCACCTATTTACACAGTGTGAGCCTGAGCTTAGTCCCGCGTTTAGCTAGCCAGCTGGGTATCACTCCCCCACCGATGTAAACATTTGAACGCTCTGCTGCTCCCACTCCTTGGCTAGACTGCCCAGAGTGTGTTCTGAACACTCCGAGCAGATGACGCCCTGAATAAACAAACAGGAAGTCTGCCACTCCATTTGTCCCCCATCGGAGAATTACTGATTTGAATTTACTCGTATGGTTGCAGATTATGATATCATCCTCTTATTGGCAGGAAGGCCACAGAATATACACTGACACAGGTGACGTCTGCAGATTACAGCTTTCTGAGGGATTTCATTGGATCCCCTGTGGTTCACTTCCGAACAGCAGCACAAGTGTACAAGGATTATTAATATAAAATCTAAATTGCCTGACAATTTAAACTGGTAAAGTATTCTGACCTAAAACCGAGGCTGAATGATGAATAATTACTTCCAGTGATCTATGTTTGCCATTTCAGAGCAAGAAACTAAGTCTTTATGAATATAAACTGTGTAAATTATAAATGCAATGAACCTTTCAAGCCTCACAGTTATTTTTTTGGATTAGGCTTACCTTGGAGACTAATGGAAAATGAAAATGGTATAATTATTGGTTTGAAAGTGAGACCACAGCAGCGCAATGGGCAAAGTGAGTGAGTGAGTGCTAAATTGCAAATGAGTGCTAAATTGCAAGTTTTCTTATTAAAGGGATTTGGATGTTAAATGCACTTAAGGTTTTGTTTTCTGTCCTTTTTTCAACATTTAAATGTGTTGCTTTCTTGACAGAGTGAGTGGCGCTTCATTTTGAGTTTCCTGTTATTCTGTTTTGTTCTGTCGAGGGTGTTTAAAAATCATGAAAAAGCAATTGTATGAGGACCATGTAGGATAGCTGTGGGTAAACAGGCTGGATAGGGAAAATCAAGGATAATAAACCTAAAAGTTTCAGATTTAAGCTAAATGTGAACATAAGCATGCTAACATGCTCACACTGATAATGTGATGATGTTTAGCAGGCATTGTAACAATCTTTGTTTATCATTGTATTTGTCACAAAGTAGGGCTTAGGCTGATGGGCATATCATTAGTTTTGCAGGTTTTTGGTCATAAACCAGCGTATTGGGTGAAATCAGGGCAGTCCATCCAATAGTTGTGAACATTTTTCAGCCATAACCCCAAATGGTGCTATATAACATAACATAACATAACGTAACACTTTATGGCAATCCCTTCAAAAGTTGTTGGGATATTTACATTTGGTCTAAAGTGGTAGGCTGATTGCCAAACATTACCATCTGTAAAAACCGTATTTGTTTTAACAAAGAAAGAGACATCTTTCATTTAAACAAAGTCCTTTAGGCAAGTCTTGCCACTCTGCAGCCATCTAGGCAATGCCCAAAGGCGGTTGTTTCAAGCAAACAAACCAGGCCTCCTACTTACCAACCCAAAGCCTCAGTATTTGACAGATTGGGAATGAGACTCAACAAGCAACTATCTTACAAACTGGACCTTTAAAATAAGGTTAAATATACCCATATCCCCACAGGTTATACTTTTACTACACGTGCGCACAGTTTCAATCCTTTATGGCTCAGTCCAGAGTACCATGACGCGACACCGTCAGTTCATCCCACCATCAGCATGATCTCCTCATCTCACATGCTTATTAGAAGTCAGCACAAGCCTCTACATTGAAAGATGATTCAGGATTACGTCCTCGCCTCCTGCTGTTCAGAAGGGGTTTGCTTGACAGCAACTGGTGGCAGAAACATATATAAATTAGTGGCCCATCTTAAATCAGCAAAATTTCAACAATGGCCTCCACTTAAATGACTGTAATATGCATCAGTATTCATTGGTTTCTGCATTTTGGCCATGTTATCTTTCCTTTGAATTAATTTTACGCTTGCCTAGTGTCAGTGTAGACTAAAGTGTGTCAGGTAGCAGTAATGTGACTGGTTAATTATTCCACAAAAAGCTCTTTCAATGTAATTCAGGCCCAGGGGCTGTGCATTTGTTAGCATATAAAGAGGAGAGGCTCCAGGGCAGGAACAGCAAAGACACGTTTACCTTCATCTTAATCCTTGAAACTTTTGTTTATTCTCTTTTTAGGAAGAAAGTGATGTGTCATGCGATCATTATCTGAGCAACATTTAAATGCAACCTTAAAGGGAGAGTGCACCCCAAAAAACTTACCTGCAGCACTGTTTATCCACCAGATAGTTTTGGTGTGAGTTACAGAGTTTTGGAGTATCAGAGATGTGTGCCTGCTCTCTAATGTAATGGAACTTGAGGGCACTTGGATTGTGGTGTTGAAAGCGCGAAAAAATACATTAAAACACTGCGCAGAAGGAAGCTTGCATCTACTAATGTAAGAGGGGCTTCTGCTCGTGGCAGCGTGGGATGCTAACATTAATGGCATCCTCCTTGGCTGAGCAGTAACATTAGCTAGATCAGTTAGCTTAGTTAGCTGGCCTTGTGCCCCTAAGTGGATGGCTTCTTTGGCTGCAGCATCGATTATTTTAGTAGCCAAGTATTCTACTGATTATTAATCGTATATGAAATATTCCGCGATCTACACTACAAAGCACTTTATTTTCTGTGGTTAATTATTTTCTTTAGCAAAACTTAGCCGATTTAGGGACACATAATCCTTAGCCAGGTTGCCACCACATTGATTTATGTTCTTAAGTAACCATTACTGTACATATAGTACAATTAGTAACGTATGCTTTTCACTAGCCTTATAGGTGCAATATGTAAGAACCAGAGTAAAGGCTAAATCCTGCAACTATAGCTGCCGTTAGCTAGTTAGCTCAGTTAGCAGTGCAGTTAGCTGTCCGGACTGGGAGCTCAGAGTGGTTTTATGAGAAAGGACAGGCCGGGGCTAGCTGGTTAGCGTGCTAATTTCAGTAGATATCTCTGCAATACAATACATGGATGTCTTTGACGCAACGTCGTAAGACATTTCTGTTGTTTCTTCACAAAAAACTTAAATTTCTTCACTGAAATTCTTACATAGTGCACCTTTAATCTCAACTAGCGATCACACTGATTTATGTTAGATGCTATTTCTAACGTAGCGTTTACATTACCTTATGGGATGCATAGTCATGTTTTCTGTTGATGTGCTGCAGCATTGGCAAAGTGCTATAGCGATCAGCTAATTCCATTTTACAGTAGACACACTGTAAGGGGATTTCTTGTAGCAATCCCAGGGACATTTTCTGTAGTTTCCTCTGGGCTGTCTCTTCTTTTCGCCCATTGCTGTTTTCTTCTCTCTCTTCCACCTATTTTTTGCAATCCACCCCTGAACTTACGCTCATGTTACAACGTATCAACAGCGGAAGCGAGTGCTTTGTGCAACAGAAATTATCATGTGAATCAATCTGCTGTGGATTGTTATCCTGGATTAAATAAAGCCCCGAGGTAAAGTTAGTTGCCTCAAGGCTTTTTAGTAATCGAGTTACTCGAGAGATCGTTTCAGCCCTATATGTTTCCCTTTGCGCAGCTATACAGTTGGTGGATGTAGTGGATTATCACCATTACCTTACAGACTACAAACTCAATGACCAATATCTCCAAAACAATCTGGATGAGTAAATTGTGCTTGTTTTCATTCTTATCATCCGTCTTCTAAAAACAAACCCCGGGTTGTTCAGTTCAATAAAGTCTACAAGGAAGCCAAAGGCAATAAGCTTTAGTTGGGAGCGTCACAAAAGTGCAAGGTAAACTTGGCTGAAGCCTGGGCTAAAGCTCAACACTGATTCTTATTATATCCACTGTCAATGCAAACAAGGCGGCAGGAGGCCTGTCAGTGCACATTCAATCTGTGTCAACATCCTCCTGGCAAGGTTATTCTCAAACTAATCTCTGTGCGGAAGACGTCTGTCCAGACAAAGTATCGGATCTGCTCAGAAGATCAGATTATAACTGTTTGCCTTCAGGGAGTTGAGGCCTCAATAATGTATGGCTGCATAATACCGAAAAAGCCTGCGAAAAACCCCTTTCATGAACCTCACCTGAGTTTATATGTTCGAAGGGATGTGAAAAGGGAAAAAAAAAAATAGGCTAACGCGTCAACGTGATTGGTGGGTTTAACGTTGAGTTGAACACATTTAAGTGAAGGGCTCTAATCATGCGCTATTGAGCTGCTGTTGTGCAGCTGATTACAAATTACATTCCAGGCTACCGTGTTGCCTTTGGGCTTAACTGCAATTGAATTAGACTGTCACCGTTCAGACATCCGAGCCAAACTAGAGAGTGTTCTGTGTCTGACAGGTGTTCTTTCCCTGTGACAGGTGAGTGCGTGTCGGAGACGTCTCCATTGCTTTTAACGATGCCCGCTTCCAAATTGATGTGAATGTGCTTAAGTGTACTGTTCAAAGGAATTATCTCATGTCTGAAGTATATAGATGAAAATAAACACCCCAGCTGTCAGTGTTTTTCTCGTACCTATGTGTCCATTCTCTCTTTGTCTTTAACGAAAGTGGCTATGAGAGAGAAAGAAGATGGTGAGAAAAAAAAACTCTCATCCTTCCATTTATCTGCCTCTAAAAGTCTCTTTTTTGCTTCAAAAATGGATGTGTTCATTTTTAGCCGGGACCTTTTTTAGAGTATTGAGTATAAGATGGTTCTCTTCACCACAATCGTCAAAGATGAGGGAATATTTTGAGACTTCGAGGAGCACTGAAGCTGAGCTGGAAACGCACAACCTCTCTGAAATTAGGGAACTTTTGCGACTGCTGACTGACAGTCATTGGCTGGTTCTTTTGGTTTGTCTCTGAGTACTGCTCGAAAACCTGGTTATCACACATTCAAAACTCCCTCCGCATTTCCTTCCAAATAAAAGACGTTAGAGCCAGTTTTGTGAAAGCAGAAAGTGATGCAGACAAGAAACTAGTGGACTATAAAAGACACAAATGTAACAAGATTTGTGTTCATTTTTGGGATAATTTCATTTGTGAAGGCTTGTTTTATTATGAAAGTGTTTGAGGTTTTGTTTGTTGGAATGAGCCGCCACAGAAAGGAACAAACCACCACTGTTACTACAACTTTACGACATATAGTGACTAATTTTGGAAGAAGTTATGACAAAACTGGTAACACTTTTTACATGTCTGCAAATGTAATGTAAAGTAGATGGTAATTACCAAGTAATATATTTGAAATTACCCTATAATTATCCCAAATTGTATTAAAAATGACCCCAACGTGATTTAACAATAATAATAATAATAATAATAATAATACCTTGCTATCCTTTCAATAAGAAGGTTATTAATATCTGGTAATTTATTTATTATATTTCCAGGAAACTGGTTTCTGCTCACATTCTGCTGATCATGCCATTTTAACCTGCAACCCTCTAACTCCCCCCCAAATTGAAGTGAGTTGCTGGAGCTTCATTTCCAACTAGTTTCTGCACAAATTCTGCAAGACGGTACATTTAATTTTTGTTTTGTTTTTTGTTTTGTTTCCATTTGGAACTTTGCCATCAACTTTACTTCAACCGTGAAATAAAACCAGATCAACAAGAAAAGCGGCAAAGAGCCAAAGGTAGCAGACAACACGCTCTCACTCACGACTTGTCAAACACAGCAGCTTGGCCTTAAAGGGCAGCACCGCCAATTTTTCACATTACAGTCAGTTCTCAACATTTTCATGTATTTGTGGCCTGTCCTCTTCTAGGTCACCAAGGTAGAGTGGGGGTCGTGTGACTCGGGCACCACTTGCCGATGCCTTGGCCTGCTCAGTCGTCCTCATGGATCCACACTTTCCACATGTTTTATATAATTTCCTTGTATTAGATATTCTGTCTAAGAAATGTATAAACTGTGATCACTATACAGATTTGATTTTGGGCTATATAAATAAAACTGATTTGAGTGTGTTTCCTCTTGGGGAGTAGTCCAGTCCTGCAGCCACAGTTGAGTCAAACCCCCCTTGAACATGGAAGAAAATGCACTTGCAAGGTGACAAACAAACGGGAACACCCATGTGACAAACTTGTAAATTCCCTTTGTGTTGCCATAGCATGTGAAGCATCTGTTTTATTACCTGTGATTCCGCCCCTGTGTCTGTCTTGCATCAGCATTTTACACCCTGTCACTGCAACTTTTACGAGGCGTCACTAAGAAGTCGTAGATTGCCATGAAGGCCTTCATGATTGCCAGGTTCCGATCAATGCCTTAACAAGGGGGCCTTTCACAAGCCTGTAGTGAAAATTAAACCGTTGATAAACTCTGCAGTGTTCTAATCAATACCCTGCCCTTTTATTCTTAAACACGACACACATTGCGTGACGGGCGATCAAAACACTGAGGGCTTTTATTGCAGCCAACACAAACGCTCACGTGGAGAAAATGCATGTATGGATTCATGTAATTTTGTCCCGAACTGGCTTTTTTTCTCCCATGGGGGAATCGTCAGACAGATTCGCATTTAGTAGCGTGTGTTTTCACAGTTGCTCCCCTCGCTGTGTAATCTGTCTTCACGCCGAGGGAAATGACAGCATCCCATATTGTGCCACGCCAAAAGTCGAATTGTGCGTGTTCTAATCACTGATTCTGCTAAATAATACATTAATTGCATCAACAGTGGCTGCAGCAGAACTAAGCTTCTTAGGAGGCGATGCTTGCATTGTGTGTGTTTAGCCGCCCCATTATATGAGAGAGCGGAGATCAATGCAGCGGCCTAATGGCTACGCCGGTGCGGTGGGGCCCGCGGGAGCCGGTGGGATGTGTGGATGACAGAGAGAGAGGGCTCGGGGAGGCCTCTACAGCAGGGCCCTCGGGGGGCGCAGCGCGTCTGCCGGGGCCTTTACGGCTAACATGATAACATTGGAGCGCGCATCAGTGTAAGATGCTTATTCTTTGTGTCATTTAAAATCAATAACAACAGCACGACGCATGTTGCCGGTCTATTAAATCCGCATGGGTCATAAGACGCGGCGCAGAAGTCGTGCAACATGGCATAAGGGATGTATTCAGATGTATTATTTATTTGGACAGCTCTGCTCCAGTCACTTTAAATAGGTCTCATAAGAAATAAATACAGGCTATTTCTGATATATATACACACAAGTGCTTTAAGGAAAACTAAGATTTTGAATTATAGACATACAGTTGCAGGTTTAATGATCAGAACCCCAAATTAAAAGCATCTATATATTCACTGGTGCTGTACTGCTCTTATACGTCTTCATGCTGAAAAAAAAAGAGGCTTTGAACATTTTCCAATAATCCTCTCTCTGTGTTGTGGTGCTATTAGGTGCAGCTCTCTGCGTTTTAGCGATCCAACCTTTACAACTTCGGGGGCGAGTACTGTACTTTTGACAACTTCTTCTTTTTCTGATGCCTCCCCTTGCTAATGAGAAGGTATTGACTATTCGGGAGCGAGCATTCGATGAGCCTATGGAAAGCCGGAGCTTCAAGTGCAGCCACATTATTCTGTTTTCCTTGCGAGACGCCTACATACATCAGGATGATCCATCTCCAGAGTCATTAACAAAATCACTTTAGCGCGGTTCTGACAAGCCTCAGTGATTGCCGCTAATGAACTTAGCACATCAAAGATAAATCAAAGCTGAGGAAAAAGACTTGGTTTATGCACAGCTCGGAAAATAGGCAAATAATCCAGGGTATCTATTCTTTTGTCAGTTTGAGGAGATCAGCGACGTGTCACACACATACACAGGACAGTGCCCTTTGAGAATTCACTCATCCATCACACCAACAAATAGAAACTGCTGTCAAAAGGAATGCCTTGTTTCTCTTGCAATTTGCACACTAAATGCTGTGACATGTTGCTAATATTAACATTGCATCGCAACAGTTTTCATCCGTGATGGCATCCTTTGTCACCGAAGATGACATCTGTGTTCTTAAGAGAGCATTTCTATTTGTGGCACGACAATAAGAGACATTGCTCCGGCGTTTTCTGCATAATTTACATCCGTCAGTAAACTGACAGCCGAGAAAAATGTTCCTGAACAGTGGGATGGCTGTGAGCACCGCGTGTAAGTTTGATAAACTCTCACCGCAATACGCCCTCAGCAAAGATGTGTAAGCGTTTTGCATAAGTCGAGCGGGTCGCACAACATCCTCCCGCCGTGATTTATCTCACCCCGGATTCCTGCTCGTCATTAGTATTCCTCGTCGTCAGCGCCTCTCAGTTGTTCGAGCGTCCCGCCGCGTCTACTCGCAGCCACAGGTCTGCTTACAGTACAGCTGCGGTTTGCATCGGTAAAAAGTGCGGTCACGCCTCCGGAGTTGGCGGATACGGGTGTTTGCTGGGTGAGGGTGGGGGGCGGGGGTTCGCACGAGCTGTCGGCTCAAAACCTCAACGGATCCTTGATTCATAACTTTATGTAAATTTCATTTTGTGCTTCCTTTCCTTGTTCATCAATATTGCGGATCCCCCCTCCATTGCTGGTTGTGTAAAGCACATCATCTCAAATATGTGTTGATGTTGCATGATATGTCTTCTGTTTAGAGGACTTTTGTAACAACTCGTCAAAAACCATTTGGTGACAAACAAACTGCAATAAAGTCAAGGCAAATACAACGGAACAACAAGAGCAGGCAAACTTAACAGATGCCTCAACAAAGACTGAACTTAAGACTGGACTTAAATACAAACTAAACTAGTGAGGGGATGAGGTGCAGGTGGAGCGAAGTGGAGAAACACAGGTAAGGGTCATAAGTGGAAAAACACGAGGAACAGGGAAGGAGCTCATAGGTTGGAAAAACACTGGGAACAGGATTGGGCTAATGAAGGAGATGCAAGACAGGTGTGGAGGGAAAGCAGACTGGGGAGGAGCACAAGGAACAGAGCTGGGCTAACGATGGAGATGCAAGACAGGTGTGGAGGAAAAGCAGACTGGGGAGGAACACAAGGAACAGAGCTGGGCTAATTAGGCGGATACAATACAGATGTGGAGGGAAAATCAGGCTGGGGAGGAGCACAAGAAAACAGGAGGGAAAACAGAACACTGGAAACAAGGCAAAAGACACCACAAAAACCTAGTAAAACACATAAAACACAGATCAAATGAAACTTAAATGACAGGACCGTGATAGAATCTTAGCAACAGGAGATAAACAAAGATAATAAATATATTTAAAAAAAGTTATTATTCTAATTTAAAGTTAATTATTTTATCTTTAAATAACGAATAATAAATAACTTTTGTATATATCATTTATATTATTTGACGGTATGCTCAACAACAACACTAGCAAGCTAGCCAGCCATGTCGTTATCCCAAAATCAATATCAAGATGAATACATACATACATTTAGTGAGCGGAGAGCTTCACTGGAATCACTTGAGTTCCATAGGTGTCCCTATTTTAGGAATTAATTGACACCCTGCAGCCAATCAGAATCAAGTATTCACCCAGACCAAGTTTTTTAGGTTCTGTGTGAACTATACAGATGTATGGAAGGGGCCGTGGTGGAAAGCTAAAATATAAAGCAGGCCTGCGATTGAAGGAAGCTCATTAAATAAAAAAGGCCAAGAAGTAAAAGATCTGTAGAACCTCTGCAAAAAGCTGAAAAAAAAAAATCACTTACATCAGAATTAATTTGCCATCTTAGCCCATAATCACCGCTCTTGAAACGTTATATAAGGTTAGCGAGCATCATGAGATATCAAATTTTAATCTTTGACTCGAGGCTCATGAAAACATACCCAGTTCATATTGGAAAGGTTAACTCTCAAGCTGTTGCGGGGACCGCATGATGCATCCATATGTTAATGCATCATATCATAATTTCTGTCCAGGTTCCAGGATTAAATTCAAGCCTGTACCACTGACTGAGCAGCTCCCTTTGACTGTAAATACCTTCAAACAAACCATTTGTTTTACTCACACGGGCCCTGTACCAAACGTTTTACAGTGAATGACTCACAGTAAGCTCAAGTCGCTGCCTGCTGCAATTTAAAGAAACACTTGAATGGATAGATGTGATCTTCTCAGTAAACATACCAAAAACAGCTCAGGCATATTTTACACCATGATAGAATTGTTACATACCTTGAAAAAACTTCTCAGTGAAAACAAGTCAGTTGTGCTCACAAGCTGCGATAACAAAGAACCAGAGAAGACATCGTTTTGGGGAGTGAACCTCACCGAGTCCTCCTTTTGAGCTCAATTATAACCCTTATTATTGAATGTGAATAAATGAACAGCCGACCTCAGTGCAATTAGAGAAGACAAGAGCCGAATGAACAGCGAGGGGATGGAAAGGGCAGGTTCACAGTGTTACACAAGTCTGCAGAACCTAATTGGAGCCCCAGTTCTCTCCCATTTCAACACAATATATCCCTTCTAAACCACTTAACATGTTTTGGTTTACTGGACAAAAACTGGTAACACAAAAATCAATCATTTGCCCGTAAGGCTAAGCGGGGCAGATCTCTATGAAGCTGGGATTAACAGAAATGGTGACCCCGGATTTCTGGTCTAATCAAATTACCACAGACCACGCAGTGCTATTGAAGGCCAGTTCTGGATGATTTCTTGCTTTCCCCCCCCATAATTTTAAAATCATAATTTATTATATGCTTGCATCATGATTAAAGAAACATAGCAGCGAGTGATTAGCATATAAAAGAACTCTCTTAGAGCACACTGTGTATTAATAAATGCACTTTGGACAATCAAGAGGGTCAAGGCAACACAGGAAGAGGTGCTTCAATTACAATAATTGGTTGTAAGCAAACATTAACTTTAATCAAATAGCCTGAATCAACTATGGGTTTCTATTCCATATGTTCTCCCATTGAATGAATATGTCAATAGGTAAATACCCGCCTCCTGTCAGTCACAACCCAGTCAATGTGTATAGTAGGATGGTTTTGACTTTAATAGTCCATAAGTCCATAAGTCCATAAGCTAGTCTTAGTGTTAATGGTGTGTAGTAGTGTAGTGTAGTGTTGTTGTCATTGACTTTCTTGCTATTGTTGTTATTGTTACTGGTGTTGTTGGTGGTCATGGTTTAGGCAAGTAAAGTGCTCCTTCCATTTCAGTAAATAAAGCCCTACATGCTTTTAATGTGTTCTTGTGAATGCTACTGTCGTTATTGCTGCTGTTGCTTTTCCTCATCCGTGGTGGGTTTTAATTGGTGCTGTAAAAATTGTCATTTCACTTTTATTTCTGTTGTCAATATTGTCATTGGTGTTGGCTTTATTGCCATAGTTTTTTATTGTTGATGGTGGTAGTGCTGCTGCTTATTATTGTCATTACTGCCTTGTTGTTGCTATTATTACCATTATCATTGGTGTTACCATTATAACCATTGTCGTTGTTGTTACTATTATTACCATTGTTATTATTGTTATTATTTTCTATCATAACCATTGTCGTTGTCATCATTGCTATAGCTATTGTCATTGCCATTGCTGTTGTTGTATTACTATCACTATAATTGTTGCTGGTGCCAACTGTTTTTAAATTTCCCATTGCTGTGTTGTTGTTGTTGTTGTTAATATTGCTATTGTCATGATTGTTTTGTTTTTTCATTATTTACGTTGTTGGTGATCTTGTAAGAGAAAGTGCTGGACATCATCTAAAATGAACACATCTAACCCACAGGAGATGGAGTTCAGTAGATCTAAACTCAAACTGATAGGCAGAGTACTGTCAAACTCATTTACTGCCATATCAACTGCTGGCTGACTCCTTGCTCACCTTCCTCTTTCTTTAAACTTGATTTCAGCTGCTCTGTGTAAGCATGAAATATATTCTCATGCTCAGCCGCTCTCGCTGCAACTGATGATGTAAAAATCAAGATTTGGGGATTCATCTCCATTTAGCTCAAAAGGTTCAGAGTTCGATCCCGTTGCTCACATGAGTGAATCAGCCTAAAAGTTCAATCCTCGCTCTGGGCAATGTTGTTATCAGAACAGCATTCTGATAAGTGGGGTTGGTTGATTGGACAACTTCCAGCTTCCACAATACTGTCTGTCTCATACAGCTGTATAGTGATGGTCTTGATTTATGCTTATTGTTGCATACTTACAAATTAGTTTTTCTTTTCAGATGTCACTGCAGTGCATTGTAAGCATCAAAGTTCAGCTCAGCCTGTAAGTGACTCGGCTTTCATACGCAAACACCGAGTTAATGTCAGGTCTGATCCCTGCATCTCGTGTCAACATCAGCTCTTAAAACAGCGGGGGAGGCTGCCAGCACTCACACGCAATTTCTTCATGAAATGCAATTCTAGATGTTGTTATTGCCAGTGGAAACCACTCAGCCAAATCAGATCAGCAGTCGAGAACCTTTTTTTATCTATTGAATCCAGTGCACCTTTTTGGTTTGGAGACACAAATAGGCATTTGTGTTCTAACTAAATCATCCCCATCATAAATATTTACTTCTCTTATTAGAAAAGGAAGATAAAATGAACCATTTATTGGTTGAGACAAGTGACCCTCTTCTTCTCACTAACAAAGCCAGAGCCCATGGGTTTGCCTACAGCACCGAGATCTCTCTCCCCCCCTTGCATTTCAAACAGAATTTGTCCAGTGCACAAAGGCACCGTCCCAAAATCGCAGCCTAATGAGACACAAAGGATTTTAACACAGCTAGTGAGAATACATCAGACTTGTAAAGCAGATGCTTTGAAGATCTTTCACTTCTTTTTCCGCCTCCGCTCTAAGCCTGGCTGTCCCTTCCACCACCTTCCCCACAGCAAGGCCGCACATTCTGCAATATGTTGATTAGGGCAAAAAAAAAAATTTAAAAAAAGAACAGCGGGGGGACTCGTATTGGCTGACATTGATTCTGAGTGTGATTGATACCGCCATTGACACAACTCTCGACTGGACTAACTTTCTGTGGATTTGTGTGTAAACACCGGCCTCTGATTGTTGTCCTCTAATCAAATTAATTTCAGCGTTCAATTATTGAAGCGTTCCTCAGCAAATCGAGCGCCTCCCTTGGAATGCAAACATTAAATCGCCCTGCTGTCTAACTTACCTTGAAACAAGCTTGAGGTTTTAAACCGGCCTACCCAAAGGACCAATTTTCACTCTGAAAGAATCAAATTACTTGTTTCTTTAATAAACTTGTTAAATGAAGGTTGCGCAGGTATGAATATATATATATATACTCTTGGTGGAGCATTGTTCAGCTGCACATCACCCTCGCTATATAATCAGCAATAATAAGTCAAGGTTATCCTCTTTTTTTCCTCTCCTACCGTTATTGTCTGCGAGACTGATGACTCTCTGAGAAGTATCTGAAGTATTTTAAAGCAGAAATTCCCCATGTGAACAATTTTGGCTACCAGCATTTGTCAGTGTTTATTGCGTTCAGGGGCATTTATTTTATCATCACGCCGCAAAGAGACGCTTCGGCTTGCAAAGTTCCAACAACTCCTTGAAGTAAAAAACACCTTCTTGGCAAATTTGTCCAGGATCTGTTGATAATTGCTGCACCGTAAGTGTCTTTTTCTCTGAGAAATGACAGCAGATTCTGACCTCGCGGTCCCGCCCGCTGGCAGAGGATCACACGGAATTTGATGAGACACGTTCGCAGATTTCAGTAGCGGTGCTCCGCTTTTTCCGCGATTATTGCAGACAGGTAGAGCTTTATCATCAAGGGCCGTTTGCGCATTAACTCGCAAAGCACACACCGCCGGGGCCCCTGAATCTTCTGCATTATAAGAAAAAGACTGATTGTGCTTGACATCACTCTCACTTCTGGTATTTCAAGAGAACTTGACCCGGTTTTTGTCAGCCTCCCGTCACTCGCTCTCATGCCCCCGCTGCTGCCTTGTAGGATAATCAATATTTCCTGTGTGTGCAGCCACAGGCCTTATCGCAGGCATAATAAGCCTCGGTGAAAATGTAAGCGGCGGGATGGAACATTCAGACTCCATGTCTCACGAGGAGACGAATCTTTTTAGCGAAGAGGAGCCCGGCTGTTAACTCGGATGAGACAACGGGAGTGGGAGGGAAGGGGTGAGGCGAGGAGGGAAGGGAGGGAGGGAGGCAACAGCACCACAAGTCGTTCCTAAAACAAAAGGCTTCCCTTGGTTAAAAAACACAGCTGCAGTCTTTGTTTTTGGCACTCATTTCACAAGTCTGATGGAAATTTGCAGCTGAGGCATTCATTCCCCGAGTGCATGGGAGGGAGAGAAAGTGATTGAATGAGGGAGAGGAGAGGAGAAGAAGACGAGAGCGGGCAGGGGAGTCAGGAGGAATGCAGAAAGTGCAAGGAGTGCACCATCATTAATGCAACACAACATGTTGACCCACTTGCTCCAAAGATTTTTTGAGAAACCCTGATTATGGTTTTGAGTTTGTAATTGATTATCTTCCTTTGAGGAGGAGGAATGGGCTACATGTTTGACGTGATTCAGAGGATTATGTAGCTTAAAGTGGAGAGAGGCCTCCAACTCCTTCTGCCTGAAATGACCAAAATCCCTTCATTTCCCTATCATCTCCCCCGTTTTGCAATTAAACAATTGGTATTAGTCGGTTCCATCGACTCGAGCAAATTTGCTCACAAAAGAATCCTGTGGACTCACCCGGGGCGAGATCTCAAACAAAATAAAGCCACTGTTAATGGCTAATTTCTGTGTTATTAGCTAACAAAGTGCAGCAGTGTGGTCTTCCTGCCTTCCCCCCTTTTCTGAAGCCCAGCTGAACTCAGAATCCGTAATTGGTTCCCTAGCCCTGTTGCACCTCAAAAGGCTTACCATCATTACTGCAGAGCAGAGGAACGAGAGGGAAGAGGGAGCAAGATTCCAGACAATTATCTGTCCCTAGTGAGCAGGGCCTGCAAGAAGAACTAAGGGGGGGAGGCATGAAGAGGAGAGGCATATCAAAGAGACCCGTGTTTCTTTTTTCGTCATGCAAATGTGCCGTCATTTTGCAGCCGAGGAGGGAGAGCCTCACAGAAATGGGGATTGCTGGGTGAGGAGGGGAGAAAATGAAAAAAATTGCATCACTGTGTTGTCTCGGAACAAAGATTCTTTTCATGCAGCGACAAAACTGTGTTTGTATATGTTTACAGATAGAAATGGTTTCTGGTGTGGAAGTTTGGCAGACAAGTGGAAGCATAGTGCTGGTGCATGGCTGCTGGTACAGTACTGTATGGCATAGTCACCGCTGTTCAACACTGATCTACGGAGGAGGATTAGGGACACTGTAAAACAAAAAAGAAAAAAAGTTCTGACTTTTCTCAGAATTCTGATTATAGTTTAAATCTTGGAATTCTCAGAAAAAAGTTCTGAAAAAAAAGTAAGAAATTCAGAATAGGGCCACTGTAAAAAAAAATACAATAAAATAAATACATTTTTAAAAAAGTTCTGACTTTCAGATTAGGGCCACTGTAAAAAAATAAATAAATAAAATAGTTCTGACCGTTTTTTTTCACAATTCTGATTTGTTTCTCTGAATTTAGAATTCTGATTTGAGAAAAGTCAGGATTCTGAGTTAAAAGAATTCAGATTAGGGCCACTGTAAAAAAAAGAAAAATCAAAATTTTTACAATTCTGACTTTTTTCTTAGAATTTTGATTATAAATTTGATCTTAGAATTCTGAGAAAAGTCAGAATTCTGAGAAAAAAAGTCAGAATTCTGAGAAAAAAAATCAGAATTGAGAAAAAGTTTTTTTACAGTGGCTCTAATCGTCTTCCATACAGTCACCCTGTACATCCAAGGCCAAATGTTCCTGCAGTCTGCACACATCGGAAGTTTGACCAACAGACGTGAACAACCAGCTAAGAGCCTAGAAATGCCCACACCGCCACACAAGATCACTCAAGCGCAGTAAAAGCCCAGGCATGCTTCACATGTGTTCTGTGGTCCATTGCACCTGGCAGATCATTAGCCGTAATGCTGTGTACCTGTGATGCATGTGGTCACCGAGGTCTGACTTTCATTTACATAAACCGTTGAGCAGAGCGAGGTGACAATTCATAAAAAAAAAAAAAAATAACAACTTGAGTCGTGCATTAGTGCGATGACAGAAATGTCCCACAGCTCATCACCTAATTCTGTTTTCCATCAGCTAAATGCAGGTTGGCATACTGAACTTTAAAAAGATTAACAAATGAACAACTGCATTACCTGCTTTTTCAGGCAGTAAAGCACTCCGCTGGGATTTATAGAATTACACTGAGTATATGAGGTGACAGTAATCATTGATCGTGCTGGAAGTCAAACCAAAAGTCATTAACATGGAGATTCAGAATGTACTAAATAGATAATAACTCAACCATTTTATATAACATATAATATTAGCAGACACATTTCGCTGTCATATCAGAGTCATTAGTAGATTTTAATATTTAATTGATAACAGTTTTTCCTATGAATCAAGTTTATTTTATATCTTATTTTACGAATATACACACACACATATATATATATATATATATATATATATATATATATATATATATATATATATATATATATATATATATTTCTTTGTTTTTCTTTAAATGCTGTATAACATTTATTATCTACAGTCAGGACCACGTTGTTCTTGATAAAAATAGGGAAATCAAACTATTATCTCTTGTAACTACCAAAGCACTGAGCTTAAAAGGAAAACACTATGTCATACTGTTTTACTTTGTCTATTTGTGGCGGACCCTGCCACCTTTCTAGCTTCAAACAGTGTTCTGGGGACCTTATTTTTCTCTGAGAACAGCTTGTTTATTCAGTTATGGAAAGTTTTTTATTTTATTAAATCATTAATATTGTGCATTTTAGTTTGAATTTCTTGTCCAGAACTACACAGTGCCCCTTTAACGTTTCTTAACGTTTCTTAAAATGCTCATCCCAAGACTGAAATTAGGTTGGTTATAGAGTTATTATCTAGGTTTTGGTTTGGTTTTTTGATTAATTCTCTGGCTCTCTTGCAACAATGCTTTAACTAAAAGTCTGACAGGGCATGAAAAATAAGCAGTCTGGCATTATGGTTGTAAACAAGCCAACAGATTTGCCAGATTATGAGGCAAAACAAAGACTCAAATAAATACTGGTAATAATAGCGGAACCAGTAAGTCAATCTGATGGATGTCTACACTAGTTTGCGTAATGACTAAACAACTTCCCTCAGTTTTCTCTGAGAAACTCGAATAAGTCGTTCAATGCCTGACTGATCAGCTGACTGCTACTGTTTCTTTCTCTGTCGGACATCTTTTCGATTTATTCTGGTGCCATGTTCCCAGATCTCAGCAAATTAAAAACTATAAATATAAGAAGAAAGATGTATCATTTCAGTCCCTATAATACATGTCTATATCTCAACATCAGAGCAAACCAAACAGTGCATTTCATCCCAAGCAATCTCTAGACTGAGCGAAATGTGAACTGCTACAGTAACTGTGTATCTCATTAATAAAAAGGCAGGCATAAGAGGGCTCAGCATGCCGCAGACAGCTGGGACAATTGCACACACTTCACTCTGACAATTAGAGGTTATGGGGAGATTTGGTGGTGTTGGGGGGGGGGGATCGCTTCCACTGTGGACTATCCACTCTGCAGGATGTCACAGCGCGTTGTTCGCAGCAGCTGTCACGCTGTGATGGGAAACCATTACATTTGTGTTGTGGATCTCTTTAGCCGTGGCGAAGTGTTCAGTGTACACTCTGGCGAGAGGAAGAAGAAAAAAAAATATTGAGGAGTTTCTATTAAAGCGGTTTTTGAGCCCTAAGAGGCTTTTTTTCACACAAACGCGTGGATGAGGAAGAGGACAGAGAGGGTCTAAACACTATTATGGGAGAGTCAGCACCTCTGCTGCTTTAGAGGCTTGATACTTTGTAGTGGAAGCTCAGCTCTGACAGGTTCAACTTGACACAGGGCCCTTACTATACACTTAATATGTGCAATTATCCATCCATCCATCCGTATCTCTCAGATCTGCAAGTTAGAGTTTGGTATCCTCACCTCGCTCACCTCCTCTTGGCTTCCCCTTCATCATCCGTCAATCCATCCATCCATCCATCCCGACGGGGCTTGGAAAACTAGGACACACTTTAAACTGCCGGCACTTTACCACCCCTGCTTAATAAAGTGGAAAACATGCACGGTTGCCTGCTTATCCCAAAATTAATTAGCAGAAAAATACCTGTCGTGCGTATTATAATTACTGGCCACTCACTCTGGCAGAGGCTGCCACCGGCATGCACCGATGACTGCGAGATGGCTGGAAGAAGGGGAGCGAGTTGACGGAGCCTCAGCGACGCATAGTCTCAGTGTTTTTCGTCCTGGTTTCCGTCTTTTTTTGAGAACGCACATAATTATTTGTGTTAACAACGAGGTTGCCATCCTCTTTACCCCGCATCCCAACAGGCTCCCTTCCTCCCCTCGGGATCCCAACCACCAAACAATTAGTCTCAGACTTGATAAAACTGTATTACCACAGTATGTCTCAGTAAACACGGGCCTCTGGAAAGAATTCAAAGGAGGTCTAATATTGATATATTTAACATAATGTATGGGCGTCTCGTTCGGGAGATATTCTCCAATTCAGCAAAACAATTTATTTTGTGTCCCCCCCCCCCCCCCCCCCCCCCAACAGGAATGTAGTAATCTGCTGCTACAGAAGTTGTTTGCCAAGGAAAATGGTACAAATATTGGAAGTGGGTATCATGATCATATGAGTGCACTCCAAACTCATAAATGACATTGTGAATCAAAGTATTGTGCTATTTTTCCTTAAAAGACACATGTTTTTCATGACATGTCGACCCTCAGGCGGCAATCCGTGGAGTGTCACCGTGAAATTCCGTCTTAGTGCTGCAATTATCGGCGCTGGTAACTCCGATCTAAGATGTTATTCATCTTATCACCTTTAATCAACAGATATATGATGTGTTTATCAGTTCGGCCCTGTGACTCACATGCATCCATTCGCAAAACACACACACACACACAAGAGCTTTTTAATCTCCCCTGCTCTCCCAAACACATTCTTCTGGTGTGCAGGGGCTGGTTAAATAGTGTGACACTGATCTGGAATGATTAAAACAGAAGAGACCCCGTCCTCCCTCCAACCCCTCAGCTCCCTCCACCCCCACCCCCCTCCTCCCCGCCCATCCTTCTCATCTCATCTATGCTCCAGCAGTCACATATTCTTTGAAGGAGAGATTTAATTGGATCTCCTCAGAAGGTGCTGTCAGATTAACCAAGCAGAAAAACAGAGTTTGGCCGGTCATGCTTCTATCTGGGGCCCTCAGATTGCTTCCGACAGACAGTGATCCCAATAATCCCGCTGCAACATGATAAAGGGGGCAGAGATATTGGATCAAAAGCACATATGCATTTTTTGACTGGGCTTTGAAGGCACTCGTGGCGAAGGCGATGACGAGATAAGTTCCCGGTAATTATATGTGGCCTTGACGTGAAATGTGAAATTGAATAGGATGTGGTGGTTAGAGACTTTCCCCCTTGTTCCGATACTGTATGGTTCTGCTGAAGGCATTTTCTCCACTGACCTCTTAACGCGGTTTTAAAAAAAAAAAAAAACACACACAGCAGGAATAAACACATAAATGTATCTATACTTTGGGAAAATTTGCCCGCTCACCATATGCATCAAACAAGCATTCTATTACTCGGGTACATCCCTCTTGACGTGCCATCATCCATTTCCATCCTGCTCTCTGAGAGGTTATCTTCTTTACCATTTCACTTCCTCTTTATATTTATCCCTAGAAAATGGCCTGTCACCACGGAGAGAGAGCGTAGAAGCGTTGTAAGCCCAACAGAAAAACTCCGGGCAAACCATCTCGGCGCCATCCATATGAGCCTCGGTTTGGCATCCGCTGTTGAAACAAGGCCACTTCGCTAACAGCCTGTTTGCAATTTGAGTTTTCTGGATTGAAGACAAATCCATTTTTCTTTACAAATTTAAGTCGCCAAACTATTATTAGGGGGGTAAAAAGCAGATTAAATGCGGCAGCTAAGCCAAATTAATACGTGTTGGAAACAGTGGAGAATTGTTTTCTGAGGTGGGATGTGAGGGAAAAATAATTCGAGTTGTGCAGTTTAGAAGAATGTAGCGGACCTTTAATTGTGCTTCATTTGAATGCAATTACAATGCAATTACATTAAACTGTGAAGCCGCTGCTCTTTCACGGACAACGTTAGCAGAGCTGCGACCCTAAACGTAAAAGTTAGACATGATTAACGACGGCAACAAGCAAATCAACAGGGGAGGAATGCAAACCGCTGAGAGACATTTTAGCGACCCTTGTTAAGTCATAAATTCAAACATTTTTGTACAATGTGACATGTTTAATCAACTGGAATCTGAGTTTATGTCATGATACAATATCGGTACATGTTAACATATGTACCTTAGCTATAGGTTACTATTATAACTTTACAGAATAAGACAATTTCTCTGGTTTTACTTCTTCAAAAGCTTAATTTAAAAGGGAATTCAAACTAAGAAGTGACCTATACTGCCATATGATATCTACCAGATTTTGAAAAATGCAGACCATAAGGCTTACTAATTCAAATGCTCTGTTGCAGTTTTAGGCCATACATTCTGAACCCGAACAGGTCAGCAACAGTTATTTCTCGTTTTTTCCACATATGACCGTATAAATAAAACTGACAGCCCCACTGTATTTATGTTCCCAGAATAGCAAAGCTATAACTCCATTTTTCATCAAACTCTTGTGTTTTTCGTTGTGTATTGAGCAACACAGCCTCATAGGGATGCCTGTATGACAGATAGTTGTTTTCTTTTTCCTGGCATTTTTTCCCCTCCTTTCTGCTAAGAAAAAATAAATAAATAAATAAAAAGAACTGTTGTTGGTAGCAGTGAGGGGCCCCATTAACACATTCACCTTAGGGTGGCCTTAAGGGCAGGGTCAGTGCGGCGTAACACACTAAACTAGGATGCTGTTTTCTTGCTATTTTGCATCATGACCTCCAGTCAGCGCTGCCTTAAATGTTCATGACAGCTCTGCCAGCGGCTGTGGAGTATCAGTGCACTAGTTTTAGTTTGCATCTCTGGATCAAGGTCCAGGTCCATTAATTGTCAAGTGTGTGCCTGGTTGACACTTTTGCTCATATTTTTTTCATTTTATTTTATCTTGTACAGCATTGTTTCAATGACAGCAAAGTGTCTTCCACATACATGCATACTAATCTAAACCTGCACCTGTTTGTGTGTTCACACATGATTCTATTAAATGCTTAAGGGTTGTTTGATATGAATAATACATGACAATGATTCCCCCGCAGGATGTTATGGAAATTTCAATCAGGGAGACGTATGACTGGCATGAAAAATACTTGCATCCTCCCTGTCTCTACTTATGTGTGGGTTATAATGTGATCATGATTGGGAACGAGGCTATAGATTACCAATGTGGTAGACAAACGTCTGCTGACAGCGATATCTCACCCCACTCCTGTGATTAAGCAGTCCCCTTCTGGCAGAGATTACAAACTGCCTACATGAGTGAGATTCAAACAATTATGTTTAGTTTACGGCCTGGTTCTCTAAACTGTGGGCTGGGCCCAACAATGGGATGGATGGAGGGCTGCTTCTGCAGGATACCCACGTCTTAGGGATAACAATACTGAAGGAATGGGTTCATCGCGGAGTCTGTCACAGTGATTAATCAAACCAGCCCTCACTAAAACAAACAAATTGATTGTGTGTGTTAGCTGGCCTACCATGCAGTGAGGAATTCAATTATTTAAAGCACCGATGAGCAACTTTGCACATTATTGCTCCAGAATGGCATCGAGAGGTCACTGTTTGAAAAAAAACTGACTACAGTGTGCCGGAGATGATCAGAGTGCTTAGGTTTACCAACCCATTCTGTCTGTGATCCGCCTGGAGCAAAGGAGGGTTGGAAAAAAAAGGATTTTGAACACCCAGCACTGAGGATACAGCCTGTAGTGTCAATTTCCTTTCTGGTGACATCTGATCTCAATTCTATTCATAGTGTAATGTATGTCATATGAGGTGTTTATAAGATACTTAAGAGACATAGTTAAACAAATGTTAAAAAAAAAATAATAATAACTAAAGAAAAACCTAAATTATTTCTATTAAAAAGCTCCCATACTGTTAAATTTAAAGGTGTTATTGATTGAACATTCAGCCACTAAATGAGGCATTCTGAAGAATTCTTACACAGAGATAAACAGAAGAATAACACAACACAACATTTAAAAGTATTAATTTACAATCATAATGTTTTTCAGGAAAAGAGATCTCAGAGCTGATGTGGAAACACGATGGGCGGTGCCTGCACAGGCCTGTGAGAGCTGACCAATCAGAGCAGACAGGGCTTTTAGGGAAGGAGGCCTTAAAGAAACAGGCACTTAAACGGCCCAGTGAGACAGAGGATGAGTAGAAGTGCTGTAGCAATGGAGAGTATGACAAAAATAAGGTTTTTTGAACCTCACAGCATGTAAAAATTTTCTAGTAGACACCCAAAATAAAAGTATGAACCTGAAAATGAGCATAATATGGGGCCTTTAATATGAACAAACATTGAGATTTTTAGTGCATTTTCAGGCGAACTTTTCTTTGTTAAAACGGAAGCTAGTTTTATTTTTCATGGTGACTTTGTTACTTGTCTCAAAAGAGCATGTATAGAACATATTCTAAAAGGTTTTTCTCTTAAGTAGTTTATCCAGAAGTACAACTTGTAGGGACACACTTAAGTTGTATGCCTGTGTGTACGAGAGTCCATGTGAGACAGCCTCTCTAATGTAGACAGGACATATCTTTACACTTAACAACCAGGACTTCACCCTTTACCACAGCACTGTACTAGTGAATGTGTCATGGGCTACATGGGGGAATGTGTACATTATGTTAGCAAGGAGACACTGGGAGCTGCATAAAACCTGGACACTAATGGAGTATGTGTGTTTTTCTGCTTCGGCAGTGATGCAGCGAGTTAGATGGTGCTGTTATTTCACCCTCCAGCATCCCAAATACGGTAATGCATAGGGCTATTTTTGCTGTGCACCTCTGTGTTTCAGAGAACTTCAGTCTGGTATGTGCAATCAGAGGAAAAAAATCAGGTTTTCTTCTTTTGAGAAAACAACCACGGACATTTGATTCATTTTAATAATTTCTTAATTCTTAATTTTTGTACTTCAGCATAGTTACACCTCAAAATTAGATTGAAGGCTCAAGGTCTCTTTGTTTAGAATTGAAAATTTCCTGGATAGTCAATCAATGGAACCTCACTCTGCATGTGCAACGGCTTAGAAATCTATCCAGCCTGAAATAGAGCCACTCGGTACTTGTTATCTATTTATAGAATGTGACGTAGTGAATAGATATGTGATTGCTGAGCTACACTGTGTTTCATTTTAATTGTAAAATCCAGTGTCAATTGGATACAAAACAGTTGAATTGATCATGCTCTGGATAAGATACCCAGCCATGCAGATCTTCTCAGGCATCCTGTATAGGCCTCTGTAAGATATGGTGAGAAATACTTTTAATACAAACAAATTAACTAAAAAAAAAACAACAAGCATTACTGATTGCCGCATACTGCAGCAAAACAAATCTTGAGTGAAACCCATTACAGTATTTATCATGGCTTTCAATCACCCACATAATAGCATACTAATTAACCTTTTCACTGGCAAAGATGTACAGCCAATTACCCCACTGGATTGGCACAGACCGTTGATCACCAAAGATGTAAAATGGGGAAAAGTGATAACCGTGGCTGGCTGTGCTGATGGGTCTGATGCTGCCTGGTGCTCATCAACAAAAAAACCTCAGCCCTCGCTCTCTGTGCTGGAGTGTGATCAAACTGCACCATATAAAAGCACAGCGATACGGTCAGAATCTAGAGAAAGGACTAACAGACCCCCTGTTTAGATTTACTTTTGATAAAAGGTCATGGGGTTAAACTCTTGTGGATGCTGCTCAGATATTTAATGTTCTGCTGGCTGCTGCTAATGCAGTGCTTTACTCCCACTGTCCAGTTGTCGGTTTGTGGATTGTTGTAGCTGAAAATGCACATAAGTTATGAGTATAAGCCTTTAAAAATACACGACAGGGCCAAAAGTATAGCAGCATCCAATCTTCTGGGAAGCCCCCCGCCTCCCCACGCAAGGTTGGAACATGGGTGCAGGTATTTGCTCCCATACAACCACAGGCGCATTAGTGAGGTCGGGGCACTGATGCTGGTCGACAATGCCCGGGTCACAGTTGGCCTTCCAATTTGTTCCAGAGGTGCTGGATGGGACCAAGGTCAAGGCTCTGTGCAGGCCACTCAACTTTTTCCACACCAAACTGGGAAAACAATTTCTCAATGTCAAGTTCAAATAGAAAAGAGGCCATCGACAAACTGTTGCAACAAAGTTGGAGACACACTATTGGCCAAAAAATATTCTTGAGTGCTGTGACATTAGGAGTTCTGTTAGAGGTAGTCAATGCAGGATTTATTATTTTAGGGATATTTTAGTTTGTTTTAGGGAGTCCAATGCAGTTAATGTAAGCTGAAGCACGGAGGCATTCTGCATTCCGAATGTGACTGTGAAAGGCTGAATACCCAGTTTTTGACCTTTTTTTTTATCCCTCAAGATCTTTTAAATGCAAAGAACAGATATTAATAAATACTGAAGGAAAGGAAAAAAGAAATGAAAAAGCACAATAGATCTCCTTTAAATAACCAATCACTGCATTTTTACCTGCATTGACAACTACATTAAAATGCCTCCATACCATCAGGTTCCCTACATGGTTTTTAATACTAACAATTTGTCAGAAGTAATGTAGGTGCTCGCGACAAACACAACTCATTACGGCATGACCATGTTATCGAACCCTCTCACTGAAGTTACATAGTGCAGAAACAAGTGATAGGGGGGCAGAGTGGCTGAGAGAGAGACACCATTCACCCTATCACAAGAAGCTGTACCATCAACACGATTTTAAAGGTGTTATTGTAAGTTACAAAAAGTTACATAAAGTTGCTTTAATACCGCTAATCACTTATTTTCATACTATATTTATACATGTCAGGTTCGGGTCGAGTAGCAGTGCTCTAGTCCACACTTCCACACACTCCTATGGGACGGTGCCACACCGCTGGATTTTGTACGAACGCAGCCAAAGTACACGCATGAATTCAAACTGCATAGTGTTGTTATATTTTGCAGAAAGGTGAGGACCCAAATGGAGACACGATGGCAGGCAAGTTAAGAAACAAAACTAATTAATAACATAATGACAAAAAGGCAACAAGGAGAATCCAAGAAAACTGAAGGGTAATACAAAAATGGAGGACAAATAGAGTGCTACGGGGAACAAATCAAGAACACAGGAGGGCTAATGAACAAATGAAACACAAGTGTACACAGAAAAAAGGGCAGAAAAAAGACAAAGACAGGAAGTGGAAGTGTATAATCTACAAAATAAAACAAGATGACTGATCAAAAACCCAAGCCATGACAAGCATACTTGTAATAGGCACTAAGGGATCTTGCCAAAACCAAGAAAGCAGCCCTAAAACAGAAGTATACAGACATAGGTGTCCACATACTTGTGGCCATATAGCGTACAAAATAGCATATTAAGATTGATATTTTTGTAGTAATAGACAACATATACCGCACATTTACTGATAGTCTGTGACAGCATTGCTTTTACCCAAAGGTCATGAAGTTAAATCATGTGAAAAATTGGGCTTTGGAACCTACTTATGACTTCAAATAAAGTATAGATCGTTCTTCAAAGATTCCCCGCCGGCGTCAGTGTCTGGGATATCAGTCCCAGCTTCCCTCCCGCCCAGACGACCCCCCTCTGTATCACCAGTCTGTAGCGTGTAAGCAGGCCAACTCTCAACCCCATGCATGCATCTCCTCCCTGTGGAACGGCTGACACTCTGTGCTTTGATCTTTGTGGCCATTTCTCATGTCTACAAGGAGCGAGAAAATGCACCAGAAGGACGGACTATCCCTCTGTCATTTGAAAGGAGGAGGGGGGGGGAGGAAAAAAAAGCAGACGTGTCCTTTAATGTTACACAGCGGGTGAAGGCGATTCATCTTCGCCTGTGTCTTGTTTCCTAATCAGCTCATGAAGTCGCAATGCGCTGCGCTATTTGTGAATGGCGCTGACAACAGAGGCCGCTTGGCCGATCGTCCACTCCATCTGCCATGATCGACACCGCCAGATTGGAGACGCTTCCTGGGTCTTCTCCACATGTCCACGCTCGCGCTAGATGACTGGGTCCACACCAAATTACTTGTCACTTTGATATCAGAGCAAACGCTAGTCCTCTGTTATATTTCGGGAGTATCAGAAGAGCTGGTGTGAGTAATACAATTTTACATAGCTACGCATTTATTTGAGGTATAACAGGTTGTGACACATTCTACATTCTGGCTTATACACCATATGGGCAATTGGGTCCGTGTGTCCTCACAGTAAGTCACAGCAGTAAGCAGGTATTATATAACAATGTGAAGTGTGATTTATAGCAGTGTGTCCAAGAACAAAGACTTCACTATAATGGGGGCTTGTGTTTAAATGGAGACGAATGTGAGCTTTGAAGTTCACACTTCTATATGTAAATAGTACTTGTTAGAACTACACAGTGATGCAGAAATAATTTGAGTCAACATTGTTTACATTGTATTGCGTAGCAGGTGACTTCCAGAGCTTGCGGAGGAGTGAGGATAATAAAATTAAAAGAAAGTTTGACTGTTGGATTTAAAATTAAAAGGGAATAAACACTATGCGAAGGGGACATTTTGTGCAGTAAAATACTGAAGTGGGATGTCTTTTCCTACGTGGGTTTAATCAAAAAAAAAGAGGAAAAAAAAGAAGATAGCTTTGAAATCCAACGCTGACCTTGATCTTCACTGCTACTTGAATATTTTAGAAAAGTGGAAAAGGGGCAGTGAGACGTTGGGTTCGGGCACTATCCCACACAGCTTTCATCAAAAGGAGCGACTTTGCAGGCTGGGAGTCAGAAAATATACAAAGTTAAAATTGTCAAGTCTGTTTTAGCCATGACTCTAATGGAACTCGACTGGCTAGAAAATTTGAAAGTCTAGTTAAGAGGGGCAGTATCATTTTGGTTTTGAGCTATTTTCCATGTGGAATTGAAAAAGATAACTTTGAAAGCTGGGATCATAGTTCTGGGGCTTAAACATGTTGCATAATGAACAAAACCTAATCAATCAGTGTATTAAAGCTGCAATATGTAAAAACTGGCCAGTAGGGGCCAGTGTATCATTAGAGTTACCACTAACTGCAGCCAATTGTAGCTGCTGTAAGCTAGTTAGCTCAGTCCAGGCTGGTCCAGGCTGTGAGCTTGGAGCACCAGCGAAGTGTTGGTGTTGACACCGCTAGCAAAGGAGCTTTGAATCCAGATGGGCCGGGACCAGCTGGTTAGCGTGCTAAGCATTGCAACACAAACTGTTATTCCTCCACAATCTGTTGATGCATCGGTGGAGTCTTACATACTGCACTTTCAAATGGATTTGATTTCCTGCAGTAATATCACCAGTTTCAGCGCAAACATTTTCAATTTATATTTGAACACAACACAACATAATGGCTGATCAACAAGTGCAGAGGCGGTTTTCTTCTAAAGCCGTGTTAGCTTTCCTCCGAGGCAAAACTCTTACCAACCCTGTGATCTGATTCTACATTATAGATCAATAAAGAACTGGCAGGGTTCATGCACACCTAGAATGTTGGTTCATTTCATCTGATCCCTGGAGCATTTAAAGCTCTTGGTGAGAGTGATTCCATATAGGAGGTACACAATAAACAACTGCACCAACTTGTTTGTGGTAATTATATAACATTGACCTTGCTTCTGGATATGTGGGACGTAATGAAAAACACACCTACACCTGTAGTCTTATGGTCTAGTCGAGGTCCTCCGTGCTTGGGTAACAGTAGTTCCACTGGCTGTTGCAATGTATTGACAAATTCATGCATGTTTTTAGATTAAGAATTAAGTCAATCAGTCATCACGATTAAATGTTTTGGTTTAACTGGTTCTGTCTCCACAAACATGGCTGGATTTTCTCAATGTTTCCTCAAAAATATAATAATAAAAAAATAATAATCTTTTTTTTTGCCATTAACACGGCTCGGAAAATATCAGTTTTTCTGTTTTTGTTGTCACGAACACCTCTGGGAAATGTCCAAACGTCTCTTTGAAAATAGCCAGTGGTTTCACGCTTACTAATGTTAAAAAAAAACATCCATTAGTTTCATGCGTACAATATTGAAAATAGCCAGTGGTTTCACGCTTACTAATTCTTCAATACTGCAGTGTTATTTCCTACTTTTTCTCCTGAAGAGGATATTAAGGAATTTCAAAAATCATTAGCAACAGAAAAAAATTTCATCAAACCTGTTATTGAAGATTTTTACCAGAATCATGGAATAATCTGTGAGGAACTCACAAACCTCCAGGTCCACATTTATGTAGACATTAAAAGCATATGGTTAATTTTGTCTCTGCGGCTGCATCTGCAATATTCATAAGTTGAATCCCTTATAGTCTCTATTCTAACAAATGAGAATCTCTCCCTTTCTCTTCAAATGTAGTCTAAGATGGTGTTGGCTTCTAGCTACCTGCTCCTCGACCCCTACAAGACAAAGTTTTTAATGATGTCTGCCATTTCTGGAACCTACATTGTTGAATATTGTTAATTTATCACTTACAACTGCCGCTTTCCATATTAGCTTTAAGTCTACTGCAGCTAAACCTCTACTTAAGAAACCACACCTTGATCCGAGGTCTCTGAATAATCATCGCCCACTCTCTGAACTTCAATTCTTTTCAAAAGTACCAGAAAGAGTTGTGTCTCAGCAACTTTCGACCCATATTCAACATTATTCTTTTTGAACATTTTCTCTCTGCCGTCAGGGTCTGTCACTGCAAAGTGCACTTGCTGAAGTGGTGTATGATGCTCTGCTTATTATGGATTCAAATTTCACCTTGGCGCTTCTATTGCTTGATCTCAGTGTGGCTTTTGACACCATAGATCACTGTATTGTCCTAGACTGACTGGAAAATCAATTGGGCATCCTGGCCATGCACTCACATGGTGGAAGTCTACCTTTGTGAGAGAACAGTGGGTTTCCTATAATAATAAGGTAATAATACTAATATAATAAGACTTCATCTGTGAGTTCTGCCAGTGCTCTGCTTGTTTTGTTTCCTATAATATTACTACATCCAAATGTTCTGATGTGAAATGCAGGGTATCTCAAATGATATGATCATGGAATTATCATTGTAACAGTAACTCTGGTGAACTGTTTATTTTCTCAAAGTTTGAAAGCCAAGACTCTTATATTTAGTGTTTGGGCCTACCCTCTTATTTGATCAGCAAATTATAATAAACACCAAGACCACCCTTTTTCACCTGTGCATCATCGCTAACATTTGGTCTTTTCTATCCATGGCTGATGCAAAGTCCCTAATATACACCTTTGTTTCATCAGACTTGGATTTCATTAAAATGACTTGAAACCATGTTAAAACTAATTTTAGCTTCCATGTTAGTGTGGTTTATTCAAGATGTTCCAAACTGGATCTTCATCCCTACAAGATCCATCCATCCAAGAGATTCTTCATATCTCTCCCTTGCGAGCATGTTTTCCTTGGCTTTCCCTCCCTGTGTTTGTTGGTTTCCTATTTCATATTTGTGTGAATGGTGGGACTGGGCTTTGCCTCTGTGTGTTTGTGCAGTCTGTCCATATTGTCATAGTGTATTCTGTACACACAACATCTGTTGAACGTCTGTCCAAACTGGAGGAGGGATCTCTGCTCTGTTGCTCTTCCTGAGGTGTCTTCCTTCCTGTCCCCTGTTGGAGGACTTATAATTAAATTAAGAGTCTAAGGATAGAGGGTGTCATATGCTGTACAGACTGTAAAGCCCCTTGAGGCAAATTTGTGATTTGTTATATTGGTCCTATAAATAAAACTGACTTACTTAATTAACCTTAAGAAGATTTTGGCATGATTTTGTATGAGTCCTCAATTCCCCCCTCTCCAGTGGTGATCATGCACCGATCAGCCAAAACATTAAAACCACTAACAGGGAACATGACAAAGAGCTCAAGGTGCCAGTCTGGTACTCAAACTCCCTAGATCCTAATCTGATCAAGCGTCCATGGGATGCACTTGAACAAGTCAGATCAATTGAAGCCCCACGTCGCAACCAACAAGACCCAAATCAACCCAACATTAAAACATTTCTGTGGCTGATCAAGGCTGGTGGTTTAAATGTTGCGGTGGATTTGACTCCTGTGGGTTGCAAGGTGGGGCCTCCATGGATTGGATTCAGTACAGCACGTCCCATGGATGCTCAATCGTATTGGGATCTAGGGAGCTTTGGCATCAGCCTTGAGCTCTTTGTCATGTTCCTCGAGCTATTCCTGAATGATTTTTGTGGTGTGGTTTTGTTGCCAACAGGTAATGCCGAATGCCCATGAGGTGGTGTACTTGGTCTGCGGCAGTGTCTAGATGGGTGTTGTAAGAACATCCACATGAATGCCAGGACCCATGGTTTCCCAGGAGAACATTGCATTGTAGAGGGATGGTCAATGATATTCAGTTCACCTGCTGGTGGCTTTAATGTTTTGGTTGATTGGCATATACATTGAGAAAACACAAGTTAATAGCATATGATGAATGCTGGCTGACACTATACGATGTCTTTCTTAGTATGTCTGATGTCTTAACAATAGGTATTCAGAGTTTGATTAACTACAGCTCAATAGATGTCATAAACTAGTCAGTCTTATACACTTTTGTTTCCTTATTTATCTGGAGCTATTTCCTGTATTTTGTTCTCTCTTAATGAACTGCCCCCCAGTTTCCTTGAAAGAGAACCAAGATTTAGTCAGTCTCAGTGGGGCTGTTTTGTGTGCACCCAAATTTGAATGCTTTTGTTTCACCAAGTGAACTAAACGAAAGAAGTTGCTCCACAGTCTGATTAAAGTGCTGCAGGTTTGCTTGAAATGATGCCCCCTAAGGCAGATTCAAGCAACGCCGACAGCTGTTTGTGACTCTGTCCTCTGTAAATTACCTTTATTTGCGATAACCTGACAGATCCCTGCAGAGTTAATAGGTAATTCACATCTTGGTTAATGAGTTTACCATATGTTGGAGGTAGGGTGATGGCAAATACAAAGCAGAGGAGATTGCATCATCTTATGAACAACAGTTTTCTAAAAAGCAGTCAGGAAGATAAGGCAGGATTTAAAGTATTTAAACATGAAATCACCCGTGGAGTTAATTGGAATTATAGTCAAAAGTAATTATTGCTGATGCTTGTTAGATAACTGATAACTCCAACAGTATTCAGCGTATTCAATGATGCATTACTTTGATGTTCAGTTGAATGGAGAAGCTTAAAAAAAGTGTTCCCACCCAAAATGAGGTAACTAAAGGAAGAATATGGAAAGCAGATGGCTCATTGTCATTTACACTGAGTTCTCATGCATTTATTTAAGAATTACAGACAACAGGGGGTGTAGTGTTGTGTATACTCAGGTTGATGGCGTATACACCTCTCTTGGTTGGTGGATTTACTCTATACCCTCATGTCGGAGATAAGCATCAGTGTCCATCTTGCACAGACAGGCTGTAGTCATTAATGTTAGGATCTAATCTATGTTGTTAGATGCTGCGCACGGGAGATTCCTTTTTCCACAGGTTTAGCAGTTAAGGCGAGGCCTCCTTCCAAGGCCATACATGCATCACAGCACACTAAAACAGGACCCAGGCAAAGGCTTTCTCCTACCCAATCAAAAATCTTTAACCAGTATATCAGGTGTCAATCACATCCCAGTCAACTGAATACTGAAATCAAACAAGTCTGCTTTAAACATCCATAAAATAAAGCAGATGATTTAAGCCATCAAGGATTTAATTTGCCGTCTTCATTACTGTAGACCTTAATGTTGTACCCTAAATATAGGACCGCTGATATTGGCCTATCACAGATTTAGCATAATTTGATACAGCCATGTTGGTGTTGTTCCTGGAACATTACAATTAATGCTGCTCCAGAAAGAAGTTCCTCGGTATTGAATCCCGCTGGGTCAGGGCCTTTCTGTGAGTTTGCGTGTCCTCCCGTGCTTTCCAGTTTTTCCCACCATCAAAACATGCACACATTAGGTTAAGCCTCCAGTCAAGTTTAATGTTTGATGAAGGCCCTCGCTCAGATCTGAAGTGGTCCCAGGGCGTGATCGTTGCCCACTGCGCCCTCGGGATGGGTTAAATGCAGAGAACTACTTCCACTATGTCCACTTCCTGTCTCTGTTTTTTTCCTGCTCAAATGTGTTCCATTAGTAATTATCCTGTATCCCTGTGTTTTTAAGTCTGTGTTTTTCCCTCACTCTTTGTTGGATTGTCTCCTCTATTTCACATCTATTCCCCTGTCCCGTGTTCTCCTTGTGTCTTGCCTATGTTGCTGCCTGTGTTCCTGGTGTCTCTTTGTTTGTACTGGTTTGTTTGGGCTTTGGGTTTTTAGCACTCTTGGATTCCTTTTGCTTGCATTCACTACAAATTTGGATCCATTAAAGCTGGCTTCTTGTTTTTCAACCTCCTGGCCTCTGTGTCATGCACTTTGGTCCATTATTCGATAATCCATAACAGCCTTGCAAGGTATTTTTTAAGGATCAATATCAGTATCGCCCCCCGAAAAGTTCAGTATAGGTCGGTGTCTAGTAATATGTACTGTGTTGGTTTCTATATATTTTATTTAAAAAAAGAACAAAGACTAAAAAACTGCAAATATCTGATACAATTATAACAAACTGTCAGAAAATAAGCCAACACTAATCAAACGAAGGCTTTTTAATCAATGTTTGAGATATGTGTATTTTGATATAGCAGAGTTTACATAATTGGAAACAAGTAATTTATTTATTCATCCGTTCTTCTATTAACATGTATGGCGCATGCAGTGTCATGGGAATACTTCAGGCTTTAGCTGAATTCACAAATCAAAGCTGAGTATTTTTGTCAACAAAGACGTTTCATTACTTCCATGCGAGCCACAGTCCTTGTTTTAAATGAATCGAGACATGCATATTTCAGCAGTGAGCTGATTTAAATGAGTCACCAAACACAATTGGATAATTATGGAAATGAGCTCGTCTGATCCAAATTTAACTCATTCGGATTCATTTAATCAGATTTACATTGTTTTTGCCTTCACAGAGATGCACTTTAGCTCCTCGTTTATGTTTACCAACTGGGGCGTATGTTGACTACTCTGCAGATAATCATTAACTGGAGTATTGGTTTAATGTTAATCGAGACATACAGTGCATTTAGAATAAAACATTATGAACACAATCATATGAGGGTACTTTAAATAGACTGTCAAGAACGTTACACTCATTAGGTTTATGAAAAACAAAAGCAAATCCATCCCTCGGCTGCTGCAGTCTATTCACTGAACGAGCTAGTGTGCACAGGTCATCCAAGGACTTATCAAAGCGCTCATGATTCACACAGCTAGATGCAACGTCCCCAACAGCTCAAATTGACTAGACACCCCCAAGGCCGGCCAGTTATTGGCTCCCACCCCTCAGCAAGAGTCAAAAGGCGACGGGGATGAGCTACCATCAAAAAACGACATTTATTTCGGGTGAACAGTGTGCTGCAAGTCACATTCAATGTCAACAGAGAGAAAGGCTTGGGTTTCTGGGGTTTACAGAGCCATTAGCGGAACAGTTGTGTTGTAAAGGGCAGGGAAAGTGGAAAAAAGTAAATAATAAGTGAGAATGTTCAATACAATATTCACTTTACATAAATCAAAAGCATCTTATGTGATGATATGAGGACAAAAATGCAAGACTGGACCAGTTGTTCTTTTAAGTACTTAAAGGAATCCAATAGTAACCCCTAAAAAGGGGAAAAAGGGAAAAAAAAATGGCTTGGCATTCAACAAATAGCCTACAAGATACAGTCATTAAAACAAATGACAATGACAATGACAATGACATGACAAACCAACCAAAAACACATCATCACTGACTGTCAACAGGTGACTGAACATCCAATGCATGCAAAATTGGATCAATTCTAAATGTTTCAAAAGCTGCTGTGGGCTTTCTCCCCAGCGGTGTCTGTATGGACAGCAAAGTCAGGGTTCAGGCAAACAAGCACACTTGCATAGTAAGACGTCCAATCTATACACACAGACAGCAGCAGAGAGACATGAGGACAGAAGTTGTAACCTGTCTGACACATGTTTTTGACATCAAACCATCCTCTCCCTTTTGTTTGTCACTGCACTTGTTACTGTGAAGGACATCTTCTTTGCTGACAGAGCTTCTCTTCATCATCGCGGTTAGCTAACTTGTAAAGGTACGTGTCCTCGGGATCTTTCCTTTTTATGCCTCCCATTTATTGTCTGTATAGGAAGCTGTGCAAGGCGCATTGTGGTTCGAGAGATGGGGCATTGTGTTGCCCACTCCTGGAAACTCCTGAACAACCATAAAAATCAAACATTGTTGAGTAAAATGAATGCATTGCGTGGCCTTGACCTTCCCTATTGTGAAGTATGCAAACAATACCACCATCATTCCTATGGAAACGTAGGAAGGCTAAATTCCGGAGTCAGACTCGGTTCAACTTTTACAGAGGAGCAATAGGAAGCATCCTGACAGGAAACATCACAAACTGGCATGGTTCACGCACGGCCCAGGACAGGAAGGCTCTACAGCAGGTGATTAAAATTGCTCAGAACATCACTGATGCCATCTACAGAGCATCAGTGACATCGGTAAAGTGAGATGTCTGCACAGAGCCCAAAGGATACTAAAAACACGACACCCACCCCAGCAACGGTCTTTTCACCCTGCTACCATCGGGCAAGAGATACAGAAGTATCCGCTGCTATACAGCCAGACTACAGAGCAGCTTCATTCTCCAGCTTTGAGACTCAACAGCAAAACTCAACACTCCATACAATAGATGCAGCAGGACTCAAGGACTCACAACATTATTGTTTTTTAACTCCTTGTTTAAACAATGACAAATAAATGTACCTTGTACCTTGTCAAATGACGCCCCAGTGAACACGTACCTTTACAGAATGTTAGACGCTATCATTAGCATTCGCTACATCTCCTGGCTGTTTTTATTAGCATGCTGACTCTCTATTGTTTGAAGTGAATTGACAAACTTTGATCTCTCAACAGAGTTGCTTTCCCAGACTACTTCGGAGTTTCACAATATGGCCGGACAACCTTGTTCCCCTTCAATTTCCTACCACAACAAACCTCTTTCCCAGCAGACCTTTTGACTTGGTTAAAAGGGAAAGCACATGTGTAACTAATGTTATCATTCGCTCCGTTTAGGTATTCCAGTGAGCCAGCATGAACAACACCAAAACCTGGAACAAGCACATGTGGAATGCAGGCAGAATCAATGTTATTGATTACACCTGTGCTTTTCCTGCTGTGTCATGTCAGGACGTCTGCTGAAAAGAGGTCTATACCTCCAGTGCAATGACCACACAGACTGAGCATTTACCATCTGTTACAACCCAGAGGGGAAAGGTACACTAATTACAGGCAAATTAACGAAAGGGGATGAATGGGCCACTTAATTAAATAAGTAGCACCTGACATAAGACACAGAAAATATATATATATATTTTAATTTATTGTTTTTTAACAGTGAAGTCCTTGCTCCCAGAGAGAAATGCAACTGCATTTCAGGGGGGCTGACAAGCTGGAGTTGATGTAGTGAAAAACCAGAGCTGGGAAAGTAACCTTGCATATTACACCACATGTTTGTTGACAGAAAACCCATCACACAAGTGTGTGATGTGGAGACGCTGTGGGCATGTTGTGCTTTAAAAGGAGTGGGTTCATAAAGACACTTTGATGTCCTCTGGTTTGCCCCGAGTCCCAGAATTTTGAAGCGGGTGCAGAAGAAGGAGAGCTTATGATGGAGCTATATTTGTATTTTAAACATTTCACATAGGGGTCAAAGTGATACATAGCTTAACTGAGTGAAAATGTTCTGTCTGATAAATTTGAACACAACATGGTGCACGGAACGTGGTGAGCATCATCCTACGATGACCTTAACTCGGCAGATAACCTTATTGTTTACTCAAGAGTCAAAAATCGTGTTCTTTCGCAAAGCTGCCGATGTAGCTGAATAAAACATAAGGTCACAAATCACCGAATCCATTTTTAATGCTACAAAACAAGTGGGCAAGGAAAATAAACATTTATTCCCCCACCTCGTATGATTTGAACAATATTCTTTGGGAACACCTGGGCTTTCATGGTAAAATGAGCTGCTCTCAAGGATCAAATTCAAAACTTGACCCCATCCTAGAGAACCAAATTAGTCAAATTGGTTATTTATGGTATTATAATCATTGACTTTATCAATATGGCATGGTAGTTAGCCTCTCTTGCATTTTATTGCAGCCCTAATTTGCATGTATCGCTACACATCACAAAACATTTCATTTAAATGTGCCATCAAATATGCAGCCTTCATTACTTCCACTTGATTATACACCTGGACCAGATAAGGAAGTGTTTAAGCAGCACTCAGATTAAGTGCAGCTAAACCGCAAAGGCCACTTTCAGCACTGTACTAAATATCACCTCGCGCTGAAGTAATTGTGTGATGAAAGCTTTGAGGGGCTTCATGTCGCTGTCAGAAATGTCTGTTTTTGATACAGTGGTTAAGTCAGTAGCATCTTCAAAACAGCTAAAGGAGCCCGGGCAAGCTTGACATGTGACAATAGCACTTTTTCATTCAGCTTCTTACTTTCACTCTCTTCATCTGTCACTCAGCCTAGGGAGACTCACCACTTCCCTCTGATAAACAGCTCAATCTAGAGTTGAATGAGAATAGGCGGAACACTTCCTTTATTCCGATTTCCTTGCAACTTTTGAGGCCCTGATTGAGCTGAAGCTGACCAGCTGGTTATCAGAGCTTCCATGCATCGGCACATAGCCACAGAACCTGTATCCTATCAGTTCAGTTCTATTAAATACCTTCAGCAGAAGACTTCACTCCCGTTTCACAGTCTGTCAGTCATTTTAGTTCGTCTGGCTTTCTGTCAGTGAATCGCTTTGATTTTTCTGTCGCATTTTTTTTTAGTTTTTCTGTCACCACGTCTGTCTGCCTATCATAAGTCAGTCGGTAAGCCTGTCTCTCTTAGTTTGTTGGTCACTCTTCCTGTATATGGCTCTGTACATAAATCAATACATTTTTTGGCATTTTAAAAAGTGGATGTTTAACCTCCAAATTCCTGCTTCTAATTGTTTATATACCCGCATAACTGCCTTTTAGTTAACATTTAACATTAAACAATTTGCAACTATTGAGTATAATTTGACATATAAATTCAAAGTTATGGCTTTTAAATAGCTGTTTTTGATTTTACATTTTAAAAAAAGGTGCAATATGTAAGTATATCACTAGAGTAACCGCTAACTGCTGTGCCGTGCAGCTAGCGGTTCATTTATTATCCTTGGTAATCTAAAAGTTTTTAATAGTTTTAATTCGCCAGTAATGGGACTGCCTTGTCTTTTATGTCTGTTATTGTTTTACTTTCCATTGACTCGGTCACCCCTCAATGACCTTGAGGATAGGCAATGGTTAAATGAATGTGTGACAGCAAAAGTCGTGTTAACAGCTCAATAAATTCTAATGTAACCTTATGCAAGTGTACATGCATACAAACACATATGTGGCCAATAAGGAAGCAGATGTGAGTTTTCTCAGCCTCAGATGTAACAGTCATTAATGGTGTCCCCCAGGGATGTGTGCTCGGCCCACTGCTCTTTTAATAATGCACAAACAATTTCATCTGTTCTTATTGTCTGGTTAGGTTTAGGCACAAAAAACACTTGCTTTGGGTTAGAAAAAGATCACATTCTTGATTAAAATACCAGTTCTGGGCGCCACAAACATGGACAGAAAACCTTAAAATATCAGTTTCACGTTGACAAATATTGAAGCGCTGTCTTGAACGATGGTTACTGACTCCACCACCATCCCCTCCACCTGAAAGACGGGTATGAAGTCAGGTATAAACACATAATTTGAATGTGATGTGAGAGGTATTGCACAAATGTCATTATGGTTCATATGACATGTACAAATGTGAACGAATCAGTGCTTTGCAGAAATGTCATCAACCAAACATTTTATTCTGGCGGCTGGGCTTTGTAAGCTCACCTTTCATGCTTTGGTTTCACATTGGCACCTTTACACTTTGCCCTTTTCTCATAAACCTTTACATATTTGACATTATGAGTTGATGAGGACCGCTGGAATGCATTATTATTCCAGTCTGTCTGGCTAGACAGTGTCATTTTCAGAGGAGGCATGAGGTCAGCTTGGCCTTCAGGATTTATGAATGACACACCACTGTGGGTCATGTCCTTCAGAGGATCCAGCACAGGATTTGACACAGCATCTGTTTACAGACGTGAAATTGAATGGGTATATATCTGGTGTGAGAGCACTGAAAACAGTGGCAGAGACTTCAGGAGGAGGCCCAGCATTAGTGTGAAATACTGTCTGGCAGTCATGTGGAGGGCTCTGGCCTCTAGGCTACAGTGGCCAGGAACAGTTGATAGCATTTGATAAATGTGTGTGTGGCCATAACATAAATCAGTAAATGTAAAATGTATGAGATAAAGCTAGCTGATAAGGCCACACTTGGAAATAAAATGCAATGCTGTACATACAATGTATGTACTGTAGTATCTTTTTTATTTTAAGACATTTTTCATTTAATTTAAGTTAATTTAAATATTGTTTTACTTTCAATTTGAGCCATTTTTTCCCCATATTTGCCATCCTGGCTATAGATTACATTTATGATTTGATTATTCACTAGTGCATTTATTACATTTCATTTATTTAAAAAGGAGAACAGACATTAATCAACATTTCTGACCATGTGCCAGTGTTAGCCAGCTGGCTAATTTTCAACTGCAGTCCTTTTGGCAAGGTGTTTTTATGTTTATATATCAACAGAAGCAGGGTTGACTGTTCTCGAATGCACGAGCCCCCCCCAAATCTCCCACATCACTCAGGAGTGTGATGAGCAAACGTTACGCAGCATCATAAATCAAGATTAAATACCATCTCCAGTGCACTCTCATAACTAGTGCAAGGGTCATTTGTGATCATGTAATTACATAGCGTCCTGTGCATCAACTTTTTAAGAATGATTTACAGTACAGGGTTCATCTGGCCACATTAATCATTCTCATGTTAATAGGTTCCACTGTTGCTTGTCTCTTCCGGGGCCCAGGGTGAACTGAGAAAAATACCAAAGAGCTCAAAATTGATGTTGAGCCATTGAGTGCCATTACTCACCGAGCAGTATATTGTCAACGTGGATGCTGATTGTGAGCAGAATGAAAATAGGTATTAGAGATGTAAAGGCTGTCACGTTTGTCTGCTCAATTTATATGCAGCGTGCTACAGACAAATGGCCAAAACAACAAAAATACTGACATTAAGATTCCCCTCAGCTTTGTCTGTTTTTACCTAGCATTGTTTTGGCCCAGTCATTTACTAAAGGAAAGGTCACTGCCATTTATTACTAACATACAGTAATGACTGTGACTGCGTAAGGGCAGTCCATTTTATTATACTGGAAAGCTGTGTCTCAAATGTTATTTCACATTTCCGTATGGAGTGATTCAATAAGAATAAGGCTTCTTGCAAAATCTCTTTGAACAGATATGCATGATTTACAATATAGGTTTTACAGTGGGCCTCAAGGTCATACAGTTCCCTCACCTTATGATGGACCATTTTCATTTGAGTTCATTTGAAAATGATGAAACGGCAAGCAGGCATTTGAATGACAACCACACAGTGACCTAAAACAAGTCCCCACAACTTGTCCAAGTTGAATTTAATGCTCCTGTTTCTTGATCCCTCGCTGTAATACCGAGCTATACGGAAGTGGCAGCATGTGTGAATTCTGAGAGATGATCAGTTGTGGCTTACATGTAAATCCCCAGATTGGCGCTTGCTTTATTAAATAAGCAAAACTGAGAGACAGAGACAAAATCCTACATTGTTCTTTTAGGAATTAGTGAATCTTATGATGTCCTGGTAGCTATAGGAGGGCTAATCCTTGGTTGAATTAAAGATGTAGCTTTTGTATAAATACCAGTTTTAATGCTGGGATTTCTTTTGTGTGTGTGTGTGTGTGTGTGTGTGTGTGTGTGTGTGTGTGTGTGTGTGTTTAAGTTTCGAGAGACAAGCATGCCAACTCTTCTTAATGAGACCCCATAGATTTTCCATATTTGCTGAAATTAAATTATTGTCTACCCAAAGGAAGTTATTAGTTCACAATTAAAACTTAAAAACAGAGCTTAATATATTATTTCCTTAACCTACACGTTCTCAACTCCCAACTCGTCTAATTCTGCAGCCTTAAACTTCAAACTATGAAGCGCTATAATGCTGTCAGTCTTGCATGTGATTTGGTTGGACCTTTCAAAATAAAAGGTCTGCGGTCAAGTTAGCAACTGAACATAACACCTGGTTAGACATTCAAAATAGTGTGCTGACAAACAGTTCGCATAGTGTGAAGTATTGTGCATTTTTGAATTTTATTTATATTGTCAGACAGTTGCAGTTTGGTTAGATTTAGGCAAAACAAAACTTCTTGATCAGGGTTAGGAAAAGATCTCGTTTAGGTTGCCACAAACACGGCTGGAGATGCCCTGACTTCCCGTCAAAAATATGTTTTTTGTCCCTGCAATTATGACTGAAAACTATCCCGAGGTCTCCTCCAAATATAGAAAACATATCCACCGTTTTAACATTTGCAAATGTTGAAGCGCAGAATTGAACTGTCACCGTTTGGTAAGAGTTCATGTAACTTATGTGCATGGCGAAAGTCACGTTACGTAAGTCATACCACTTATGCAATGTAAATTATGTCATTTACATACGTTAACTTACTCATGTAACACAAAAACAGCTCGATCTTGACTCCTGGTCACACGCAGGACACGAACCTCGGTCTCTGGGGTAAATTCTTGCATATGAACTATCCAACTACTCGCTCTTTATACTGCTGCACTCGAGGGGCGCTCCAAGAACTAACATTAAAAGGGGTAACTACGAGGCCACTGACCAGGCTGCTGTATTTGATGCCTTGGAAGAGAGAAAAGGCTGAAAGGCAACACCTCCATACCTACTGACCATCATCACCATCCATGTAAAAACATGGACATTATTCCACTAAGCTTTACTGTCCTTCCTCCTGACTTGTAAATAGTGCAAGTTGCAGCAGACTTTTTAGGAAAACAGTCATTCCTCATTCTGCCTGCGCAAGCTAGAAAACTAATCTCTTTAAGAAACACTCAACATTTCATGTATTTCTTCCACGCGGGCCAAACTAATTGAAGACCACTGCAGTGGCTCTCCATTACTTTTAATTATTCCGCTATTTTTCAGTTGTTTCTCTCAAGCCCTCAAGCATGCTTAGAAAAACTGCCGCATTTGTCTTTTTTTAAAGTGCATTCGTATCACATTTACACAACACTGTTACATATTGTGCATGAATTACATCTGGGACGTGCTCCAGGGCTGAACCTTTGGGTCATCAGCCACCTGAAACCAGAAGTATCTACTGACGGAGCTGGTTACTAAAGGGATTGTCGGGGTGGATGTGAGAGATAAAGACAGTATAGGCCGACGGGAAAAAAAAAGAGAAATTCCTTCCTTCCATCTAATGTCATAGGGAATGTGGGAGCGCTCGCTAACAAGATGGATGAGCCCCCTGCATTGGCCAAGACAAAGGCTAGTGGGACTCTAATGTTCACTGAGATGTGGTGTTAGCTTGAGCTCCTGCAGTGGACTCTACAGGGAGCTTTCCATGTGAGCAAGCTGAGGAAAATGAAGAGATGAGAAGAATGGGAAGGGGGCCTTACCATTTTTATTCTTGCTTGATCGTATAATTCAGGGTGTGCTGTACATTTCTCAAGAGCAGATATTTTCTTCCTGGCTCAACTGTATTACCTGCTTTCATCAGCCATGTCTGTTGCTGTTAGCATTGTGTGACATCACCTACTGAGATCATGCAGGATTGCAAAATACAATATCCCAGCACCCTGATTGAAATACCCACATAGCTCTCAATTCCACTCCTCTGATTACCTTATATAAAGTGTACTGGACTAGCCAGTGGTAAGGGTGCATAAAGCTCCACTGATTTCCCCCTTCTACAGATCACACTCCAAATGCATCCATCTGTTTCCAGATTCCAGGCTTGACAGGTGTGCCAACTGTCAAGCAGCTGCATATTAACCTCATAAGACTGTGTTTTGAGAACTCTATGGAGACCGCACAGTACAGAACTGGCTCTACCTTGGCATTACCGATTATATTATATGACTGGTGAATCCTAGAATCATGACAAATATAGTTCCAAATATTAAGCAATAGGCCACCATGGACGTTAAAAAAGAAAGGTGCTATCTACAAAGGCAGTGATCAGTTGCCCGTCTTGCAGTGCTTTCATCAACATTTTTCAAAATAAAAAAGGTGAATTTGAGGCAAACTTCTGAAATGTCACACACAAAAAAAGGCTAAATGGAAATCTGGTGCTTTAGCGTCTTTCAGTTGGAAGAAAAAGAAGCAGAAGCAGCAGCCTGTGCCATCGAAGAGAGAAAAACTGAGTTAATTTGTCGAAATGTAACCGGGTAGGCGGCGATAGCTCATTAGTCATGTGAGTTGAACATTAGTTTCATCATTTGGAAGAGGTGTTCCCATCTCCCATTATGTGCATTAATTGTTTTTTCGAAGAAGGCACATAAAAGACTTTTGGCGAGGACAAAAAATTTGCGAAATTGAGGACGTCTTTTTCAAATGTTGTCGTTTCCATCATCTTTACCAATGCGATACTTCAAAATGTGCATAGAAATACATTATTAGGAACATGGCTAATGTAACTTTTCAGAGAGGAAATACAGCAGCACATTCTTTCACTTAGGCCTATAAGTTGATATGATGACGTTCCTTAATTCAACACCATTGTGGGGATTTATCTATACAGCCTTTCTTGGTCAGGTGTGATAAGTAGCTTACGGTAGCTCCCCAGTATTCCTGCTACAAAGAAGCAAAGGGACCTCTGTGGTCATACAAGCTTTCTAGAGATTTGCACTACTTTTCTTATATCTTCACTCATGGGGGAAATCACATCCCGGAGCTACTACACACCAAGCCCTCCCAGCTCGCTGTGCCTGATCCCATCTGTTGATGGATCCCACGCTTCCCACCTGGTAAGACACAACAAGTGAAGCTTGAAAAGCAAATGTTGGACATGCAGGTCCTCAGCAGTGGCCCGCTACAGGGGGAGTACACTTTCTACACCAGTGCCTTCACCTCCAAAGGCCTCCCTGTGACCTGTCCTAAAGTTTGCTGACAGCACAACTGTTCAACTATTCGCATTGCTTTATTCATGATGGTGACAAGTCAGCGTGCAGACATGCGGTGGAACAGCTGGCTGTCTGCTTTAGCCAAAACAATCTGGGACTACATGCTGCAAAGATGAGTGTAGACTTCATGAAGAGCCAATCCTTTACTCCTCATCAGCATCAATAGTGAGTAGCCTAATTCCAGCTCCCAGAAATCAGAAGTGGAGGAGTTACATGAGCTCCATCCTGACAACAGCAGATTGTGCATTTCTACTCTGCAATCATCGGATCGGCGGTCTGAGACATCCACCCAGTGTGACAGAAGAGGCCAGCTTCACATCATCCAGTCAGAGGGGGAAATCATTAGCTGCAACTTGCCCTCCCCTCCAGGACATGTAGAGCACCAGGATTAGGAAGCACGTGACCACACTCCTCCGCTTATAGAACTGTCAACACCAAGACCACCACATCATTAACAGCTTCTTTTACAGAGCTGTCCCACTAATGAACAAAGCTCTGCCGGTAACGCTTTATATTAATCATCATTAATAAATGGTAAATTGAGTTAATTAAACACATTTATTAAGCAATTGTTTACTGTAAAGTTGCAACTACTGTTTTTAATATTTTGTAAATGGTTAATTAGATGGCAAAAACAGGTTTTCTGAGCCAAAACATAATCATCTTTTCCTAACCCTAACCAAGTGTTTTTTGTACTTAAACCTAACCAGAGCATAAGCACTGCATTAAAGATAAAGATAACGTGAAAAACTGTACCTAAAGAAACCTAGAATTGCAACAAGGAAGAAGTTTCAACATATGTGTGGTTTGTAGCAACATTCGTTGCCAACATTTATTCTGGCTATCGGGTTGTGTTAACAAGCATCAGTTTAAGGGAAAGAGCACAAGTTTTTGAAAGGATTGGTGGGCTTTGAAGACCACAGGTACCTGTAGAATTATATTAGCTGAGGAAAATACTTTGAACATCGGAGTCCCCCTGGAATGGAAGTTCAGACAGGAGATGATTAGAAGTCAGACAAGGCGATCTGTATCCCTGGTGAGTGAATATTCTGTTTTGACCAATGTTTTAGTGCAGAACTCTGCAGGAAGGTTTTGCGGCTGCGATGAGGGGCCTCATATGACAATTTGCTGCCAGGGATCACACCAAGATGCTTAGCGGTCTGGGCAGGATTCACTATGTTGTTGTCACCGGTGATAAGCTTAAAGCTGCTGGCAGACATCCAACTTGATATGTCAGCCAGTCAAGCGGAGAAGCAGACCTGTTTGTCTGAGGAAGAGAGGATGATGGAAAAGTATACTTCGGGTGGTACTGTAAAGGACAAGAGAAATTGTGGAATATGTGGCACAGAAAAAGATGTCGAGTGGATCAGAGGGAGAAGCAGGAAGGTACAGGAGGAAACCCTGGGGAATTAGCAAAGAGGGATTCAAGTAAAGGCAGAGACCTGCTACAGAAATATGATTTGAGTGGTCAGACAGTCGGAGTAGAGAGAAGTCAGAAAGGATAGTGAGAGGCAGCTGCTGTGTCACGGTTTTGAAGGTGGACTAAAGGGTCCAAAAAGGCCAGGAGGGAAGCAACTATCACAGTGCAGAGGACCTCATTGACAGCACGCGATGCCGTCTGAGGACAGGCCACCTCAAAGTCTTTGAAGTGCAACCAATTCAGTGAAGGATTAGACAGCTGATCGGTTAATTTGAAGCAGCACATTCAAGCTTTTTACAAAGAGGCGAAAGACAAACAGCCACCCACACACGCAGGCACTCAAGGAGCAGATGCTACATCTGCAGCACAATGTCGATGCCACACTTGGCAACTTTGCACATTAGCAAATGTAATATGAAACAATAGCAAGTGTTGACTGGAATGCTTATGTCTGGATTTAAATATGCTGCAATCGTGCAATTACGTGACCTAAGAAAAGTCCATTAAACTGTACACTGCAGTCACTAAAAAAAAACAAACACACACTTCCATTAAAATGGCTGAATAATATTTTGAACCGTGAATAACATGTCACAGATTTTGCAGATATTTGCAACTTTAGTACTCTAAGGGGGCAGTTCAGCAGATATGAGACTTTAGGCTGACATCCTAAAGCTACCTTACAAATTGATTGACAGGTCTTTCATTAAGCAGGTTTCCATTCGGTAGCAATTAAGTCCAAGTTGTGTTTTTGATGCATTAAAGGTTTGTTTCCATTAAAAAGTCAGTCTTTTTCACGTCACAACAACTCAAAAATACAATGCGTGTCATACTCCTCCTGCATTAATATTTTCCTAAATACCAATTGGGTATTTAGCATCCGATGTGCTTTGACAGTTGTCACATCATCCTCTACACAGCATGTCACCTGATTAATGATTAGAATAAAAATACATTAACTATAGCCAAAGGCAAGCTTGGTCATATTCCTCATCCTTGTGTGTCATCTGCTACTTATAGTATGCCTGATCTGTATGAGGACTTTTGGATTATAGCTGACAATCCACATATATCCTTCACTGTAAGCATTTAATGATGTTGTGACATTGTTGCCCTATGATTTCAGTAGAATTGTGCAGTATGAGTGTGTTTCTGGACAGACACGTGGAATGTACATGTGAAGCATTTTGCAGTTGAGGATGCAATGGCGTGTCTACACCTCTATAGGCCACTAGGGGCCAGATATAATGAATCAATAATTTAGGTAATATTCAGGTTCATGATAATGCTTAAAGTGTTTTCATGTTTTGTTTTGTGGACCCTGTAGAGTTGGACACGATTACTAATGTCGATTCATAATGTGAACAAATCTACAAAACATTCAGCTATAAGTAGCCAAAGGAAAAAAAGTAATATTTCTGAGTTTGTATTATCTTGTTATTATTATACACATTAAAATTGTGGGTTTGAATTTCTTCTCCAAAACTACATAATGCCCCTTTAAGGTGGTTTACCTTTGGCAGCGCTGTCACAAAGACAACTGGATCGCTTTCCATTTTCCTCATTAGGAGCAGCAGTTACCAGCAATACAACAGAAGTTTATTCATTTATTTATTTATTTTTTATGTAATGATCCCTCAAATGTGGCCAAGAAATGTAATGGAGGCAGCACTGAAACAGTAATCTTAACTAGGAATAAAATAGATGTAAATTATCCAAAGCATCTGTTTCTGCCTTTAAATCTCTCTAGTTTTCGGACAACATATACCCCAATTCTGATATATCTGGTATGGGCCAATATCGGCCAACAGTTGTATTGGTTGGACTCTAGAAATTATATCATTTATGTTGCATATCACTTATGGAACATGTCAATCACCATCCTATAAACTTTTCATTGACTACAAAACTCCAGTGAACTACTCCTTTAGTACATTATGAAAGTGAGTATATAAAAATATTTCAAAACCAATGAGCAGTTTCAATAATGGATTTAGATTTGCTTGAATGCTGCCAAATCCCAAACTCAGATTCCTGCCAAACCGCTGATACTTACATGTAAAATATTTTATTCTCTTTTTTTTTAAATTTCAGATTTAGAGCATAAGTTCATAACTACCTGGCGTTCAACTACTAAGAACATAATTGCATCACAATCACATGATGCTGTGTAAGGATCTCCCAAACATTATGTTTTTGTCGTCACCAGAAAATCATTCTTGTTTTCCACCAAGCATCCCCATTATAAAGACATAATATGGCATTATATACTGGCAGAGGCATGCTGATTCAGTTGTTAGTCCTCTCCGAGCTCAGCAAGGAGCCATCAAAGCTGCACAATGCAGCCCCTATTACATTCCCCCTAATTACCTTTGGCTGGAGTGGACTGCAAACTGATTATGCCAGCACCATGTTTAAAACACTCTGGAAAGGAGAAGGCCACAGCACGAACAAGCACTTTTGTTTCTCCATAAAAATCCAAAGCCAGGGCTGAGAAGCCGGTGATTAGGTGTGCGGGCTGATTTTGTGGATGATTGTTAAGTGTCAAGGTTGTCCAAATGAGACATCTTCCCCTTCACTGGTCACATGGAAATGAGCGCACTGATAGCAGCATTGTAAAAAACATTTCTTTTTATAGGTTTGCTTTCATATGGTCCCAAATTTTAAGATTTTCAACCTTTTAATTTCATTTTTTTTGTTCCCAATACCTCCTCATACCTGCATGAGTGAATAGGTCGATTGCCAGTGATGCCCAAAACGACATGGCCATTGAAGTGACAGGTATACCAGACCATGGTCATATGGTCATAGTTTGGTTAGGTTTAGGCAAAAACCTATTTGGTTATGTTAAGGAAAATGTTCATTACATACATAACTTAGGCTATTTATCTGACCTGAGTTATCTACGTTAGTGAGTTAAAATACCTCAAGAATGTTGAAATGTTGACGTAATGTCCCTTCTCCCTTGCTTTGCTGGTGTAATAATTACTCCAGACAATAGAGCACCCTGCTTACAAGAAACGTAGGTATAGGTCGTTATAAGCTGCTTTTACAGTCTAACTATATGGTATTTTTCTGATGAGGACGCTCTCAATGAATCATAGTGAATCAAAGCCAAACAAAACTAGTGTAATTCCCATTACGTGTGGTGAATTAAAGCCACGGTAAGTGTTTGAAATGCATTGTTCATAAGGCAATGCACTAACAGGGCCTGCAGAAAAAAATAAACAATTAAATAAAAAATAAAGAAATGCTTACATCAAGGCCAGCAGGTGTGCGGAGGAGGCTTCAACAAGTTGTTTCATGTTTCTCTTGTACTTTTGTCGTTAACCTGAGCTGATCTCGCAGATTGAGTGACGCAAATTATCAAAGACTGTTACTCTTATATAAAATTTTCAAAGTTCAAACCTGTACCTGTCACGCTTACATTATACTGCGCTTGAGAAGTGTCAGATCAAGTCACATCCCTTTATAAAGCCTGAGCGGAGAAGACATACAGTCGTCAAATAAAGCAGGCTTAATTGATCCGCTGAACATGGCAGCACTTATCTTCCCTCCCTCTTCTCTGGCTTTCTCTCTCTGCTATTCAGTCTTCAGTCTCACTTCATTTCTAAAAAAAAAAAAAAAAAATTTGAAACGGGGGATGTTTGTCAGGATCCTGTGAATCCAGGCTGTGCTCTCCCCGCTCACGCTGCTCCGAGGCCGACTATGGAAATAATCGAAACTGTGTCACTAGAGCCGGAAAGGTTAATCTTCGCAGACAGAGAGTGGGCAGTGCAGCTGAAGAGATAGACTTTAGAGTTTACTGCCCTGCTATTTGTCATACTAAGCCTTTGCTTTAGACAAGGCAACTGGACACCTTGATCCGCTTAAATTAACTGTCAACATAAATGCAGCGCTGGGGGAAAAAATAAATAGGAATAACACCCCCCCCCCACACACACACACACACACACACAAACACACACACACGCCCTCCTGCACCCACATCGTCCCATAACAGAGGTGGTCTTGGATGGAAAGGTCGAAACTGTGTCGACCGCAGGAGTTAAGACAGCTCACAGAGATGAGTTTGAGATCCATAACAAGCCCTTAAGGGCTTGAAACCTGCAAAACTTGACCTGAGCCCCCACAGACTTTCCTCCATTGCACGTAATTGGAAAAAAAAAAGAAAATGCCTGCCAGCCCACCAGCAGAGCAGTTAATTCCACAAAAACAAGAATAGGAATAGGCTTATGGGGCAGGTTGCTTATAAACGTACAAAGCAGATGAGAACTTATGGCCGGTGATCCATATTTTCATTAGAGGGATACCGTCTTGGGCAACTTCCGAATGGAATTGTTTCAACGGGCCTCGGCAGGTGGTGTTGTCATCAATCATTTTAAAAAGGGGCAATTAACTGAGCCAAAAACAATAAAATCTACAGCACATACGGTGTGCTTACAATATCCACTGAGGTAAATCTATTTATGACCAAACACAAACCATACGAATGCAAGGAGGAGTTAAAAAAGTGAGAATATGCAGACCATATACGGATTATTATTTCAAGAAGAGCAAACTGAACTGCCACAGGAGGAAAGAACATTACTTATATAAGATGCATTCCATCATATAGCTTTAAAAAGGTATAAGCTCTCTCATGGTGAATATTTCTGCTGCCACTGTTCTCCCAAAGGACTCTCCAATATTCTCAATTCACAGATGAAATCCTCACGATTCTTTGCGAGTCAAAATCCAAATGGGTCATCGTGTGCTTTACCATCCTCTATATTGCTACTATTATACACCTTGCCTTCCTTTGTTTGCCAACCCTCTGCATCTGGTAATCAAGGATGAAAACAAAAAGAAAAATCCAAATGTTCTCAGCCTGTCTTCAGACCTTTGACCACGCTCTCTCCTCTTCCACATAAATGCACCTCGTGGTGAATACCTTGCCTGTGATGTGTCGATGTTTTTGGACTTCTGTTCAGTTCCCTTTAGGCGTTTTTGCGCGAGCCTCCTGAACTCCCGCGCTGTCAAGAGGTTTTGAGTTCCAGCAGAGACTCCTCTCCATCTGCCCGACGCTCTCCAGGTGGACTGTTCTGACATTTTGTTCAGTCACTGGCAAATAACGGCAGACAGGGAGAGGAGAGATGTGCGGATGTGTTTCACCGTATCACATTATGAAGCCATTTTATATAACTGTTGCCTTATTTGAACCCTGCTTCGCATTTTTTCCCTTACGTTGCCACAATGCCTAATGGAGTTTTTAGTCCATTTGGGAACTCAGATATTGACATTTTTGTAAAATAGCGTCTTTCATAGTCTATATGATAAAATTGTCTGCTCCCCTGCACTTTCCTGAACTAAGTAGCTATATTTCAATTTCAACTAGCATGAGGTAATCCATCACAGTGAGCATGTCTGCATTTATTTTTGTCAAAATTATTGTTCTGTGGTAATGTATTTCTGTATTCCCCCAAAGAATCAAAACTTACAGCTGCATTATGTGACAGTAACTGGAACTGAGGAAAAATAACTGATTTATTGTGTTTTCCTGACAGTCTGAGACCAAGAAACTAAATGCAGCATACATTGCAACCATTATTGTATAGTGTATGCATAATTTGCAGTTATGGGGCTAAGATATTGATACTGACAGAGAGGTTATAGTTTAAACAAAGATTCCTAATGTATTGAAAGTGAATTTGAGTCTTGACCTTCTTGGACAGGACACCCAAGTTCATAAAGGTCAGCTTACTTGAGTTTAACTGAATCAAATGGTCTTCAAAACGCTGTGGATTTTAGTTGTTGGTGCCGTGACAGCCCACTGGACCTTCTGTTTGGGCTGTCCTTCCTTTTTAATAAGGGTAGCAAGAAATGCACCACTGTTGAGGAAATAAAACTGGAGACAATGATAATAAAAAAAAAAATTAAAAATCTGAAATAAATATGACAGTAAATTATAGTAAGGCTGAAGTTGAGCTTATAATCAAAACAATAATGGGGAAAGAATGGCAGAAGGAAGAGCCGGGAAAATAAAGGCAGACATTGTAATATTATTCAAAAGAAAGTAGACAAAAATGAGAGAAACTAGCAGAACTAAGAAAGAAAACAAAAATATCTCAAGAATGAGATTTGGGCACACTAATCAGTACACAGTACACTTTGGATAAATTGGTAAGCATGCAATTGGTATGTGTGAAAATGGTAACATACAGGAAACAGTAGAACATATAATTGCTCCAAATGAATTCAAGGCATGTGAAGTATAGGGCTATATTTACATTTTGGGAAAATGCCAAACTAAGAAAAAGAATATAATAAAGGCAAAAGACCAGTTCTGATCCACACTCCATTTCAGAAGGTGGCAGTAAAATCTAAACGCTGTTTCCCAACTACCAAAAATACACAAGAAGAAGAAAAGGAAGATGAAGACACCACTGATAACCACCAAAACAATATAAAAGAGGGTGGTACGTCTCTTGGTTGGGGCGGTTTATTTGAAAAATGTGCCTTTTCATTGTTGCATTAATGGTAATACTAACTCCAGGGACTAGTTACAGTATTTGCCAATACTTTGAATGTCTGATTACAGATTATTGTTTGTCATGTGGTCTGTTCATACTGAACGACACAGGCCTGTCCAGACTGCCACTCAGGATGACTTTAAATTTTAATTGCATTCTTCTGTGACCGCTGCAGGCACATTACCATTTTACACATTTTGATTTATCTCTTCAACTAAATTCTTATGGCAATCGTATCAAAAGTGGAGTGAGTGCAGTATTGTTAGATTCTGTGTGAAAAGGAAGCTTTTTGTTCAAAGTGATACCTCCGGTTAAATCTCTTTCCCGCATGAGCTGAACCTTGGCTGGTTGTTGCGGGGGTCAGTGTCTGACTTCTTGTCTTGGAGCAGTTGGCGCCAGCCGGGCTGACGAAATCAAAACACATCCGGAGAAACCTGAGGGAAATTTTCTGCTGAGGTGGACAGTAAAGTCAAACAGTCAGTTTGGAAAAAAGAGAAAGAAAAACTTGATAGGGTCTCACTAGTTTGGAAGAATTAGCAGGTCCAACACTTCCAGCTTTTTATGCTTTCACACTGCAGGAATAATTGTCAGTATCAAGTATAAGTTCAAAATAGACCTTCAAAATATGGTTTGTAGGCTGGTTGGGTCACAGGAGAGACAAAAAACAACATTTTGAAATGTATAAATGTTGTAGCTGAGAGTTATATAGTTGATAGCTCATAATAATTACTAATAAGTCACTAAATGTACCAAAAACAATATTGAAAATAAATGTCAGGGGACTGGGAACAAAAATACAGAAATTAATAGCCTGTGGTGGTACTGGCAGTAAATTGCTTACAGGCCAGCCCAACCTACATAAAAAAATAAACAAAAAACATGAAAATCTAGGGGAATGCCCAGTGTCCGCTACTTGGACAATAAACCAATAAACAAATGCCTCTTCCGGGTATAACAAACAAATGCCTCCTACAAGCCCCAGGGAAATAAAATGGTAAACTGAAGGTGTATAGGGGCTTGGGTTTTAAGGGGTTCCCGCATAAACGAAGTTCCCTCACTAGAAAGATGTGGGCAGCCAAGAATACCCAATAGGGCCTAAACAGACCAGGGTTTCTGGCTGGCAAGCTAAGGGGGATGAGGTTCTCAGTGGGTCAGGGACAGATTCAGACTGAGGGTCAGAGCCCCCTGTGTTCCATTTATAAAAAGGGTGTGATCACGTCATGATTGGCTGGGAGGGAAATGCCCCAAGCTGCTTCCACTCCTCAATCAGGAGTCAGTCTTCCCACCCTGTGCACAGGTGATCTGAATCCCCTGCAATTAGGCTTGAGGGATTTTGGAAAATCAGCCCAAAACAAAGAAAGACAGCCAGTCTCAAACAATGGGACTGCTACAAGCCTTCATAAATAAATACATTAAAAAATATATTAAATTAATGCACAAAAGGGGAAATTAAATGGCAAAGTTAATGATTAGTTGAATTAATACAAAGCACAAACATAAATTTGTCACATTTTATTAATTAAACGTATTACTGCTAAATGCGGCATCCCATCTCCCCCCTTCCATTGCATTCATGCTACAACACCACTGTTGGTTGGATCATCTGTCCCCTCAAGTGGGTGCCAGTTCATGCTAAAGCTAACACTGTTAACGCGAGCTAACCTTGCTAAGATTAGCTAACATTGCTAAAGTTAGCTAGCAAACATTAACATTGCTAATACTAGCTAGCCTACAACAGGGTAGTGCAATATGCTGGGCGCATACTGTAGAATTCGGCCACTCATACGTGTTTTAACACAAACTGGCATCTACCAAGACCAAGATTCTTAAAGACATAAACAAAACAATCAAATTGGATGTGACAAACAATGTAAACTTATTTATTATTTAATTATTCTAGTTGGTATTTGTTGAAAGAGATATTTTTATTCTGCTCTGAAGACGTTTTATTTTAAAAACAAAATATTTGTCTACATAAAAATGTTATCAATATGACTTTTGATTAATCAAAAACATTTATTGTAAACTTAATTTTTAGTGTATTTAATGGCATTTATTTATTTATTGAACAATCTATATATTTAATTTATTTATGATTTTGGCAGTTTTAGTCCTCCATAGATTCTAGGTGATTCTGAAATGCTACAAGATGCCTTTCACAGTAAGCATTAATAGTTGCTCACAACGCAATCCAATACTTATATAAATCCCTCACTGTTTGCAAGATGAACGCACAACCTCTATGTGTGAAACTACTTTGAAGAATTGTTACTTTGCATTCGCTTATTATGAGGACAACGAGACAACGTTTTCTCCCTGCAAACACAAGCAATTATGTGTGCTAAGCGTTAGATGCATTGTTGGGAAGAACTGGCTAATGAACTGAAAAATCTCACTGAGTCAACACCTAACAACTAAAGAGTTGAGCAAGCAAGTAAGAGGCAGCTCGCCTGGTATGGGGCGGTAGTCTTGTTTACACCTCTGGATAAGAGCTGCACACACGTACACCCACATCTGACCAGGACTGCTGCAGTCCAGAGGAACCAAAAAAAAAAAAACAACCCAAATGCTCTGGCTTCAGAACCCATTGTGTTTGTTCTTGTTTTTATCTCTTTGTCTTTGTGACAAAGGTTTTGTTCAAAGTGGGTTTTGCATACGTTTGACTCGACTGGATTTGAGGCTACTGAGCTGCTCAGCTGGTGATTCTCACTCTGGGCATGCTGGGAGAAAGCACAGCGGCTTCTCCACCGCTCTTCCCAGCCAGCCCAGCGATATTCTACTCTCAGGCTTGCCTGTTTAACCAGAAAGCTTAGGCTGCTTTTGTTGATTCACGACAATGTGTGACTCCCGAAAAAAAAACAATGGCTTGGATATGCTTCAGTATCACACTCATTCAAAAGGAATCATGCCTTTATCTGTCCCCTGTGGTTCCATCATCAAGCTCCATATTTATCTATGGATGAAACTACCCTCATCGATTAGAGCTTTAGTCCCGACAAAGAAACTCAATAGTGCAAGAGGTGATTTACGCCAACAGTTAGTGTTGTTCACATTTTGATCATTTATTCATCGTGCTCGAGAGCTTTTGGGGGGAGTGCAGCGAGAGAAGAAGAGAATAAAAGATCAGAAACCTTGTTGTTGAGGAGCGAGGAACAGAAAAAGGACGAGGGGCGCGTCGACGGCGGAAGAGGAGGAAGTGTGGGAAGAGAATTGAGAAAAGAACCCCAAAATGCACACTGGAATAACTTGTGATATTTGCCTGGAGTGAGTCTAAATAGGCCGGCTTGATTTTATTCAGCGAGGGTAAGCAGGAAAATAGACCACGCGGGTTGACGAGGTCTCAAATTGTTTGCGGCAACCTCATAAAAGATGGGAAATTGTGTTGGTTTTTCGGCTGATATGCAGGGCCAAGGTGAAGGGCATGGTTTGGTTGGGGCCACAAACACACACACTTAACACACACTGCGAGAAGCAATTGCCTTTATCATGCCATTGATCTTTCCTACGGTGCTTGCCTTGTGGATTACCATATGTAAAAACAGGGTTATGTTAACAAAACGTGATTGAAATTCATTGGCTCATTTTTTTCAACACATTAAATAGATCAAAACCTCATATTGCACGTAGAGGCGTTTTTTTTTTTTGACAGTCTACCTACTTTCCCTGGGTGAAAAATTATTTTATCTGAAAGCTGAGTGTCTATTCAAATAGCTGAAATTCAAATTAATTTAAATGAATGCAGATGTACTTCCTCAGCCACAGAACAAGTTATCATCTTGATTAATCTCGCTCCTAAATCATATCATTTTCTGTGTTGCAAAATACAAGAATAATGGGAAGCCGCATATTGATTCCTGCTGGATTTCCTCTGGCTGTTCGGGGCCCGGCGGTGCCAGATAAAGCCATCTTTTATGACAGAAGCAGCCCCATGGAAACATAAAACACGACGGATAAAAAACACACTGGTGAGGGAAATTCCAAAGGGAGCGTCGGACGGTGGCGATAAGTTCAACGGGAAAATGTTCAATGGGCTATTGAGTAGTGTCATTAGGAGTGGATTGCGCCATTTGCAGTGCTTCAAAGCCCAAGACTGGCTTTTAGGGTCGCAGGGATAAGTGTGGTAGAGCTCCAAAGTGTTCAGAAGAGAAGCTTTTTAGGCATTATGCTCAACTATTTTGCTGTGAGGAAGCCTACTGCGTGTGCGCATCCTTTATTTGAGCCCTCTCGCAGCGGGAGAGAAGGAACCACACTGTGGAGGCATAGTTCTGTTATTGTTCTGGTCACGTTGTCTCATTTTATTCTTTTTCTCCCTCTCCTCCTCTCTGCCTGGATGAAAGGGAAGAAGAAGAAGAAAAACCCACAAAACTGCATGACATCATAATTAAACTTGGTCACATAGCGTCTGAGGGGGAATGCAGTCAAATCCAATCGGATTGTGATTAAAAATGAGAAAAGACGGACGGATGATAAACAAGCTCCCCAGAGTTAAACTGCGAACGTCAGATTCGGTGATGTCCATATTGTTTTCCATTTGGCTTAATCAAATGTCAGCGGCAAAGCTCGGGGATTTGTCGAACATGGCCTTGCTGTTCCGACCTCCAACAGTGAAAGAGTGAAGTATAATCCGCCCGAGTCTTGTTTATTATTCAAAAACACCCTCAACTAAGGATTTAGGAAATACTTGACTAAATCGACACGTTCTGCTTCCATTACAATCCGTCTGCAGCGGCAAAAGGGGCAGCGCACAGACAGTAAGCCATTGTTTTAGCAGAGTCATTTCCTCCATATCTGTCTTTTAAATGTGAAATCTGGATTAAAATGCAGACGGATCAACAAGCGGAAAGATTACCAACAAGAAACTTTGTTATCCCCTTTGCATGAATAAAGCCTCAAACCCCTCAGAAGGCATGAAACGAACACTCCAAAACCCTGTTGCGAGCTTTGTGTTGGTGGTTTCTAGCAATCAGCTTTGGATTGCCCGTGGAAACAAACTTACTGCACTTCAAACAAAACTATTTTTTATTTATTTTCACTGAAGGGAGGGTAGTCTGACTTTTTTGGGGAGAACAGCGGAGGTCTTTTTATCTTTTTCTCATCTTTAGGGTAGAGGGAAAAAAATCTATATTAATACACATATGAAATTGTTACAGCAAAAAGACAACTTTCATGTCTTATGTGTTATTCAGGTGTATTTGGTGCAGTATTTACCATTTTGTTGTAATTGTTTTGATATATGGGAGGGGTGGTATGCAACAGTAATATACTTTCTATATATGTACATCTAACATATTAATATTCTAGTTTTTAATTTGTATGTTTGTCAATTAAACAACATGAGCTATTGATATTTCCACATTGTAATTACAAATTGCACTGATATGAAGCATTTCCTCAGGCTAATGTTTAAATTAGCATAATTTTCATTCTGTATATATTGAAATATTTAAACGGTGTGATATTAAATAGAAGTGACCACCTGTCCAATTCATACTCCAAACAAATAGCGGCAGCATACCCCCAGAGTTACCGCTAACTGCTGCTAACTGTACCTGCTGTTAGCCAGCACACACAGTTAACAGTGCAGCTAGCAGTCATATACAAGGGGAGTGTTGGTGTTGTTTTCCATCGTACCATCACCCTACAAAGTGGCTAGGGGCTAGCAGGTTAGCATGCTAACTTAACCCTCATGTTGTCCTCTGGGGTCATTGTGACCCCAAATTAAATTTATTATATATTATATATATAATATTTATTTTTTTATTCATCAAATGGTCTGAAAATAATGTTCCAAATTCCAAAACGAAGGGAAAAATGTGTGGTAATGGGACTGAAGTAAGACTAAGGGTGTAAGACAGAATTGATTGACAATTTATACTATATGCTTTAAATAACAGTCAAACCAGACGGGGTCCTTTTTGACCCCAGAGGACAAAAGGTGTATGGCAATAAGGAGGACGTTACGAGGGTTAAATAGATATCTCTGCAACACAATACAGAGACGTCTTTGACATAATGTCAAATCTGTTATTTCTTCCCATTCTGTCAATAAGTTGATACATTTTGAATGTTTTGAACAAAAGGTTGTACTTATTGCACCTTTAAACAGAACTTTTTTTAAAATTCCCCCCTCCAAGCATTTCCCAGGCAATAGTTGGTATATTAATATTATACCAATTATTGCTGTTTTTCATATTTGTAACAAACATCATCATATATTTTCCAAAAATATATAAATAAATGCAAAATGTTTTTTAAGTGATACATTTTTCAAATACATATCAATAAATATTACCAATAAATTATTCAAATTATTCAGAATATTTTGTACTACTTTCTTGAAGCAAAAATGACAATATATCGGCATGTATTGTCAAATACATGTGGACTACTTCCATATACAGTATTAAAATATAGTTGTATAGTTTTTGTTATATTTTTTCAGTATATGTCAATATTGGCATAATAATATAGCAATTGCCTTTCTTCATATATTGTAAACAAAATAAATAAATAATAAAAAAAATATCATCTAGTAATATGCTTAATATATTTCAAGTAATAGATTTTTAAATACACGACAGTAAATATTGCCAATGCATTATCAACATGTCCATTCCATCCGTTATGTAAAATATTAACGAAGAAAATGTACAATATATTTGCATGTATTGCCATATATGTGGACCTGGTATTTTAAAATGTATTTTTAATATATAACATTATATTTTTTCTGTATAAGTTCATATATTCTTGTTCTGCAAGACAGGGGGTTCTCAAACCTCCCTTTAGCCTTATACATACTAGGAAAGCTGATTTTCCACATGCATCACCACTCCATCTTGCCACAGGAAACAAACAGACAGTACATGTTGTTTAGCTGACAGTTGTTTGGTAACCATCCACACACTGTATGTCACACTAACTGGTTTCCACATTGTTTGCTATTAGGCTTATAAAATGTCAGCAGTAATATTTCAGGATTTGGTGAACGTGCCCCCGTGTCGGAGGACCTCTAACCACAGAATAGCTTTATAGCAATAATCCGTTGAAGTCTTGTTTACAATACAAAGCAAGCACCCTTCTCTGAGGGCTTTAGAGAATGCTAAGGATAGAATGGAAGCAGTGCCTGTGAATACGGCTCTTCACTTGTCACCATAACAGCCTCTCCAGAAAATTGCACAGTTGCAAAGTATGTAATTAGAATAATTGGCGGTGAACGACGGAGTAAATGTTTGACAATATACATACACTGTTTGGATGTACATTATTTTATCAGTTCGTGCCTACATGTCGAGGCAGAGGTTGAAGCAGAGATTTGCGAATGCCACTTAGAACAAGGAAAAGGTCAGGAGTGCTCTCCGTCATTTATGTTGTCCAGTGCACCATTCTTTATAAACATACAACAAGAAAAGGTGATTCAGAAAAGATTCTGCCCTGTGATGGTGATGCATAACTTTCAACATAAATGCGGTACAATATGTGTGTTGTCACTGTCAAATAAATAATTGCTTAAAAAGGCACATTGTGTTTTATCTGCCAATGAAAACAAAGACATAGTTTGATGATGTTGTGAAGTAGATGAGGTAGACCATTGCAGATCAAAATACATTGTACATATACATATATATATACATATATATATATATATATATATATATATACATATATATATATATATATATATATATATATATATATATATATACATACATATATATATATATATATAGATAGTTGCTTTTGGACATTTAATGCAGAAATGTTACTTATTATATCTTTAAACAGCAACAAAGATGGGAACATTATACAATTTTCTTTTGCTTAAATTTTCAAACTACGTCAAAACTTCAAAAATGACATATACTGGATGACTATTCCCAGAATGACATATCCTACCATATGACCATTGAGGGTACAATTGATGGGCATACCAAAGAACTTTGTCCTACTGGAACTTCATCGAGACGTGGTTAATGTTGTGAATTGGTCGCAGTTTGGTAAGGTTCAGGCACCAAAACTAGTTGGTCACGTTTAGGAAAAAGAAAATAGGTTTGGGTTAGAATAAGTACAAAATGTATGTTAAAATAACTCAAAGTTAACTTTTGGTTTCATGCTGTACACAAACAGTGATCCCCTACCTAGAAGTCTGGAAGTGTGGGGGTGTTTGATACATCCATCCACCCTACTCCTACACCCTCATCCAGGGGCTGCAAATTAGCATTAGCTACACACTCCATATGAATATTACATTTTTTTCTATGTAAAATTGTATTTACCTGATGAATAAAATACAATGTCATCATGGTAATATGGGCCCCTTGAGCATTATCTGCAATTTACAACAAATGGGAACAAGTTCTCAATTCTTTTCTGTCTGCCAGTGGATGGTTGAAGATCAACAGTCTGAGATACGCTGCACTGACTTGGAGGGCCCTTGATGGAGTACAGCTCTTCTGTTCACTTGTGGTAGACTCCATTACGTCTCCATATATAGATGGCAGTGGGGAGAGGATCCCCAGCAAATTTGATCAGCGAGATTACAAACCACCGCGTAGTAGATCATTTAAACCTCATCTCTGTTGCCTGCAAGGACCACAATACATTACTCCCTCCGTGCAGTGCATCTATCAGTACCCTTCGCCTTGCCGCTGCAGGTCTCCCAAGATCAGATGAAAGAGGGAAGAGCGCACCGACCAAACCGGGGTCTCGACCCGACGGGGTCAAGAGAATGTGAAACATGGCCAACAGTGTTCCAATGACGTTTTGAATGGGCGCAGATTCATCATGCGGGGGTGGCAGTGGGCAGAGAGAGGTGGCCTCGATGGAAGCTATCGGTAATGATAGACGGCCGAACAAGTGTCTCAGAGCCCTCTGAGAGCGCACTGACCTGGTCTGCACATTGCAGAGGGACACATAATCTATTGCTGTAATTGGCCCCTAGCAAAAAAGGAATCAACGGTGAATTTGTGGGAGATATAGCATCATTTTCTGGAAGTATATAGAATCAGCTATATATGGTGGTTGTACATTTGATAAATTAAATGTGTTATAGATATAACATTGACAGTTTTAGAAAAATCAAGTCAGAAAGTGGACCCAAATGGGATTTCTTCCAATAAAACCAACTGAATGAGTGATTGTAGATGTTGCTTTTCCCAGCCCATACATAGTATAATATACATATATACAGTATAATATAACATATATATTTATATATTATATATAGAAATGTTTTATATGCCCCAGCCCATTGATTATACACTGTGTATACTGTACTTTAAAAGTGCTGACCACCTTCCAAAACATTCCTACAGTAGATTTTTGCATCAGTGAACGCAGCCTGTCTTGAGTGCTGTATGAAAACACACGTGGACACATGAATCTTGCCTGAGACACAAATGTCATCTTTAATCATTGCCAACATCCACATGTTGAGCTATGTTTCATTTTTTTTAATGCAATTGCTGCTTATGGACTTTTTGCAAATCTTCTGGGCGGCGTACTCAGAATTGAGAGATATGAGAATTAGATGCCAAGCAGCATTGATTTCAATGTCACTGGTAAGGAAGAGAAATAATTAGAAAGGTTTTAAGTTTAATTTTACTTTTGCAAGATCTTGCATTATAAATGTTGATGTCTGGCTAACTTTTTAATCTCAGATATTGGAGCCTGTAACTGGGTATTGACCCGTATTTTTTGTCATGCCCCATACGATTATTGGTGATAAAGAAGAATGATAATTGGAACCGATATACATTTGGAGAAAAAGTGAAAATCATAGTTAAGTTAAATTTTAAATTTTAGAGTGACCAGTGATGAAAAATAACAACTACATTTCTGAAGCACTCAGTGTATTTCCATTTTCTGCTACTTTATACTTCCACTTCACTACGTTTGAGGCAAATATTTAACTTTTTACAGATAACAGATAATTGGCCAGGAAGATATTTGGTCGATCCCTGCTTGTAACACTTTCTCCAACCTGAAGACACATTAGAAAACAATCATTACTTTCTTTTGCGCTACCAATCGGTGAAGATGATGTTTCATAAATAAAGGTCTACTGCATACTGCAGTAGTCTTACTGCCAAGAAGAGAAAACATGCCAGTGGGTGTGTAGCCAGGAAACCGGGGCATCAGGCAACGGCTTGTGTGGTCAAAATCATCCATGAATGCGCTAACTCGAAAGAGCTGTGTATGGTGAACTTCAGTGGTCAGTGAATGCCCCCTTTAATGGGGCTCATACTGGCAGACATATCCTGGGTTGGCTAGCTCATTACACATTATGCAGAGTTCATTGTATGGCTGGGCATTCAGGACTACTTCATTTTGGCCGACTAATTCTATAAAGTAGTTGAATAGCCGATTAAACACAGGGGATTTATCATACTTTTTTCCACCCACACCAATGACCATCTTTTGTCAAAAAGGTCTCAAATACAACCCCTTAAGCCTTAAGGGGTATCTAATGGAGGCAGGGCCAACATGGAGGTTAGTGAAATAGAAGGGCCCTGATTGGTTTTGAGATATCGTTTAGTCCGATCACAAAATTGTTTGAACAAATATGTATGTTCAGCAACAAGTCATGTCCACTTTCTGTTGTTTGTACACAATCTTAAAAGCTGTGAATAACCAACTGTGGCACATTACAATGTTACTTGGTACATGTACAGTTCTAAAATGAATGATTAGTCTCCAACAATGCAGTGTCAACTAGTGGTTTTAATAGTTAACTATTACTATATTAATTATTATTATTATTATTATTATTATTATTATTATTATTATTATTATTATTATTATTATTATTGTTATTATTATTAATATTATAACTACATCATTATCACAATGAGAGCAGAGAAGGTGGCCCTAAATGCACGAGACAGCAGGCAGGAATAATAATAAGGAATAATTTAGGATCAGGAACAGGCTAACACAGCAGGATCAGGGAAACTTGACAGCAGGAACAGGGAGACTCAACAGCAGGAACATGGAAACTCAACATATGACTCGACAATGACTATACAAAAGACTCGTCTTAAATACAAACTTAATTAACGAGGGGATGAGATGCAGGTGAAGTGAGGCGGAGAAACACAGGCGAGGGTAATGAACAGAAAAACACTAGAAATGGGGAAGGAGCTGATAGGCTGCAAAAACACTGGGGAGAGGGAAGGCTAATAAGGGAGATGCAGTGCAGGTGTGGAGGGAAATCTAGGCTGATGAGGAGTAGAAGACAATATGAGGAAAAGAGCAAAAGAAACAACAAAAACCTAGAAATCACACATACGATGACACTAACTTGACAGGACCATGACACTAGTAAATAATGTGATGAAACCCCCAGTGTACAGATCCACTGGAAGCCTAAATTGAACCCACAGATCTCTGTTAGAGGGGATCAAGGAGCAATGGTAAGTTTTGAAAAGTATCAAAGCATACAATTATTTAGATAAAATATGCCAAAAAAACCCAGAATAGTCCTAGAAAATCAGAAGGCCCTCTCAACATTCATGCTTGACTTGCCCGAAAGCCCTGACATTGTCACACATCTACCACCCATTGTCACACTCCCAACTCATTTGCATGTTGGCTCTGTTTCAGTCTTAACACTGCTAAAAATGTCCCAGGGATCTAAACAAGGGTGGAATTGGATAACTGCCCTCAATTATTCATTTATTTGCTCTGACGCGTGTCCAGATTTGTAACCACCTCATCAGCCTGACCTCTCTGTGAGAACACCTGTGCTAACTGTTTGCCTAAGTGTTAAAATTATGCCCCTCTTAAACCCCGGTGCCTGACTTGTGTTGTGTTTTAATTTAAAATGGAACAACCTTGGTGTATATAGCGGCATTAAAAAACAGAACAATTCTGCTTTGCAACCCTCAGCCCATTCTCTTGAGAAACAATTATCATTCTTTACTGTGACTTTTAAGAGCTGCTTGAGGGCCAAGCAGAAACAATGACAAGGACGTCTCCCTGTTTATGGAATTGTGTGAATATTATACTTGCTCCCCACTGAGAAGTTGGACTTTCAGACTGATTTGCCCGCTACGCTCAGCCTCGCCATGCCACCCTTTTGTTCCCCCGCATCTCCAAACATTTTCTTTGCAGCTGTGTTTGAGTTAATGCTGTCATTAGACTATTGGATCCTGTAGCCAAATTATAATGTGATCTCCCGCATCATCTATTCTTCTCTTCCCTCTGAGCTGATGAATAGCTTAAGGTCAGACTATCAAATTAGTGGCTCCCATTACTCCCCAGACACTAATGGCATCTTTATGAAAGGAAAGATATGTAATCTCTCCAAAAGCCTTTTGGAGACCAAACAGTTTGTCTGTAGCTGAAATGTGAGTGCACTGCTTGGTGAATTGTAAAGTGAATTGGAAGTGGGGGGGCATGGTGTGGTGCCTCTAAGTGCTAATCCCAGTTATACTTTTTTTTCCCTTTCATGCACACATACTGTGACATGTTTTTAATTCATCTAACTCTGCATGCATCTGCCTGGTAATCTGCGTGTGTCACCGCACGCTCAATTATGGGATATCTCATTTCATAAGTGCAAAAAATAAATTAAAAAACGAGGTCTTAAAACACAGCAACCACAAATTGTGATCAATAAAAGGGTTTAGGTCAATCGAGCTCCATTCAACTGACCACATCATTAAAAATGTTTAGTCTCCCACTATGTCAACTCGTTGTTATTTGAGGACAGTCTCAATTAATCCATGTTCACATTGTTGGGACTGGAGGCCAGCCAAGGATAGTTTGACATCACGATTAAAAGAATAAGGCTGGTAGTGCTCTGTTTTATTATATATTTTAGTTTATATGTTATGGTCAACAAATCTATATATATTTAATATATTTAGTTTTGGCTATTAAAACCCATTAAACAAATACATAACTGCATTACAAAATGCATATATAAACACATATACTGTATAACTGTATATCAAAATGCATACATAACACACATAACATCAAAATGCATATAAATGCATACATAACTGTACAACAAAATGCATATATAAACACATACATAACTGTATAACAAAGTGCATGTATGCATACACACATGTAATATATGTAATGTCATTCATATTTATTTATTTATTTATTTATTTATAGTGAGCATTAAATTGAATAATCAATTATGTTTTTATTTATGTATCTAATTATAAGATATTTATTCACTTTGAAAGTTGCATAATTATTTATTCAGTTAAGCTTTTTATAATATAACCATATATATGTTCATTTTTTAAATAATTTTGTTACATAATTATGTATTATTCAATTATTTAAGCATTTAATCAAAGCATTGTTTGTGTATTTATATATTTTTATATATTTATTTAGATACTTAGTTTTGGCCCTCCATACAAATCCCATACAAATGAACTGATAACACTATTGATTTAGTGCCTGCTTAGCCAAAGCCTGATGTAGTTTATTCCACTCTGCCATTTTGTTTCCATTGTTGTCCAAAGGCTATTAAACCCCATCAATGAGCCACACTGTTGAACTGGTTATATTTCTTCACTACACTGAACAGGGGCACATTTGTATATCCACACCACCCTGGAGCCGAAAGTACTCACTAGTGCACCATATATGAATATATGACAGCTTCCTCAGAATGCTGTGGCCAGAGTCTTAACTACAACAAGGAAAATGGAGCACAGTACCCCCCTGCTGCCATCTTTCAGAATATGAAATTAATTTTAAGGTTATTTTACTTGTTTATAAAGCTTTAAAATGACCTTATTCTTCTCTACATCGAAGATTTTCTTTTCTTTTATGTTCCAGCCATATCACTGAGGTCCCCCACCACTTTTCTTTTGAATGTTCCTTATGCATACAATAAAAAGGGACCTGTGAGAGTGCTTTCTGTTTTTATGCCCCTAAACTGTGTGCCACTGTACATTGTACATTACAACGCTGAGCTCTCTCGTTTTTTAAAAAAAAAAAAAAAAATGTGTATAAGCCAATATACTACCTATTACGGTTAAAGAAATAAATTAAAAGAATTACACAGTATAGGTCTGGCACTAGTTTTATTTTGGTCTTTTTTGTTTATATTTTGCTATGTGAAGCACTTTGGGCTGCATCTTTGTATGAAAAGTGCTTTAAAAAATAAAGTGCACAACATCGATTAAAACATTTTCGGATATCAGTGACCCTCATTTTTTAAATGAAATATATTTGTGACCCGTTTTTCAGCTTAAAATGCTTGTGCCATGGAAAGGGGAGAACTAATGCATTGTTTGTTTTGGGCTTTGCAAAAATAAGGGAAATATAAAATGCAAACAGCATTTTCCCTTTAAATTGTGTTCGATTTGTCTATTATCAAAATGTGGAAGCAGTCCTGACTAAACTTGTTCAATTTTCAGAAAAAACAAAGCATTAGGGATCAACAACAGATGCCCAACTTGTGTTTCATTGTTTTTTCAAACATCTTTCTTGCTGTGTTTAGAATCCGACATCACCCAGATTTTATTTGAATTCCCTGCCATCCCAGAGGCCGACATGGGGTGACTTGATCTTGAACCGGGCCGGAAATCAAACAGCTTGGCTTCAGTGACAGACCCCCCGGAAAGCCGCAGTGGAAGTCCATCACTGGGTCGCAGCCTCAATCCGTCACTGTCTCCTGCTGCTATCAAGAGCAGGTCCAAGGAGAAGACGGGAGTGACTCAGGACTGCAGTGCTCCACTTCACACTTTTGTATTTTTCATAAACATATTTCTTGTCCAGTGCTCTTATTAAATCTATACCAGCCACATACCAGAAGTTGTAGTTAGAAGCAGCGGATGAGTTGCTTTTACACAGTCTGAATGTGAACTAAATTTTTAGCAGGGTCCCCCCCAGTATTCATAGCATATAGTATGAATATTGATGTTATTTCTACTGCAAATGTAGTGGCCTGCTTGGAAGACTGGTGCAAAAACAGAATCTTCACCCAAACTAAAATCAAACAGTTTTAGTTCCCTAAAAGCTCCCTCCTCCCACCGCCACCAGCCGCAGTGGAGGTCCAGGTTATAACCTCAATCCCTCACTCTGAGGTTGGAGATAGACTGTATTCACTTTCCACTCAGCCAGCTGTAATGTGCTCTGAATTCAAACTGAAATTGCATACCAGAAACCTTGAGGTATTTCAGTTAATCCAGACTGAATGTACACCTTATAAATATATTCTTCACCTGGCATCTGCTCGATGCCACATTTTAAATGAAATAATCGTGTTTTTTCAGCAGGGTTTTGGAACTTTCCAAATGTTTTACATCCAATGTTGTGGTTTAACCACCCACCACTGTATGCCATTAAGGCTCAGCAATCGCAGTGCAGCACTGTATTCCACTTTTGGCCATGTCCACTTGTTATTTTGGCTCTTTAATGATACTTTGAGCCCAGAGGATAGGATTAGCTGTGACGCTGCTGAATCCAGTTACTTCCACAGTGGCAGAAAGGCTCCTTTTGGATTTAGCAGTAGACTTTTGCAGACCTTTCTCTCTCTGGCCTGAGTGCCAACTCTGACCTTACAAGAGGGGGAAGCTTCACAATGGGATTGTCAGGTATCTTTTTTTAGTCCTCATTCTGACAAAATTCATAATTCAGGCTATTATTGAATCTCTGGAAAAGGGCATGGGAAAAATTTGACAGTGTAAGGGGTGGATGTGGGCAGGACATACGTCTCATGGGTTATCATATGCTGCCATGCCTATTTGTCCTCTTTCCTTTGACAAAAAAAGTTAGCCCCACACCCAAAATGACTGCAATAGGGTCAAAATTCTGTCAGTAATTCCTGTTGGCCTTTAACAAATGATCAATGGCTTTGTATATACTCAGAGCATCACATTCTCTGGGAGGCAGAAATTTTCTAAAAGTTGTTGGAAGCCTGAATTTCATTTTATGTTTTCTTGTATTCTTGCCCTGCGTGGATCAAGGTTGTAAAAGTATGATGATCACACGCGAAGTGAAATGAAAACCATTCAAGACGCAGTTGTCTACTTCAGATCTTGCGGTGCATAAATGGTCAAAGCCAGTTTGGGGCCACATAGCCCCCTTACACTCGGCCCAAATACGGCAGTGGATTACTGTCCAGAGGTGGTCCAGATCAGGTAGCTGGAACACAGGTGCCTGTGACATAAGCCTAGGTTCTAGGCCAGAATAGGGTCAGCTATAGTGATACAGTTAGCTGAGAAATTGCTTAACACCCGTGTTCTGGCTACCAGATCTGGATCACCAGTGGACCAAAATGTCATGGTCTCCATTCAGCTGATTTCGTTTTTTTATGTTGGAAGCTTATCCCCATATGTCACACCTTACTTTCTACTTCCTGTGTTTGTCTTCCCTTTTTCTGTGTACACCTGTTTGTATTGTTCATTTGCCTTGGTGTTTTTAAGTCTGTGTTTACTTTACTCTTCGTTGGTTCATCTGTTTACGTCCCTTCCTGGTCCTTGTGTGCCCCGGCTTCTTGCTGTCCTCAGTTTTGTATTTTTAAAAATAAAAAATTTCTTGGACTTTCCTTTGCCAGCTCTTTGTTACTTGCATTTTCGATTTTGGACTGTGGACATCAGCTTATCATCGAAGGTCCCATCTGTAAGATAGTTGCAGATAGTAGTTTTGACTCTCATTCCAAACTTGTCAAATACTGATGTTTGGGGATTGTAGGTCGGGTCAGCCACTATCCTAAAGCTTCAGTATTTGACGAGTTCAGAATGAGACTATAAAATCGATGCTTTGGGATAGTAGGTAGGGTCAGACGCCACCCCAAAGCGTCAGTATTACGTACAAGTTCTGAATAAGACTCAAAAATCAACTATGTTACAAATAAGACTTTACAGCTCACTTTTGCCTCTGTCATGTAATGGGTTTTTCAGACACATTTCCCAATGGCACCCATATTTCCAATGGCTTGCGCCACACCCCAACGTCTTTTCGCACTGTTGAGCAAAACGGCGCACCGCAGCACTGCGCTGAACCCAGCAGCGAGCACAGAGCAAAGCGCATTCTGGAAGGCCCAAAATTCATTGCTGTATTGTGGCCCATCGCTGGGCAAGACTAATTTTGCTATGTGGGAAGATAATGGGATGGGAGAGGGAATGTAACACAGGGGTATGACTCACACTGAAAGGAATCTCAGCACAGCTTCAGACATTTGTGATATTAAAACACAAAAGTTTCCAATCTTTTTAAAATATTTTTATTGGCTTGACTTGAAACTGTGCCCTTAACTGTGAATGCCTGTGATATGACAAATACAGCACTTATCCCGGATCCTTACAGCTGGACGCCTTCCTATTAGCAAACCATTTGGACTTGGAGTCCAAAATCCAAAGTGTGCCTTTGTGATTTAATTAGGGGATTGCAAACGAGGAGGCAGGTCTCTCTTGAGGTGGCAGGCTCATAACTCACCGCCTCTGTTGCCCCTCGCTCTCCAAGACAACTTAAGAGTTCGTCATCATCCTGTGTTACAGAGTTACAGAATCCCCTTTGCAATGGCCATCTTGGATCCATTCTTCTGTACCTCTCATGAACTAGGTCACATTCTATTCCTGTATTTTACTGAGCTTCAAATGATTTTCAAGCTGAATTTTACTCCACTGCCCCTTCAACCCCTGTTTAACGATTTCTGAGGATCCCAAAAGGATCCGGTCACCTTTTATGTGGAAGGAATTTGAAAAGACGCTCTTCTGCTCTGTCATTTTTAATTATCTCAACCTCCAGAGGGGATCACTCACTGCATGCTGATTTAGCACTGGAAGTCCAAAAGGCAACAGATGTGTCACATTCCAACAAAAACTCTTTATAATTGGCTTCAAAATACAGTAGGTCAGATAGTTCCTCCGTCTGGAACCTCACAAGCAAGAGTTGGGTTTCAGTTCCAACCATGATTGATTTCTTCTCGATTCCTAAAGGATTTGCAGTCCTTTAAAGCAGCAAATTCTGCTAATACTCATTATAGAGAAAGCAGACAAGCTGCAGAACCAGACATATCTGCCACTGGAACTGTTTCAGGGGGGTGCTTATTTTTGTGTGTTAGTTGCTGTACGCACTGTGAAGGCAGGATTGCAACATAGCTCCAATTATATGTTTTGCCTAAAGGGAAGAGCAACGAGGCTTACTTGAGCATCTGCTGCTTTTTGATGCACATGCTGACCTCTCACTGTCACCCCTTCTGGGGAATTATTTATCATTAAAATATAACAAAATTAATACAAACAGTACCCGCCACTTTAACTCTGAAACAATGAGAAAAATGGCTGTGTTTATGGAACAGGTTACATAACTGGCATGACTTATGTAATGAATTCAGTTAGATTGTTCTCATTTCTGTAGTTATTCAGCAAATCAGTCAGGTAAGGCTGAATTAAAATTGAATGCATGATGGTTGGTATCGTTTAGGATATGTAAAGCTAGGATTGGCAAGTTATTTTAGAAGCATTTTTTGTTGTAGTAGAAAATGTAGAAAAGCTCTTAACATCCTGGCAGCAATCAAATGCTCTGAGAGAAGAAAAAATCTGGTGCCTGGGTGCACGGCTCTCAGAAGCACCATCCAGTCATTTCATTCAGATCGGGTGAAATGACTGGATGGCCTTCCTGCTTGTCTACCTACAAACCTTCCTACCCCCTAACTTTTTGCACATGACAAGAATGGTCCACAAAGCTTGGTGTGGATGTATCAAGCCCCCAGGAAGAACGCCAAGCTTTGGAGCCAGCTATTGTAGTGGCCAAAAGTCACGTGATGCATTGAGGCCCAAAAATACTTTTTCCCATAAGCAGTGTCTAAATTTTCTCAATATGCAGTAGGCCTATAACATTACAATATTTCATGGATGCAAGCCAAGACAGTCTGTAGCCTACATGACAACACACATGCACTTAACAATTTTTGATAATCCGATATGCTACAGTATTCGTAAAGCAACACTGACATAGGAGGTTGCATTGGCTAAAGTTGTTTGGATGCACGTTGTTTTATAACAAGGAGATGTAAAGTTGTGCATCACAATGCAGACACTGCAATAATTGGCACCAATCTGGCTCACTTACAAGAGCAATCAACTGCCTATCAGTGACTGGCACGCAATCAGTGCACTTGCAAATGAGATCCTGCAGTATGACCGATCTGTGACATTATTTAACCATCCATCTACAGCAAATACATCAGACAGATGCATCATTGAACACATACACAAAGCACATTCGCCTAACCGTGCACACAGGCCATCTCTCAAATTGAAAAAAGCACCACGGCGGATGCTGACAGACAGACAGCCTACAACAAGCCAAACAGCACCACGGCGGGTGCTCTCTCTAAGACCACAACCAACCACAAGGCCTACATATCCATGCACATCAATCAGTTCTATCATCACAATCACTGCAAAGATTGAAAAAATAGCCTCTTACCTTAAGTTAGAATAGACCAAAGATGCCTTGGCTCGACTTCTTGTGGGTACCATCCTGGTTTCCAGGAAGAAGAGAGGCGATGTCCTGCTTTAATCCAGCGTCTGAGGAATGGAACCGGGTGGAATTTGTCCAGAGGAGGTCGGTTGAGGTCCACAAACAGGAGTGGAGACAGGCTGTCTTCGCGCAACCTGTTGCGCGTCTGGTCGTCCGTGTTATTAACTGCGGAAAAGCCTCAGGTCACCTGTGCTAGCAGCAGTAGCAGCTAACGTTGCCTCAGCACCATGACTTCTCAACGTTACGTCTTTCTTCTGTTTGGCGCACATGGCTAATTTGCATACGTGCGCAGGACCGGCTGGCTCCGCGTGGCAACAAATACAACATGTTTGTGAATAAATGTTTTGGATTGTGAATACTGGACATGGTGAGCTTAAACACATTTTAGTGACCATTAGTGACAATAAAATATTATTTTTTTATTTTTTTGACAAAATTTGAGACCCCCTTCAAATTTAGCTTTGGAGGCTTTCAGGGGGTCTCGTGGGTTAATGGGGGTGTCGAAATTCCCAACATGCTAGCTTGAGCGAGCACTAACAAAAGCCATGTCTGTATTTTACACAGATTATGAAATTGTAGGTGTTTTCTTACATGTAAATAAGAATACATGTATTTATGTATAATTGTGACGTATAGCAGAGTTGTTTATTGATGTATTTATTAGACTAAAAAAAGCTAAGAGAGCTTGTTGAAGGGAAGCCACTAACAGATCTGTTAGATCTGCATTCATGTGTTTGGAAGAGTGGCTCTTGAGGGAGGGGATGGGATTTTTTTCTGGTGAGATACTTCTACAATCTTTCCAACACCAGCTTAAATATGTTTCTAAACACGGCTGCACCAGATAACCTCTAATAATTGTTAAATTAAACTTGGAGTGAAGTGGCCCTCAACGAGAGAGGGGAACAATGCTCCTATTCAAACTAAACAGCAGCCTCTGCTGTGGAACCAACTTTTAAATAATAAAAAACGGATGAATAGAGACCAAAGTTTCAAGTTGCAGTCTCTCTTTGTCATTGAATTGTGGAGATAATGATCACTAGAACCTGGAGACTGTTCCACTCTTCCTGTCTGGGTCAGTGTATGGTCAAAGTAGATTTATTCCATGAAATTCAGGCAACCACTTGATGCAAGGATGTCAGTGAAACTATCATATTATCCATCATATTGCTGAAAATCTTACACAATAAACCCTCATATCAAACCATGTCTAAAGCATTCATGCGAGTTCTTACTCCGTCTTAAGTATTCTGACTTAGCATTCCCAAGTCATCATTTAAATATTGCATATTACATTTACAATCCAAATGTGGACTGACTGTAAGCACACCGGTGAAAGCTTTTTTCAAAAAATCATTCTGCATCTGCATGCGCGAGCCAGAGGAGACGGCACCATGCATGCTTGACCTTATTTCCACTCAGTATACATTATGCAATCAAATCGAGGTTTGCGGATGATGTTAATGAAGCCAACTGCGTTCCGGCGCAGGTCTCCCGCTTGGTCAAACAAACATCTGCTAGTCAGCTATAAAGGGAAAAGGAGGCATCACCAAGGAAGATATTCAGGCCTGTCAGGTCTCTGGCCTGAATGCTTTTTCTTCACTGCTGTCCTCCTTCCTGAATGCACCATGACACTGAATCACAAAATAAATCAGTCTTGTATCCGGAGTGGTTATGAGTGTAGATTATTAATGGGTTTCAGAGGCGCATTGAGTGGAGGGAACTCCATTACAGTGGCTGCGGGGTACATGTTATTCCTACTGACCTGAATGACCCCATTTACTTAATAGCATATTGCATAGGAACATACAGAACAACCTAAATATATACACCGTAACCCCACATACAGACACACACCTCAGCTGATTTAGTTTTTCTTACTGCCATAAAGATAAGTCCAGGTATAAGTAATTGTAGCAGTGATGGGATAAAGGGAACATATATGCACATACAGTTGGGTATCTGGAGTACCTACCAATCCACAAACTGAAATAAGACATCCCAGACAGTTATTTTGTGGGCTGTCTATGAGATAGACATTCCATGAAGATAATAATAAAATGAATCTAAGAAAGTGACTGTCAACCCAAAGGAATTTATTTGCTTAGCAACTGTGGGTTTTTTTGATTAGCACCCAGCCGTTAGCTTGCTAACCCAATACAAAGGCCATTACAAAGCTATAACATTAGTGGGTGGTGGTGAAGTTTTCAGTTTAAACGCGGTTCTTTTGGTGATATTTACAGGAGAAGAACAGCTAAATGGAAGCTAAATATGCCGACCAAGCTGAATGGAGAAATGTTGAGCAGATCTGGCACAGGCTTGTGTGAGCTGACCAATCAGAGCAGACTGGGTATTTGGGAGGCGGTCCTTAAAGAGACAGGAGCCAAAACAGAGTGTCTCAGACAGAGGGGGGAATACAGTGCTGCTTTTTTGAGCCTTAGAGCATGAAAACATTCTAGCAGTTATGCAAAATTAAATTATGAACCTGAAAGTGAGCATAATGTCTCCTTTACGATGGAACAAGACATCTATAGCCATGCTTCAGTTGTAGCTGTACTTAGTTCAAAGAACCACTGTACCTATATCCTAATAATCACAATGCTAACAGGCTAATGTTTTGCAGGTATAACATTTCCATGTTCACCGGGTGTCCTGATTCTCCAAATCCACTATTTGATTTGACTTTTGAAGTTTCACAATTTGATTTGATAAAAGAAAAGGAAAAAAAAAAAGAAAATCAGCACTCAGTGGCCTTGACTACTGCCATTTCATTTTTAAATACTTTAAAAACATGGGGGTATTTTACAACACCTTAATCTTACCCTGGTGTCTTTTTGCAGGTAAGGGTTAGGCAAGTTCAAATAATATTCAACAAAAAACATTTCAGAGTTGCACAAATACATACGACCCTAAAAAACAAAATGACACAAAAGACAGAAATTCAGGTTTGAGGAAAAGTTTGGTTTCTTTCATCTCTTGCAAGTAAACCCTCTACCCAAACAAACCAATAAAGGATCTCTGGCAATGTTATCAATTATGGTCAATTCTTCCCCCATGATTACCCCAAACCAACCACATATCTTCAAAGCTGTCAGAGTTAAACCTGGTATCATTCATTTGATAGTCTTCGTGCACCAAATACAGCTGCAGGCTATCCGTAAGCTAGCTGATTTTTCTATTCTTTAGATATGTGCTATGTGTTGATGGGGAGCAAAAAAAATAAGAGAAAAGAATCACCGATCCCGCTTTTGATTTTCATGATTGAGATTGAAAGATCATTTCGATCCATTTTCAATTCATAACCGTAATTATAACAGTCCTATTCATCTTACATCAGCTTGTTAGCATGCTAACATTTGCCAATTAGCGCAGATGGGAACATCATTATTTTTGAAGGCACTTGGTCATAAACCAAGAGTATTGGAACATAAAGTATTGGACAAATTGAAATTCTGACCTTATGATGGCACTAGATTGAAGGGTAAGTGATCACCAATCTTATTGAAATTCATCCCGAAGGGTGCATGAAGGTCTGTATCAGACAGTGATGAAATCATGAGTATTAGATATCAGACCAGCTCATTTTTGATGCCCTTTTCGGAGATCCTCAGACATAGCAGACTCAGGTGGTCAGGGAAAATTGTACTCTGCTCTTCTGGGTTATTTTAGCCCCCTATGTTTATTTCCTTGACTTTGTCATTTGGTCAGGAAGTCCATACAGCTCCCTTTTAAAGAACAGGACATCCATCCTGTTCTCCCTCAAACAGTCAGCTCTTGATTGATGTCTTTGCGAGGAATGATTATTGCTCGACCAGTCTCAAGAGTTGCATTCAGTCACAAATAAGGGAAAAGAAAACCCAACAGTGGTTTCTCAGGTTGGAGGGAAGGATGTGTCTCTATGACAACAAACAGGGGATTATGGAAAATACCATCAATCAAATAACAGGAGCAGAAGACTCCATCGTAGACTTTGTCTTTCCTGCTGTAATATACTTATACTGTTATTTAGATTAGGTGTTGAATCACTCAGTTTGTTAAGGTCAGGTAGGAAAATGCAGGAATATGATCCTTTAGCTTCACTGGTACTGAAGTGGGATGAAAATTCTGCCTCTGTCTGAAAGAAGCCTCGAAAGCCAAGTAAGCTCTAACTGGCGGTAATCCTATTCCCTCTTTTGAGACGTTTATTTCTCATCTCACCCAAGAGTGGATGACCTTGGTTAGCTTAGACACTCGACAAGATGCAGCACTTTCAAATATTGCCAAAACAAATAACCTTGTACATCAGTTGACTCAATGAAAAGAGCAAAGGACTCCAGACTGACTGATTTTTTTTTTTTTCTTCTGGTGTTCTTTGAGGTCTGGACATGAAAGTTGCGCACATGCTTTATCTTAGCATCTTGCAGGCCTCACTGGTGGAAAGAATTGTGAAGAGAGGGTTGGACTGAAAGCTAAAGATCAACACGGCATGGTATTGATTTCAGTCTGATGGTTTTTCTCCAAAGTGCCTCAATATTAGAATTAATTTGGGCTGCACAGACTCTGTCTCCCAATCTTCTTCTTGCCTGTATATAAAAACAGACAAAGAGATGAAGAGCAGGACTGAAACAGAGCTGAGTGTTACAACTGACATCTTTTTGTTTTGACACTGGTTACATAAAAAAAAAAAATGAACTCGCTGATCCGGAAAAAGTGAAGGTGGAAAGTAATTGGGACATCATCTCAGCACAGTTTTTTCTTCAGATGACTTTCTATTTTTTTGAATCCGCTCTCATTTGAAATTTGCATCAATAATCCCAGTGCTACAATGAAGGAAAGGATTAACGTCAGCAGAATAATTGAAGAAATGGATTTTGGGATTGATGTTGCTTAGCAACCCCTTAATTTGAGTTTCTAATGGTAGCTTTAATTTCAGTCAATTGAGTCACTCCCAAAACACACACACAGAAGGCACAATTTTCTCTATCCACCTTGCTGAAGTTACATTTCTGAGTCAGAGGTAATACGCACTTGATGTAACCGTTTAAATAGCATATGAAAAATTCAGACCATCAACTGCAGCACGTAGGCCAATTGCATTCCTCTGTGCCAGTTACTCTAAATGGTGCCCGACTTGTATCGGTACACATCACCAAGTTATTAAATCATCGTTATGATCATCATTGACCTGGGCCTCATTTCCCTACTTTTTTGCTGACGGATTCTCATCATGTTTTTTGTAATGGCTCTGCAATTTCACAGCAGAAGACAGCAGGCTAAAGGTGAGTAAGCAATGTCATCATACTTATTCAGCTTTTTAAAGACATGTTTCTGCTGTTGTTGTAAAGGCGCTGTTATGCTCAAATAGGTGTGTTTGGGACATGTTTTGAGTTTCCCTTGATCTCTCTGGATTGCAGTGTCCCGTGCCACCACACAGTTCAAGGGCGGAGTAAATGAAATCACTCTTATTGTCACCAAATGCTATGTTGAGGGAACTAGAAATTAGATTAGAATCTTATTCGTGTGTAGCCATTCTGCATTACCATTACTTCTTGTAGGAAACCTAATGGCACCAAGATTTCCCTGATGTATTGGGCAGCAGGTGCGCAGTCTGTACGAACATGGCATTGGAACCAGTGCCGGTTGAAGGTCAGCGTGGACCACAATATGGAGTGTGGACTGATAGCTGGAGAGGTGCCAGTTTACCTCCTACAGGCGCTGCTGAGGTGAACTTGAGCAAGGCGCTGAAGCCTTAACTGCTTGGAGCAATGACTGTGTGGCAGCCAAGTCACTCAGACAGCTCTCCAACTAAGGCATATCTCCACCAAGGCAGTTTGAGGCACCTCAACCCAGTTCTTCAGGTTTTGACAGCTAACAAACCAGCTCTCGACCAGGAAAATTGGCTCCAGAGTGGTGCCAGCACTTGAACCAAGAACCACTTACATCAGGGGCTGGAGGCGGGATTATCATGACCAAACAAGACCAATTAGAGCTTTGTGTAATGTAGTATCTAGTCTAAAAACTGGACCATGTGTTTCATGTTTTTCATAAAAAAAATGTTGTTTTTTCTTTAAAATATTCATGAAAAATAGAAATTCCACTAAAATCCAATAAAAACAGGTGTGTCTCATTCTGACAGTATAACAAGACATTTGGATATTGATTTCGAGTTGATGGCTCAAATGACCTGGAAGCTATTGACGAAAATGGCCGGTCTATTCATAAAAAATTGTGCTTTTTCATTAAAATATTCATGAAAAATAGAAATTCCACTAAAATCCAATATAAATGGGTGTGTCTCATTCTAACAATATAACAAGACATTTGGATATTGATTTCAAGTCGATGGCTCAAATGACCTGGAAGCTATTGAAGAAACTGTCTGCTGTATTCACAAAAAAAATGGTGCTTTTTCATTGAAATATTCATGAAAAATAGAAATTCCACTAAAATCCAATAAAAACATGTGTGTCTCATTCTAACAGTTCAACAAGACATTTTTGGCATTGATTTGGAATGATATTTACATGGTGAGATATGAACATTTAATTCTACTGTTTATTATGTGTAGTGACTTTTTTTGAAAAATTATGTATCATTTCATAGGACTGTGATACCATTCTGAGGCATGCCAAGGAGAGGTTCTCTTTCACAAAGCACCTCATCAGTGCCACTCTGCTGCAAGGAGACTTGTTCCCCCAACACAGCGTAAAGTTCCCGGATTCAGCACTGGAAACCACAGTGGTGCACTGGCTCTCATGCAGGTTTTCATGGAAAACAACCTCCAGGACACATTCAGTGAGACTGTAAGTCTTCTAAAAGATACTCATCACCACACCGATGACTACAGCAGAATCAGAGAGGTGCTTCTCTACTTTAAAGAGGATAAAAACATTCCTTAGGAACACCATGGCGCAAGACCGCCTGAACGCACTGGCTATGCTCTCCATGGAAAAAAAACTGATACAGAACATTCCTGACTTTAACACCAAAGTCATTGAGAGGTTTGCTATTCAGAAAGACAGAAGAGCAAAGTTCATGTACAAATAAGAGCACTCACTCCCTCACTCACAAACACACTCACTCACACAAACACACTCACTCATTCACTCACTCTCACACAAAAAAAACACCCATATACAACTCAGTATTTGCACACTCCAATTGGTACATTTTATGTTCCTATGCCAGTTTTTCTGTGTATAGTGAACTTTAATCCTCATCCACCTGTAAATATTACAATAATATACAATATTGTAATTTTGTATTAAGAGTATTCACTATTATACTTAATCCAATTGCTACAATTTATGTTCCTATGACAGTTTTTCTTTGTATAGTTATTTTTAATCATCATCCACCTGTAAATGTCTTTAATAATAAAGAACTTTAATTTTGTATTAAGAGTATTCACTAATGTACATATCATATCATTATCATTATCTGTCAAACTGTTGATTTCTAATTCGCAATTAAATAATTATTGTTTATCCCTAAAACAATGGCATCTTTTGGTTTGGGTTCTTTTATTGGGATAGTTACCGAAAGCTTCTGGCACATACAGCCCCACCTAGAATATTTTTCACCAGCCGCCACTGCAGACACCCATTAAAGCAAGCATATGTACAGACCTATCTGCTGCTGTCAACATCTGTGTACGTTTGAGTATACTTGTGTTCTACAACTGTCACATTTCTTTCATCAGAAAAAAAAAAATGGTGTGCTCAATAAATTATTTTGTTTGAATATATTTTGTGGGGGACAGGGATGACTAAAAGTCTATCCTGTGTAATGTACTCCCCTCTGCATCAGTCTCTGTAGGCTTACAGAGGGTTATTCCCAGTTCATCGCAGCCCCATCCCTTTTTGACTCACTCATTTCAACAGTCATTTGATTTGACGGTAGGACGGGCAAATACAAAATTCAAAGCAAAACATTTTCATTTTCAACGTGGGCGCGCATGTGTGTCCTCCTTTACGGTTAACCAACACTGATATCAGACTTGTTGTTTGCACAGCTTGAGTGATGTGGCACCAAAGTGACCTACAAAACAGCCGTGGTGGGGCCATAAATCACATTGGGTCTGGAATTAATCACTGTGTAGAGGACATCTTCTGCCACCGCTGTCCTCTCACAATCACTCTCTGCAAAACGCTTACACCCTCCCTCCCCCCCATCCATCCTCCTTTTCCTCCATCGCTCCATCAGCCACCAAAGCGACCACCGATTGGTCTCGAGAGGAAGAAAGAAGAGAGAGATGTCCTTTCCACCACTCATTTAAAATGCAGGTTAAAGTTTATAGAGTCGCCTGCGTGCCAGCCATCCGAAATGCTTTTCAGCAGAGAGAACTGAAGACAATGAAGACATTGTTTTTGGAGATTAACCTCAAGACCACTTTTTTATTTCACAGCCTTCACCCCACAGCGCCACCATTATGATAACTGTCAGTTTTATTTCAGGATGGCGACTGTAGGGACCGGGATGAGAGCAAGAACGGGTGAGGAGGAGGAGAATGGTGTGCTTGATTTATTAGACGACAGACACAGTGGGGATCCAATCAACATTACATCGGATGCCAACACCAAGTCGGCGTGAGGCACTTCACTTCAAGGGCAGCTGCCGTCAGTTCAAAGACAAGCAGGCACAGTGGCTGTTGTCTTCACTGTAAGGCTCAATCTGCCACTCTCTGATTCTGCTACAACACTACAACCCTCCACTGGAAAATTACAGAGCTCACGATAATTGCCATCTTATTTCAGCAGTCTGTCATAACAAGTTGACAATGAATGTGTAGTAGTTTAAAGCGAGGGTGCCACACAAACAGATATTAAAATGCAAACCATGGTACAGTCTTGGCGCTTAGCAACACTTGCGTGACGGCTTAGCAAAACGGAGATGGCCTTCACATATGAATGCTCCTTGTGATTCAACATTCCACTGTTTCTTCTGCTCTTAAATTTGACACATTCAAGTGTGGTTACAGGTGTTGGGGAGTGCTACTGTCCGCACAGAGCCCAAAGCATGCTAAAAGACAACATCCACCCCAGCAACAGTCTGCTGAGGTGTCGCAAAAGATACAGACGTATCTGTCGCTGCACCACCTGACTAGGAAGCAGTTTCTGTCCTCAGGCAGTGGGACTCCTGAACTCACCCTCAACACTCCATCATATGTTTTTCTTCTTTTCTAGTACTACTGTCTGCCCAGAGCCCAAAGAATACTAAAAGACAAGACCCATCCCAGCAACAGTCTGTTCACCCTGCTGCTATCTGGCAAAAGATACAGAAGTATCCGCTGCCGTACCACCAGTCTACGAAGCAGCTTCTTCCCTCAGGCTTTCAGACTCCTGAACGCATGCTCAACACCCCACCATATTTATTTTTTTCTTGTGTAGTATTACAGTGTGCACAGAGCCCAAATGATATTAAAAGACAATACCCACCCTAGCTATGATATGTTCACCTTGCTGCCATCGGGCAAAAAAAAAGGTACAGAGCAGCTTCTTTCCCCAGGCCAGTTTCATAACTGGGCATCTATATTACCCACAGTGCAACTTTGCCACTGAGTGACATCACTGGAGGCAAATTATCAGACCACATTAAGCTTCCTATGGAGCCACAAACAAAGTACTTTTTCACATATGCAGTCGTACTCCCCAAGAAGTCTTAACACACTTTAATGTGTAAAAGTGGTGGAGTTACCCTTTTAATCTGCAAGTAATTGGTGCATGGATTTGGATATAGACATACAAGACTCCCTAGCAGTAGAATTGGAACAAAAAAGTGATTTTTACCATGGCTAATTGGAAGGCTTTTAATTCCCTGAAGTCACCAAATTGAAAAGTGTGACGACATTTGATCCACAGGTTATTTAACAGCTGACTTACTTAATTACTGGTGTGCTAGTACATACGTTAGACATCACAAGAGAGCGCTGCTGCCTTTTGACTACAGATGTTACTTTTTTCCCCTCGCTGCACATCCTTCAGTCGCTTCACTCATGTCACTGACATTGAGCGCGGACTTCCAGGCGACCAGATTGCTTCATAAGTAGAAAAATGGTTCAAATGAAAAAAAACGAAAAAAAAAAAAAAAACACTCAGTGTACATTTCTGACGTGCTGTCACCACTGTAACAAGGTCGCTTCAGGATACTGAGAATCTATATTTAGCTCCAAGACTTCTTAGTATCAGGTTTTTGAGTAGAGTTTGGTCACCATCCATCACCTGCCAAGTAAGTTGGCTCATTTCCCTCCTTTTTCCACTCTTACTTCAGTCTTAAAACCCAGCAATGGTTTATGTGACAGGGTGTCCCAACATTTGTCATTTCTGGTTCAAGCAATTCTGCTTTTGGGCCTGTTTTTTTCCACCTCTGGAGTCTTTTTTCCCCTCCAGGTGGCATAATGGATTACAATCTCACACTACGGGAGACTGGACGAGTGCGCGGTGTAAAAGGCGTCTGTATGTCAAGCCAAATTTGCGACTGCCGCTGCGGGGCTGAGAGGCATCTCTCACCTCTCACCCCGGCAGGTTGAGCCATATTTGATAGCTGACAGCTGTCCAGCATATTCTCTCAGAGGTTAGTCAAAGGCCTCAGTGTGTGAATAATGTCCAATTCCCCCTGAATCTGCGTTTATTTTTAAAATCATACACATATACTACCTCGTTTGGCTCTTTGGTAGGCAGTCTGCCAGGAAGACGAGGGGCCACGAGTGTGGGTCAGGAGTGGATTTCCCAATTTCCCAAAAGATTATAAGAGTGTTCTTGATATATGAACACTCAGCCGAGATGAGCTTTTATAGTCGGAACTCAAACACAGGCCAAAGGGGTTTCATCACCTTATTTTCATGTTTTCTGACCTTGCATGCAGTGTACTCTGATCCAACCCTCCCACACTCATATACCCTCCTTGACTGCGATAAACAGTCCAAAAGCAATGCAGCAACAAAACGAAGGCCGACAATGGCCGCTACCAAAACACACTGAAGCGTGATGACTGTTTTGATTGCATCAATTTTTTGACCCTCTTTGTCAGATATCTGGTATTTCACTGTTGAATGGGAGCACATTTTTCCAGAAGTGGGTACCTTAAGTGGGTGCTGTGAGCAGTTTGTGTTTTTCAATGCTCACTTATAGCCACGCATAACGCAGATGGTACACAAGTGGCTCCAGCCCCCGAACGACACGACGCACCGCTGAAATGACCAAACACACAAACTAAGCTTGAGGACCTGTTGCACCATGCCTGGCACAGAAGTTTGTGGAGAAAACAGCAGCACTTTAAGATGGTGTAATTGGTTTTGTTTTGGCCGGTGTAGTGCTGGCAAACTTTGTGACGTCAATCATAATGGGGTCAACTGCACAGAGTCGCTGGATTTTTAGAGCTATATATTGTAAATTCTTCTATAATAAAAACACTTTTCAAATGCATTTTTGCTTAAGATAGAGTCAATGTTAAGGGAAAAAAGCTAAAACCACGATGGCGATCCAGTTTGGGTGGTCAACTGGCTCTTTCACTCAACCCTATCATAGTTTTATTTATTCCTTTTTTGTAAACATGTTTTTTTTCCCGTCATTTACAAATTACAGGCTTTATATCGTTTATGATCCCCTTGAGTTTTTTACCTAATGTGATCACTTTCACACTTTTTTTCCCCAGGTGAAAACTGAAATTAAATCATCCATTATGGCTATTATGATGATACCCCATGTGAATGTAAGCCAAATTAACATGTCTTATCAAAATGCATGTGTGTATGAAAGCCTTGCTGTTTTTCTTTTTTTTTATCCTTTTGTCTTTTAATAAGTTTTCATTTTTAATCATTGAGTTCTCTTATTTTTTAAATTCTTTGTCGTCAGGCTTCATATTCTCTTGTTTTTCGCATCGTGTTACAGTCACTTGTGTAAAGGGATTCTTTACACGAAAATAAACGATTTGTGATTTTCTTATTCATTTAATGTTTATTTGCATAGGGACAAGTATGTAAAGTGATGCCACACACCACTGCATTTATAGCCAAAGCTAATTCACAATGCTTGTCCCTAGATGGACCTTTTAAGATACATAAAACCCAACAATATGAACATAAACTGCAATATGTTTGTATCATAAAATACAATAAAGATAATGCACTTACTTATTTATATTCTCAATTCTTCAGAAAAAGCCACTTTTCTAGTGTTGTATTTTAGAGATGTATGGGGTTAGAGGTTGTCTTTTTTTAAACATTTTTAAATGATATAATTAGTGTTGCACTCTGCACCTGTGCTACTTTGGTTAATGAGTCAAGTGACTCCTTATGTAACAAAGGAATGACTATAAATGGAGGAGGAAATGCAGCACACCTGTTTGACCCAACTACAGTTGTATAACCAAACATAGTCACAATGCTGTCATAGAAATGCTGATTTTTAGAGCAAACTACATTTGGGGTTGACACCCAAGAACACTAAATAATAATAATAATAATAATAATAATAATAACAATAATAATATCACTGAAAGATGAAGTCCAAGTTTGGTATTTATATATCAGTTTGTGGGTCAAATGTTTTCATGTTTTTTCCCGCAGTGAGCAAACATTGAAATGCATACATAGTCTAAACTGGAAAGAACATTTGTCTCTGGTACTAAATCCTTTCACAGCTTTATTTTTTCCCTTTTTCATTTTCAAGTTTTTTGGGTTTTTAAAAAAAATTACAGGCTTTATATTATTTGTTATATTTGTGATCTCTTTTCCACTTTTTTCAGATGAAAATGAAAACGTCCATTAGGGCTATTATGGCAATTCCCCATGTGAATGTAAGCCAAATTAGTATCCTTTTAGTATTTCTAAAGAAAGAAACTCAAACTCAGAATTTTATTATTTACAATATTAATGAGGTGATAGCATGACTTCAGAAATATATATTTTTTTCCCATAAGTGAATAAACAAACTGTTCTCAGAGGAAAATACCGTCAGAACACTGTTTGAAGCTAGAAAGGTGGCAGGGTCCGCCACATATAAACAAAGTAAAACAACAGTATGAAATTGTGTTGTGCTTTAAGGTCAGTTAGTTTATTCAGTCATGAAAACAAAGAGTTTGTTTATTTAGTTTGTTTAGGCAGAAACAAATCAGTCAATGAAGATCTTTCTCTTGAAACAACAAAGTGCACCTTTAAGTGTCAACATATTTTTCTTTTCTAATGTAGGATTCATATTCCCGTGTTTTTCTTATCATATCATAGTCACTTCTCCACTTTACATGGATTCTTAACTAGAAAATAAATGTGTTTGTCATAAAATAAGATAAAGATAATGCACTTATTTATATTCTTAAGGATTCACTTAAAAATGACCTTAGCCTTTGTGGTTAAATGTATCTTGTTGGTTTCCTGCAGTGAGCAAATATTTAAATGCATATATGGGTCTAAATTGGAAAGCATCATATATAACTATATATACACACTGTATATCTACCTGTCCTTATGTGGGCGTTCAGTCGTCACATGACCTTCACTCTAAACTAGCACAGTATTAAGAGGATCACATTTGATCACATTGTATCTTTCAAGATGGAATAAAGCCCTTTGTAACTGTATGACAGTATGTGTCGGTACTGGCTGCAAATTGCTTACAGGCCAGCCCAACCTACATGAAGATATAAACAAAAAACATAATTAGGGGAATGCCCAATGTCCACTACTAGGACAATAAACCAATAAATAAACAAATGCCTCCTTCAGATATAATAAACAAATGCCTCTTCCCGCTATAATAAATAAATGTGCTCCTACAAGCCCCAGGAAAATAAAATAGTAAACTGAAGGTGTAAAGGGGCTTGGGCTTTAAGGGGTTCCCAAATAAACAAAGTTCCCTCAAGAAAGATGTGGGCAGCCAAGAAAACAAAATAGGGCCTAAAAAGACCAGAGTTCTGGCTGGCACTCTAAGGGGGAATGAGGTTCTCAGTGATTCAGGGAGCGATTCAGAATGGATCAGGGGCAGATTCAGTATGAGGGTGAGAGCCACCGGTGTGCCATTTCCCACCTCTCTTAAGCCTTTCAAACAGGGTGTCGTCACACCCTGATTGTGGCTGGTAGGAAAATGCCCCAAGCTGCTTCCACTCCTCGAATCAGAAGTCAGTCTCCCCATATATATATATATATATATAATTTTAAGTAATTCTAGGCTTTATGTTGTTTATCATCGCCTTGTGTTGTCTAACTAATGTGATCTGTTAAACACTTTATAGTTGAAAACTGAAATTAAATCATCCATTACAGCTATTATGACAATTCCCCATATGCCTGATATTATTGCAAGCCAAATTAGTATCATTTTTGTAATGTCTTTAAGCTACCTATCTTTTCATTTCAATCTCAACTTTTATGAGAGGTGCACTCTGTAGTTTTGAGGAAGAAATTCAGAGTTTAAGGTTTTTATCCAAAACTACATAGTGCCCCTTTAATTTTCATATATTGCAGTTTTTTTGTTTTTAATTTAGGCTTCATATTCCCTTGTTTTTCGTATACAACCCTTACTTGTAAATGATTTTAGAATGATTTGTTGTTTGTGTCGTGAAATAAGAGAAATCATGCACTTATTTATTTATATTCCTCCAGAGCCAATTCATTAGAAAAGTCACTTTTCTTGTTGTGTATTTTAAAGATATTACCATGATGTAATTGGTGTAACTCTCTACGGAAGCCCTAAAGGGCCATGCATTCATACATTTTATTTCCTCTGTTTTCCCGTGATAACGAGTTAATTTCATTTGTTTTCTCGAGATCTCGAGTTATTATCTCGAAATAACAACTGCTGTTTTCCCGAGATAACGGGATAATTTTCTCAAGATCTCAAGATAACGAAACTTTGTTTTCCCGAGATAACGATATAGTTAATTCGAGATCTTGAGAAAACAAAACGATAATTAAAGTATATTAAATCATTGCAGGAAACATCATTCAGTGTAGCAATGTCAAGAGGAGCAGGAGCATATCGATCACTGCGTCACATATCTTTTCAATCAAGGCCTGACACAGGCTGAAATAGCATTATGCCTTGCTATTACAGATAATATACACATTAGTGTGCGTAATCTAAAAAGACGGTTAGCAAGGCTTCAGCTATATTGGCGGCGCAATCTAAGTGAGCCTGATGTCGTCGTTAACTACATAGCTGACCAGCTACGAGGTCCCGGGCGACTCCATAATCTCAGGCCTATCATATCACAGTCATTATCTCGAGATCTCGAATTAATTATATCATTATCTCGGGAAAACAAAGTTTCATTATCTCGAGAAAATTATCCCGTTATGTCGGGAAAACGGTAGTTGTTATTTCGAGATAATAACTCGAGATCTCGAGAAAACAAATGAAATTAACTCGTTATCACGGGAAAACGGAGGAAATAAAATGTATGAATGAATGGCCCTTTGGGGCTTCCGTAACTCTCTACACCTGTATTAGTATGAAGTGCAGCATAACTGTTCGACCTAACTGCTGCCAAACAAGTCACAATGCTGCCTCAAGGAAGTGCTGCTAGTCTTTTCTGTGGTCTTTTTTTTCTCCCTGTAAAAAAAACCCCTAAGGATCAAATGCGTCACAGTGCCTACATCTTACCGATTTCCCCCGGTCAATCAGTTCCCCCCAGAAAGAAAAAAACATTTCCCTGTTGTCACAGCAATTAATCGGAAACAGTTAATCAAGATCTATGAAGGGGAATCCTCAGCAGGACACATGGACTGTCCTCTGATTGGTGGCTGGAGTGTTGCAAATGGCTGTTAGGAAATCAATACATTGCAATTAAGTGACATTTGCTCCCGAGGGGCAGCGATGTCCCACAGTACATCCCATCATGTGTTGTTTGAACCCATGGCTTGTTTTAACTTTTTCTGCCTTCATTATCCCTCAGTTTTCTGCATCGGCTTCAATCAGAGTAAAGAAGCAAGGGAAGCCAAATGAAAAGACATTTGGAGGCATGCACAGGGCCGCGGAAGCATGCCAAAAGCGTACATTTCCGAGGTCATTATCCTAAGTTGTAATGGGGGAAAAAGCAGAAGTGACTTGGACCAAACGAGCCAATATGCAAAACTCGGAGGAGCGCCGTGAAACTGAGGCAAAAACAATCTCAAGGATTGTGCAACAACCTGCCAAAAATGCCATCAGCCACAATATGAGCAAAAACAGTGATGCTGTGAGGACGCAATCTGTTTCACGCTTGACTGCTGGTATTTCACCCAGTCAGCTGCAGACACACCACCCCCAGGAAATTGCTAACAGCTAGCTCCCCTCCCCGAAGCCCAGTACGCACAGTCAATTACGTTATTGGGTTAGCAGCCGTAATGGCCTCAGAAGGGCGATAGAAATTAGGCGCTGCACTTACGCCAAGGTGGGCTGGGACGATCGGTAAATGATTGCAGCATTAGCTTACCCGCCACCTTTCTCCACCTTGGGTGCCGTCTCATAAAATACACGGGGAAAAATGCAATCCAATGACTCAGACTCCACTCTTGTTCAGTAAATGAACTGAGCGGGGTGTCTATTAATGTCAGCCTGTGACATACATGTCTGAGGCTTGCCTGTAACACAAAAGGCCTTTGTGGTAATGGGGAGTGCATTATTTATGAACAGGAGAACCGTTCCTCAAGACATTTTACAGCTAATCGACCTACTAAAAAATTGTAATTTGCCTTTATTTTAAGAACTGAATCCAAACTGATTACACCAAAAACATTAAATAAGAGACCGAGGGGTATCTGGATGTCTTCAATGCAACAGTGATTGCGCTCGTCTCTGCCTCCATGACTCCGGCTCAGTAATTCAGAGACAGCCGGATGTCTGCGAGTATGCTGATTTATTTTTAGTTTGCTCATTTCATCAGGGATATAAATAAAAAATAAAAATAAAAAAAAAGGAAAAAGCATAACAAAACTGCCCGTCCGGCGTGCCTGAGGACGTTTGACAATTTGTGAAAAGCTACATCCATCTTCAAGACAAAGTATTGAACCTCGATGCTAGGGGAAATCAGCAAACACATTCATTTCTGTCAGGCAAAACCACTGCGGACAGGAGAGGTGCATTGTTTCTATTTGCCAATGATCAATTTTTGATGAGAGGAAAAAGAGAGGAAAAATGAACCAGAGCTCAGAAGTAGGGCCGTGTTAAAATGTTTATGCACGTATGGTATTAAAGTGTGCCGAGTGTATAACTTTTTCACTTATTTTCTCGGCTGATTGCTGTGTTCTGCGAAATGGGAGCATTTGAGTTAGATAACAGGCCTCGCTCTCTTCCATTTTTAAAGATATGTTAAACCATTTCGGCTCTGTCTGAAGGGCATGCGGCAGTGATAGGGGGTACAAAAAAAAGTGTTTTTTAGGATCCAAATTAAAAATGAATGCAGGGCATATGCCAAGTCCTCAGATGTCTCTTTGACTCCCTGACTCGAAAGAGCTCAAATGCAAGCAAATGAACTCCCATTGACAACTCTCTCCCCTTTAATTGATTCTAATTTTGTATTAATAAAGATGAGTTTCTTTGTGTTCTAGTCAAGCTGTGAATACACCTTTATCTCTCCTTCCTTTCTCTGATTTTTATGAGATTATGCATCATACAGGTTTCTAATTGGCCTTTCACAACATTAGAGCATTTGCATAAGTGTCACACGGTTGACACCGCAGTGCAGGCAGCACGGCAATAACCGAGCCCCTTGTGACTTTGGAAACTAAAGGCTCTGTTGTCGCTCTGCCGCAGATCAGGCGCGGTGACCCCACGCTGGCGGAGAGGTAATTTTCGCTCAGCGCAAGTGGATTTCTTCCCACATTTCCTGGTAATTTCACAGCACGCCGTGACATCACTCGTGTCGGAATCAGTGTGGAGCACACTAGAATGGAGTGACGGCATGACCGGGGGTGTAGTGGTGTTTTGTGCCAAAAATAAGCTCCTTTCAAACACGTCCTTGGCATTGACGCAAGTGTTCAGAGCTGTTTTTTCTTCTTTTCTTTGTAGCTTACAATATAGCACATAATGGATATCACATAAATGCATGTCATGCTCACTCTATTGTATGTTTTCTTGTTTAAGGCCATTTATATCAATAATGCAAGTATAGCAGAGTCTACAAGGGAGTTAGATTTACAAGACGATTATAGATCATAATACGTCATCCCCTTTATGAACCTTTGTCTGACGCTATTTCCATAAAGGCTCTCTCTATATGTATGAGATGTTGAACATTTGTCACACTCCCTCTGTATGTGTTGTGATCAGAGCTCCTCTGCTATGTGTTTGGGTTGCCGGTCCCGACATTTAAGTTGAGAGTAAGAGTGACCTGGTACACATTGTTAAAATGCAGAAAAAACAAGATGAATGCGTGCAGTCGAAGTGTTCAGCTCTTTTACGTGATGTTTTGGCCAGCTGGCATTAGCAGGATAGCTCGGAAGCTAGTAACTTTGATATGCGGATGTAGGTCACTCGGCAGATCAAAGAAATAGCTCCTTACCAAACTAAATAGGTTACTAATGTCCAGCTGGGAAAAACGGCGTGTAGGGCCAGAATATTGTCATATCCAACTTGCTGATTTTTATTAATAAAAAAATAAGAATCAATAAACACATATATTGGTTGTTGGTGACTGTTGGAACAGTGGAAAGGCTAACAACAGGAATTTGGAGTGTTTGAATTAAAGGGGTAATATGCAAACATTTCAGTTGAAAACATTCAAAAATTAACTAAAATAATCAAAAGACTGTGAATAAATAGCAGTTTTGACATTATGATGTTGTATACTGTAAATTTTAAATCTAACCAGCATGTTAACCAGCTAGCCCTGGCCCGTCCCAGTCTAACGCTCCTGTGCTAAACACTAGCACTCCCCTGGTCCCAGAGTTTCCAGTCCAAACCGCTACCTGAGCTAACTAGCTAAGGGCAGCTACATTTAGCAGTGGCCAGTGATTACTTTGGAGATAAGTTGCCCCATATTTGTTTTGAGTATGAATTTGACAAGTGACTATTTCTTACATATTGCATCTTTAGGTCTTTTTTATGATGAGCTGCAAGGTAAAATCATCTTTTACACTCCATACTGGGGTTCTTGGGTAATTTTGGCACACTACTCATCCCTTATTTGGCAAAAACAAAGTCATCTGTCAACAGCTATCTTTGGACCAAACACAAGGAATATCTGGCCAGGCCACTGACCTGATCTTACCCAACATCCTGTTTCGTACAAAATCAAAATTTTAATATACAATGATAAATTAACCAATACAAAGACAATAACATTATAACCACCTGCCTAATATTGTGTAGGCCACCAAAACAGCTTTGACCTGTCAAGGCATGGACCTGTGAAGTTGTGCTGTGGTATCTGGCACCAAGACGTTCAGCACATCCCACAGATGCTTGATTGGACTGAGATCTGGGGAATTTGGAAATGTCAACACCTTGGACTCGATGTTGTGCTCCAAACCACTCCTGAGCCATTTCTGCAGTGTTATCCTGCTGAAAGAGGCAGCTGCCATTTGGGGAATGCCGTTTCCATGAAGGGGTGTACTTGGTCTGTAACGATGTTTAGGTAGGTGGTATGTGTCAAGGTAAAAATCCACATGAATGGCAGGACCCAAGAATCCAAATAATAGGTCTCCTTTAAAGCAAAGCATAGCTGAGTCTCATCCCCAAATCGCATTGGGTTGCTGTCCGACCCGACCTACAAGCCCAAAGCATTACTGCTGAAGATCTGGGGATAAAACTCAACTTACTGTTCTTTAGCATAAAAGCAACCCATCTGAAATGTTTTGGATATGTTCAAGTTCCCTCTACAGTTCCTGCTCTCAGAGCCAACCATTCCCTTAAACATCACTCAGGATACAAAAATGTGTTGCCTTATGACTCATTAAAATGAAAGCGCATGAGAGGTAAACACAGCCTACCTATCAAACCCTCATAACCAAGGCTTGCATATGGATAGGTTGTATCTTACATAACGCTCTGTGCATCACGGCTAGAAGTCTGCAGGTTTTTGGTTAAGAGAGCAGTTGATCTTATTTCTTTGATCATATCCAGACCCTACAACAGCTACCGGTAATGTTTTCCACCGAATCCAATACTTTTCACAACTGTCCCGCCGGTGCACCCCTGCCGGGGACGGGGCCTTTGGTCATAAAATGACCGCAAAAATCTGTTGGTCACACTCAAATGAGCTTGCGCCACCTTCTGTGTCTGCCTGAAGTGTGCTGGTTCATGAGAGCAGGGGCCTTGGTGTGCAAGAGCATCAAGTGACAACTGTGAAATGCTTAATATTTACAAAGCCGAATTGATTACATCCTGAGTGCTGTACTCTTGTTTGTAAGGCTACATTTCTATTATTTAATACTGAGTCACTCGTCTCTTACCAGCAATCACTTCCTCAGAATTGGTGCTACATTTCAAGTGGCACATATCTGCTAATGAGACTCATCAAACAAGAGAATTGATGTGTTATTTCATCCTGCTCTCAGTTCATAGCTGTCAAACAGAGACGAAGTGAAGCAGAGATCTGCAGCCGCCCCTCCTCACCAATCTAAGCTATCAGGATGCCACTGAGGGAAACAAAGTATTTCAGCATGACCACTTTAACACAAATATCACCTCTGACACTGGGGATTCATAATTGGTATGGCAGCATTCTGCTTTTATCAGTGATACACGACACACAAACACCCATCTTTTACAAAGTGAGGAAAAGATAGCAAGTTTTCAGATCTATTCCTGTCACTTCTGGCATAAAGAGCAAAAACATGACTGCAAATGTTGTTGCCCTTAGGTTCACTCATCTGCTCATCATGGCGGATTTACCCATGCACACGGGTATATTTCAGGTATTAAATGTGTCCAAAAGTGCCAATTTTCCTGACTCTGGCGCAGTGACTTGCCTTAAAGGAAGACACCGACTGCACATTATCATCAGATTACTGATCATTCAGAGTGCCAGCTTGCGATAACAGTTGTGTAATGTCCTCTATCCAGGGAGGAAGGGTCTAATCAAAGATGTAATTGATTTGCACCATGGGAAATGTAGGATCCAGTATATCTCTGACCCATGCTAGCAACTTAAAGTCAGGATATGCCTCTGCTGCATGAATTTTGGCCATCCTTTTTGTTAAATCTGTCTCTTTTGAGTCATCCAAATTTACAGCAGTGTACTTTTAAATAGATGGGATACCAATTTCAATCTCTTGTTTTTAGATACAGACACTCCCTAACCCTAAAGCTAGCCCCTAACCCCAATTGCAATAACAATCACTCCCTATGGAAATACAGCTTTTTTGCCTCAAGATACCTTTTTCACAGCAGACATTTTGACTTTTTCAATTTCTAACATTAATAACGATGGCTGCATTCCTTTAAGGTCAACTGGTTCCAGGGCTTTGGTCTTGTGCATGCCCACTCAATGACATTGGTTACTAGGACACTTAAAAGAATGGAGCCATCATTAGCGTTATTGGTCACTCCTGTGCTTTGCCTGCTTCGACAAGACAAAGGGCTCTTCCCATCCCATCTCTCCGTTTTTTTGCCTCCTCGTCTCCCCTCGCCTCAGTCCTCCTGCCATTGACCCAGAAATCGACCTCAGCACACCATCTTGAAGGATGTCTCAATTCTTGTAATGCATCTTGAGGAGAGAGGAGGCTCGCCAAAGGAGCTTTTCGCGAGGATGCAGAAGAGGCATGACACAGCTGGAATATACAAACCGTGGTAGGAGCAGGACTCTAGAATTGGGTTCCTTCAAATGAACGGTCAAACTTCCTGCCCTTCGCCGCATTGTAAGACGCTGTTCTAACAACATTCAAGTCCATCATCCCCAAGCCAGGTCCCTGTGGACTGAGCTATCGCCGCCTCTAAAACCTGATGCATGCACGATGCATTGTGGTCTTGGTCTTGATGTACTCTGGTCTTGGTCATGACTTGGTCTATGTTTAGGTGGTACAAATGGATGAGAAGACAGGAGGATGTCTGCCATGAGAAGGGTCTATTAGAGAGAAATGACCCGATAAGACTTCAGCAGTGCAGGTTTATCAGTCACTCTCCACTTTAACCTTTTTTGAAGTGGCTGTGAACCCCTTGATGAATATTTTAAACGTTATAAGGGGAAAATACCATGCATTATTCATAAAATTATTCTTGATATGCAAAGTTTTGAATCTTTAATATTGTTTGACAATCTAAAGTAGGATTTGAGTCAAACAGTAACTTTTAATTAATAAAAAACAGCTTTCCTGTCATTCACGCCATGTGCTAAAAAAATAAAATATCTTCAAAGATCCCAAGCTTTTCTTTTATGATCTAATTAAGAAATCAGACAAGATGGTTTTAAAGGATTCCTTTTTCATGCACAGAATTATCTTCAGTGCACAGACGACACTTCAAAAAAAAATTTCTGTGGTATGTGCAGCTTTGTCAACATATCCAAAGCTAACAAATGTCTGGACACACAAACCAAGGTGATGCTTGACCGGTTTCTCGAAGCAGTGATCCCTTTTTGCTGCAACAGTCTCTAACTCTCTCACACACTCACATGCACACAAATTACAATGGACACCCCCGTTTGATTGATATCCCCGTAGAGATTTCGCAGCAGCTGATCCGGAAACACACATGGGCAGGTTAATGACACGACCCCACCGCGACCTCATCCTCTGGGCTGTTTATGTGTACCATCAGCAGAGATGAAACTGGCTGAGTCAGGCTGTTTATGTGCATTCTCAATTCCTTTTTTTGCATTCTGCAGTATGTTTTCCCCCGTATATGCACGCACGTAGCAGGGATGTTCCAGCCACAACATTCAGCATAGCAGAAATAATGCAATTTAGAGTGAGATTGTTGGTGGTTCGTGTCTGTTTGTTTGCTCTCTGTTTGCAGTGGGAACAGAAAAATTTGTTTCATTATTAATTCAGCCAAACTCAGGCCAGTTTTTGTCCGTTTCTTGCTCTGGTAGGTTTGATTTGCTGTGGATGAGGTCTCTCCGTCCTCTGAGTCTTAAAGCAAATCTTGAAAAGACACAAAGATAAGCAGCGTTTCCTCCTGATTCATTTTGATTTCGACATGAATATAGACAAAAACAAAATATTATAAAAAGGCTGCTGCACAAAATCAACTAGTGAGGAATGTTGTGCATGTGTGTTTGTGTGTGTTTACTGCCACAGAGCCTTGGCAGGACGCCCGATGCGTCATTCCCACTCTTCTTCGTGGAAAGAGGAGCGTGTAACATTTGCATGCGCTCGGTCACCAGAGGCCTGAGCACTGAACATTGCATGCCGTCGGCATAACAAGCTGCATCCAAATGTCTGTTTTTATTTCAGCTGTCCACAGTCAGAGAAAACGTCCGGGCAATAAACCGCATTGATCTCTCACAGTCTTATTGTTGTTTGTGCTCTCTCTCCGAGTGTCACTTTTTATCATTTCAGACAACCATCTCTCCTCAGTCGCCACATTTTTTTATTTTTTTGCCTTTTGCATCGAACAAAATTGTGTCTTCATTTCCTGAAATGTCAGGTTGTTCACTTTAACTTGGATTGACGCTATTGCCACTTAAAGCAGTCATGAGATGGCAGCATGACAGAAAGCAACACAAAGCAGATAAAGAGGGGGGGAAAGACGACACTCCATTTGCACTTCAATGTGTCAACTTTTGAACTTGGAGCTGCGAAATGCACCCGTGCACTTGAGAATCACTTACGCGGGGCCATTTAGCGGCCGAGCAAACTCAGGTTTATTCCATCTATTCATGCACTCGCAGTACTAGTGAAATCTAATTTTTAAAAAAAGAGAAACTGGCTCTTCTTCTTATGTGCTGAAACATAGTACTACCTATTAGTAATGCCACAAAAATGCAAGCTCTGGCACTGCTGGGAGACCTGTAGTGCATTCTTTTTTGTACTGGCTGAAATGAAAGGAAAATACAGCATTTTCACCTGTATGGAGTCTTCAAGAACACGCGAGCACGATTGTTCTTTCAGCACCACACTGCTTCAAATTGGGTTTACACATACACAGCCACCTGATACAACCACAGTCCTCTGCTGTTGGCCGCTGAGCAGCTCCAGTGGAGTAATTGAGGATTGAGAGCTTTGCCCAGGGGCGTCTCAATTGTAGTTGTTGATGGAAGGCAGTGTTAGTCACTTCCCCTGACATCCCCAGCTACTGTGGGGATTCACTGAATTGATCTATGGGTTAGGCAGTGGAGACATGTTCTGTGAGTAATAATGACTTAAATCTCACTTTATTTATAATATTATTGTTATTATTATTATTATTATTATTATTATTATCATTAGTAGTAGTAGTAGTAGTGGTGGTGGTAGTAGTAGTATTATTAGTAGTAGCGGTGGTGGTGGTAGTAGCAGCAGTAGTAGTGGGGGTGGTCATAGTAGCAGTAGTGGTAGTAGTAGTGGTGGTCATTGTAGTGATAGTAGTAGTGGTGGTGGTGGTATTAGTAGTAGTAGTGATAGTAATGGTAGTAGAGTGGTGATGGTAGTAGTGGTTGTTGTTGTAGCAGTAGTAGTAGTAGTAGTAGTAGTAGAAGCGGTAGAAGTGGTTGTGGTAGTAGTAGAGTGGTGGTGGTAGTAGTGGTAGTAGTAGTAGTAGAAGTGGTAGAAGTGGGTGTAGTAGTAGTAGTAGAAGTGGTAGCAGTGGTGGTAGTGGTACAACATTTAGTAATGTACTTGAGTAGAAATTTGAAGGTCTTGTACATCAGTATTTCCATTTTCTGCTACGTTTTACTTCCACTTCACTATATTTTGGAGGCACTTATTGTACTTTTCGGTCACTACATTTATTTGATAACTTTAGTCACTAGTTACTTTGCAGATTTCATGCTTCATCAAAGGCAAGGTAGCACATTTTTAAATACATTTTATCAGATTACTGATTACTCAGATTATTCATTTACTCAAATAAAAAAAATGCTCAGCCAGGCCAATAATCGGATGACCCATAGTATATAGAACATGCAATATACGATTGTCTATATGCAATATAAACACCTGGGTGTATTAATAAGTAGACAGGTTTTGTTATTTTCTGAACTAGTTGAAAGAATGCCGGTTTTGAACTGCCTCAAGTCCCACCAGTCAAAAGAAACACATATCAGTGAGGGATCAGACAACACCGGCGCTCTCCTTTGAGTGAATGCCGGTCTGTTCACTCTTGTTTTACCTAAGTTTCTATCACTCTCCCCCTTGATCTTCTTTGCCTTCTCCATCAGCAGGGTTCTTTTTCTTTTTGAAGTGTAGTTTGCAGAGTCAGTCCAGTTGTTCCACCGCTACCTGGGGAAAGCGACTGGGGAGAACGATGCCTCTTCTTATTTTGGTTGTGCAATGGCAGAGTAACTTCATTTGTGCTGCAATTCGTCCTTCATTTTGGTGGGAAAAATTGAGCCTGATGGCAAGCAGAATAGCATTGTGAATTTTGACTCCACTGCTTTTCGTATGAGTGACTTTCGCTTTTACAAAAGTAAAAAAATAAAAAAAATAATTCAATCATGCAGATACATTAAATATACAGAAATATAAAGCAACATTAAAGAATAAATGTACATGTGTTAAATAAAAGAGGCAACTGCACAAATCTTTTAAACGGTACACAGAAACAGCTGTACTTAAGCTCAGAGTCCAGCAGGCTTTGAGTGCAGATGAATGTGACATGGTCAGGACACTAAGAGCTACAGTGCATGTACACATACGAACACTTTGTCTATATCTGTCTCCCACACACTCACAGGCCCTGTCTCCAGCTTTTTCTCCACAGAAGGCCACTCTCGGCTCTTATTGGCGAGCTGCAGCAGAAACTCGAAGCGGGCTGTCAGGTACTACGAGCTCTTCATTAGACACAGCACTTTCGCAGCCATACCCAGCACCATGTAATAGAATTTATAGAGTGGTAGTTGAATTACCCCCCCTTCCCCCCCCAAGAGGCCCCAGCTGAATGAGTGGGGAGAGATACTGGGACCATCCAAAGCCATCGACTCTGCGCTGTAAATTGATTTCAGGCTTTTTGAATTAGCAGACGGGGGAGGCGAGGCGCTGATATTTGGTTTAGAATCTTAAGTTGGAAAACTCATTGAGATTGTCATACGCTATTAGCCAATTGCTAGATGAATGGACTGAAAGCTTTCTTGACAGTTAGCACCTTGGCTGACATTGATTAATTTAGCATATTGTTTTGTACTTCATGTTCATATCAAAGAATAGACCTATTTTTAGCTTGTATGCCCAATAGGTTACAAGTATTGAGTTGCAGAAAAAATATCTTGGTGGAAGTGCTGCTATGATATCGTTTGTTTAGTTCGACCAACATGAATGGACCACCCATTTTTTTAAACCAAAGAAAGAATAAAAAGACTGATACATTCCCATCTTTGGCATTGAAATTTTGCAAGTTTGCTGACTTTCTTTTCTGGCATAAACCCGAGTTTAAAAGAGTAGAATAACCTTTTTTTTTTAACAGTAGCCTATAAAATTATTTTATTGGACTTGGTAGACTCAAACTTTTTCTCAAAACATCTTTTGTAGGTCTAATAAAGATACAGTTTTTAAGATAGTCGATTGCTGACCCAAAGCATCAATATTTGACGAGTCCTGAGTGAGAGTCAACCATCTCACAAATTTTTAAGGTCAGTTTCTGATCCAGATAAAGTTAACACCATTGGTGGATATAATCTACTTGTTTGGCAATATGGTAATACCATTATGTGTCTTAATTGCCTGACCTTTTCATAAGACTTACAGATACAAGCTTTCAAGTGAAGTATTTTGGCAGCAGACACTTTTGTTCTGCAGTGCTTACCTTTTATTCATGGCCCATGAATTTTCCAAAAGGTCAGAGGTATAACTTCATTACATCCTACAGTCAATAATATATTGAACTAATAATACGCACATTCAACAAGACTGCATATTGGCTCTAGCCAGGGGGGCAAATGGCACAACTTGCCAGATTAGAGGCACTGAGGTGTTCATTGGTTAAGTGCTAGAGTGGATTGAATGCATGTTTCTCCATTATATCTAGAATCTTTGAGAATTACTGCTTCTTTTCTCTTTGGCAGTGATGGAATGCAACTCTAAATGTAAGTCAATCTACTCAAGTACTTTACTGAAGTATAATTTTGTACTTTAGATTGACTTACTTTAGATTTTTTGCTTCTTTATACTTCCAATCTACTACATTTTAGAGGTGGATATTGTACTTTTTACTCCAGTATATTTATTTGCTAACTTTGGTTGCAAACTTTAAGAACATCTTGCTGTTACCATTGGCGATATTTTTAACATGTCAATCGACTGACAGTGATGACTTGTCATGATGTTGAAACTATAGTCCTTGCGCACATCTTGTCACACTGGCCCCCAATATCCATACATAATGCAAAAACCTTCACATACTGTAGTTTGGATTGATTCGCAGAACAGTTTTTATCCTGATCTTGGTCCAGACTTTCATGTTTGGGATATAAAACATTTGCCAAACTGAGCAAACAGAACATCAATTACGATGTTTTACTTTCCAAATGCTTAAATCTGAGAAAATTTAAGACACAAGTGATTCGGAAAGGTATAACACCTTTGCCAGATCATACACTTCTTCTTCACCTACTTCCAGAAACTACCTGAATTCACTTGACAGCACAATCTTTAATTGTTAAATCAGTGGATCTTGGATTGAGCACTACGGTAGGGGATTAGGAGCAAAAGTTCTGCATATTAGGCAGCCGCTCTGTGCCAATCTAAAGTTAACACGACTTTCATTATACGCCCCTTCCTCTGTGAAGGTGGGACATCCCTGCCCGATGAAGATTTATTTCCACATGTCTCTTGGAAATGTAAAAAATCTAATAGATATTTATGGTCGGGCTCTTTTTAATCTAAGAGGAGTCGAAACATCTGCGACAAATTTTGGTTGAATGAGACTTTCAATTTGTCATACACATGAGCATAGACAGTAGAAAGATCTGTTGCTTGGAGTAAGTAGTAAAGTATCATTCATGCATCCCATGATCTGTAAATTAAAGTTCACATGCAAGGTTGATGACAGTTCTCAGTAAAGAATAAGTTTCTCTATCGTAGTTAATTTTAATATGAATGTCTGCAATTATGATAAAAAGGAGCCAACACAAATATACAAAAGATCTGCTGTGTATGTACATGTTCCCAGTCTTTATTGGAAGCAATTTTAACCATTAAATTCTACAAGAAGTCACATAAGGTGCATGCAGTCTCTCAAAGACAGGAAGGCCAAGGTCTATCAGGCCCATTATTAAAATACAGATTGCTTCCTTCCCATAATAGGAATCTCACACATCTTTCACTAGCGAAGCATATAAATGTGTATTAGGCTTGGCACTAGGTCGGGAAGAATTAGTTTCATTTGCATTATTCATCGACCTAGCAGGCAGACACATCTATCAAGGCTTGGGTGACTTGCTGTTGCAGAATTTTAAATATTACCTGTTAAGATATACACAGGGTATTTACTGAGGCAATTTGCTCCGAGAGCATTTCGTGGAGTGGTCACAACAGTATATATACGCCCGGGACTTGGGGCTGCAGACAACAACCTGATGGGCTAATAATTGGTTGATTTCTGAACAGTCGGTGTAGTTTGTTTGGAGGGAGGGCAAAAAAAGAAAGGAAAAAAAGAAAAAAAAGCTGAGTCCATTAAAAGAAAGCTTACTGTGCTCTGCTAGGACAACAGAATAAACAGCTCTATAGCAAGAATGGCACTCTGCCAATGAATAGACTGGTATGCTGTATCAAACGCAGCATAGATGGCTAATCAATGTGGCGCAGTTGACTTTCCGATAAGCCCATCAGTTAAGGTTGATTACTGTCATCAGCACTAATTAAGCAAACTATAGTACCTCCCATTTGTATGCAGTTGGGTTGAGTGTCAACAATCAAATACTGTAGTTGGTAAACAATCGGTAGAAGCCAGTGTGGCAATGTAAATGAGCGTACATAGAATTGACTGTTTACTCAGGCTATACTTTTCTTTTCTAATCTAACCTTTATTGTACAGGAAAAATAACTTGAGATTGAAGTTAAAGTTTTAATTCATTGATACTAATAAAGTAGGTAAATGCAAATATTTGAGTTGGGAAAACAGTAAATAATCACAGATATACATTTAATTTTAAAGAGTAACTTAACATCTGATTTCAGGTTAAATACCCCCTCAAAAATCCATTTCAAAATGATCCTTTAAACAAAGATGAATTTAATTTACATTCAGATAAAAAATCTTTAATTTTACAGAATTTTTCCTGTTTGTTTTTTTTTTAGATTTTCCTTGTATTTTTGAAATATATAAAAAACTGTAGGTAACCATAACATTTCCATTTTTAACAGCAAAATATTTTTTATGACATTTTTTCAATTAAAATTGATTTGAGTGGTTTATCATTTCATTATATTCAATATTGATAAATAACACACAATGTTTCCATATAAAATTATAGAATAAAATCCAATTTATAACAGCACTCCTCTGCTGTTCTAACAAAGTTCAACCATTTAAGGGTAATTTCATTGATTTTAAAATTTTATGTGTAAATATCTTTAATTAAACAAAACTGCTTAAAGATAAACAATATTTCATGTGAAATTATTACTGTGAATCGGAGAACACTGGGCTTTTCAAGAGGGGTTCTTAAAGAGACAGGCACTAAAACAGTGCTTTAAGACAGTGGGTGAACGGAGTTGCTGCAGCAATGGACAGTATAAGAAAAATGTTTTTTTGGAACATTACAGCATATAAATGTTTTCTCGTAGACACCCAAAATAAAAGTATGAACCACAAAATGAGCATGATATGGGACGTTAAAGGTCATCTCTGCATACCAAGGTAGAACACCATGCATACATAGTTTATTAATCAAATTTTCCATATTTTTTAAAACTTGAAGCATAACAGGATAAAGCATCCACATGAACTTCAGATAACCTTTTTTTCTTGGAGAGATTATTTAAAACATTATTATCATTTCAATCTCACCCCACTGCACTCCCCTCAGTACTTCCCATCCTGCAGCAATTGTGTACTTAATAAATGTAAAAGAGTAGAAGTCATTGTCTCAAATTATTTATTCTTCCAGGAAAATGGGCAAGGACTTGCAGTTGCACTGACCACTGAAGTGACTGCAGAGATTATTTACTATATCATAAAGATACTTCCGCATCCATTCTAAGCATATGCAGCTGCCAACATGAATGCTCTCTGGCAGAGCTGAAAGCCTGAGCTGTACTCTGACGATGTTCACATGAATAAATATGAAGAGAGACATGCTACATAGTGGAAGCTACGGAGGAATACTCTAAATCAGAGAGCAGCGTGGAATTTGTCTACGGGTGGTTAAACATGGCCTGCAGACTTTCTCATATGAAACAATGGAGGATGTAAGGCTTGCTGAATCTGGCTAATGCAGTGAAGTGGCAGCAGCAGTCATGTGCTGTGAAGTACATCTCTGTCATCTAAAACTGTTCAGAAGGTGACAGCTACTACTTTTTTTCCCCCGTCTAGCGTCAAATGAGATGTTTCTGAAATAAGAACTTACTCTCAGCCTGTTCAACAGGGAGTCTACATACTGTAGGCCTCAAATGACAGACCATCACACTGTGACAGCTCTGTGAGTTAGGTTTATGCATGAAACGAGCAAAAACAAGTCCACTCTGTGTGATGACTGCATTCTGGCCAATCAGTGTCTGTTCTGCCATGTAGCTGATCCACCAAGGCCTCATTCAGGCCAAATCAGGCATTGTGGTGATTAGCGATTAGCGTCGACAGTGTCATCACATGGCCCGTTTGTGTGATGTGATGTTAGCTTCTAGCCCCTCTGTTCCAGAAGGTGGCAGTAATGCACCTCAAAGCAGTTTGCCGACCATAATTAAACAACGAAGGAGAAGCTGCTATGTTGCTCTGCTACTAGAATACTGGTCATACTAGTGATTGTTTGTCCATTTTGACAGATTAGAAATAATAGCAAATGACCAGGATATGAGCTATATCATAACGGTGAGGTTTTTAACATGTACAAAAGATCGAACTGAGTGATTACAAGTGAAACACAATGTTACACAAATAAATGTCCATTGTGTTCCCCCTGTAGCATTTAGCCATGCTACTAGCCCACAAGTGACCCCTCCTGATCAGCCTCTGATTTGCATGTCATGCCGACCCTCTTTCAGGTATTTAACCTAAAACCCATTCATAAAACCCACTGACTTTGAAATAAGGGAACAGTATGTCCAAAAATACTAACTTAACCAGATTTGAGGCCTCACGTGGCCCGATGTTGGGTTGGGTTTCTCCAAAAGTTGATTCTGTTTCAACTTTTCAACTGCACCCCCTGCAGTCCGCACTGCCTTAGCCTATACACTAACCTCATTCAAATGAATAGGACTGGCAATTTCAAGACAACGCTTGATTGTGTCTGAAGGGGCCTCTACCTGACAGTGAAGTGCATGGATACAGGTATGAAGGTACAATAACTTGAACACAGGTGGCTCAGAATGCCAACGATTGCCAGTAATGTTGAACTTCAGTAACTTGAAGATTATGCAATGACGTCTGCAATTTAGCAGAGAGGTACAGCTCTCTCCCCTGCACTCTCCTGTTTGTCGTTTACCTGACACGTCCATTTTAACAAAGACTGAATTGGTATGGTGGTAATTTTTGACCATTAAAAAACTATTGCATTTATTGGTAACACTTTATAATAACGTCATTCATAAAAGGTAAACGCATAGTTAATTAAGCTTAAGTTAGTCTGTAGACATTATTTGGATGCCATTATAAAGCTGTAACCAATACTTATTAACCTTTATAATTGTGAAATAAATAAACTAGTTATTTCATTAACCATAACGATAACATTTATTAATGATTATAAAGTGTTGCCTGTGTTTTTTTAAAGTATTCTTTGTTGGAGCTGATGCCTTTTTCAAGGACTTTGTGGACTTTGGAATGAGAATCCAACTTCTCTGTCCCTGTTTGTAATTGCTCCCTCCTCTAACAAATCTCAACATCTGGAACATTCTCTTATCTTCGACAGTCTCCAGCTCAAAACAATACAGCACCTCAAGACAGATTGCATCAGAGCCTCCATATTAGCAGGAAGAACAATAGTGTATAGGGGAAGGTGGGATGGTAATGAGTTCTGGATCACCAACCACATAAACAATACCCTTAACAGATGGGCGCCAACAAGTACCAGCTGCGGAGGCAGTGGAGTGAGGCAGAGACTTGTCGTTGGAGAGGACTAAATAAAACCCACTTCTGTTGGGTTCGGTCTTGCAGGGGACAGTGGCAGCGGTGACATCCTCCGAGGGAAGCCAACCTGTGGCCGCTGACGCACGGGCAGCAGGTGGAATGAGGACGGCGGCAGACAGTGTTGTGCCCCCTTGAGGATGGCAGCTCCACTTTGATCCAATGCATGATTCATCACAGGCTGACTTGACCAAGGACAGCCAAGGAGCCTCCATACAAAAAGTTTTCATCACATTTCTTATGTAAGTATCAACTTAATTTCTACCTGCGTACTAACGGTGGAGAGTTAATGCGGGAATCTCAGGGAAGGCTTAACTGAATGTTGACAATAAGTTAAGGGCAATAAGTTGTGACAGATATGGTTTTATCAACATTATAGACACCCAATACTTGGCATGGCTGTCCATTGTGCTGGCGTCAATAGAAATGTAGAAACTTCTTGAGTGAGTTGAGAAAGTAGAAGCCAAAGAATGTCTGACATTTTTTAATGAATAAAAAGAAACATGCACATCAAAGACTGCAATCTGATGTTGGACCTTCACAGAATACCAATTGCAATACAAAAGCTGTACAGTGAGTCTCCTTGTATTCATTAGTCACCCCGAGGGTCACCAACAACTGATGGCTCTCTGCTTGATTCACTTGTTTGTGCAAAGCCAGAGAAACTTCTTACATCTATTCAAGTGAAAAAATGGCTACGCGCGCCTTTTGCCACCGCTGTGAATCATTTAGTATCTATAGATGTAGTCTTTGCTTTATCTGCTTGATTGTGTCCCATTATCTTAGTCCTCTTGGCGACCTTCAGACAAGGTGAGCACGAAACATTTGGACTTGCGAACACATCGCTGGGCTCCACATAATTATCCCCATCCAGTCTGTGGGTGATTGAAAATGCATTTGGCTGATATATACTTTTTAGGCACGACACAAACAGCCAGCAGCATAAACAGAAAAAAAGTGCCAGGCTCACAGATTGCAAAGGTCTCTTTGATTAAGGTGGCAGATTAGTCTCAATAAACAATCATTAAAAATAATACCCAATGGCTTTGAAACGCCTCAAAGAAAAAGCCCATGCGAAAACACAAACTGCCAGGGCATAGCCTTGTTTTGATATGTTGCAGGTGTGTTATCCAAGCCCCTGCCCACCTGCGAGATGAGGCATTTGGACAGGAACTAAAGCACCTTGTGAAACACTTAAGCGTGTCTTTGTGTGCAAGTGTTGTTTGTGTGTTTCTCAGCTCCATGGAATATTTCATACAGGTAGTTTTCAGCCTGTGACCCTCTGCTGCTGAGGCTGTTCACACTTCTCTGCACCTGGTGAAAGTACAGCAGAGGAAGAAGACGGCGGCACTACTGGATTTTGTAACAGCTACAGTTTGGTTGCGATGCAGCATGTTGAGTTTACAACATTGCCTTTATTGTTCAGATCGCATGCATAGAGTTAACTTTTCAACTCAATCATTAAAATAAATGTGATGTATGTTTCTGTGAACCAAAGATATGTTGAAACTTTGTTATGTTGTGACAAAACTGCGCTTATGGTCTGGTCTGAGAAAATCATTGTGTTAGGGTTAGGAGAAGATCATGTTTTGGCTTACCTGTTTACCTTGCCAACAACACGAATGGAAAATCCCCACAGTTCGTTAAAAATATCCAGCGGTTTCATGCTTAAAAATACTGGCAGCCATCTGGCCTAGCTGTAATGCCACCACCGCCCCCGCCATCTGCTGACATGAAAGTCTGCTCATACTTCCATTGTGCACATGACACGACACATACTGTAGAAATGTTAATATGATGCATATGACGCACAGAAATTTGATCGTAAAATGCCAACACTTTTTTTCTGTTGTCTGGGCTGAGACTGTTGTTATTAGTAATGGCATTAGCAGGCTTTTTGAGAGAATGGCCTCTATGATAATACAAATCTCCCTGAAACAAATTGTTTGAACAAAATGTTTGGCTTTCCAAAATCCATTCAAGTGCCGGAGCAACTGAACAACAGAAAAACATACACTTTCAAAACTGAAGAGCTTAGTCTCATTTGCCAAGGCTTTTTAATTGTGTACAAAGTATCTACAAGTACATTTCTACAACTGTGCACAGGGTGATAGAATTTATGTTTTCATTACTGCATATTTTGATTACTATGTGTGTGTTTTGGTAAAAGTCCAACTGGGCTGGGCAAAGTGGGGGGAAAAAAATGTAATGAAGACAAAGTGAAGCCAAAACACATGCTTGTTCACAGCAAGGAGGGAGAATTGGATTGATTCACCATCTTGCACCTGGGAGCTACAGTGTACACCCACAGCCTTTGGCCACTGACCAGCTCCGAGGGAGAAGTCGAGGAGGTGTGTGTTTGTGTGTGTGAGCACGCGAAGGGAGTCTTGTTAGTTTTCCCAGCATGCATTTAAACTGCTAAATTTCCACTTTGCCCAGCCAAGCATAGAACAGACCACAATGGTGAATTGAATTAAAGTCATTTTATTAAACTGGCATGTGTTGCATGTTAAATATTTATATTGATCCCTCAATGAAAGGCCCCATATTATGCTTATTTTTAGTTTCATACATTTACTTTGGGTGTCTACTAGAAAATGTTTGCATGCTTTATATGGGCAATATTTAAGAATTTTAGTTGAAAACATTCAAAAATCAACTCAAATTATCAACAGGATGTAAATAAATACCTGTTTATGTGTTGTGTTTATGAGATATCTACTGAAGTTTGCATGCTAACCGGCTCGCGCCTGCCCTTCCTGGTCCAAAGCTCCTGTGCTAGCATAAACACTGACAGTCCACTGGTCCCCGCACGACCAGTCGAAACCTCTATCTCCACGGCTAACTAAGCTAACTAGCTAACAGCAGCTACAGTTAGCGGCAATTAGTGGTTACCCTGACAATATGCTGCCTCCTTTCTCCTAAACTGCTGCTTTAATGTTCAATAAACACATCATTTTTCTCACACTGTCCATTGCTACAGCACATCTATTCATCCTCTGTCTGAAAGCTCTGTCTTAGTGCCTGTCTCTTTAAGATTCCTGCCCGAAAAAACCCAGCCTGCCCTGATTGGTCAGCTCTCACAGGCTTCATTACATTTGTGACATCACAACCATACGGAAATCCTGACGGGTCGTTTAAAGGCGCAGTTTCTGAATACAGGTGTTGAGTGATTCTTGATGGATTGGGCATTTTGATACTTTCACAGTGTTTATATAGCACATAGACCTGCTTTATTATAATAAGAAAAAAGTAATCTCACTTTCAACTTTATGTGACCTTTAAGTGATCTCTCTTATTGTGTTAACATATTTAGTAATAGTTAAATTTCTAAATTAACACAAAATCCTCCAGGAGTCCCTTGCGCTTAATGTCTAAGAACACACCAAAATGCCAGTAATAGCTAATATAAATCCAGTTGGGAGTGTATAACTGGAATATGCTGGCAGTGCTTTCTCAAAAAAGCAACAAACTCTCTGCTAAATCTGATCCGACAACACAGTGTGCACTAAATTGCACTGCCAAGCCATTCGCCAGGGCGGTCAGTGAACCACCTCTATGCAATTCCTCCCCCCTCTGCATCTACCATGCATTAACACTGCAGACAGTTCGAGCATATTGTAACATAAACTGTCTGAACAAACTAGTTATAGGACTTTCCCTCTGTAACTTCCAACAGCTGAGCAGTATTTTGATTCTGCTCCAGGGCATGGAGCCAAGATGCAGCAGTAGCTCAGCAAACAAGCAGTAAAAAGTGGGAATGGCATATCTGTACACATATTTTCAAACACAAACTCACACCTGGGAGTGAATGTGTTGCCGTAATGCATTACCGCAGTCTTGTGCTGTGCCACAACATACTCATTTAATGGATTCCAGCCAGTAGACTCTCAATGTCAAACACTTAAAAGCTACAACATGTCCTGAATATTTTTTCAGATTAGGCAAGAATATTTTTTCAGGGTAAATATATGCCATTTTCTTTCTCCATTTCTGTCACCTCAACATCCCTTCTCCAATATGAACTCTGTCTACGGAGATTTGCGCCGGACAGTGTGGGTTATGTTTGATTTAGTGGTCAGGGCAGCCTGGTCATTTCACCTGAGCCGCCGTTCGTAATCCGGCTTTGGGTGAATCAAGGTACGGACGAGGGGTACAAATTGAGCTTGCCCGTCTACGCATGGTGTGTTTGGTTGAGGGCTGCTGCCATGCTCTGATGTGGGGTAGCTGGAGTACAACTAATTGGTCGGAGCTGGTTCTGGGTCAGAGGACAGCTGGTTTACAGCCAGGAAAAAACACAAAAAAAACAATGCTGGCACAGGTGAGCCTCTTGCTCCCCCCCTCCAAAATAAGAAAGAAAGCAGAAAATATAAACGATATTAAAGGGGCAGTCACTCCCACGTTAAAAAATCATGTTTTCTCTATTCGCTGTAGTGCTGTTTATTAATCTAGACTGCTTTGGAGGGGGATGCCTAGTTTAGGAGATACTGGACATAGAGATGTAGGCCTTCTCTTGAGTTAGTTCTTATAATAGAATTAGATGGAACTTGGCTTGTGGTGCTCAAAATGCAAAAAAAGTGTGTGGTTTTGTTATTTCCTGTTTTATTTTGAAGTTCTGCCCTCATGTGTTGCCCTTCATTTCCTCCCTTTGTGTGATTTCCCACCCCTTTTCCTTTTGATTTGGATTTTATGGTTTTGGATTTTGTGGTTTTGGATTTTGGCTTTTGTTATTAAAATCTTGCTTTATGTTCAGTACTTGTCTGCCTGTGTCTTGCGTTTGGGCCCCATTCTGTGCGTCCCGACAGTTTCATGTCAGGAACTTTTTTGTTTCTACTGTATCACCCTGCAGAAGGAGGCAATAACTCATACACGAGAGGCTAGGTAACTAAGCTAACTTAGCTAGCTAACGTTTCAGCTCAGCCAAGCAGAAAGCTTAAATGGCAAATGGCTGCATTTATAGTGTTTTTACCAAAGTGCTTTACTGTGATTAATAAAATACCTCAAGTGAAAAATTAAAAAACACAAAAAAAACAAAAACAATCTGGGAATGCAGAGTTAGAAGCCCAGTACTCGTCTCTGCTATATGCTAGTTAAGGCTACATTTTCTGCCACTGGCAAAACACACCCAAACTTCTGACTGATTTGAGGGGCATTGTGGGTAATGGATACATGGAAAAATGTAAGACGATATCTCAGAAGTGTAAGGCTAAATCAGTTAAGTGAACAGTAAGTAGTGAGGCTAATATCAATTAAAAACAGTAATGCTCAATTACATATGTGCATAATTTCGTATGAATCCCTCATGTGCAGGCACATAATTTGAATCCCACATGGGAATGACGGACCCCGCCACTAACAATAAAAACTACTATATAAAGAGGTAGTTACAGAATCTAGATATGCTGAATGGCTTTTGCTGAAAGAATGTAAGCTCAAAAATTGGTTTTATTTCACAAAAATCTTAATGATTACAACTTTAAATGAAAAACGAGAAATTCTCGATGGATTGAGTTCCAGGCAAGGTTGAATTGACCGAACCTTACAGCACCCCACAACCCACACACTTAGCTTTAATCATTACATTTCTACATCTGAAGTCTCCATTGTTTCCTATTGCAAACCTGCTTTTCAAACACTTTATTTCAGAACAGAACATTTTGGCCTGAGTCAATATAAAGTTGGTTCCCTCTAAATACAAGATACATCTGCCAGCTAGTCATTCAGGTAGATAACAATCATTTCATAAAATTACAGTCCTTAGCCTCCTTTAGCTTCTGTTAAACGTGTGTTAAACAAGAGTAACTTAATCTGCACTTCTCCTTATTTTACAAGCGCTTATAACAGTCCCCCAGCCGTTGAAAATGCATTATGTTTTCCCACGGTATATTGATCTTTGTTAGTACGGCTATGATGTAGCTAGGGATAATATTAGCTTTCTTACAAGGGGGAAAGTAATGGAAGTACAATCATTTGCCTCTTAAAATAAAGAGGGCAGAGAACGGGGAGGCAGGAGAAGAATTCAGAGGAGTAAGAGGAGCAAAGATGTTAACATATTGCGTTACATGGCTGCAGGCATGGACAGACTTGTTCTCAAGGTGTGTGTACTTTATAGTTACTCCAAAATGCACCAGATTGATGTATTTTTTAAATCCCCTTCGTTTAATGCACTTTCTACTGAGTTCTGAATATTCTAAAAGCAAATAACACCCCTCAATACAACCATAAGGTCAGTTATGTAAAGATAGCTCCCTGCAGCACTTGCAATTACAAATGTTATCTTCTGATTCCGTCAGTCGGACACGCACAAACACGGCACGCTGCGGGGCGTCGGGGGCGCGGGGTCATCCACAAGCGGCGTGTCTGTGTTGCGTTTCGGGGCATTTCAACAGGGATGCACGCACTGGTCATCATAGGCATCAAACCTGTGACCTTCTGGCTATTAAGTGCTCGCTCTAATTACCACCGCTGCGTACTGCTCAGCTGAAACACCAGCATGACCCACGGTATCGCTTCAGCCGTCGATCATCCGCTGTCACAATGCAACCGCTGAGGTCATATAACCTCACTCGTCTCCCTTTTTTAAAAGCGGGACAGCGTTCACTTCAGTAACTGATACCAGCAGCGGTGTGGGACAGGAAGTACGCATCACCCAAAACCATTCAGGGATTTTCCCCCGGACGATTTGATGATTAATAATTTCGACAACATACTGTAGATGATACCACAGCGATGATAGGTTTGAATTGTAGCCGAGGGCAATGCCACTTCTCATTTATTTTTCAATTAAAAGTGACATTCAGAATGACGTCCCGGCTTGTACTCTGATGTATTTTGGCTTCGTGACAGATTCAACAAGGTATGGTACCCCTGACAATAACAACAACCTTCCCCCCCGTGTCTCCTCAATTCCGGATTTTGGGAAAGCTGCCAAGCTGCAACAGCCACAACCCTGACAGATCAGATAATTCAGGACTCACTCCCTTAACTCCTGCCATCAAAAGTGCCTCTGTATCACCTTTACCCATCGACTCACGTTACAATGCATTGCCTACCCGCGCTATCTGATATCTAGTTAAGTCATGAAGGATGCATATCAACTCAATTTGCTATTGATTGCTCTGGTAATTAGGCATAATTTAATTTTGCCCACAACCCCCCACCTCCCTCGGTTCCATCTTGCCCTTGTTTTTTTAAGACCCAGAGGAAATCAAGAAGGCGTCGCCGGCAGAATATGTAATTTCTCTGAATATGTATTCCCCAGATCAGCCAAACCTGATAGAACACAACTTCATTTTGGGGGGAAATTACCGGTAAGGCAGCGTGTGAGCCGAGCACATGCTGTGAGCGAGTATCTACTGTAGGTTTGTTGGCTGCAGGCGCGCCTCTGACCTGGGAATGAACTTGTGTCTTACATCTTGCTGGTATTATGACTAACTTTGAGCATATAACTGTTTCATCAGGTAACCTGCACTTTACCTTTGATAAAATGAGAAAAAAACGACTTTCTGCATTTTAAAATATTTAATAGATCGAAATAATGTAAGGGCTGCTGTAAGGTTCAGTCAATTCATGACTTGCCTGGAACCCAATCCATCCAGAACTTCTAGGTACTCATTGAAAGTTGTAATCATTAAAATTTCCATGAAATAAAACCAATTTTTGAAGCTTTCTATTGTGTGAATTCTCTCAGCAATAGATATGCAGTGTATCTACATTCTGTAATTACCTCTTTATATGGTGTTTTTTTAATGTGAGTGGCGGGGTCCGTCATTCCCGTGTGGGATTTGAATTATGTGCCTGCACATGAGGGATTCACAGGAAATTATGCATGTATATAATTGAACATTACTGTTTTTAACTCTATCTTAATTGATATTAGCCTCACTGATTTAGCGTTGCACTTTATAAGATTGTGGCACTCCAGTGATGTCATCTTTGATTATTCCATGCCACAGTGCAACTCAACTCAGTCAGGGATGTGGGTGTATTATGCTAGTAGAGGCTAATGTAGCCTGTAGCAGAAATGACAGGGGTACAGAACAGCGGTAGGGTCACTTCTTTTTTATTTTTTTGTCATTCTCTTGTCACTTGAGTCACTCTCTGTTGGGGCTGAGGACGGTATCACTTGTGGCAACTCATCGGGCTTCACACAGCTCCCTCTGGACCCACTAAAGGCTTTATAAAGCATGTGCAGTAGTACTCTCCAACACCAGCAAAAACACGGAAATTGTGCACTTACCCTTTAAGTTACTGCTATTGGAAACACACATTTTCTACTGCTGCTTCAATGTTGAACTGGCAAAACACCACAGAATGGCTTTTGATTGTGAAGCAGTCAGAGGAAACAGTTTGTCTCGGAGGCTAGTGCTGGCTGTGATCCTTCATTGGAAATGCCTCTCCGAAGCTAAACAGGTCATTCAAGGCATTTTTGAGTTAAATACTGCTGGATTTTAAAGTTAATTAACCAACATCTACTGTACATATGCTGTTTTTGTTTTAAAGCTGCAATATGTAAGAAATGGCATCCTGTCAAATTCATACTCAAAACAAATAGGGGGCAGCAAATCACCAGAATCACTGCTAATTGCTGGTAATTGGCGCTACCATTAGCAACCTAGCTCAGTTAGCTGTGCAACTAGCAGTGCAGAGTGGGAGCTCCGAGTACTGCAGGAGTGTTGGTGTTTACACAGCTAGCACGTGGGCTTAGGGCCTGGCCGGGCCAGGCTTTGGCTAGCTGGTTAGCATGTTAACTCCAGTATCTGCTGTATCTCTGCAACACAACACATTGAGGTCATAATGCCAGAATGTAAACTGATATTTCTTCACATTCTGTTGACATTTTTCGTTAATTTTTGAATGTTTACAACTAAAATTCATACAAATTGCCCTTTTAATCTAAAATGATGTCAAACGTAGTCCACATGGCACATTATTTTAACACATTTGGATCCCCCAAGCATTCCGACATAACTTTTCTAGGTTGTCGAGATCTATGATAACAGTCATCTGACTACAACCAGATGCAAGATTGTATTCAATTGGATTTCTATAAACCAATCCCCATGCCCCACATCATCTACAGTTGACTGCAGTGTAAACAATTTAATCATCCAATCATATTGTTAAAGCACATTACTTCCTGAGATGTTATTATACTTGCTCATGTCAAAATGTCACATGTTTTTACATGGCTAGCTTTGACAAAACATATTTTAATCATTTTTGTATTGCTTATTAATAAATTAACTATTAATTAATAGTAACTGGTGAGAGGTTATTGTTGCTCTGCTCTGCATGCATTTCCAAACCCTGTCCTTTTATGAACACACAGTGTTGCTATTTTAAGAGGCCAAGGCCTCCAAAAAAACATTTGTGAAGCATATTGTGAGTGGGAGTATCATTTTGAGATCAGTGCCCAGTTTCTCTACACCATATGATATCATTCACCAGGACTATCAATCATCCTGTGAGATTGAAACTTTCGGGCCTCGTTTGTTTGGGGTTTTTTTCCGAGTCGTGCATATTTGAAACGACTTCTGAAAAACAGCCACGCGAAAAAAACAAACAAGTAAAATCCTCGGATTTACATTTACCACTCTGCGAATTGATCCAAAATGCCTCACAGCGCTGCCTGCCTTTTTTTTTTTTTTTAAGCTCTTATACATCAGCTCAAAACTGATAACAGTGTCTGCATCACCACTGCGAGAGAGAGAGAGAGAGAACGATGCAAATAAGGAACAGCATTTGCATACCCTTTCAATCAAATTTTCAGGCACATAATATCAGTCTGGATCTCTGACAGAGACCCAAATGTTGTCAGTATGTGGTGCATCCACGGAGTTCTTAGTGTTTGGCGCTTTTCTTCTCCTCTGCTCTTACTTTTCCGAGCCCGGCACTTGATTTAAAAAAACGAGTCAAAAAACACTTTTTTCAGCGTCCCCTCGGTGGCTGTTTCACAATAGATGAGCTTCATAGCGTTTCGCCTTTGTTAAAGATAGCTAAGCCTCCTCGAGAGAGAGGTTTTTTGTAGTATAAGAGGAGGATAAAAATTCAGACCATTTCAGAAGCATTTAATAATAACCAGCAAGTGGTTGCGGCCGTGTTTTCTTCTTACCCTGAAACTCTCTTAACAAGGGGGAAAAGCACTTACTAATTTGTGCTGCCTCCATTTGTTAAGTATTCCCAAGGTTTCACACCTTTTCTATAAACTTGAAATGTCAAACCTGGCAACAAAATGCACAGCACAGGAAGTTTTAGCCGCTCTTTTTCTGCTCTCTCATTCTCCACATCGTGTTATTGCATCTGCAAATCCTTAGTTAAGTTAATGTGCAAGCTTTTTCAAATATATCCACTTTTTTGTTAACTTATGCAAAAAAAAGCTTCATTTTAAAGCGCCTATTAGTGTTTTCATCGCAACGCACTAACATTCAGCCTTTGTGAAGTGCATAACCGCGAGGGACATTCAAAACCAGCGACATGCTGTAGCTCAAAATTACTCAAATGACAAAATTACTCAGCCAACAAAAGAGGAAACCATATTTAGCATCGCTTCATTTGCCCAGTGCCATGACTATACAGTAATTTGTAGTGATAGCATTAGAGCGGAGCTATGATATGTTACAAATTGCAGCTCCGCTTTTCTTTCCTAAAGCGCAGCCCGGAGCCAATTTTCATCACTACTTCCGTGTTCTGGCAGCCATTGTGTTCTGCTCTGTTCCTGCCACATCGCTGACATTTGTGAATGTGAGTCAAAAGAGCCTGTAGTCGACTTCTGCAGTCTGAAGGCACGGAAGTAATGTCAAGCCTGAATCAGATGTAATATAGGAGAATCCGGGCTCAGCTGGTGAAGGTTGAAGTAGGTGGCACACTATGAGAACCCCAGAATGGCTTTGAACCCCTGGATCACTGAGGGAATTGTTTGAAACCTCAAAAATTCACAGCTTTACATGAGCCAGTTACCTTTATTCACTTTAACTTGACTCCTGCTTGACAATTCCTACTGAAGTAGTACATGAGCAGGAAATAAAAAAGGAATCACCTCTTGAGCATGGAGCTCAATTCTTGATTTTAGGAAATCAGCTCGTCAACATCAGAAAAACTAGTAGGTCAACTTTGTGAGCAGGTTATTATGTCTAATAATAAACATACTGTTTATTGTAAGTAATCATTTTCAGCAGCAAAGGAGGATGTCAGATGGGCAACATATCTGTAACTAGGACTACTCACCCGAAAAACGAGTATCCAGTTAAATTAATTACCTGACTGAGGATTTTTTTTTTAAGTTTATAAAAAAAACTATGTCAATAGTTCTCTTACTCAGAACTATCATACAATTGATCTGAAGCTCAATTCTGAGGCTGTTAAAATTGTCTTAATAGCTTTCTAATGAATAAATATATCAACTTCTGATCAAACTACATCAATTTCACACTTAAATTTACGACTTCCGTCTTAAGTGCAACTCACTTCCTGTTTAAGCCCCGCCCATTCAGAGTATGGACACAGACACAGACAATGTAGTTGGTTGAACAGATAAAAATAATTGTGTACTCACTCATCGTATTCGTAATGTAGCTAACTGACGTCACATACATTAAGTTACACACAGTACTTAAATATGAAAGTAAGGTTACATGATTTTTTACCCTAACCCCATTTTAACCTTAACCACAATGTTTCCAACAGTTATTAAAGTAGTTTCATTGCCTTAACCTAACCAAGCCATTGTACAACAAAGGTCCAGTACTCCTGTCGCTGTAACATATGTCAATTTGGGAGTCATCAGCGATTGACCAATTCATTCATTCAAGTCATTTAGGCATGAGGATGTATTTTGGGATATGTACTGTATTTGGTACTTAATCTTTTCTCAAGGTCCACATTTTAGCTTTTACCAGTTCCATTCATTCGTGAAGATTGAGATTGATTTTGGCATTATATAATAGAGTGGTGACTAACAACTAGTACACAAATAAATATTTGAAAAGAGGAATCTGTGAATATGGAAGACATTTTCCTGGAAAATGTTCAAATGAAGTGCAACAACTAGGATATGACATCTCTATGAGCTGTCTGGGACATTATCTCTGTAACTTCTGTGAAGAAATTGTAGTAGGAAGAAAAAAGATATTAAGCAGTGAAGACCTACTAAAAGAAAGAATGGTTGCTCCCTTGACAGATGACCAATCTCCAATAATTGTTAAAGAAAGCCTCCTTAACATAGGGCCATCTATCAGCTTTATAATCTATGACCTTTACTAAATTTAGGGAAAAATCCATATAAAAATGGTTTTGAACCGATGCCATAAAGTCAGTAACTGGAAACTAAACAGCACTTTTTATACAGCATAACCATCCCAAATCACAACTAAGTCCATACAGATTTCTGGCATCGGACTTCACGTTAAATGTTTGTTACACATATCATGTAAAACATGACATTTCCTTATTAGGTCTAATGACAATGTCTTATGATCATTTCCATATCTTGCAACCCTTAATTCGACGAGCACAGGGTAGGGTTACTATTAATGTTTTTCTACACATTTTTAGGTGGCAGGGTTTTTTTATTGTTATTATGGGTAACTACACATACAGAATTTTTTTTTTTTTTAATCCTGTAAGTGCGTTTTTTTTAACCTAAAGTCCTAAAATTTCTTCCAGTCCCTTCGTCTAGAAGTCAATTGTTTTTTTTGAATGGGCTGCCTGAAATAAGTTCTGTGGTTAACATAACCTTAAAAAGTGTTCACACTTTGTTTTACAACATGAAATATGTTATATATAATTACGTGTCTTTGGACAGGCAGTTGCTAACAAGTAGCTAAATGAGACTATAGCCGTTGCCGAGGACATTGAACAAAGTTACGCTGAACACAGACTCATCAAGTCACTAGTGCGTCTTCAGAGGCGGACTTTAGCTGGAATTTACTCTTACTCTAACTTTACAACTGCTAGATTGATCAAGATGTAGTTAAGCGCATACAGTATGGTGTAAAAAGAAGCTCAGCTTTTAACTTCTGCTGATTACATTTACGCTTCTAAAATCATAAAAGTGGTGTTCATTTGTTCAGGTTTTGTTGTTGAACAAAACTTGTAAGTACTATTAACTTGTGTTTGCCACACGGCAATAATCAAAACTCAAGGGCGATGCTCATTTCCTACAAAAATATCACACCCCCGCAGCACTCTATGAAGATCTGAGTGTCCAAAGTTGTTGTAAGCTACAAAAACAGTGGGAAGTGGACTGAGTTAAGATTATTATATAGCAGAATATATATTATATTGCAGAATTTGTATAATATATTGAATCCACCACTCAAAATTGCCACAAGGCCGCTCAGAGCTCAGCGAGTTCATTACTGCACTTGTAAGTCACAATGGAAGAGATGAAACGGTGCATTTGAACAGAGCTGACATGATTCCAGCACCTCCAGAGAAATGTTTGTGTGACCGAAATCCCATCCAGTAGTGTATCCAGCAGTCGGCATGCGTGTGCTGTGAAGCAGTGTGACAGTCACTGACCTCCTGTCGTTCCTGCCCTCCCCTCCCTTCCTTGATAGCGGCTGCGCTCCCTGCAGGAGTACAACTCGGAGAGATGATTGCCTTGGCATCACCAGCCCTTCGCTGCCACTTTAGCCCCCGTAAGCCTTCAAAGAGCAGCTAGCCATGGAGAAGAAGGCCTTCTAAGTGTACAAAGCACTCTAAGCCCTGCTTTTCCATAGCACTTAACCACATCTTTATTAGCACTGGCTGTATCTGTGAAACACCTCTCTCCTTGTTCCAGGGAGCCATGTGAGTGATGTGTGACTGGCCCTGTGGAGGTGGAGGCGAAGGGGGTTTGTATCTTCTCGAGCGGCGCATTCACAGATGTAAATTGCATGTCGAATTAGAACTCAAGCATACGAAATGCGTCCTTTTGCACTCATATGTGCATATGCAAAAACAAGCTCCGACTTCCAATCAGACCAATCATGGAATATTTGCAAATACAGAACCTAAAAATGCAGATCCGAATCAGAAATGAAGGAGTGTATTAAAAAAGAAACACTCTTCTCTGATATAAAGAACAGAGTGAAAAAAACCCACTGTGCTGTTAGTGATTAGGATCTACTGATAGGTTGAAAGATTTTCGTCTCTCTGAACTCCTCAGCAACGGTGTGGCTAAATTATACAGCGAGCTTGACGTGACTTCTTTCTCCCCTCCTTCCTTCAGCTTTGATGTTGATCACAGTTAATTACTTTGACGTCCCGGGAAAGAAAAGTTATTACAAGCTCGAAGCTCCTGATTTGCTTTTGTTCGTGTTTTTTTTTTCTTTTTTTTCGGAATTTGTTCCTATTTCCACTCTCACACTCCTTTTTATGTCTCTCGTTTCTGTCCCTCACTCCATCTATACGGGGGTATTTTGCTTCTGACCACATTGTGAGATATAGATCTCGTTAATTCTTGCCTCGCAGCGTCTTTTGAGACATGCAGTTGTTTGTATTTGTGTATATATATTGTTTTTTCTTTGGTTGCTTTGCTTTTGTGGTTCATTATTTTATTATTTACAAGGTGGCCATTATTTTAACAAGAACAACAGAACTGATCAGAGCCAAAAATACCAGTTTGTTAAAGGCAAGAAAAACAAAGTCAGAAGTATGTCAGTCAATTTATAAACTACTACTACTGATGCAACTGCCTTTCTGAATGCGAATAGTAGTAGTACAAATAATGATTCATTTGTTTCTTCCTCAGAAAAAGTTTCCATTTCATGCTTGTGTAAAATATACATGTACGATCAACCTTTCAGTCACTTTACCTTCCCTCTCTTTGTGGTAAACATCTGACAAATGCAAGGCTTATACACTTAGAAAAGCGTGTTCAATTAGTTAAGCTATTTATGTTTTAACAACTTCACCAAATTAAGTAAATCTGATTTTGAGTTAAGTATACAAATGGACATTAAACCCTCCTTGTGGTTTCACAAAGTTCCATTCAGTGTTTCTCACCAAAACATGATGTCTGTATCTGCTTCTTCAGGTCTCAGAAATGTTTCAAGTGTTTCCTTCCTCAAAGAACATTCGTGAAACTAAATTTCTCTTAATATTTTGAACACCTGCATTGTTTACATCCACTTGTACCATTTGGAAGTCTTTGTCTTTCCTTCCGTCATTGGCAAATTGCTGATTTTGTGGCGTTAGCACCATTTTTAAGTGTGGAGTGTGTCGCAATTCTCCAATCAAAGTTTAGGACAAATCCTTATACTACTTGTTATCTTTGCTTGCTAGGAGTTGATTGATTGTCTAAATAAAAACAAATAAAAAATCTGTGTCAAGTTATGTTGCAAATGTAAGTTAAATTGTGTTAATTACCTAACGGAAGTGATGTTGATAATTATGTAATTGACGTGATTGAGCTTTATTTTAAATCAAAGCAGAATGTTTTTTCGAAACTAACCCTAACCCTTTAGTAGTTTATTTGCCTAAACCTAACCGAACTGCAACCATTTGAATCTAAACGTCAGGTTTGATATAAGTTTAATGTTTGTTAGCAAGCTTTATTGTGAAAGTCTAATTGGCATATTCTAACTTCACTGCAGAGCCCTTTGAGGGGTAGGTAGAGCTTAAGACCACTAACGAATTGGATGAGTTGGGAGTGAGTGAGAACACAGAAATCATATTGGTCTATCCTTATTGCTTACAGCATTTTTAATCATATTTCTAAATTTTTTAATCAACCTGTCCAATTTTAGAGTTATGACATCAAAGAGTACACATGGGATATGTAGTTCCGACAGTCCAAAAAAAACAGAGGTCCAATAATATCAAAATATGACAAAAACTGAGAACTGACAACATATGTGAAGGATGCACATTTCAAATGAAATGTTATACAATCCTTTGGGAACGGCATTACAAAATACCCACAACCCTCAAACACATCACTAAAACTCCATCTGTAGCATGATGCTCATATCAAAAGTCACATTAAAACCCAAAGGACGTAGAGAATCACCACTGTGAATGCAACACTGGACATCTGTGATTGCTTGGTTAATAACCAAAAAATTAAACTGGCTATGTGAAGAATGCCTCAACATCCAAACACTCACAATATGAAAAGAAAGCCTCCACTGGTTCGCAAAGTGTGCATGGCAAATAAAACACTTTCCACTCTTCAATAAAGCATGCCATAGATCATGTTGCTGCATATTCCACTCTCATAAACAATATGGATGCATTTACTGGCCTGCCACATGTCCAATCTCCCACATCAGTGTATCAACACTAATCCAGTTACTACTGCTCATTATCCCCCGCCTGCCGATACACGTTGATTGAAATATGATATTCATCTGAGATTGAATTAGCGTCAAGGTCACAGCGGTAACCTTCCTACAAATGAGTACAGGAATGCTTTAAATATCACAGATGTGGCTTAGAAGTAAGTCCGGCTAGTGGTGTAATTGCATGTGTGTGGCTTGGAAACGAGCAGTGCATGGGCTCTTGCATTTGATGTCGACTTCAAATATTGATCCGGAGAAGATTCATATATGCAGACATGTCCATGGGTAATTGCTAATGGATATTTTAAGGCTGCTTCAGATACCACAAACAGAAATGGTGCTATGTGCAAACAGAAGCATTGTTCTGTGTCCTTGTATATCCGGATGAAAGAAAGTTACAAGTACCGACATGACACAGCTTATTTTACCAGCAGAAGTATTTTCACTGTTGAAAAATTAAATGCCATGGGGAAAACTGAAAGTAACCTTATCTGTCCGTCTGTCCTTTGATTTTTTTTGACAACCTGAGATTCCTTCCATTTTAGTTAGATAACAGATGTCTTTTTGCCCCCACTTTCTATCCGGTGCCTTGTCTCCTTTTTCCGCTCCATCGCACTGTCTTCCGCCAGCATAGTAGAAAGAGTTCTTCAGTGGACTGGCCTCAACTCTGTGCTCCAAACTTTGCATAGCGTGTGGAACTCTCTCTTCTCCGGCTACTGCTATATCTTTTTCCTATCCTGTCTCCTCCCACCTGCCACCTGTCTCAAATGAATACTTAAAAAGCACACTTTCCAGTGTCATCCAATCCTCTGGTCCAGTTAATCTCTCCGATGCCTGTGATCCTCAGTCCAAAGAAACACGCACTGTAGAACACATCAAAAACAGGAAACCCAAATGTAAAATATATATAAATACCGATAAAACTGCAAAGTAAATTTAAACCTGCAAATGTTGGGATCAAGTGAATAAAAACGCTAACCCTGAAAGAATTCCCCATCCTGATAAACAGTTCACTGCAGTGCTCTCCTCGCAAGTTTCTTTAAACTCCTCTATCGAAATGAGGTTTGCGTCCCGTTTGCAACCAAAAGTCCAGAGTGATGTGTTTAAACTCATGCAACAGAAGTAAGTGAACATACCTAAATGACGTAATTGATGTCATGTACATTAGGTGATGGAAATTATTGTAACCCATAGTATGATCTTTTCCTGGTCCTAACCAAGTAGTTTATTCTGGCACCTAAACCTAACCAGGTAGTTGTTGGTGCCTAAACCTAACCAAGTGGTTTATTTTGCCTTAACCTAACCAAGTAGTTTATTCTGGCACCTAAACCTAACCAAGTAGTGTTTTGTACCTAAACCTGGCCAAGTAGTTTTTTGTACCTAAACCTAACCAAGTAGTTTATTTGGCCAGAACCCAACCAAATCATTTATTTTGCTTAAACCTAATAGAGTAGTTTATTTTGCCTAAACCTGACCAAGTAGTTTTTGTACCTAAACCTAACCAAACTGTGACCATTTGACAATGTTAGTAATGTTCCAAAAGTCCTCATATTTCATACAATGCAAAAACATTGCAGTGTGCAAACAAACACAATGCAGACAGTAATCTCCTGTATCTGTGCTGTCACGCTGAATGTTACTGTCTCGAATTTAACATTGTAAAAAAATGCAAATTACAGTAGCAACATTGGTTTGAGGTAATAAAAGGCAAAAAGCTGCCACCATTCTGTAGATTTGCTTAAAGCAAATTCAAATTTTGAGCTGGTGTCAACTCAGGAAACAAAACAACATTTTAAATGCTAATTAGCATTAAACCAGGTCAAAATTCTAGTATTTTTTGGCGGAAATTAGTTAAAAAGTAAACTCATGAGCCCTAGATTATAGTGCAACATTATACTGAGTGTAGTAATACACAGAGAAGTGTCTCTGGTGCTGCCTTGGCAGTGGAACAACAAAAGGCAAATTAAAGCTAATTAACATCTGTTTGTGGCTCTTCAGCGTGATTTAGGCTGTCAGGTTTCCTTCAGACCAACCAGACTTGCAGGCACCCAGAGGAGGCAGGAAGGAAGCTGTCGTAAAAGCATCACACTCACACACACACACACACACACACACACACACACACACACACACACACACACACACACACACACAGAAATGCTCCCAAATCAACACTCTGAGCATGTACATGCACAAGCTGAGCCACATAAAACAGATTTGTATTAAAGCGAGCGCACGAACACGCCCGACAAAGACACATACAGTGATCATACAGGAACCCGCTGCACAAACGCAGATGCACATTAACACTCACACTCTAGTGCTAATAAAGGAGGTATTCATTTCCCTCAGCCAGACTGTAACAGTGTGTGTTGTGTGGGTGCAGAAAGACAGCAGCTCCTGTTTCTTTCACTTTTGTGAAACTTTCTATTTCAGCAAAAAAAAAGAAATAAAGAAAAGCTTCCCACAGTCAAATTCTGAATTCAACTTTTTCAGATAAGAAATGTTCTGCCAGTGTTTGAGAATTCTAAAGGAAATTATTTAAATCTAAAAAAGTACATCAATCGCCAGGGCCAGCAGATCCTTGAATAATAGAAATCCTTGAAATACTAATAAACATTTTTCAGGCAAGAAAGTCTCAATAAAACCATAAGCTGTTTTTGAATATTTTGATTAAAATATTCTGAATTAATGCACAGTTGCAGTTTTCATTACCACAAAGGATAGGTTATGGATGATTGTGACATAAGGCCCCTGTTGGCTCAAAAGCTCAAATGCATGCTGTATATGTTACGAATTATTTTAAAGGAAAATTAGGTCATTATCTGCTCATCCCCATGTCGATGGAAGGTCAGGTGAAGATGAGTCAACAAAACCTTTCTGGAACTCCACAGCAAACCAGCATTGCAGATTTTTCCTAAACAACTGAAGTAGATGGGGACTTACTTTGAAATGTAAAAAAAATGCCCCACATAACTTGTTAAACAAATCCAAGTCTCGGGAGGCTCGAGATTCCAAATTCATTTGAAAATACATTATTCAGACCCTCTCTTAAAGGTACAGCATGTAACAATTGGCCACCTGTAAAATTCATACTCAAAACAAATAGGGGGGCAGCACATCACCAAGTGACTGCTAACTGCTGCTAGCTGCAGGAGCTTTGAGGCTAGCTAGTTAGCATACTAGCTTCAGTAGACATCTCTGGAACACAATACATAGAAATCATAAGGTCAAAACTGCTATTTATATAAGTTAGCATGCAAACTTCAGGATTTGGATTACTCCATATATGTATGGAGCATTGAATTTTTTTTCTGTTTTTTTTTTTTCTTGGTTACATTACGTTGAGTCCCCATTTACTTCAGTTGTCAGGAGAAAGCTGCAATGCTGTGAAGCACGAGAAATGTGTTGCAGATGAGGAAACTTCACCCGACTTTCCATCAGCATGGGGTGAGTAGATGACTGAATTTTTTCACTTTTGGTGAACTGTTCTTTTAAAGCTCCAACAGCTGTCTAGCCAAGTCAAACAGCGCTGTGTGCACATGAGCATATGTTCCCTTTCAAATAGCAGTATGTTTCAATAGTTTTATGATCTTTTGCGCCACATCTCTTTTAAGGTGTCCCACCAAACACAATCTGTTAACCTTTCTCATGGTCCTTCAAGAGAACAAGCTGTGGCGGATTCTGAATTTCCACGGAGATGCATCAGTCCAAGGCCACACAGGATGCATCTGTTAAGAGACAGATGGGCGAGGTACATACTGTCAAAGGAATATTATTAAATCCAGAAAACGGAGACTATCTCTGTCCCCTCTGTCTGTTTTCCTTCATTTTGTCTGTTGTCCCACACAATCATGCACACATGCAAATGAGTGAAAAGAAAAAAAACCCAAAAGGATTCAGCACATGCGCACATTTGCATGCTCAGTTACCTTAAGAGGATATTTTCACAAATTCCTCCTGAGTCATGCTCCTCTTACAGACACATCCAACTTTTTTTTTTGTTTAGCTATGCAGGGCCAGGTCTCCACATGGAGTGACTCACCTCTCTCTGTAACATCAAACCCTCCAAGAGATGCATACAGCACAATACAAGAGGGCTTGGTTTTTGGGTTCCCGTAGGTGGGGAGAGACAGAGAGAGAGAGAGATCTCACGCACACTTGCATTCTCACTGGCATGCAAAAACACACACACGCACGGGGGATGCTAATGTCGTGCACACACAGGCGCACACACTCTCGCCGTGCACGTACACTCTCCGGCTCGACTGGCTTATCAGCGAGGCAGACAATACCATCCCACATGTAGTGCGATCTATCATTGTGGGCCAGGGACTGCATTACAAGGCCTTAGATTGTGGACTAGATGGGCCTCTCAAGGGGAAGAAGCAGAGTTTGCCAGAACCGTGGAAGCGGGGCAAAGCTGCATAGCCAAGCAGCGGAAATGAAAGGCGGCTTGGGCCTCTTGGATCTCTCTTTTTTCCCTATCTCTCCCTCCGCCCCTTGCCGTCCCTCTCCCTCTCTCTCGCCGCAATAAAGGGGAGATCATGCTTGACTGAAGAGGCGATGTTGGAGGGGGAAAGTGGATGGGCTGTGTGGATGGAATGATTGAGGGGAGATTTCTGATAAGGATGAAAAGAGGGGGGAATATAAAAGAAGTCAGTGTTTGTTGCCGTCGCTGATGGTGATGGCGGCGGCGGCGGTGGCGATGGGCTTGTGTCTAATTAAAAGTTTGCCCTTGGTGGAGGCTGAATTTCAAAAATGTTGTCGAGTGAATACTCAAAGGAGGACATCAGGAGCGTTGCACGATTGTCAACAGTCAAATGCAGTGAATTAAAAAAAGCAAAGTGCATTCGAATAGACGCTGATTGCAGCGTAGATAAAAGGTAATGGAAGATAATACACTCCCTGGATGAGAAAAGATGTAATTCTCTATTTTAATTACACTTATACATAAAGCGCCACATATACAGACACTTCTGGATGAGCAAGACAGTGATTTTCACCAAATTATGACAGTGACTGACTGTGACAGCTCCCATTCTGAGAGCTAATACACATTTGCATTGAATTGTTCCCATGGCTTATTCCTCATAACCTTAACCCTAAACCGTTTCGTTCAGCTCAAGTTCAACATGCTGATACTTTAATGCAAAGTGACAGTGAGACGCCGCACATAACCACTGTTCTATTTGGCATCCAGATGCGGAATAATTCCAGACTCTAATTTTAAAAACATGAATTTATTTAGCAAGGAGGAGGATGCCTTGACAGTCTAATTGCGAAGACTGAGAGTACATTAAGTCATCTGCGTATATTTTAATTCTAACCTATTTCTAAATGCTGAGTAATGCAGCGAGGCGTCGTCTTCAGAGCTCCGAAGACATGCATAAGCAATATCTGCTTGTGAATAATTGAAGATTGCCTAACGGTCGAAACAATATTATGCCACTTAGGATGCAAGCTTACCTGGTATTATTACAGAAAAAATATTGGATCAGCGCAGGGAAAAAGGCCTAGACTGAATCGATCGGGCGCTGCTCTTTGTGGTAAGACAGCCGTTGAGTCCATTTTCCATCACTAGACGCTAAGTGGATGGATAAGAGCAGGTCTTCAAGTTTGCTTGACTGTGATTTCTGATGTTTGAACTTCTTAGGTGGGATCTATTCTTTCTTATTAGAAAATCTAACGTCTCAAATCTTTGGCAGATCATGTTCTTAAATGATATATGTATTTAAGTAATCCTTGTGAGTGTTTGAAGAGGCATTGATAATAATTTGCAATACTGTGACGCATCAGTTTTCAATATCATCTTAACCTTTTGAACCCTTTTTCTCAGGGATATCTAAGTCAGGACTGTGCAGACACCATGCACACACTGCAGGAATGTCCATGACTTGCCTTTGGTATTGCAGATGTCAATTAGCATACAGTGAATGTCCATAAATCTGCTTAGAAATCCTACAAAAAGGTACTTTTTCAAATCTTGCTTCATATTCCTCACATCTCGCCTTTTATTGTTCTATGTACATTGATTCTTATTGTGCAAAAATGGATAGCAAGCAGCTAATGCAGAATTCATGATGTAGAAAACAACATCAGGCAAAAAAGGTAGGTACATACATAAAATAAAATTGTTCTGGAGTAGCCCAGGGGCTCGCACTAGTAACAAGTAGATCTGAAAAGGACACAGAATGCAGTTTCAAATATGATTGTCGCTTCCAAATTGTAGATGGGATTGCAGGACCAACATTCCTTTCACCATTCACCAGAATGGCAAGGAGTCATCTCATGTTGTAAGTTGCAGCTTGGACTGCAGATGGGCTGGTAGACAGTTATGGCATAGCAGCCAAAGTCAGAATTTGTCTCACATAACACCTTGAGTTCTTTTTCTGGACATTACAAACTATCAGCTTTTCATATTATCAGAGTTTCAGCCATTACGTCAAATGAAAATAAAAAAAAATCTTGGAGAGCTGTATCTAAATTTACATGCCAGTCATTAGGGTGGAGGCGCCATGGATATGCATTTCTACGCCTCTATCCTGATTGAAAGTCGCTGTAGTAGCGACTTGTCAAGCACAATCTAACCACACCTTGCTTTTTCGTCTATTTTCATTAATGTCTTATAGACCAGTATACGAGGGTCACCGCTCAGGCTTGCTTCCAATTTTGCCCAGTGGCCAGTTGTGGTACTGCAGTGGAAAATTCCCCTGCTGCCAGAAAAATAGACCACCATTATGAAAGAGATGTCCGTAAAACTTGACAGGACTATTCCAACTTCAAACAAGATCAGTTATGGCTCTTTCTATTATGAATTTTGAATCCATAGAGGTTTAGTAAAAAGCCATTTAAAAACCTGTGACGTCATAACAATGTATAGTCTATAGGCAGATTGGGAGCTGGGGGGTGGGTCCGAGCAGGGAAAACTACTGCACATACTTAGATACTTAGTGGGCAGGTGAGCAATTTTCACTGGCCTGAATTGGCGCCATCCTTGCGTTTGTTATCTAGTTCTTTTTCAAATCCATATCTATATAGGACCATCATTTACAAAATGAACATCATGCTGTATTGAAGTAGATTGGAAAGTTGCAACTGAGACCATGAACTCATTAAAAAAAAATTTTCTGAGGTTATAAATAAAGTGAGAAGTAGGGTCATTTTCTCATAAGCTTACATACAATCGGAATTCTTTTTGAAACTGGTGGCGTCACCCCTTGCTGAATGCAGGTTTAAGGCACGTTCACACTGGCTTCACTTTTCAGACCCAAAAGCTACGTCCACTATATTTTTGAGTCTAATGTGGTGAATTATCTTGGAACGTCCAGTCCTAAGACTTAAATAGTGTCCACAGCTAACTGACTCCATGTCCAAAATGATTTCCTTGTTCACTCATTTGCTCATTTAGATTTAAAAATGGAGAAACTATTTTTTAAATAGGTCACTGACCCTTCATCATTTTGCTATTTGTAATCTGAGTGGATCTGATTTGTAATTGTTAACAAACAATGGAGGAATGATATCCTGTTGCATATGCACTTACATAATTATATAGAAGCGTGTGTTTTCCTTTTTTTATACAACCATAAATGTGTATGCTATCTCTCTAACTCAACATATATGAGCGCACCGATTCAAACACGCCCCCATTCTCCTATTTAGCTCGACTGCACCACAGCATGCCCCTATGACTTTCCCATGTTACAGCTGCTGACAGTTTAAAATACAAAAGAATACATTTCCAATTACCCTTGTTTTTCTTTGGCTTTCATCCTCACAATTAGATACTGAATTATGAAACAACTATGGTAATCATATCAGTGGTTTGAGGCTAGTATTGAATAAAAACTGTATATAAAGTGAGTGATTGCATTTCTTTAGTTTTTGAAGATGGAGATATAAAGTGATAGCCAGAAGGTCGCCAAGGAGACATGAGAGAGGAAAAGAGAAATAATTGCACATTTCACAGATATTCTAGAGGAGATAAATGTCAAACATTTCGAGAGGTCACGTTATATTTTATAGGTTATATAATAAACTCTGCTCATACATTAAGTTTTTATTTATCCTTGCAGTGCCAGACTACATTTGCTGAAGGGTAAAAAAAACTGAAATATGGCAGTTGTGTTGAAAGTGCAGTGAGTTTGGACCACTTTGCATCCTTGGGGTCCTGAAGACTTTAGACGCCCCTTAACAGCTCAAAATAACATTCTTAACTTTTCTTTTAATTGCCCCTGAAAACCTGAAAACTCAAGTAACAATATATTTATGAGTATATAAGCAACAGTCAAAGTTAAAGAAGCATCTGATGGCATTACATTCACAAGAAAAAAGAAAAACATCTCTATCAGGGCTGTGTGGGTGGGGTTCAATCAGATCTGATTGAAAGTAACCAAAAAATGCATAGACTTTCAACAGATTCAGGTTCAAATATTGCAATAATAAGTACGCCCTGCCTACATCAAACAACAGGGAAAAAAAGAATGTCATATAAAATAACCAGCCAACCATGGCGGAAATTAGTGTGTTCTTGTAGGACACAAATGTAAACCCAACGTGATGTCACCCATTTGTTTATGGACTACCGTTTTGAAGCCTTGAATATGGCATTGTGGTCATCACCATCTTGGTTTTTTGGAGCCACTACTGGACATATTTGGACAAGGTTGTGGGGCTGGGAAGGGTACTCTGATTGGATCTAACTATAACCCTAGGACAAACCGTGGTAGCAACTTGTAAATCACAAGCTAGCCACGCCCTTAAGCATACCCTGCTTTGTCGTCCATTTTACTCTAAATGTGGCAATGGTTTACAAAATGGACTTGAAACTAGTGATTGAGACCATAAACTCATCAGTAAAATGTTTACTGACTTAATAAATCAAGTGAGAAGTAGGGTCATTTTCTCATAAGCTTACATACATGTACATTCTACTTTTGCAACCAGTGGAGTGGCAGCCTTCTGGTCGTCAGAAAGAATACAGATTTAAGGCACGTCCAAATTGGCTTTATATTTTAGACTCAGAAGCTCTGACCATATTCAAACAGCCAATAGTAGGAATTCCACTGAAGAAAAGAGACCTTGAAACATGGTTTTGAATCGACATGTTTTAATGTGCTGCAAAAAATTACAAAAAGGTTCTGCTTGGTTTTCTCATAGGAGCAGATCAACTCTTGGTGCAACAACAAGCCACGTCCCCTTGTTTCCACAATTCTGATTTCCATGTTAAGAAAAGCTAATTTGTATGAAAATGTAGAATTCTCATGTGAAAATGGTCATTTCTTGCGTGGAAAATTCCATTCATATGTGACCAAAGCCAACTGCTTGTAAAACTGTCCAGTTCACATGTGACATTATCTTATTTTCACATGATAAAATGTTAGTTCATGTGTGATATTCGCCATTCGCAGGTGAAAATTTGGAATTCACACATGGAAAATCAAATATCACATGATTTCATGTGCCATGTTTTGCTGTTCATGTGCAAAAATCATGAATTTCACATGTGAAAATGTTCATTTCCAGGTGTGAAACTTGCAAAACGTTGAGTCCGAATGTGACATTTGCCTTTCACGTGTTCAAATTTTAGCTTGCATGTGTGAACATTCAATTCTCACGTAAAACAGCACATTTATTGTCTCATTTTGGGAAAAAGGGAAACATTTTCAGTGTGCAGGTTGCTGTATATGATTTGAATCATCAGTTGATGAGCACCCTATTTGACCCATGATAACAAGAGATACTCATTTATTCTAACGTAACGCAAGCAACAAGAGTGACATAAAAAAACAGCAGCCATCAGTCTCATACACTTGTTCATAATGGCACAATGAGATCACAAGTAGACAAACCGACAACCTGCTGCGCAAATGAACAGAAACCCAGCCTCTCTCAGTGTGATTCATGTTTTACTCAGTCACACAGAGAACTCCACACACACACACAAACACCCTTAGTGAGTCATGCTTAAGCACAAGTGTGGGTGACAAAAAAAGAGAAAAAAAACAGCGATTTTAATCTTGTTATTGATTTCAGCACAAACCTGCTTGTCGTGCAACACAGCACCACTTAAAGAGGTGGCAGTAGGGCAATTTTTTGTTCCTACTCCTCCGCAAAAAAAAAAAAAAAAGGGATGACTAAATCTTGAAAAAGGCTCTTTTGCGGCAGACGGGGGGATTTCCAATCAGTAGGCACTTTTCTTAGATCTAATGAGGCGAAATGGTGAGCAGGTTAATCGCTGTTTTTTTTCACCAAGTCTTGTATCATAATGCCATCGCAACAGGATTGCCACCCCCCTACGGCCACGGCTTTAAACTAGACCCCGCTGATTATCATCACATGTTCTTAGAGCAGAAAAACAGAAATTGCAACCGCCCACCGTGGCAGCCTGTCGCCACACACTTAGCACTGTGAGTCTTTGAATTTAGCCATCTGGTGCAAGCACTGGTGGCAAGTTCACTGCCTCGTTTCCATTATCCACCATGCATGTCATCATACAGAAGACACTGATAAAACCTTTGGCCTGTGTGTCATGGTGAGTTGACTTTTAAATCCTGAATTGCTACAGGCTTTTCTTCTGCTCCCTTTCTTCCTTTATTAATTATTATTTCTTTTAAATAAAGGTCATGGTGCTTATTTTTTTAATTCAATTTTAACATATTTCAAGGAGAGTACTGCAAACTTGCCCCGACTGCTAAAGTGTTTTCACAAAACAGGTTAAAAATGTTGCTAACATGAGCCGTCTTACAATTAACATCTTTAAAAATGAAAGGCTTTCCTCCACATACAGATAAATATAATCTGTCGTCTCATTTAAACGCAATAGTAAACACTGAAAACAGATGTGTGACAGATATGAATTATGGGAAGTGGCGTCATTTTCCCCTAGCATGCCATTTCAGTGACATAAATTGAAATGTATATCAAGCTGTCAGACAGAATATGTGCTACAGTATAAAATCTAACATGTAGGATCCATGATTGCACACTAGATTTTTCCTTACCATTTTTTTGTAGCAGATGGTGGCATATACTTATTTCACAATGCGCTAGTAACAAAAAGTCACGTAGCTTTTTTTCAATAAATTCATATGATAGAACAACTATTTCAGCTTACTCAAGATCTTACTATACTTTAAGATAAGTTAGCAAAAAAAGGTAAGTTTACAGATAAATTGCGTTTTTTGTAAAATGTTAATACTTCTGACTTTTCCAGTTTTTAAACGATCCCCTCCACACTTCAATAACACCTTTCAGATGACATGGTTTTCCCAAAGAAAAATTCAACTACCTCAGTAAAAACTCTTATTATTCCAGTTACTCTTTCTCCATAAGTGAGTAATTTATCAAAATGCCCTATGACCTTAACCAAGACCAAAGTGTTTCCATAACTTTAACCTTTAACAAAGTGCTTTGAATACCTAAACATAACCATAAAAGTTTAGAACGCTGTAGTTGCTTTCACAGAATACTGAACTGCAAAAGCAGATACCATTATAGCAAAACAAATGGACGTTAAGTCAATAATAGCCATCAGTAATAAATGGTAAAAGTATAGTTAATTAAACATTAGTTAATAGTAATTTGACTATTAGTTCACAAGCTATGGAATGCTTTATGAACAATTTATTAAGGTTTATAAACACCAGTTGCAACTTTCTGATAGCCATCCAAATAATGTTTATACTGAACTACACAGTTTTTATTTACCATTTACAAACATTATAAACGTCAGTTGCAACTTTACAATAAACAGTTTCTTTATACATGGTTTGTAAAGAATTGTATTGCTTGTTAACAGTGAAATAACTATTAACTCACGGTTATTTAACAATAGATGTAACATTGATTATTATAAACTGTTAATCGTACGTTCAATATCAATAATTGTGACTTGTCAGATATGTTAATGAACACTGTTTCCTCATTATGTTCATTAAAAACCCAGGCAGGTAATTTAAACATAATTAATGTGAAAGAAGGTTAATTTGAAGCATACCGAGACCTTCACTCACATATGACTTCAGGTTTATATACTGTTAATAAGATTTTTGTGTTACTGAAGCACATGGCGTGTATTTGCAGTCCACTTGCGCATTCTAACATGAAGGTTTGAATTCTGAATTGTCCTTTCGTAAAAACATCCTTTGAATAACATCGGAATATTATCTTTTTTTTCATGAAACCAATGACAGAATGAGGGTAAAGACGGTTGCTTTTAAGCATACCGAGGCCTTTAATCACATGACTTAAGATTCACATGGTGTTAATGGGATTTTGTGTTAACTGAAGCACAAGGTGTTCATCTGCACTGAGTCCAATTGCAATTCTAACCTGCAGGTTTGAACACTGAGCTGTCCTTACAAAAACATCCTTTGATTGACATTGAATTCTTTATCTTTTTCATGAAACTGATGACAGAATTAGGCTAAAGAAGGCTTCTTTCTCTATTTTTTCCTACTTTGAGAAATGATGGCTCTAAATTTCTTTCTTTAAAGGTTATTTTTATGGCCTTTCCACCACTGCACAGCAAATAGACTCGTGACATGACATATGCGTTTGTCTGCTGAACCGTGCCCCGAGTTCCAGCGAGCTGTGCGGGACCCATGCACTGAATCCCAATGTCCTCACCCATCCTCCTGCATTAATCCTACAATACAGCCGGGGTAAAGCTGAATTAAATGATTGACTCGCTTGATTGATGAGACTGATTAAACTCCAATCATCATTTACTTAGCTTGTCATCTTAACCAACTTCATTTACCAATAAAAGAATAGTACTTAAATAATTATGATGATGGACTAGATCTGCAGTGCTCGTCTGTAGATTTTTTTTTTTTAATCTTTTTTTGAAAAGGAGAAAAAGAACACATTAATATTACATTTAGGCGTTTGGCTGACACTTTTATCCAGATCGACTTTCAATGACTGCGAGAGTAGAAAAGAAATGAGGACATTTAATCCCCCCCCCACAAGTTTGGAGGATATGAAATGCAGTTTTGATGAAGGATTTCGGTAAAATACTTTCCCATGCCTTCATAAAGACGGAGCTGAGGAGACCTTTAATACATCACGCAATGCAGGTTTCTCTAGGGCTTTTTTTTTTTTGGGATGGAAGAAGGTGATATGAGCAGAGAAATATCTGCAAAAAACTGAATCAAATAATACACGAGAGTTACTTTTAGCAGTGGGTGAAATGATAATAGGGTGTGCTGAAATATGTAACAGCGGTCACGCGACCTTGGGAAGAGCAGGACATTCTACCCAGCTAACTAGATGTGAAATTCGCCCTATTTGTGAAAATTTAATTCTGGTGTCAGTTTTGATCAGTGATGAAAAATTCAGCTCTTGCTGCGTCTCCAACCTTTGCAGTAGCATTGCATAGCTCGCCGGTTTTTAAAGTCTGACACTGTGAAGTGCAATTATTCCCTTTGTCCTACCTAGCCTTGTTTCTTTAGGCCTGTATTTGTTTGGAAATTGGCACCATTGAAAGTATGCAGAATTAGCTATCAGCAGTTCCTGTATGCAATGTGCCAATGGAAGTACAGGCAGCTATCACTGGATTACTTTGATATTGGAGAAAAAACTCAGGCAGGATTCTCAGGCAAGTTCTGAAGTTTAAAAAGTAGTCTTTTTTAAAAGGGTTTTAAAGCAAATTTATGTCAGTTTATTTGCAATGGACATCGGAGAATATTATGTATTAAGCGTGGATGTTTGGAAAATTGGCACCATTACAAGTATGCTGAATTATTTGTCAGCAGTTCCTGTATGCAGTATTCCCATTGAGGTACAGACTGTATTACTTTAATATTAGAGAAAACTGAATCAATGTAAGGATTTTCAGGCAAGTTCTGATTTTGTAAGGAACATCTTTTTAAAAGGATTGCAAAGCAGATTTATGTCCGTTTATTCTAAATGGACATTGGGGATGTTTTTATTGAAAATTGGCACCACTGAAAGTATGCTATTTGAAGTTCCTGTATGTAACGTGCCCGTGGATGTACAACCAGCTATCACTGGATTAAAGAAAAGATAAAAACATCACTATTTTTAGGCAAGTTCTGAGGTTATAAGGAGCATTTTCTTTCAAGTTTTTTCAAAGATTTGTGTTTTTTTCACAATGAACACACAGATAATTATTTCTGTGCCTGTATTTGTTTTGAAAATTGCCTCTATTAAAAGTATGCCGACTTAGCTATTAGTAGTTCCTGTAAGCAATGTGCCCATGGAAGTACACACAGCGATCACTGGATGACTTTGATATCGAAGGAAACTTGAGGATTCTCAGACAAGTTCTGATTTTTTTAAGAAAACTTTTTTAAGGTTTTCCCAGCAGATCTATGGAAGATAATTGGCAATAGGCATCGGAGGTAATTACAGTATATTTGAAGCCTGGGTTTATTTGGAAATTGGCACCATTAAAAATATGCCGAATTAGATATGAGCTGGTCCTGTATGCAATGTGCACATGGAAGTACAACCAGTGATCACTGGGTTACTTTGATATTGAAGAAAAGTTAAAAACTTGAGTATTCTCAGGCAAGTTCTGAAGTTATAAGGAGCATGTATTTATTAAGGGTTTCTTGGTAGATTCTCGATGCGAGGCTTTTCACAATGGATATTGGAGATAATAATAAGTCACACTCAATCTAACGATCATGTCTAACATCGGGTTTAGCTTTTATTCATTAATCAGAGAATGAGTGGGATTTTTGATGAAAATTGCAGCTATGTTTCAACCCTTCATGCAGTTTCTTTGCTTTACATGTATCTCCCTGTGCATGCCCCTCTTTTCAGTGAGCCTTGCATAGACCATAGATCTGCAGATGCTTTTTTTTTTTTGCAAAACCCTCCAATAAAGCAGACTGACAGTTTCTATTACTGAGTTAAAAATAACATGCCTGTCGTGTAGATTTTGAACATGCTTTAAAAAAAAAAAAATATGCGCTTGTGTTTTAGATTTGTATGGATAATCTGTCTTTGTGTATTTGTGGAGAAACTGACAAACTGTAATGATTACTGTAATTACATGGAACACTCATAATTATCATGGTAAAGGACAAGGAGAGTAACAACACTTATTTTCACATGTTCGTGGTGAATTATTGGAGGAAGAAAAAAAAAAACCCCACTACAAAGCATCTGATTGAAAATGCTCACAAAGGCAATGATTACACCTTGGAGGAGTGTGTCTTAGCGGCTACATTCTACTTCTTTCTCATCCACGCATAATGCAATCTGAGTGGCCCTTGTTACGCACGCATCCTTAATGATATGATCTGAAGAGCTCTGAATAATAATTACTGCGTACAATCGCAGTTTCTGGGTCCAGAATCACAGCTGTAGTCAAAAATAGTTAGTCTGATTAATCGGAAGGTTTTGATCCTTAAAAGGAAGAATGCATTTCACTGACTCATCTCCGCCTAATGATAGGCTGTCGGCCATGTTATAATGTTACACTTGTAACGCGATATTGTCTCCTTTGAGTTTTAATTACGTAGATAGGCAAACAGGTCAAATTGACCTTGTCTTGGGGGAAAAAAAAGGCAATGAAAGAAAGGAAAAGAAACGTGTTTATTGAAGTAGTCGTGCAACGCTCCCTTCCTCTCCAAGGCTTTATTTCTAAACCTTTGGTGTAATCAAGAGGCAACGCTGTCGCAAAGGAACCAAGTGCCATAACAGGCTGTCATCACTTCCTGAAGGTGTGAACCAAGGGATAACCAGAGGGTTGCTGATGCCCATTCATTAAGCAGGGGTGATTATATACACCGGACTCCATTAGACACCATTAAATAACACATTTAATGCAGGTAAGCAAGGTACAAAGGTGATTTTCAGGGTTCATTTGTCGCAGCCTCGATGCTCATTTCAGACCTACTGGGGGATAAAAGTCATCACAATAACAGTCTGATTTATGTATATTCAACATGTTGTTGTGCAATAGATTTAAGTCAGCAGCAGTCAACAAACTAAGCAATAAAACAAAGAGGCAACCCAAAGCTGACCCAAACAGAACAACTGGTCCCGCAGACGCTCAGCCTGGAGCAGGTGGAAGATGCAGATAGCACCGATACTGCTGACTCCGTCGAACCGCTGCGTAAACGGGGCCAAATGCACACTAAACATCTGATCAGAGGAGTGCGTTACCGGCTCAATGAACTAGAAGATTAGGTTTAACTCTAATGAGCATGAAAGCACAACTCCCTCTGCCCTGATCAGGTATTGTTTTCTTATACATCTTCTTCGAAATCTTTATGTTTTTTTAAGTTCACCTTTGAAACACATGAAATAAATTCAATATCAAGAAGTGCCTTGTAATTTCGGCATTAAATATGATACATTAAAAGGTTTCTTCCCTCGTGTGTCTTGCCTCCCAGCAGCTGTTTGAACATACTGTTTCAATTGATTTTGCTATTTACTCCAAATTTATGAAAGAATATGGCATATTGACAGTAAACATGTCAAATTTTACAAATCTAGCAGCGACCAATATAGGCTACTTCTTTGGAGAAAGAAAACAGTGGCGAAAGTCACCAGATTCCCTTGAAAAAACGCTCAATTTTGAGACTTGTTGCGTTGAGAGTAACAGTGAAAATGTTACACATGAAGATAGTTCTTTCTTTGTGTAATAAATGTATCCATTTCTTCTAGTGATGTTGGTGTATATTTGCATATAGAGCGGGTAGGTGAGATTTAATCTCAAGTGGTCACAAGAGGCATGGCGAGATGCATTTAATGTCAGGTGTGAATTGACGGGCTTGAAGCTGTCCACTTATGATCAGATCACTCAGGACGGATGGTAAAACCATATGTGAACAGTCCCCCTCTTTCAGGGACCCCCACAAAGCTCAGATTATAGCTCGACCCCTGCTGCAGACGACAATAAACTGTTTTATGAATTGGGCCTTGAGTGATTTGCGCTAAACTGCGATGTTCTGTCTAGAATGAGGGTGAATAAAAGCTATTCTGTGTTTTAACAAAGAAATCAGTGAGTCATACCTGGAACCGTATCCTGATTTCATGCTGCACATGTGAATAGTTTTCTACACCTCAGCAAGACACAATAAAGTCGGTTACCTAGCTTAGGAGTCTTTATTTCCTTATTCAATGCAATTTTTTAAACTGATGTGCTGATGAAATAAAATGCAGCAAATGGCCATTGTTTTGTATTGCAGGACACATTTGCATGAACAATCGTGTTGTGTTTTGGCTATTTGAACACTTTCAAGGGGAAGCAGTGGCAGTTGGATCTTCAGTTAGCGTTAGCCGTGATTAGCAACTATGGCAAAGACACATTTCCGCTGAAGTATACACATGTATTTATTTTTAAAAATGTGTCTTGTGTAAGTAGGCAATCTGCTTCCAGCACAAAAAGGCTTATTCCATGAAATCAGACCCCATCGTAATATTATTTGTGGCAGGTATGGGGTTTTCTAGGTAGTGGCGGAGTCCGCCATTTCTGCACTAAAAGCAGACTGCCTTCTTAACCAAGACAAATCCACAAAAGATTGATGCATGCGCATGATTATTTACTTTGCTGTGTTTGCAGTGGCTGTTACATTGAGAAGGACGACCTTTATTTTACACACTTTTCAGTTTGGTGTCAGAGCCAAATGTGACTGTTTTCACTGAATCTCTATTCCATGCTTTTTCCTCTAATCCTCAATAGTGACCACTGTCTTTACTGTGCGTCAAAGAATGCTTTTTTTTCAGCAACGGGGCTAATTTTAGCTTCACTGTTTTTAATTTAACAAGGCCCTTCAAGCACATTAGCAACAATCAGCCTGTAAAAATCATCCTTCTGACTGAAAAACACGCATCAAATAAGGTGCTGAATCGCCAAGACTCCTTAAGTCAGCGTGGTGAGCCACAACAACCCTTCATAGTCGATTTTGAGCCTCCTAAAACCCCCAGAAATGGACCAAAGGTTGTGTCAAGCGGGATTATTCCTGGCTCGGGAAAAAAAAAAAAAAAAAATGGGAAAAGAGAGCAAAAATGTGAATGTCATTTCAAAAGTAGGTTGAGCAAGTCAAAAATAGCTTCAAAGCCCTCAGACTTGAGAACAAAATCCCAAGAGTAAGTCTTCTGAGGTAAGAAAAAAGGATTCAATGATGGTTTTTGCACGTTAAACATACCTGATGCTTGCTCGGTGGCGTTTTATTCATGAACTGTATCAGGATACAGTCAATAACAACAGTGACTGGGTATTTCTCGGTGAGCAAAGCTGGTATATTGTGGTCTTTTGCAGTATACGGCTATAACATGTAGAAGACAACAACATATTGCAGTTAAGAACTGTTAAAAACTAAATTTTTTCTGTTTTCGTTTCGACAAATTAGCACAGTTAAGATAATTTGCAGTGAAAGCTGAAAAGAATCCTCCAACTGTTAAGTTATAAAACCATTTCCAGACAGTGATAAAAAGTAAGTTTAACTAAGAAGCAACATTGTGTAATTCAGTGGGCATAAGGATCACCATGTGCAGAATCCTCTTTGTTCCTAAACATCTCTTTATTCTATTGAGAGCTGTCTGCACAGTGCACAGAATCCTTGACGTGCAGCATCCTCGCAAGAGAATAGAAATGAAAAGTCCCGACAGTTTCCGTGTCAGCAAGGGCAGCCTTTTTTTTTTGTCAAGGCCAATCTTCATCAATTTGTCAGATGCATCACGCGCAGCTCATCAAAGCAGCACAGTGGTGTGTCTCCGGCTTAGAGAGTAGTTGGCTACCAGCTGCCCTTCGTCTGAGACCTGCTGAACACCAGAGCGGGTGAAAGGGCAAGGTAGAGCGCTGCCATCCCTGCCCATCCGCTCAACCACCTGTTTGACATTCTGCCCTCTGGATAAGGGTTCCAGCGCAGCAGCAGCGCCTGCGATGCTCCCCTGAGCAGGGATAAGAAAAATAAGTGAGGATTCTCACTGTGCTGTGCGCTGTGCCTGCTGCTGTGCTTTGCACGGATGATATCACAGGATGCTTGATTTTTCAAGTAGTAATCACTATAATGCAGCCATGCTTACATAGCCCAGCTTCAAATGAAGGTCATTACAAGTAACAGGTGGTATTTATGCACATGCATGTTATCTAAAAACAAGTCTTTGTCAGACAAACACTTTCTGCATGAGATCAGATTCCATCTTTAATATTACGACTGGCAGGTATGAAGTTTTTTCGGTAGTGGCAGAGTCGGCCATTGCTAATCAAAGCTAATGCTAACTGAAGCTCCTACTGCTGCTGTTTCAAATGGCAATTGATCTTGAATTGATCTATCATTGATATTAGTCATGGTCTGCATGGGGTTGCTGCATGCTGGACTGAAATCCAGCTCCTTATTTGCTGTGTGTGTTTTTAGGAGGCTGATTAATTTTTTTGATGCAATGTTTTCGAACTTGATCGTAGCTAATGTGCTTGAAGGGCTTCGTCTGGTTAAAAACAATGAAGCTAAAATTAGCGTAACGTCACCCCGCTGCTGGAAAAATGAGCATTCTTGGACGCATAATACAGACAGTGGTCAGTCAGTGAAGAGCACTGCAGCTCTGCCAGACACTCAGTAGCATTTGGCTCTGACACCAAAACCAAAAAAGTGTGACAAAATAAATGTCATATCTCAGTCTAACAGCCATTGCAGACATGATTAGCTTTACATTGCTGTCTCAATACTCCAGTGCATGATAATAAAGTAATAAAGTATTTTTTTCCGTACTGACTTCCAGATAAAGCCGCTCCACCAGTTCATTTAAAAACTGAAACTATGACAGCTGCTGTCATTAGAAATTCATTGCAAGTCAATTAAGTCAGTGAATCAATTAGCAGAATGAACACTATGTATGTGATATCTTCTTAATTACTCGCTAACGTTGTATGTCCTCGCACCATGTGGTCCCTCTGTCTGCTCTTTTCTGCCTTTTTCGCTTTGACTCCAGCCACAAGAAGAAGATGAGGAGGAGGAGGAGGGAGGAGGGGGAAGGCGTCGATGCCAGCGGACTGGCCCCAGCTATTGGCTCCCCGCGTGCCAGTCGGGGGACTCCGCTCTCCTCTTTTTTACAGTAGCTCCAGTCTTCTCTCCCCTGCAACCTCCCTCCTCGACTTTCTCCTTCCTCCCGCCGAGCCCTTTTTCTCCAGCGCGTTAGCTCTGCTCTGCAACGTGCCGCGGCCACGTGCTGGCGGCCACCTCACACCACAGACTGGAACCTTGACCTCGCAACACCCCCCCTCGAGGCCTCCCTCAGTGCTCCCTTTTTTTCCCCTCTCATTCCAAAATACTTTTTCTCTGCCAGCGAAACTGTCCCACTTTCTCTCTCTCTCTCCCTCCTCCTCGCTCTTCTTCCTCTTCTTCTTCTTCCATCCCTCTTTGTCCCAGTCAGAGTGCATCCTGCTCTGTGAGAAGCCAGCTGCCTGTGACTGGAATCCCTCATTACCCTGCCGACTTTGACGTAGCTGCGGAATTATATTTATCCGCCGCGTCTTCCATAGAATTCCCCACCCAGGAAACAGACACAATTGGATCGAGGAACATGTGGAAGAATAAATAATTATTCCATACAGTGTCTAAAGAATAACCAGAAAAGGGCCCCCGAGCTCAAGGGATCATCATAAATGCAGTGCAAGCAATTACTCCGACTGGCTGTCACGTCACTCTCTGTTTAGAAAATGCTCCCGGTGGAGGCACAATGTGCATACTAATCAATACAAATGCGTGGGGAGGGGCTCCCAAGGAGCGCACGAGGATGCTCATCCGCCGTTGCCAAAGAAGGGTGGCATGTTCACACATTAAAGCAGCACCTATGGCGGCGCTTTCTTCAGTTTCATTAACGGCAGGCGGAAGCTCGAATGATTGTTTCAAAGGCCCTCCTCTCATTAAGTAACTCGGCGCTTGTTTCTGACACATTCGCCCGTAATGGCACACATGTAGTGCTATTAACGGCGGCGCATTCTCCCATGTATCACCCAGGCAAATTGGCTCGCCTTTGGGATTCGGACTGTGTTTTTTAACGCCGAGCGTGTAGGGGGGTGGTGGGTAAAAAAATGCAGCCTTGCTTGTGATTACATTTTTCATGCCCAAAGAGAAATAGGAAAGAGTGTTTCAGCTCACTTGCTTTCATAATTTAGCAATTACAGGAGCAGGGAAAAATAACTACACGAGGTTAGACATCCTCTGAACACTTTAAGGAATGACTTGCTAACTTTTATTTTTTGCGGATGTTTCCCTTCTTTTTTCATATCTGCAGAAATGTCCTTGAACATTCATCAGCGGAGCCTCGCTGCTGATTACATCTCCCTCCTCACTTGATGAGTCAAGTGTGAAAGTGTGATAGTGTGCGTCTGCTTCCCTGCAAACCTACCTGGCCTAGTTTCACCCCCGACAAACACCTCACCTTAATTCTACCGCGACACCCCGAGCCTCACACGGAATAAAACATGCGCGCCAAGTGACGCACTCCGCCTGTCACATATTTGGGCATTGTTCCCTGATTGCTCTGTGAGATATCCATCAGCTCAAAGCCTTATTCAACCCCCCCCCCCCCCCCCCCCCCGCTTCCCTCTCTTGCAGCTTAAGCTGGCAGTCAGCCCGCACACATTAACACTTGCGAACGCAGGCGGCCGCATGCAAACGCGGGCATGCGCACACTTCTAAAGAGCTGCAGGAAGGCAGAGGCCGATCACATCATGCAAATCGCTGTCGCTTGTTGGGACGTGTGCGGCATCAGAACAGAAATTAAAAGAGGGGACGGCTGAGGAGGAGGAGGAGGAGCACAGAAGGCGGAGGGACTTCCAGGCCGCGGCCATGTTTTTCCAAAGCTTTTGTGTTCTTGACCCCCTCCGGTTCCTCTTCACGCTTGCCTGGCCGCGGTGACAGAGTGTGTGACATGCCGTCGGACACCACAAAGGTCAACAAGATAAGCATATGGCCTTTGGGATAATAGAAACAGAGGAGAATATGTATGTCGGCCTGTGTATCACCTTAAATCCTCCCCCTCCTCCTCCTGTTCTCTCTCCGCTGGTCACCGGCTACAGGTGGCTAGCAAGGTGACACGGCATCTTGTTGTCGGAAGCATGAGCCGGCCATATGCCCGCGCTTCTGTGAAAAGCTGTTTTCCCTGTTAGGCAAGCATATGTCCGTGCCAAAAGTTGCTGCTACATCGGCGGACTTGTTTACTTTCCTGTTGTCAGCGTTTGCTCTCTTCATCTGCGGGCATCTGGGACGGTGACTGGGCTAAAACGAGAGGACGGAGCGGGATTGTTTTTTCTCTCATCTCCGTTAATCTCCTGATCAACATGGGATGAACAAAGTTTTAAAAACAACAACAGAAATAAAAGTTGTGTTTCTGAATGCTTTTTGTTTCCACTTAGGGGAAAAAAAAAAGAACCCCCATCTGAAAGAATTATTCAGATTTAGATATCAACAACGCTCCTCCGGTGGTAAAACAGTAAAATATGCCATCTGTTCCCACATTACAAACATACAAAAGCACTGAAGCTCAGGCAGCTAATTTATCCAAAATGTTGGTCTTGCAGTCTGGGAATTACACTCACAGCCAAATTATTCCTCCTGCATTGCAGCACTTTTCTCCGGTGAGTGATGGTCCTTTAACAAGCTCCTCTCGACGGCGCCGAGAATCCCCGAGCTTAATGATGTCTGCCATCACACCCACAGCAGCTCAAACAGGTGAGGTCGGGAGCGCGTTTTTTTGTCTCGGCGCGGGCAAAGTCACTTTCATGATGGTGAATAATTTGTTTGTTTAAATAAGGAGTTTGTTCCCGGAATGATTGTCGCCGTGAAGGTGACACTGCGATAAGCCTTCAGAAGCCGCTGTACCTTTTTAAAGAGTCATGTTCAGGTGTTTTTAATAATCCACGGAACGAGATGTTGTGGTTACAGGCAGTTCAGCAGCTTGTGTGACTAAGAACCTCTCATCCTGCCTGCTTTTATTTTGTTTGAATTGCATTGAAAAGTATCATTATATCCTATGATGGAATTACTTTACACACATTTAAGTCGCCAAAAGTTACGTCAGGAAAGCTGGTTCAGAACATTTTGTGACCAGGTCATGGCCTCTGAACAACAATGGCTACTAGAGAGAACATATAAAGGACACCAAGACCAGATTACATGGTAAAAACCCATCATCTGTATTTTCTCTCTTCCTACTGAAAAGGGCACTAAAAGAAATTCTCAAATGTTTTTTTTTTTTTTTTTTTTTCTCAGAGCTGAATAAACAAGCTGTTCTCAGAGGAAAATAAGGTCTCCAGAACACTGTTTGAAGCTAGGAAGGTGGCAGGGTCCACCAAACAAAGTAAAACCCTTTAACGTCCTTTAAGGTCAGTTTTTTTATTCAGTCATGAAAAGTTTGTTTATTTAGTTTGCATAGGCATAAAAAAACAATCAGTCAATGAAGATCTTTCTCCTCTGATTGAAAACAAGAAATAAACAACAGGGCAAGCCATGCAAATTTAGCTCATCCCCCTGAAATTATAAAATAATCTAACTGAAACCAAAAAAATGAATGAATAAATAAACAATAACTGGACTACTGGTGATTTCCAGCCCAAACTAAAATAACAAAACCCCTCAATGTAAGCCATGCTCAGGCAAAATATTAGCAAAGAACAAGGGAAAAAGAGAAATCCGTAAAGCTATCTCCTGTTGCTGCAACAATCAATTGTTTTATTAACAGTTAACCTCCAAATAATGCTGAAGTCATTACTGGTTTATTTCATTGTTCTCCCTAAAGGTAGTCAAATTTCAACAAAAAAAATATAAACCAAATATCATCATGTGAAACACCCTCTGAGAGTTTTTTTCACTCGGGGACTGTCCAATCTGTCCCCATTCATTGACTATAAATTATTCTCATCATGCACAAGCGCCACAAAAGAAATCCTTTGTGAACACTGTCCTTGAACAAAGATTTTAAATCAGAACCACAGGCAGTAGATGAAAATCAATTTGGTGATATAAAAAAAAAAAGCAGAGGAAAGAAATCGAAATTTGTCCTGACAGTACGTGTCTCACCAGGCAGGTTAAGGTACCACAAAAGCCTATTTGCTCACCTTTTTTGCATTTATTTGGCTGTATTAATGTGATGTTAAAGACAGAATGTTTTCCTCATCGCCTGGATTTTTTTATTTACTTTTTCAAAACAAGCTAATCTCCATCCTCTGCAAAGTTTCTGCAGGATCACTGATACCACACGTATTAGCCCGAGGGGCCGACCATTGGCTCCGGGCTTGCTGTTAAGAGATACAAGCTATGTTTGGACACACTCCACGGTCCCATGTGCACTCAGCGCAGAGAATCTCTTTCAGGTGTGCACACACCTTGTGATGTGACATGAATCCACCGCGGAGATTTCGCACGCGCCTGCCGTTTCGGAGCAGCAGAACGGGTTGAATGCGGCGCGGCGCCCCTGCTAAATATTAATCTGCCTTTTTTGTCTTATCACTTCAGCTGCATGCGTGTAACGTTTGGCAGGATGCTGGCAGTGCTCTGGATCAGCCCAGGGGAAGCTGAGAGAGGGAGAAACTTGGAAGGCACCTCATCACAGGACCCCACCAGATGCTGGAGTTGTTCACCCATCGAGCATGAAATTTTGTCTGCGGGGAGATGATTTATAATTTTACTCTTACTGCTGGGGGAAAACAGGGAGAGAGAGACACTGAAAGGGGGAGAAACACATATCTAGTGTTTTTCTCTTTGCCAGCGAATTCCTGAATGGTTTCCAGGCTTTGATTATTTTTCATTCTGTGACTGCAATAACACGGAGGGGGGAGAGAGAGACGAGAGCGATGAAGAGTACTTGGTATTTAGTTGGGTTGAGGGGTTGGAGGCAATGGTCCTTGCCGACGCTGTGTTTGCATGAGTCCACAAAATCATTACCGCGCACCACACTGGCTGGCCATCGAGCATGCATCTACCAACAGCGATCAGCTATACATCAATTCTTATTTTGAGTGAAGCTAAAATTGATGGTGCTTGCTCACAGTCAGGAGGGCTAAGTGGAAAGTTCCCCGTTGTGGCCCAGGGACAACAAAAACCTGGTTTTCCTTATTAGGACAATTAGCTTCAACGTCCTGTGGAGGAGTGTTTTTGTCAATTACTGAGCAGTCATTGCCTGGTTTTAATGACAGTAAAATGTGAAAGAACTACATGCTTTGTGGGGGAAGTTTGGCACTGCGAAGTCAAACTTTTTTTTTTTCCCTTTCCTTCATTGTTTTATATGTGTTCTTGTGCATGGAAAATGTCTTGAAAATTAAAGTCAGCACCAAAGGAGCTCCTCTCTCCCACAAAAAACACTGCTCCTGAAAGCCTCGTCAGTAGTCCCGCCTTTTATTCCGCGACTTTGTGACATCACGCTAAGTCATCATGTCACACATTTAGCACAGCTACTCTGTTGTTAGCGGTGCTGGCTCAGGCGTGTGTGAGCTGGCCAGTCAGACCAGACTAAGTATTCAGGAGGCGGAGCCTAAACAAGACAGGAGTTAAAACAGTGTTTCAGACAGAGTGGTGCAGCGCCAGACAGTATGAGAAAACTGATGTGTTTTTTGAGCATCAGGCCAATTCAACTAATTTCTTAGAAGGGCCAGGTTTGAAAATAGAGAGCAGTGCCAGACTATTACATTTTCTATGTCTCAGCTTTAAAGCTGAGAATTTGTGCAAATTTTTTTGGAACACATTTTTGAAAAAGAAACCTCATACGTACAAAAGTGTGGGGAAGAAAAACAACAACAAAAAAATCAAATTAAACAAAAAATGATTCAACCTTTTACTCTTAAATTCCCTCTGCTTTAACTTTTAAAAAACTTTTTAAGAGTATTTTTGTGCAACAGACATAACTAATGAATGGGCTAATTAGCCTACCAACAAAATGATCAAAGGGCTTGAATGAGGTTGCAAAACGGCTGCTAGCTGAATGAACCAGATCTACATTTTGCCAACAGGTCAGTACAAGTATAAAGTTCAAAGATTTTATTCTGTATTAGGTTCAGTGGTAGATTCAAAGATTTCTGAATTAGATCAAACGTTTGTATCAATTAAGATATCATGAATTCAAATTCAAGACTGTATTTTATTTTAAAAGACTAAAATGTATTAAAAAAAACATAATTTATTATTAATAAAAAGACATTTAAAAATGTTTTAAAGGACCTGCAGTAACCCTGCCAGTATCACGGCAGTTTGCGAAGTAGCAACAAAACTTAGTCAAAAGGATTCACGTACATGGGCATGAATTTTTAGGGTTATTTTTCTGACACTTATCAAGACTTTTAAGGTCCGCTTTTTTAAGAAAGTTGATTTTTGAGTCTCATTCCCAACTCGTCAAATACTGCCACTTTGGGATGGCGATCGGGCTGACCTACAATCCCAAAGCGCCCCAAAGTGAATCCTAGAGATACAGTTCCTGACTTGTTTACAAAATGAACACATTTTCGATAACTGTAACCAATGTGCTTTTGTCGCCGAAACCTAACAATAGACTGGATATGAACACTGGATTCTGATGTGCTAGTCCTGGACTTTGTATGGCCATTATCCATCCCAGCCACCTCCGTGCCCCATGGCCCCAAGGTTCATCCATGTAGTGTTTCACTCAAAAGAAACGTGGTGCAGACACAAAAGATAGTCATGCTGACAGTCACAGTTTAAAATTCCCTTCCATGTACACAAATCCTTTAGATTACATAGACTGCCATCACACTATATTGTGTAAAACCATGGCTTATAGATTTCAAAGTATTTCATAATCAAATTCTGGATCCAGAATTGGGTGTTTTCTTGATAAACCTAATGTATTGACCAGTCCAAATCTCTCTCTTTCGCTCATTTTCTTCTAATTCTATTTATAGGTGGACGATCTACCCACTGGCTAAACCTACAACCCTTTATGCAAGTCAATAAGAAGCTTTGACCTCCCACTCAGCAACAAAAAGCATATAAAAGGCAGAGAGAACTGGCAATATAATCTCCAAGCTCTGATGGTGGTGATATGTGGCATCCATTTACTTGATAAATAATTCTAAATTGATGGGGGAATCAAGTTAAACACTGACGGACAACATTTTTATTGAGGCTATTGAGGGGTTATGGACCATTTTCCATTAAAGCGATGATAAGTCTGATTTTACTGGCTCATTGCACAAAATGACCATAATACAGTCTGATAGGGTTTCTGATCAATACCAGTACCTTGAAACTATCTTCATGCACCAGCATTTCATCCACAGTTATAAATTACCTTTTAATATTTCTGCTGGTTCTTTGCCCTAATTAGTTTACCCATCTCAACAGAGCAGCAAAGCCATTTTTCAAGAATCCAGGCACTCACACACGATTCCCATCCTTTTTGAATCACTACACCTCTGAGATTCCACAAACAATCTTTGTAGGGTGAAAAAATAGCAAGTTGAAACAGATTGCGTCTGACACGTATGTTCCACGTTGCATGTGTCATCTATTTGCCCTCTGGCTTCTCTAATCCACTCCCGCGTCACTCCAAATCAGAACTTCTGTCATTCCGAGATGCCTTTTTTTGCCTCGTCTCTTTGAGTGAATGAATGCGGTGAAAGAGCCTGGATGTAATTGACCTTGTAAAAGCTGAACGTAACGCCACAAAGACAGAACTAAGTGAGTTTAACTTTAAAGTGCCATCCATCCAAATCCTCATCTTGAAACAATCAAGTGGCTTCTGAAATACCTTGATGTTGGTTTGAAATGACACCTTTTGTGGATGTGAAACTAACTTTATAGAAAAACTCAAATGATAGAACCGGCTTGTGTGGACTTTTCTGTCGGCAAACTCTGACCTACCCCCACCAACTTTGGTTCCACTCACCGCCTCATCAAAAACCTTAAATAGATTTTCCTAACCTTCACTTATCCCGGGAAGGTTCACTGAGCCCGTCCGTTGTTTTTTCCTTTTGTTTTGAGAATGGCCCCGCTTCACTTTTATACACTTACACACATTCACACCTGGGAGCTGCCCGGCACGACCACGATCTTCCAACATTAGCCTCACAGGAATTCCTCTGGAGCTGATGGGGATTAATTGTCTTGCTCAAGGGCATCTCAATGGGAATTGTGGAGAGAGGGGAGCGTGTTTCTCATTAACTTTCCTGTTTAGATTTTCCGGGCCGTTTGGGGAAACTGAACCGGCCACCTCTGTCATCTCTTTTTTTAGGCTGCATGAGTTATTTTGTCTGCATGAGTAACTAATGCCCCCAATCTTCTGTTGTATAATTATATCCAGGGCTGCAGTGCTTGATTCTGATCTCTCGGCTGATTTTCAAACATCTTAGTCTTGGTCTACTTTAGTTATGTCCCATATTAGGGCTTTTTCCTTTGAACGACTTGGCTTTTGAAGACTTCAGAAGACTGTTCGGAATGAAAACTTCTTCTATCTCCCTTGACATTTTACCTACATCTGTTTAAAATTGTAATTGGCTCTATTGGTCCTTGTGTGCACTCCATAATCCACATTCTCTGATATCTTATGTTCCTGCTAATTTCAAATAAAGGCTGTTGTTCAAACACTTCTAAGAAAAGCAAATCTCGACCTTTCTTTGTCCCAAAACAATATTCTTCACAATTACCAGTCTGGTTGCACTCACTAGAAACAGCCCTTCTCAGAGTCTCATATGACATCTTGATGCATGATGATGCTTACCTTGCATAGCAGCTAGATTCAACATGATAATGAGCCACAGTGGTTCAGACCAATCAGCGTCCTCTGAGGAACTACTGGCAGCTAAGGATGTGGTTTATTATTGACAACCAGTGAGAGTACAACAATGACGGCTGGTGGGCAATCGGCTGGTTTGCTTTTCCACAGGCATGAAAGCCACCATAGTCACATCGTCCAGTCACTGTATACATCTCCAATTTACCAGCATTATAGGAACAACTATGGCAGACTACATCAAGTATTGCTCCTGGCTTTGCATGTCTACATTGGCATCCAAACATGACCAATTCTCGGACGACTGTTGCTTCGATATAGCGTCAAAGCCAACATATGCATGTTATCCCTGTTGGGTTTCCCCAACAATCAAAACATGCACATTAGGCTAATTCTCCAATCAGTGCCCTTGTCCAAAGTACTGGCTAAGATCCGAAGTGGTCACGGGCACGTACAATGCCCACTGCCCCATCGGGATAGGTTAAATGCAGAGTATAAGTTTCACCATGTTGTAGATTGTACGATATGTGAATTTGATTCATTCTTGTTAATCCAGCTAAAAATCAGTTTGAACTAAGTCCCGTTGTGTAACAACGTGAGATAGAAATGGCAATGAAATCATCTTGACTATCATAATTCCCTCTGGACCTTTTTGTCCCACAAAAACATTTGTGGATCATTGACAAGCTGTCCAGAACGCCTTTGACTGGGTCATCATCAAGGTCTCATGGAACACCTATCGCATTTTCTCCTCACTACCCCCCAATCAAATTCAGAATACCATTCAAGAATCTTATGATCAGTTGTAGACCTCTGCATGATCACACACCTGCCTACCAGCAGGTATCTAAGATCCTCTGATCAGGGTTTGCTGTTTTTTTTTTTACTCCTAATTTTAAACTTAAGCAGAACTGTGCTTTTGGAGTTGAAACTCTGGAACTCCCTTTGGACTTAAGATCTGTCGACATTATGCACCCCCTTTTTAGAAGGAGCTCAAGACCCAGTTGTTTAGACTTGCCTTTGTGCCATTATTCATATATTCTATTTTATAGTGTTTTTACTGTCTTGTGTGTATTTTATTGTGTTGCCTTATTTTAATGGTGGAGCACATTGTGACATTTTGCCTTTAGGATGTACTAATAAACTGACTTACTTAAGGCTTGTGGGTCTCATATGACAAGTTTCACAACTGGTTTTGGGGCACTGTAGCCAAAAGAAGTGTCTTTCCGGCACCACCGGAGGAGCCTTTGTCTCGTCACCCGTTTATGATGCATTCGGTCTTGAAATATTGACTTTGAAGGAGGCAATTCAGACTTGCCTTTGGTCTGAATAACTGTTGAATGTTGCCTTTATTTTTTTTATCTTCCCATCAAATGTGTGTGAACAGACATTCTTCAACACTGAGTATACAGCATCAGGATAGAACCTGACCCAACAATAAATACTTTATAATAAATTAAAAATCCTTCTATATAAGAATGCGTCAAAGGTCACATAGATGCAATACTCCGCCTGCAAGAATGTAATGTTCCTCCCACATATACTGTTTGACTATCTGATCTCATGCCAGCGATGTAAGACACAGTTCAAATTCCATCTGTTCTGAATCCAAAGCTCAAAGCCACAGTAAATAAGATCTATGTCCAAAATAGAGTCTTCTGACCTGGAAAACCCTAAAATTCAATGACGCATTGCAGAAAAGTAAAGTTTTTCATGCCCTTGCACTCAGCACTTTCATTACACAAAAAAACCTGAGGTAATCGCTTCAAGAGCTCCAACAATTGAGGGGATGTCATTGTCTTGTGGAAGAAAAGCTTCTTTAGTCAGTCACCCTTAGAGCCTCTATCATTAGACATCCATCTTAACACCAAATAATAAGGTTCTGTCTGGGTGGAGGGCAGTTGTAAGATGTTGAAAGTCTAACACAGATTTGGTACACTCACATACAATCGTTTTTATATATGTAGTCCCTAAGGGGTTACATGTATTGTATGGCTGGTTTGTTGGACCAGCTTTTAGCCAAACTGGAAAGCTTTAGCTCATTTTGTAGGGCAGGAGCCCAGGGTGCAAGTCCTTGTGTAGGCAAAGGTTTAACTTAATTTTTCCATTAATCATTGTCTACTTCACAGTGCATGGTCACAGTGTTCCTGTTTGTGTGCTGCGCTGTTTGATGCCAATGTCATTTGTACTACATGTACGTATTTTGCTGTATAAGAGGTATCCAGCATGAGTTTAGCCAGGTTTCTCTGAATCAAAGCCCACATCTGATGTTATCATCTTGTGCCAGAGCCAAAATGATGACAGGAAAATTGCCATAACAGCGTGAAGCAGGGATGAGATTGACGCAAATGTTCCCAGCAACCACCATGTAGCTTAATTCGTCAACTGAAAACTGTGTCAGTAGGATGTATGTCTCACTCACTAGTGATTGCTTCGAAAACAAATAAAAGGAACATGATTTCAGACTAGATTGAAAAAATGAAATGAAATGTCAAATAAGGGAGATATTTTTGCTTCTCTTCAAAATCTGTGGTTAATTGCTTGTAATTGCTATTTAATACCATATCATGCACTGCAGTTGAAAATAGCTTGTTGGCTGAAATTGTCTTGAAGATGATTTATTTGATCTTGAAATATGAACCTCTCATGTCTCTTTAGACCCTGAAGACACTCTGTAATTAATCCTATTAAAAGGACCTCCTGTGGGTTGCCACGAACTGGCCGCGAGAGATTGTTTTGAGCATAATCCTGTTTAAATCAATCAAAAACAAAAACCACAATAGCTAGTGTTAATTCTTTTTGCAGGGGAAAGCTAAGGCTATTGTCTTTCATAGCATCACCCTGTACACTAGTAATGCCATCACTGTGTTACGCTACGTGGGTGGTGACACAGCCGTTTAGCTGAGATTATACTTATATATGAATAACATATGTGATTATCAAGAAAATTACATGACAAAATAACTGTTTAATCTCTGACTAATGTTGTCAACATATTGCTAGTTAATATTCTCAGATTGTGCAGATGTTAAGAGATATGAAGCAGATATGAATTTGTTCATATAACCACCATCAGGACAGATGTGTTCAAACAGTCTTTTGTTAGACATTGACAGATTTCTTAAAGTTAATACATAATGTTAGGGTGCCATAGTCTTTTCATATTTTCATACAATGTAACACATTTGGCATTTGTGACAGGAGAAATGGAGAGGCTGTTCAATTGGTACAGCTCCAATTTATCCTATTTGTCAAGAGGCAATTTTATAATTACATGTAGAAGGAAAGTTTCCAATAATGAATAATTAGCGAAGTGGTTTGTACATGCGTTTAATTGAAATAAATTTTCAAGGACATTCCTCTGGAAAAACTGCTCAAGTAAACTTAAACGACTGCCTCAGAACTGCCTCTTTATTTTACCCTATAATTGGTACCAGCTTTGTTCTTTCCTGAGAATTTAAACAGAAATTTGATTGGAAACTCTGGGTGCATTAATCAGATTAGTGCCTTATTCTGGTTATGATCAGGCTCTCACAGTGTACATGTCCACGCATTGATTGAGACAGACTCGCGCTGCCAGCCCAGACAGATCAGTGAAAAGTGTGGGTTCCCCCGCTCCTGACCGATGTGATCCTGCTGAACAGTAATGATGACAAAAGTATCTGTGTGACAGAGTGCCCACGCAGACACAAACTGAAGAATCTTGAAGGTTCTTTCATCTTGTGTGGAGGTCAGTGGGAGCGGCGAGAGAGGCACAATTTATTGTCCAAACACTGACTTGTAAATAATGGGCAGAAATGGTAAACAGCGGGATGCCATCTCAGGCAAAAATGATGAGATGAGGCTGCAGAACAGGGCTGCAGAAACAGTGTGCTTCATTTGTTAAAAAAACAGATTTATCTAACCTCTGCAGCGTGGTGTCTTATCTCAGAAACAAAGAATCTGGTTTTACATTGATAATCACAAAGAATACACATTCACTTGGTGCTCTGGGATGAATGATGGATCATTATAGTGGTTGATGACTTTTGAAATTCATCATAAGCTGGATTAAAAGAAAAAACACTTGAATTCAATAATTCATGCGCATTCAGGAAACAGCAAATCTATTAATGTCTCCATCATATCTTGGCAGCCCATTTGTATGGAAGATAGTGACAACTTCCTCCAGTCCAATCCATTCTTCATGCATTGGCAAACACAATATATTTTATGATTTTACTGAATTTACAAGCTTGCAATAGGCATTATTACAGAAAGAGCCCGGAGGAAATTACTATATAGTGCCTATAAATTGTCACTGTACATATCACCCTGTGTACATTGTGGTTTATTGATAGTTTTTATAGTTCATTCCACTGTGATTAACTTTAATAACCATTTCCTTATTTCTGAAATTATATCTTTTCATTCCTCTGCCTTTTCTCTCCCACCTCCAGATTTTTCTTCATCTCCTTCAATTCTTCACATTCTCTTCTTTTATTTCTACTCTTAATCTTCCTGTTGTTCTCCTGCTTCCTCTCTCTGTACATTTTTCTTTCTGCCTATACTTGTGCTACTTTATTCTTCATAAAAAATCTTTTTTCTGCTTACCTTTCTTATTAACTTTCTACATTCTTCATTTTCTGTATATTTAGAGCATTGAACTTCATTCTTGATCCTGGGAACATATACAGTAAGTGAGTCTTTAAAGCAGAAATAGACAACTTCTCAACCTCATATGTTGGCACCGCTGCCACAAAGCTGGCTACTGCTGGAAGCCTGGCTTGTCTCCAAAGCAAAAAACAACTATAAGTATCCCAATCTGACCAGAAAACCCAGATCTTGGTGCTATCAAAAGACAGAATAAAACGCCCAGTTGTTAATAAGATTGTTACTTGCTGTTCTAGTAGAAGGAATGCTGGTTTTGAACTGTGTCATGTCCCTGTGGTAAGGAGAAACATATCAGCGGGGAACAGACTTCGACACAACACCAGAGCTCTCCATAGAGTGAATTTTCTCCATTGAGTGAATGCTGTCCATTCATTTTTGTTTTACCTCGGTTTCTATCACTCTCCCTCTTCACCTCCTTTGCCTCTTCTATCAGTGGAGTTCTTTATCTTTTGCAGTGTGAAGTTTCCATGGTTATCTCAGCTGTTCCACCGTTGCCTGAGGATAGCGACCAGGTAAAACAATGCCTCTTCTTGTATTGGTTGCGCAACGGCAGGTACACATCCTTTTTGTTGTAATTCCAACTTTCACTTGTTTTTCTGGGAAAAGCCAGCCCTTGGCAGTCCGACAATATGAACAGGTATCCAAAATCACCCAGACAAGGCCAAAGAGTTTAAAAACAAAAGAAGTTAGACCGATTTTCACAGGATAATAGACTCAAAAGGTGCAAGGACAAACTCGCCAAAACTAAGAAGGGAGAACAAGGGAACAATTAACAAGGAACAATAATAGTATCAATAACATAAAAACATAACCTTTAACAGCAGACCAAGACATAACAATTTCATTACACACCTTTTTTCTTCTTCCTCCTGTCCAATCTTATTGGATTTTATTCCACCAATAAACAAGGTCTGTACTTGACAGCTTTGGTTTTTGTTCAAACGGTCTAACAAGATAGTGTGGGGTTCTTTTAGCGCAGCCTGGATTGAATGTGTGGATGTCAGAGTTTGTCAATAGATGTACACAGCAACTGACACAATTTTAAGATCCAGTTCCCTCCCAGAATTCAACCAGGTCAACACTGAACATTACATACACCAATGGTCAATTTGGAATGCACTGACAATGTATTTTGTCCTACATATGAGAACTTGTTAAATAAACACCCCTAGATCTTAAGTTATGTGCTCACAATCACTTTTTCTTCCTCATTACATTTCAAAAGACTTTTGATTATCTGTCGAGGAAGCATGCACATCCCGATTTCTTGGCAATTTCTCCCTAATTATATAAGATGCGGGAGCATGCAAAATGACAGATGGGTCATTCTAGTGATCCGGGAGACGGAGAGAATCATTTCCCCAATGATCCCGACACCAAAAAACAGACAACAAAGTGCATCATCTGGACTGCATTAGCAATCTGTCTCATTATTTCGAGGAGAAATTTAAAAAAAACATCCAAACACTTGATCTGTATTTGGAGCAGAATCCAAAGACTGGAGGTTTGCGGAGAGTAAACAGATTTTAATGATGGTAACAACTAGATTTGACTCTCAAATGTAATTTTCCTTGACTATGAAACTCGACTTTATTAGAAGCAGTTATTTGTATTTAGAATGTCAGAAAAATAGAACAAGATGATCCGAACATTTGCAGCCTTTAAAGCTGCTGTAGCCTTGAACAACGTGAATAACTTCTTCGCAAGAACAAACAAAAAAAGCTCAAACTTCACCTTTATTCTGCTAAGTTATGCAGAAAGGGCTCATTGTCCCCCAAGTCATCCTTCTGCTCGACATTTATCCTGGGACAGAGTCAGCGGGTGGTTGACATCTGCAGAGGAATGGGGAGTGGCAGGGGCACCGCCTCTCAACAGGTGCCCATGATTAGCATGAAAACGGTCCTGCCAAAGTGCGGAAAGTGAGAATAAAGAGAGGGCAGATATGTCAAAGCATAGTTCAGCTCATGTTTATGTATACGGATGTTAAGCAACTTTCTTTTGACCGACACTCAAAGACACCCGGAAGGTTGTAAAGGTGGAGGAGAACTACTTTGCTGCTGTGATCATCCACGTTTTAAGCAAAGATTCCTCAAAGACTTGTACAACCTTCCCTGATGAGTAGAAAGAACTGACAATCAGCCGTGGAACAAAAAAAAAACATGCTGCAACATCACACATCTTACAACCCTGCTTCCTTTTCAAACTTTGATCATGCACACCTCAGCCATGTCCCAGCCCTGCATGAGTTCCTGCTTCTTGCTGAGTTCATTCACACAAAAGAAAAGCAACAGTGTGCACACACAGGGAATAAGTACAATCATATGTGCGCAAGCTGGTGCTGAAGCTAATCTTTTCGCTGCTACAATGCCGTATATGGACATTATGCATGCATGTGCGCATCCTCCCGTAGCCACTCATGCATACGAGGCCTGTGTACACTGGGCATCAGCCGGCGTTTCCCGAGGATCAGAAACCAAGCATCTCTTTGATTCGTCAGATCTGGGAGGCCTGTTCTTTATTCCCTAACGTTAGTAAAACGAGCACCTGCTGTGACTAATCTGCGGGATGAGGGGAATAAGACGGAGTAGATTTCTGCCGCAAACGTAAGGGCAGGAAATATCTATTTCAGGAGTGATACGGTTCAAAGATAATTTTCCACTGCAACTAGGTGTTGATATTTCAGACAATTATTTGAATTGAAGCAGTATGATTGGAGAGCTCTTGGTTTGCTCACAGGGCTGATACGGCTCTGGGTAGATCAGAAATATCAAGTCATAAAATTGCTCCGGTGGATGTGGCTTATTACTGACTTTTACACTGATGATATCACTGTGGATTTTACAGGAATGGAAAGACGTGACAATGCTACAATGGAACAATGTATAACATCTGTTAGGATAAAACAACAATTAACTATGCTGACACAAACCACTTTATGCGCACCTCCAACTAATAGGATTTTGGTTCAACCAGTAGTTGAATTAAGGGTTACTTAGGGTTAGGGTTTGACCAAAACCCAACAGAGCTGTGCTGCTGAGCAAAAGATTTCTGATTTTTGTTTTAAAAAACAAACAAAATGATTTATTTATCTTTCGCAACATAATTTAATCATAAGAATATTACATTGATTTCTCCAGAGGCAGGTTTGAAAATTATATTAAAAAACAATAATTCCTGATTAGAGTAATTTTTTTGTTTATTTTGTGGTTGTTGTTTTTTTTTTTAAGTATTTCCACAGGTCAATATGAAAGAGAAAGTTTACTTAAATTAATCATATCTCCAAACCCTCCCGCTAAAATCGCTAAAATCCTACCACCCAAATAAAACATAATAGTCATATGTTTATAATGCAGATATGAACCCATATGCACATGTACTGTACATCTATGGACTTATTATTTATTAATACTTTGTGAGTGTTAAAAATCTACTCTTCACAAGTCACTCAACTTTAGCTGTCATATACATGCAGTGGAGTAAAAAGGAGCCAAAAAAAAAGAAAACCACAGTCTGTTCACCCTGCTGCCATCTGCCAAAAGATACAGAAGTATCCACTGGTATACCGTAACTACGGAGCAGCTTCTTTCCTCAGGCTGTGAGGCTCCTGAACTCACTCTCAACACTCCAGCTTAACAAAAAAAGTTGTTTTTTTCCCTGTGTAGCTGAAAATGACTATAATTTACATTTCTTTCTTCCAACCTTTTTGTTTTAAAATGGCAATTAAATGAACCTTTGAAATGGTAATGTCAAAGTAAAGTCCCTCAAAATTATTCTTATGTGAAGTAATTGCGAGTGCTGGAGCAGGGTTTCTGATTGAGCAGTTTGTGGTTTGATCTGGTTGAGAAAAGTATCACATAAGAGTTCTTTCAGGGCGAACGGAGGCCGTCCCCGCTCCGAATGGAAGCTGTTCGGATATTACACTGTCTTATTTATGAGCGAGAGCAAGGATCATGACATCGACTCCTAATTGAGTGCATGAACATCAGTCATTCAGATAATGGTGGGGAAAAGACAGTAAAGTCAAAACAGACGACTTCAGTGTGAATAGAAAAATATATTAAGTATATATGTAATTGTAGGATGCAATTTATTTTGGCATCAGCGCTCTGTGTCTTATCACTCCTTCTGAAAAAAAAAAAAAAACACGTTGTGCAGCAGATAAGAGCACAGGGAGCGATCACTGCAACCCCCTCCTGGGAATCAAAGAGAACCGAGTCGGCAGGTAGATGCCGAGGTGTTGGCGGGAGTAGATAAAAAGTGTAGAAGCAGCAGGAGGCAGACAGAGCGGGTAAACATGAGGTGGACTCGGAGGGAGGAGATGTTATGAAGGTGAAAATATACCACCAGGAACGGAGGCTCCGTGTCGTGATTGACAAGTGAGTCCTTGTTCTGAGCCTCGTTGATGGGGGGGGGGGGATACTTTTGGGATGCAGCGATAGCGACCTGGAAGAGTGGCGAGAAAATGGACAGACAGATGGGCAGTGTTTTAAGCAGCAATGACAATCAGTCTCTCTCTGTACCAACACGTCGGTGCCCAGAAATTTTGGACCAAACGCTGAAGATTAACTGAACTGAATCTTTATTTATATTAAACAGCGATTAAAAAGTTTTAATTCCCATCTAAATACGATGCAAATAAAACATTTCAGAACATGAGGACAGTCTAAAAACTCAGTACAGTTATGTGGAATCGCCCCTTTTAGGAGGAGTCACCTTCATAGAGGTTGGAGCATGATTCAGATTCACCGGACAGATAGGACAATCATTTTTTCTTGCATAGGAACAAAAGCACCCTGTCAAGCCTTTTTCTCTTGTGTTTTCATTAATTCGAAAAAAATACATATTCTGCACTAATGCCTTCATCCAGCCCACATTATAGGCCTACACAGTATATGGTCCATGTAGTTATGGAAACACATCTCTTCGTTATTTCTTTCTGCATTTTGCCTGAATTTTTGAGAAAGCATTGGACCCTTTCATACTTTGAGAGTTCAGAGTATAGATGCATTCCAATGACTGTGTCCTTGGGAGTTGATGAGACATGAAATGCAAAATCAAATCCACAGAGGACAGTACATCAGAAACTATACCACAAGCCCTCGAAATTGGAAAATTCTTTATGAAACTGCGTACAGTTTCCAAGTGGGTATGATCTTGGTCAAAGAGGTGACAAGAACCCTAGAGATCTAAAGAGTTCTTTGTCTGTGATGGAAGATTTCGCCGTAAGGACATTCATTGGCAGCAACTTTACAAGTCCGGGTTGTGAGTGCAGAGAGTGGAGAGAGGGAAAGCCACACTTGAATACAAAGTGTGATAGCAACCTGGGGTTTGTAAAAATCCATCCTGAGAGCATGTCACAAAAGATCTTGTTTTCTGATAATAGGAAATTAATTGAACTCTGCAATAGAAATGGTCTGGCAGTGCCTACATTAATATTTTCTGTGATTGTGATGTAATTGCTTGGCGTATCTTCAAACGCTTCATATCCCTGAAATCTGTACAACCTCAGCTAACAGGTAATGCAAGGCAATAAACAATTATAACTGATAAAAAAAAAGTATCGAAAGGATGTCATGAATTGAAAAAATGTTTTTTTTTCAATCAAACTTTACTAAATAAATACACAAAGCACATGATGCACATGATGAAATATTTATTATTAATAAAACTATCAAACTACAAAATACGCTATAAACAAAACTACAAATAACACTTAGTTTCATCTGCAATAGGTCATATACTTATTGTGATATTTTTTGGAGCATATAGAGCATATACAGCTCAATATGCTCACAACTACAAAATACACTGTAATTAAAACTACAAAATACAGATGATCAAAACTACAAACACTTTTCTAAAAACTACTGACTCGATTTCTTTTAATTTCTCCTTTACTACTATCATTCTGCATCTCTGGGCCCTCCCACCACTCACTGGTACGACTGCACACTGGCACAACATTTTGCACCACACGTCACATAATGTAATGACGTCACCATGCATATGCATCATGATTAGATGGAAACGAGGTTTCCTGCTGCTAAAAGGATACATGCTCTATCTATAATGGTTTTAATTTTAGATTGATTTAAACAGGATCATGTCAACAACAATATCCCACTGCCACTTGATGGCATCCTGCTGGAGGTCCATTTTCACAGGGTTAAACTCTCCGACTGGATGTCAAAAGTTGTATGGAGTGCTGTTGTGGAAGCACGAGGCTGTTGCTGTGCCTTTCAGCTACAGTAACAGGACCCGGGGAACAATAACTGGAGCCAAGGTCAGGTATATTCTCAAAGACTCAGCTTCAGAGTCTCAATAACCTTGCAGGCCCTCTAACGTTAGACCTATAGACCTCAGTTGTTAACCTCAGACAGCAGAATTGAACACTGCAGTGGCTTCAGAACAATGTGTAGGTTCTTCAGTGGGATGACTCTAAGGTAGCAGATTATATGTTGAGCAAATCCACAAACAATGATGGGACAAAATCCAAAACCGTGAACGTGCCAAGCTCATGTGGAGATATCCAAAAACACTGGATGCTGTAGCCACTGCCAAAGAGGCTTATCAAGCACCAGTTTAAGGTGCTGAATACTTATTACATTCACATAAAGCTATGTTATTTCCTTCTTTTTTTTTTTGGGGGGGGGGGGGGGGGGGGGTGTCTTCAAATTTTTAAAAAGAAACATTTAAAACCTTGATTTTCTTTGGTTGTAGGGTTTGTCGGTTTGTCTAGACTGATGTTTAAAAGAAACAAACAAGGTAAACAGAAAAAAGTGATTCAGACCATTTCTGAGAGGTTGGATATTTTCTGAAGGCAACGTATGAATGATTTTCTAAGCCAAGTGAAGTACCTAATCTTTCAGTGTTGCATTTAATCATTGTACATGTTAAGGTCAGACACTACACTCCACATTGTATTAGATTCCACTCAGAGCAACGGCTGAGACATGATGAGCTTTAGCCACTTGGATTTCTATGTCCATGCACTTGCTCAACCAGATGCTTAGTGACGATAAGTAATACACACATACATACAGATACACACACACAAGCTTGACCTTACATTCTGAGGATTAAAAAGAGTGAAGATGAGAAATAGTTGCACAAGGGAACAGAGCAGATCATAGTCCTTGGTCCAGCAACACTGCATTGAACAACTGCAACTGTATTTATGTTTATGCGGCAGATAATTAACTATTGATTTTAAGCTTTTGAAGTCCTCGTTTTCTAGATGAAAAGTATAAGGAGGCCACAAGCTGCTAATCTGCAACATTTTTGGTCTTCGATGTTAAGGGCCCGTCTCTTTGCTGTATTCCTTAGAGGTCCAAAGGGCGATTGATTACCTCAGCATCTACGCGGATTCCACTGACCCCAACTGACCTCAATGTACAGCTTGCCTCGGCCCTAATTCATCCCCTTCACCCCCCTCCCCATACCTCTCATCCTGCAATTTTAATACAGTTCAAATGAGTTGAGCATGTCTGCAAAGTTTTCTCTTTTCAATTGGTTTTGAGTCAGTGATGGACGGCCCCTATTTCACGCCGGTGTGTTGACATGTAGGAGATGGGGCACCGCCATTTTAAAAGTCAATATCACAGAGACAGATTGGCAATTTGAGAACGAGGTGACACAGTGAGTATTCAGGGAGACGTATCAGACCTTAACGTTTGCCAAAGTATGACAGCATGAGTGCAACAAGAGCGCAAATGATGTGTTAAAATGAGCAACACACTGGCTACGTAAAGTAAATTGATTGTCTGCTATATTTTATGACTGACACAGTCAACAGGAACTTACTTTGAAATTGACCCAAAAGGTACTTTAAGTTTTAATGTAAAAATGATTCACCTCCCTTAAACAGTGGGGATGCAGGGACGCATAGCAATTAGGAGAAAGTGGCTCAGTCTTTTGTGATGACAAATCATCCACCTTTATGTAGTGTATGAAGACAATGAGTCTGTATAACCTCCAAAGAGGCCGTATGTGGCTGACCCTGCCCTTTGACCATCTTGTCAATGAGAACCTTTGGGACCATTTTTAAAATAAAACTGGAAATCCAAAGCCCATCAAGTGGTCCCTAGAGACTCCATTGATCTCAAAACCACATGGTAAGAAAGGCATTGGGTGAATTTTAGAGCCTCACTAGCAGTTCGACTGAAGTTCAAATTTGAGGTTGGCCCTAGAACAAGTGCCATGGATTTATATCATAAGGGTCTACCTTCTTTGGAGCATGAAAATGCATTTTTTGTCCTCTGGGTGGCACTTTAAAAAAGGCCATGCAGGGTGCTAAATTTAAAAGTTTCATCATCTGGGTAACGTGAATGAATCTTTTTGTTCATAAGTAGATTATTCATCCTTTGGGGACCATGAATCTCAACAGAAAATGTCAGGAAAATCTGCAAGTTACAGTATATTTGGGGCTACTTTGAGAACGGAGTAAAAGGCGAACACTCCATCAATAATAGGCCATTTTAAACTGACCTCGACTCACAACTGGAAAAATAATAAAGGTTACTATGAAACTTTTTAACCCTTTGGTCTGACTCAAGTACAATACTTCGATACATCATCTGGGAAGCATGAATGTCTGGAAAAAAAGAAAAAAGTTATTTCAGTGAAGCTGGGTTACTTAAAACAACTTTGATCTGCTAGTGGCGCTAGAGAAAAGGTCAGGGGATCAGGAAATGCATTAGGATTCATCCTCTGGGTACCACGAATATGCTCAGTGAATTTCTCATGTTCATAAGTAGACATTTTGGCATGCTGCTTGAGCTAGAAGGTGGTCATGACGTTACCAAAACAGAAAGTTAGTCTTCTGGGGACCATGAAACTCGACAGAAATGTTCATATAAATCGGTATGTTAAAGTATATTTTAGGATAGTTTGAGCCATTCTAAACCAATCTCAACTTGAGGATTTGCGTTGCCAAATATTGCATGTCAAGGGAAGGCACAGGGTAGGCAAGCTGGCCAGCCAATCGATTTTAACTAAATGCTAGCATGAGCATGCTAACATGGTAAAGTTTACCCCAGCTATAATGTTTACCGTTGTCACCATCTTAGCTTGACTATTATATTTGTTTTTGGCCATAAACCAAGGTATGGGGGTGCTAGATGAAGTTAAGGCATTGCAACCCCGATTCCAGTAGTAGTACGATGCTTCATCTGGGAAGCATCAATGTCTGAAAAGTATTTGTATATACAGTATATAAAGTTATTTCAGAGACGTTGGGTAATTAAAGCTACATAAATGACCTGCCTGTGGTGCTAAAGGAAAGGTCAAGAGATCAAGAAAGTCATTAGGGTCCATCCTCTGAGGAGCAGGCATGTCTGTACAAAGTTTCATCTAATTCATCATCAGTAATTGTAATTATATTTCAGTTTGGACCAAAGTGGTGGCTAAAAAATAGAAAATAGTAACAAACAAAAACAGAAGAAGCAAACCAAACTTTTCAGCTGTTTCATCCAGTATTTGTCTTTGTCAAACCCTATGATGCTCTGATCTTTTGTTTCAGCCTGCCTGGAGCATGGGATGGACAGGATGTTCTTTTTATCTGCAATCCTATTTGTTCAGACAGTGTGTGCCACTAAAAATCAATCACTGTTGTTTTCCACTTCTTTGAAAATCCATTCGAAAAAGCAATCCTGTTTTCCAAAAGTAACAGTGGTCATCTGTGTTCATAGTCTTTACATTATGGCACTGACTCTGATGAACTTTCCTTTTTCCTCTTTGGCACTGGTCCATTGGCTCAGTGCAGGAGGATAGTGTTTAGCCTGTAAGCACAACCCGTCAGACAGAAAGAATAAATAGATTTTAGAGTGAGCATGGCAGAAAAGCGCAGCAGGCAGAACAAAAAACAAAACAAAATGGGCTTTTAGGGATTTGGCTGCTGTAGCTTGATGTAGTGAGAAGAGGACAAGAATAAGATAAATCTCCAATGCATTGTTATAATAAGAAATAATATAACCACAGCAAGATTTTAGACATTTTATAGCTTTTTGATCATTTATGGGCATAGGATAATAACAATTTCCATCCTGTGAAATCTTCTATACATTATAAAATGCAGAAAACACAATAGCAGAGCACAAGAACAAAGTCCTTCATTCTTTAACTGAGATACAAAAGCTGTCCTTGCTGACAGCTGAGATAAAACAACAATTTGGTGGTTTAATTTGAAATTGAACGTACATCAGAAGGCGGCTCTGTGATGCATCAAGGCAATATATACATATGTCCCTCTTTGTTTAATAACTTAAACTGCCCTTACTGCCTTTGACTGCCATTTAAACGACTCAGTGCCTGTGTTCTTTACTTGTGTTTGATCATAACATAACCATGCCTTCTTGCGATTGTTCTAGGAAGTTCTTTTTTGTGTGTGTGTGTGTGTGTGTTTTAAGGATTTGGGATTTGCCCTCCAGATGTTTATAACGTTTTAAAAACAATGCAAATTGTGAGTTATTCCCCCAAGAAAGGTCTGAAGGATTGAGGAGTGTGCGAAAAGAGCTCAATAAATCCACGAGAGAACCCTCGAGCACACTCCAATTTCACAGTGGGACAGCCCTGAGCCTTCGCAGGCTTATCAGGAATCTGTGTACCGGTCTTCATTGGAAATGGGTCAAGTTGTATCATTATTCAAAACAGCATGCACTGAAATGTCATTGTGTTAAAAAATACAACATAGCTGGGTAAAATTTAGACTGAGAAAAGGGAGTTAATGCTCCACAAATGTTGGAAAATAGAGCTATTTGAAAATAATTTTTCCACTTCTGCTGAGAATAACATGTTAGGGTTGTGTAAGGGGAGGAAAATGCCTTCTCTATTTCAGGTAGGGTCACTTGGTCCCGGGCTGCCCATTGTTTAGTTCAGTTTATGTCTCCATTAGGTTCCAGAGTGGACAAATAATGGAAGGATTTTAGAAATAATGACCATTTATTTTCACCCCCAAATGTTCGACAACTGGCAGGTTCCATTATTATCTGTCTCCCCGTTGCTCCTTTCTGTGAAATGGATACCAAATCAAGTGAAATTTTGTACAAACATTCAACAGTTAAATTCTATGAGCCGCACAACATCCATCACTTTCGAACCAGTTTCTGTCTAGAATATACAGCTGTAGGTCGTAAACTTTATGCCACAGCATGCAGCTGGCTTTGGTCGTGGCAAAATTAGCCTGACTGGGGAGTTTTCGTGAAACATAGATGCTTCAGCAGCTATTGAGCCACATCCACTTCTAAAGACGATGGATCTTTAGATGATAGCTCTCACTGTGAAGCAGCCAGGGCAGAGAATGACTCCGTCCTGGCCAAGGCACTAGATCTAATCTCAAAGTCTAACTTGCTGTAACGTGGCCTCCGTTATCCTGCTTGATCATTTTCGGCTGTGATCCTCTCTCTCCTCTGTCTGTCATAACATCACAACGCCAAGTACTGGCCTCGCTAATTAGCACTTTACATTATACTATTATATTAAATTTTATTCCCCACTTCCGCCACTCTTGTGTCACCCTTTTGTGTGCCTAATCATGCTCAAATACACCACGTAATCTTTCAGGTGCAACCTCTTGATCCCTAACTACATGCGGGCTTTGATTTTGGAGCTTTCTTAATTAGGAAGGCTTAACAGAGAATGCAGTAGGATCACTAAATCACACAATTTCAACCTTCCCTGCATCATAAATCTACTATAAACCCTTTCTGAAAGTCATAAACCAGATGGCAGACATCATAAATACCCTCAATTTAAGGTTGCAAAACTTGCAGTGGATCTATTAAGTATATACAGAGATAAACTGCACAATAGCAGCTACTCTAATTAGCCGGGGTACTTTCAAGCTATTGTCTAATCTACAGAGTTACTTGGCAACTTTCCCTTTGGTGACCATGAAAAGGACTGGCAGCCAGTAAACTGACCCCAACACCACCCCGTTAGTCAGTGGCAGTGTTTTTCCGGAGCTTTAAAAGAGTCAATTTACAAATGATCTTTATCATAAACAAACATGGTCAGAGTTTACAGTCGTATACATCCATCACAGAGAGACTTCCAAGATGCAGAATGTTCCAAACAAGCATTCATTCGGCCAATCACTGACCTCTGGCTTTGTCATTTATAACACCGGACTGTGTAGAGTTACTTCCAGTCGAAGGCTAATGTTCAACCAATCATGTTATTCCAGGTTCTAGTGTGAGCGCTTAGCTTTCATAACCGCTGCAGGCCCCGGGGGAACCACACTGGCGCTCGCTGGAAGCATGGACAGATTATGAGACAATTGGGCCCTTGGGCGTGTATTGCGTGATGTCTGAATGGGCACTAGAACTAAACACCCTGCTGAAAACCTGAGGGTGCAAACACTTCCTTTGAAGATGTCATGGTGGCTTCTTCTCTGTCACATCTTCAAAGTCAATGCGAAGGCTTTTCCTTTAGTTTTTTTTCAAGGGATTTTTTTTGATGGAGCCCTTGAACTCTTCAATGAGAAACTGAACGTATTCCTTTGCAACTAATGTACATGACGGTTAACAATGCTCATGAACAATGAACAACACCTGAAGTTGTCGAAGTCGGTACGCTTTTCACCTATCTTAACCTGCACCCAACTTTATCTCTAAACCCAAACCTAACCAGCCGGTAGAAAAGACTTTGATGCAACACAATCTTTAGTGAAAACTGGCATTTCAGGCTCAGCCATCGGTACTGCTCAAGCCAGGTCATGTGAATATTTGAAGTGTTATGGACAAATCAGATTCATATGGGAAAGGGTTTCATCTTTACGCCCCCTTTACATTTGAAAATTGATAAGTCCATCTCAAACGATGTAACCGTAACTGCCTATGTACTTCCATGCGTCCTTAACATGGGCATGGATATTAAACAATATTTCCATTAAAGGGAAGCTAAGGGTCAAGAGTTGCTGACAAGAAGAAACACGACAAGATTCGCAAAAGTGGTGGCAATGTTGTTGTGAGGGTGGTGGTCTGTGGACAGGGAATCCTCTTGAAGAAATTGACGTTGTCCACCATGGTTCAAACTTCCTATGGTTGTCTCACTTGAACAATCAGCTACAAATAGTTTACAGGAGATCTGCAGCAACATGAACTAGTTCCTTATTCTGGACTATGAACTGTTCAAAATTGTGACTATATATGGGAACTAGGTCATTTTAATCTGCGTGAATTGAACATTGAGCCAGCTCTTGAAGGGAAGTGAGATCACTGCTTTTCAAAGTCTCTGACGCAAGGGCCTCCAGATGCGCTTGGGCCTATGGTATGAACCCACTTGGCAGTCCATCTAGGGCTAAGAGCAGCACTTTACTGGGATTTCTCTTACATACCAAAAAATATCTAAGTTAAGCCATCCAAACGTCTTCGATTCATACATAAAAGTGTCATTCAAAACAGCACTGAACTGTCAGAAAGTCTCAGACTTTAATCACAAGTAATTACAGGATTTGACCCCGACACTGCATGATATAGTGGGAATAAAGTGACAGGTGTTGACGTCTAATAGCCATCAGGTACTCACACTCAGAAACCATTAACAAAATGAACTGAGGGTAACTTCTTAATGACATCAAAGAGAACAGACATGTCCATCACACATTAATAACTTCAAAAGGGCAGGAACTGGATTCCTTTTCAACTTCACTCAAAACACAACTTGTTGACGAAAAATGTGTGAGCTGTAATGATTTCAAGAAAAATACATGAAAAATTTAACGACTAATTAATTTTGTCACTCGGCAGAATGGATGTCAGGTTGGGTTGGCATGGTATTAAAATAACATGTGAAGAATGCCTCCGTCGCAGTGCACGCTCGGATATGCTCTACCCCGCCATGACCCTGAATGGATCGAGTGGGAAGAGAAAGAGAATGACAGACAGGAGGCGCACATCAGCCATCCGACCGTCTCATTGATGTGTCTAAAAGCCGATACAGAATCAGCGCAGTGAGCATCTCAAAGGTGAGCCCTGACCTGACTGAAGAGTTCTGACAAGTGGGTTTCTTCTTCCTCTTTGATGAGGATAAACAACTCATCCAGCAAAGTGTATGCATGTTTACGGGTGCGAAGCGGAGGGCGCGAAGGGGAGGCAAGAAGAGCGAGAGAGGGAAAACAGAATCTTCGAGTTCATCCCAATTAAATAAATGAAACATTGCAGAGCGATAGCTGAGCCGATCTGAACAACACTGCCAACGGGTCTCCCACTGTTCCAGCCAGCAGGCTTCGGCCACCCTCGGAGATTAATCAAATTCATGGAATGTTTGATTTGCATTTCATTAAAGATTTGGGTGGAAAATTAATGGGGAGGCACTTTGTTTTCAGGGGACAGACTGCTCAATTTGAAACCCATCTTGGTTTGTGTCGCGCCTTCACTTTGCTGTGTCACTCAAATTCCTTTTTTATCATTGCCGACATGGCTCTGGGTTTCTCTCTTCTCGCTCTCTTGGGAATGGGAAGGGAATCAGCTCAATCTGATGTTTTTCTGGCCCCAGCCTTCTGTTTATTCGCCGGCTCTGTTTTACTGCATGTGTTATGTTTGCTTGCAGTGCAAAAAGCGGAATCTAAGTAAGATGAATTATCTTAAATCAAGGCAATAGAAGCTTGGTTCTTCTCTGAATATATTTCTTCTTTCCAGGCAGTTTTTTTTATCTTAAAGGATTTCACTTGTTGTAAGCTATTTTGTCCTTAATTATCTTAATAAGATATTATAAATTGTTAATGCTTGAAACTAGAATGAACAGAATCAACACTGACAAGCACAGAACCACTTTGTCCAAGTCGGAATTTCTTATTTTAAGCATCTTATCCTTCTTGTTTCCTCACTTTAAGAACAGAACTTTGTGTCGGCTCATCCAAGAACTGGTCCATTAATCTTTAATACATAGGCTGGGTGTCTGTTGTCTGTAATAATAAGGCTTAAAGCGTTGTTTGATTTGTCATCTTGGCCATTTTCCTTTTCACCTTGACTACCAATGGCCCTTATATTGTTCTGGGGTGAGGGTTAGGGTTCTGTTCTTTGTTCTTCCACTGGCCACTGAGCCCTTAATAATAAAGTGAAAAGAAATGTATTTGCCCAAGATTAATTTCTTTCTTTTAGCAAGACAATCTCGCTTTCAGTAGTTGTACAAGTACATTGATCTGAGTCAGGATTACTTATTTTAAGCACAATATGCTATTTGTTACAGCATACTGTGATTAAAATAAGTGACTGCCAGGGCATTTATCCTTATTTCAAGATGATTGCAATAATATTTGTTGCTAGGTTGCAATTGTCCTGACTATAGGGAGCCTGCCCTCATCAAAAAATATATACAATACAGGTAGAAAATTAAAGCAGCTTATGATCGTTGGTAGCGATCTCAAGAGGACTTTCACCCAGGAGAACGCTGTTCATGTCCAGTGTGAAACCAGAAGTCAACAATGAAATGAAACTTTCCAATGCAGTCAAGTCATTTCAGGCACATAACGTAACGTTTGGTTACTTACATAATGGAGGTACATTTGTAATGGAAGTGACAAATGTTATATTGTGATTCAAAACTAAACCACAATGTTTTCCTAAGCCTAACCAAACTGTGACAGTACGATGTAGGTACGTGTGTTAGCACTATATCCACACACAATGTTATTGGTCGCCTCTCTGTCTTATAAATGTAAGTACATTTTTTTTTACAAATTTGTTTGTATCTTGCTTGATTTTAAGATATAACTCCTTGAAATACTCTTATTTTAAGACAATGCCGCTAGCATTGGCTTAATTTAAGCACACTTTCTTCCATATCAAGCAAATAATTCTTAAATCTTTTCTTTGTATCATGACGGAGGTACTGCGATAGTTTTAAGTGTGGTCTGTGGAGTCTTTAAGACTCGATATTTGTACTTGTTTTAAAAAATCTTGGCAAGTAAATTTTTCCCCATTTTGTTGGCAAATCATTTTTGTGCTTGTTTATGTTAGCAGACTCAATTTCTAAACTAATGTTAGCTACTGTTGTTGTAGCGAAGAGACGAAGCACCCGAGAATATGCTGTCACGGAAAATCCGACCCCGAGACCTTCACAAAATATTCATAGTCCAGCAGCATTAAACAACTGATGCGAATCATCCACAGGCTGGCATAGATAACTGAGAGAGACAAGGGAGCTCTCACTTTTCACTTCATGTTAGAATCCACTCACATATGGCAAATAAGTGATAAATACATGTAGTGCTGCAAATTGTTACATAGGGCCCCTTTAAGTAATATTTTCTAAATGTCATTCCTTTTTTCTTACTTATTGCTGTGTGTCTTCTACCTTCCTTGTTAAAAGCTGTATTGTATGCTTCAGTTTGCCAGGCCTCAACCTTACCAGATGATTGAAAAAAAAAAAAAATTCTGTTGGCTGACATATTTCCATCATGCCATACCCGGTATCACAGTCTGCATGACAAATGAATACATGAATAGATATGCGTGTATATGATGCAGCGAAGCCCATGCATTTGTAAGTATTTTTCTATGAATGCATCCACAATAATACCCATCAGCACCATGGTCTTCCCCACCATAAGTGTTTTTTATCAGCTGCACGCATGCATTGTCCCATATACCTAAATAGCTGCCAGTTGTGGTGTGCACTATGTGCACAGATGGGTAGAATCCTGATCGCTTTTACTGTCCAAATGCATCCCATGTTTCAGTGGCTGTGCAAACTCTGGAACATCTGGGTCACATCAAATTTGTGACATCTGTGTCCTTTTGGATGTATGCCCCAGATTTCTAAAACAGTCAGGGATATACATACACTTAAAAGCGCTCTGTTTTATTCTACTGGTGTGTCATCCTAGATGCACGTTATATATTTAATCATTATATTATTATGATTATCATTATTGGTTTCAATGTAACTCACGATTAGCCCTCACAGCTTACCATTTTGCTTTTGAACGGCAGATTTGGGAGCATTTTAGCTCTTTGTGCCAAGCTGCATTAGTTCACCCACTCTCTGATCAAACAGTTTAAGACTGTTTGCATCTCGGGCCTTGCCGGTCTTGTTGCCCATCTGTATAAACAACATCCACATGAATGGCATGTCAGGACTTAAAACATTGATCCAGATCATATCAATAGCAATGTGTATTGATAATCAATTTCAATGAACCTGCAGTGTGATGTCAACCCATTCACATTTGCACACTGGCAATCAATATTATGGAAGTGCTTACTGGCCTACAGCAGTGACCTGTCGGGGGATTGGCTCCGGAGTTACAAATTTTCATCTCTTGACCTTTTTTCTGTCAATATTTATGAGAACCTGGGATTTAAAATTATACAACTGACAGCAGAATAAAATGCAAAGGATTAAAGTTTCAAATTTAACTACCTCCCCCATGTATTTCATAACATTATATTAGGGCTCTGGAAAAAGAAGGATGAAAGAAATTACTTAACACATGAGAATCAGAGCAGTGTTGGATAAGTATAACCGTGAGCTGTGGTGGAGACAGAAACGTACAACGCAATCCACCCTGCCAATACGAACATGTTGGCACCGGAGTGTGTTTGCTTCTACACTTGAGCAAATCATCCAGCTCAAACCTAGTGTTTTGTTTTAATAATATCTGAAGCTCGACACCAACTACTGCCAATGAGGAGAAACATGAGGGATGGCGAGATTGGCATCAAGCCCATTTGAGTGAAATTGGTAAAAATATGTTGTGAAGTCTGTGACCACACGTGAATTTGTAGCTGTATATGTAGCAGAGCACATATGACATACATACTCACCTTGATATTGGCAGACAAACACATGAGCGGCTGATATTAACCTGTTAAGCCCGAGCGGAACCCAATCGGGCTATTTTTTGAGCACCTATGGTAACATATAGGTGAAATATACAGTTTGGTACCTGAGGAATTTTAAATGGCACATTTGGAGATTCTGCCTGAGTACCTCTCTAATGTTGTTCTGATTCACTTTATTAGCATACAAGTTGGCAGAGGTAATGTTCAGATGTTTTGCTATGGTTTGCATCATTCCTCAGGGATATTCATTCTAAAATTCTAATTTAAAAAAAAAAATCTTTCATTTACTCAGACCCTGTGACATTTATACTTATACTTACACATCTGAACAAATATTTCAAATGTTCCCTTTGTTAAGATACCTTGATTATTCAAATAGACCTTGGAGTTGCAGAAATACACTGTTAATTATCAAGCAGAGACACAAAATAGAGGCGAGTTCTTAACAGGTTAAGCATTTGTCATCTTTAAATGTGGTGCATTTACAATTGAACTTCTCGCTCTTGGGCTGAAAAAAGCCACTGCAGCACAGAGGATGATAATGTTATTACATTGATTTTTTATAACTTAGCTAATTTTGCCTGTTTGTAATTTCTGATGAGAAGAGCCCGAACATTAATGACTATGGATTTCCAGAGCAGAACTTGTCAGGGCTTGACTGTTCATTAACATACTATATATAGGGGCAGTCGTGCTACAGATTGAAAATGCACTGACAAAGTGAAATATCACTTTAAAAAGCAAACTTTGGCTCAGGCCATTTCTCGTTTGCATAATATATTTTATGCAAACAAGCCCTCCATATCTTTATTGATCTTAGAAAGAAATTATGATAGATTTGCAAGGCGCTCGCCGCAGGAAGATCATTTTTGAGACCGGTTGGTTCATGCAAGCAAGGCTGTCAGGCAATGACAGCCTATAACAGCTTCAGATAATAAAGTATCATACATGTATATATTATACCATCTCACTTACCTTATTGAGTGAGTCAGTTAATCACTCTCATGATCTTATGAAATGCAAAACATTAGACCTACGTAGTTACAAATGTGTCAAATCATTGTATATGGGTCATTCCATGCCAACTCACCCACAATCCAGAACTTTTCCCAGTTCATGCCATGGATTTTCCTGAAAAATAATCATGTTGAGACTTGTATTAAATTCATGGGAACTTGTACAATTGTATAGCTGTATTCCAAATATGTTTTAAGTTATGAATTTTTAAATTTTGGCTGTCAGAGCCATTTGTCGCTCATTTTTCACTGGATTGGCTTGAAATTAGTTTTGAACCTCCAAGAAACCCCCTCAGGAAACTTGGCAACATGTATACATTCAAACAGCTGTTGCTGAATGGTAACAGTAATCAAATTAATAACAGTAAGTTATTTTTTACACAAACAAAGAATTTGTCATCTTAAAAAAGTCATATCGCCACTAGTTTTTACTTTCAAAGTTTGTTTCTGTGTAGTATTAATGTTGTTCTATCATATCTAGAAATGATTTGGTTGCTAAAGTAAGCAATCCCCTCCCTCACTCCGATTCCTTTGTTTCTTTCGAGGCAGCTCTTGAAAAGCTCTTTTGTGAGTTTGTTTGGTAGTATAAGCCGTCACTGGTAGCGCTGGAATCGGTAGCTTTCTCTGTTCCGCCATTGCCGGTGTAGGTGCTAGAACAGGAAGATCCTGCTCTTTACCTGTTCCCCGACCATCTCTTAAAGTTGTGGGCAAGTGGGCAGGGATACCACAAAATGTCTGTTCACTTTTACTACATGAGCAGGTGGCAGATAAACATGGGTCACTGACCAAACACTATAACAGTGCTTACTGTTGGAATAAAGTGCTATTTAACACTTATTTTAATAAGATAATAATCAGCTTATCAGCTCTAAAGGTATTTACAGTGTTTCTAACTCTCCCAAGCAGGATGGTCACTGTGTAAAAACATAGTGAATGTAAAAAGTAGGGATTCTAACTTCCCATGAACTACAGTGATGAGGTCAATTAAGGTAAAAGCCATTACCCCTTATTGATTTTACTTTTTGTCTTTTTTTACTGCTTACAAGGCAGCAGATGAGAAGATTAAAGCTGTGAGCCAATCGGGTAGTGTGTAGGACTGTGTATCTGTAAGATCCTCTTTATATTTCTATACTTGTGTAATAACTAATGCAAATGTCCCCTTAAGCATTATACTGTATATGAGAAATAGGCAGGATAGATCATAATGAGCACAATTTTGAGATGTTTTTGAACATCATTTTCCTCTACGAAACATCCTGTAATGGCATTGCTAGCAGCATCATTCTCAGTAATAACTATCCATCCCCTTCTGCCTCTCATCTCATCCTGAAAGGCTGCTTGAAATCTGTAGCAAACACTCGAAGCCACTACACTATGCTTACCTCCCTCTACTTAACCAGCAGAACCCCCTCGCTGCGCAATTATGCAACATTTGGGGTTAGGAGTTCACAAAGTCATTAAATGCTTTTCTAATTATTATTGATTGAGCGCCAAAGGATCGATGCAAATCTGGAGCGGCGGAGAGGCCAAGACAGCAGTGAGGTATAGCAAACCTGCCAAGAGAGAAACCTCTTCCAAAGTGACATGTGATTAAAAACTACCAGCTGCCACCAAAACTTTGTGATTAACCAAGCAGGACACTCAGCGTGGCACCTTTTTCATTTTCAGATTACCCTATCTTGCTGTCTCTAAGGGAACGGGACGTAGTATAAATTTTCTGCATCAGGCCTGAAAACATATATTGGATGAATAAAAAGAAAAACAGTTTGCTGTTTGCTTTTTTCTTCTGCGAAAATCAAGGCACTGAGAGCGGAACTAAAAATAAGCTACATAACTTCTATCATGGGAAACTTTTCTTTCTTATGTGACCTTTGCAGTCATCAACAAGGACTTTTAATAGCTCTGGAGAGCTTCTCCCAGATTAGTGCCATTCCTACAATTAGAAAGGCGACATTGAAAACATTGAATTTGGCACAGAGAGCATACCAAGGCCCAATCCCAATACACCCCTTGCCCCTACCACTTAGTCCTACCAAGGTCTAGGGGTAGGGTGTCCCGATTCTTGTTGGGTTACCTGGTTAGAGCGAAGTGTTCGGACTACATGGCCCTCCAAACTGAGGTTTGTCAGAGGCACACTTCAAACTGAGGCTTATGAGAACTCTCTGTCGTTTCAATGTAATGTTATAGACTTTACTTGTTAGAGATTTTAAGATGCCGCCACCTTTATTAACCAGGTCTGGTCCGATGCCCGAGGCAAGACAAAATTCACAACACAGCCTGAGATATGACGGAAAAATAGAACCTTTTTTGAAGACACAAATTCATTACAACTACAACTAGACATCCTGAATTAAAAAGGCCCCACAGAGGTCGACAAGACAAGGCCAAGGTGGCCACCCTACGACCCTAACACAAAGCACTGCAAGTGAATTAGGATAAACTTCACACACACACACACACTAAAAGAACACTGCACAGTATTCAGTGGCCTGCACGATGATGGAACCGAGTGTCAGTGTGCACATTAATAAATAAGGACCCCTCAAAACCATTTCAGACCTGCCTAAAACACTGTATCCAGGTTTATTGATACATCCATGAGCAACACTCTCTACAACCAGCATGGCAAAACAGTGTGATGGCAGACAGCCTGCTTGAGTTCAGTCTCTCTCATGCACCATCTGGCCGTTCCATGCACATGTCTATATCGGTTCTCCCCACCCCCGAACCCATATGATAGTTGTAAGTTCATCAGTTCTCTAATATATGCAGAATCTCCTCCCAACAAGTGTCCAATGAGAGATAAACGCACTCCCCCCACATTTCCAAATTCCAGCATTATTTGTATTTCTATATAACTAGTTTGCTCATGTCTTCCTAGCTAACTAGCTAGCTTTTTATTGCTGATTTGTGCATGACAGTCGGACATTTTTACATATTTAATGTTGCATAACCCTTGGATGGCATATGATGTCCAGAATTTAACGTAAGTCCATCAGCGAAGTTGCTGCACTTGGTACCACTCCTCTACCATGAGTGCAGGCTGGCAGGGTGGGAACACGAGCTGCTAATGTTAGCCTGTGTGTTTATATTTTAGAATTTCTTTATGCTTTACCTATTATATGGTGTAACAATATCAAACAGTAATGTTAGCTAGAGGGTGGTTGAATGCTAATGTTAGCTGTTGTCTAAGGGAATGTGTTCGCATACATGTTGTTTTACCTTGAAATACGGCCCAATTTCCTTCCAGAATTTCACTAGCGATTGTCATTACAGTTGCTGATCAATCAGGAAGTGGTGAAATGATAACATTTGTATGTCGAGTTCCCAGCCTTAGTCTGAGGAAAATGGTTGCCATGTGAATATGGTCTATGGCATTATGAATATACCAGGTTTGCCATGGTAACACAAAAGAGGAAATGTCCCATCGCGTCTGTTAACATAAATGCCATCAACAACTACTGATGATGTATGACAATCTTGAAGGGTTGTCCCATCTCACAGGGGGGAGATTCCAACCACTACCCCTTGTAACCCTGTTCGAAGGGGCAAGAGGGCACTTATTAACGAGGGGTAGGGGTTAGAATCGGAAATGGATTTGAGTCTTAGCAGGCAATTTGTGAATCAAGTGTTAGCCTCTTTAGTACAAACTGTTCTAAACTATATGGGAATCAAATGCACTGATGCAATCTATGGAAGGGGAAATATGACTGTAACAAATTGAATAATATACTGGATTATTGGATTTAATTAATTGAAGATAGCCTTGGTTAATTAAATGGCTTTTGGTAAATGCCCCCTTGTGCTTCCTGTTACAAAAATAGCCTCGGAAAAAGAAGTGCCAGCAGAACTTTTTTTGGTCTTTATATCTCACAATTTTGTATTCTGCTCAGTCCCGGCGCAGTGATGTAATCCCTTCAAGATTTCACTTGTGCGCTGCATCTTTTCTTCCTCTGTTAGTCTCAATCTGTCAATCAATCAGGGGCATTGTTTGGGCTTAATAACAAACAAAGAAAGTGTAGGTTCTTCCTTTCATGACCCATCACTGTGTGAGCCGCTTCTGCTCCAATTTTGCCAGCGTGCTGGCTGCAGATAGCGGCCCCAAGCACTCCCTTTACTCTCCTTAGTCCTTTTCTTTCAGAATTGCATAAAATTACAGTAAGTGGAGCATATCTATCTATCAGGACGTGTCACAAAGAGTCAATGAAAACTCATTAGTCGGATGCATCGGAGGTGAAACTAATTTTAGATTCCAACAAAAGGTGGGCACGTGTGAATGTGCACGTCTGTGTTTCCTTTTAACTTTCCCATCTGTCTTTTTACCAAGCAGACTGTATATGTTTGTGCCCTCAAACACTTGATCAAAAGCTAAACAGCTTATTAAACCATTATGATAAGATCCTCTTTTCTAGTTTAAATGCTAATTCATGTGGACATGTGGTCTCTCTTTGTCTCGAGGTTCTTTGATTCTGCCTGTCC